>NC_141055.1:25205521-25848021 GCF_041138505.1 Cibotium barometz | reverse complement strand
ACACACACACACACACACATTGCACCTGCACTAATGCAAACACACTTCTCTCTCCCCCCACATACAGTCTTACACATAAACTCTCTCTCTCTCTCTCTCTCTCTCTCTCTCTCTCTCTCTCTCTCTCTAACACACACACACACACACACACACACACACACACTCCCTCTCCCTTCTCACGTACACTCTCCCACATATATAAACTCTCTCTCTCTCTTTTATATACACGTACTCTCTCTCTCTCTCTCTCTCTCTCTCTCTCTCACACACACACACACACACACACACACACACACACACACACACACATATGAAAATGTATATTATATATAATATAATATTTAAATATATTTAGACACATATACCTATTCATACATATATTTGTGTATTTGTAAATATAATAAATTTATATATGCACACATACACATATAATTTTAATTAATTAAATTTTAATTTAGATTAAATTTTAATGGGTGGGGATGCAGGGTGAGGTGTGCTCACTCTCAAGTAGATGCATCTTACACGTAATGTCTCTCTCTCTCTCTCTCTCTCTCTCTCTCTCTCTCTCTCTCTCCCACATACATACACACACACATGCATCCTCTCTCTCTCTCTCTCTCTCTCTCTCTCACACACACACACACACACACACACACACACACACACACACACACAACACCGTACATGCACTAATGTAAACACACACTCTGTTCCCCTAATACACTCTCTCACACATAGAAATTCTCTCTCTCTCTCTCTCTCTCTCTCTCACACACACACACACACACACATAGACACATGCAAATATATATCATATAATATATAATATTATGTTTTATTGTATTAGACACATATACCTATACATACATATATATATGTGCATTTACAAATATAAATAAATTTATATATATACACACATACACATATAATTTTAATTAAGAATAAATTTTAATGAGTGGAGATGCGTGGGTGAGGTGTTCTCACTCTCAAATAAATGCATCCCCTACATGTAATCTCTCTCTCTCTCTCTCTCACACACACACACACACACACACACACACACACACACACACACACACACACATACACACACACACACACACACACACTCTACGTCCATATACACTCTCACACACATAGAAACTCTCTCTCTCTCTCTCACACACACACACACACACACACACACACACACACATGTAATTATATATTATATATAATATTATGTTTTATTAGATTTACACACATATACCTATACATACATATATGTGTGTACTTGTGAATATAAATATACACACACATACACATATAATCACAATTAATTAAATTTTTAAGGTTAAATTTTAATGGATGGGGATGCACGGTGAGGTGTGCTCACCTCAAATAAATCCAACTTACATGTAATGTCTTTTGTCTTTCTTCACGAGAGACAATTCCACATTGAAGTTTTCATCATGAAACTCACCTTTTAAGAGAGAGGCCCCTATTTTTTATCTCAAGGAAATCATTAGGTAAGAAGGGATAGATCTCCTTTTTCAAAAATTGAGATAAAATGAGATGAGAAAACGACAGCATGAATCACCCCCCTTTCGTCCTTGGCCCTCTCCCTTCTCTCCTTTGGTCATGTGGAAGGGGGAATGGCTTATGTTTAATAAGAGTATAGATGCAACCATCTATGCTTAGATGGAGGTAAGAAGAGGATGTCCTTCATAGTGGTCCTCTCTCACAAAAGGTGGAATGGAAAAGAAGCTAATAGAAGAGAGAAACCTATAATCAAACCTATCTAGCAAGCATGCAAAGATTCAATAGAGCACAAGCAAGCAAGAGTAGAGAGGAGAAGAGCTCATAGATATTCTTTTGTAAGGGAATGAATATGTATTTCTTATTATCAAAATCGACTTTTATACAAGTGACTAGTTTTCACACTAGCCTAGATAAAACTTAAAAGTGATCCTGCCACTAGTTCTAGTCCTAAATAAGCAAGTATGAACATGAAGTTGTTAGACTTCCCCTATTTGAAAGCTCATGAGGTAAGGTTGCTTTATATGTTCCAATTCTATCTTATAAAAGGTAGGTGCCCATTTGAGTGGGTAAGATGAAAAAGTGCTTTACACAATAAGAAACCATGTTAACCTTAACATATCCCCCCTTCCTAATGGTGATTGCCTCCTCGCATCACCTAGGTCAGTAGCAAAGTTGTTGCTAGGTTGGAGAGGCGTGGATGGTTCAAAATATGCCATGAAGTTGACATGCGAGATTAAGTGGTAGATTTAGGACCGATCCGTTAGATGCAAGACATGTTGGTGATAATCTTTGGGTAGTCTTGGTGTCGGTATCTTGTCAAGACGACATGAAAGGTATATGTGATGTAGATCTTCTTCTTGTGAGGCCTACTTTTGTTGTAGAAATGGTTGGTGCTCTTCAAATTATTCAAGTGGGTGGAAGAACTGGCCCTTTACTTTTGATTGGCAGAGTTAGCACTCAGACCGTCATTGCATGATTTGCATGGGTGGATAGCTATCCAGACCTTCTTGTGGCACAAGACAGTATATTATATAGCTTTATGCTTAGAGATTGGGCTTCTTCATGGGGCAAATACTTTTTGTCTAGGGTGAGGATGTGTTTATGTTGAATTAGAGTCAAAGCAAAGATTGTATTCTTTTGAAGCTCTTTGGAGGTACCTACAAGGCCAATGTGGGTATCCAGGCAATGGTGGATTATACCTTGTGCCACGGGCTTACATGACCCCCCATCATCTAGAGATGTACATGGAAGGTTGTCAGTTGATGACAGGTTACTCGTAGGTGCATGTGTCCATGCATAAGGTGTGAAAAAAAATATGATGCCCTTAGGTAAATATTAAGGTGACATGCATGGGCAATGGACAAAAGGAGTGCTCCTCTGCCATGTGTGCAGTCCTTTAATTTCAAAGATTTCTCCAAGTTGATTGCTTTCTTTGACTCTCTTTATTACTTTTTCCTCGAGATTTACCCAAATCTCTTTTCTTGGGGAGTTAAGGTCATGAGATGCTAATGTGTGATAATGGACTTTGCCCATAGCTTCAATGGAGTTAGGGCTAGGGCAGCCTCTCTTACTCCGTTGATTTGTCGCTACTACTATCAAGCACTTAAAATGGAGACAATTTTAGATCAATGCTTGGTGTGGTCAAAGAAGAGGCCATCTTTGCTAATTTGAGGAGGATCCACACGATGGGTCATCATACCGTGGGCGCCATGGTCAGTCATCTAGAAATATACCTAGAGGAGGGCTACTATATCAATGGTGGCTTAGTGAAGATGCTTGAGATTTTTAGTGCATATTCCTATTAGATGTGTCTACAAAATACAGATCCCATGTGTATATTACAAGCATCATGCATGGGCATTGGGCTATGTCCATTTAGAAGCTCCTGGCATTGAAAACTTGAACATGTCGCTTTCTTTAAATCTTATGTTGCTGCCTTTCATTGTCACTTACACATGGTTTGGAATAGGAGATTGAGTGTTGATGTGTAAAGAGGTTGGCCGATAAGGCGGTTTTGAATGAGGGTAGGTTGTCCATGATAATGGAAGAATTCAGGATAACATGTATAGCATGCACTTGGCACGAGAGTCCCGACGATGGATTGTTGCTCTTGGCTGATTGGATTTGGTTTTACCGCGAGCTATGGATAGCTTGCCGGACATGGTGAATGGATCCATGAAATTCTTGAGCCTCTTCTTTAAGTGTTGTTGGTGAATGGTTTTGGGTGATTCTTGAGCCTCTTTCTTAAGTGTTGGTGTTGGCGAATGGTTCTTGGTGATCCTTGAACCACTTTTTAGTGTTGGTGGCAAATCGATCGTTTGGATGCCCATTTGATTAGCCAAGTTGGAAGATTCTCTGGCGTGTGCCAAGCATGGACGGAAGCTAGTAGCCCTTGTGAGTACCTAGACACCAAAATTGTTGTTTTTAGTTAAAAAGATTATTAGACTTAGCAAGAACAAGGCTCAATGAAGAAGACAAAACAAGACACCCAGATTAAAGGTTAAGCATGATGGCAAAGTGATATGAATTAAGGCTAATAAAAAACTAATGACTTGAATTGCTGAAAATATGCTTGGTACATCAATTTGTAGCCACATGCTACCTACCATAATCATAATCACTTTGCCATCATAATCATTGCTTACATCACCAAATATTCACCTTTTTTACCACATTCTAGACTCTTCTTCACCATTTACATTGACTGATCATTCTAACCTTTGCTAGATCATACCCTAAGGTTTACACACATCCAAATACGTACACATTGCTTGCCAAACACCACACATGAGTCGGCAACACATTTCTCAACACCCCCCCAAGAAGGTAATGTGACATATATGGACATGACATTTGCCCCCTTAATGGATACACACACATATCACTTAGCCTACATCATTGGTGGCTAGAGGTGATTACATCAACATATACATGAACATAAAAACATCATCACACCTAGAGAAGCTGATCTCATGGAGCATCCTCATGAGTTGCCTCCACTGTCAAGTTCCTTTCTTTTTTACCAACAATTCTTCTCAAGGTGACCTACCTTGTCACATGCATCACATACAAGCTTGCTCTTGTTTTGATGACGACATTGGGCCATTACATGCCCCATCCTTCCACAATGGTTACATTTGACATTGGCTTTGTTAAAGAAAGTAGTCTCCCTATTGTTTGTAGAGCTTTGTTGTGTACCTTTTAATTTGTTATCTTCTTCAAACAAGGAGGATTCAATGCCTTCAAGAGTAAGATTTGGAAGATTAGTAAGAGTTGTTACCTCCAAAGAAAACACTTGGCATGCTTTTGATTAAGACCGTAATTGCATCTGTCTCATCCATGGGTATCTTGATACCTACAAGTTGTATCATAATGATCTTCATCTTACCTACATGCTCCACAAATGAGTCTTTGGACTCCATATCAAGCCCATAGAAGTGTATTTTTATATTTATTTTTGAATTTTTTGCCCTACCTCCAAATACTTTGTCTATCTCATCCCAGCTTTCTTTGGCATGCTCTTTGTTCCTGATGTGGTGACGATATTATCCCCAAGTCTTAACCCAATGATGGCCATGGCTTTTTTATCTTTATTTATCCATGCTTCTACCTCACCCTCACTCCCTTCATTGAGATCATGTCCATTTATTACCCCCCAAAGCTCCTTTTTTGTGAGTAAATGCATGACCTTTGTTTGCCATGTACGAAATCCTTCACCAATAAATTTATCCACTAAGATTTGAGTAGGCATATCTCAATGAGGAGGGTCTTACCAGGCAAGCTTATACACTTTCTTACTGCCGTAGGCTTATACACTTTCTTGGGAAATATCTATTCCCACACAAAGATTAGAGAAGAGATTTGGCTCAATTTGGCTTAATTAATCATTAATCAATGATTAATTACACTAATTCCATATTAATCCCAAAAATAATAAAAGTAGACTTTGAGCAAGCAATTGAAGGGATTATGCATACAATTGAACCAAACACATTTGGGAAATTAAATAGCAATAGGAGAAGGTGAGATTAGGCCTCTGTTAAATTGAGATTAGAAGCACTAAGTTTAGATTATGGAAACTTCATAAGAATCCCACCAAAAGAGGGTAGCAAGTTGAGATCTCACTACACAGTGCACCAAATCCAAATCTGTCCTCACCAATGTGTAGAGCATGGCCAGAAACCCCTAGGGCTAGGTGGAATTAAATAGTTGTTGCATGATCCTATTGGTATCATCTTTTCCCCCAAGTTTTAAAGCGATGGCTATAGGCAATATTGTGCATGATTCTACCCAAGTTTGTCTAATTCATCCTTCATGCGTGGTGGCCCAGAGCTTCTCTACTTGACTCTAAGAGGGTTTGCCCAATGGTGAAGAAAATAGGCAATGGGAAGCCCTCCACCATAGGGTGGATTTCTACCACAAGTTGTGAAGAGGATAAGGTCGAGGTTATGGGGCATAAAGCCACTTATCTACTTGATAATGAGTGTTGGGAGATGAAATACAATTGCTAGCTCTAGATACCATGTAGAGAAAGGGATTTGAAGAGAATATTGAGTACATAAACATGAGAAGTGAGAGTGGGTGGAAGATGGAAGAAGACATAGTTAAAGCATAGTATTAACACTAATAAATATAATCAAGATATGAATTAAGGCTAATCTCAAACTTACGACTTGCATTGCTAAAAATGCACTTGGTACATCAATTTATAGCCACATGCTAGATACCATCGACTTGCCCTCATACATCCTTGCTTACATCACAAGATATTGCCCTTTTTAACCACATTCTAGACTCTTCTTCACCATTTACATCGACTGCTCATTCTAACCTTTGCTAGACCATAATCTAAGGTTTACACACATCCAAATACATACTCATTGCTTGACAAACACACATGTGCCCCATAAACATGATTTGGCACCACATTTCTCAACACCCCCCCCCCCCCATGGTGCCTAAATGGGTCTCATCCCAAGAAGGTAATGTAACATATATAGACATGACATTTTCCCCCCTTAATGGAGACACACATATATCACTTAGCCTGCATCATTGGTGATTACATCAACAAAGACATGAACATAAAAACATCATCACACCTAGAAAAGGTGATGTCGTGGAGCATCCTCATGAGTTTCCTCCACCATCAAGTTCCTTTTTTGCTTCTCTTTGACCAAAAATTATTCTCAAGGTGGCCTACGTTGCCACATGATTGGTCTTGTTTTGATGAGACATTGGGCTATTACATGCCCCATCCTTTCTTGACATTGGATTTGTTAAAGAAAGTAGTCTCCTTGTTGCTGTTTGTTGAGCTTTCCCGTGTACCTTTTAATATCTTATTTTCTTCAAACAAGGAGGATTCCAAGCCTTCAAGAGAGATTTGGAAGATTAGTAAGAGTTGGTCCCACCAAAGAAAATACTTGAGGCATGCTTTAGATTAAGACCGCAATTGCATCTTTCTCATCCTCGGGTGCCTTGATACCTGCAGGCTACATCATAATGATCTTCATCTTACCTACATGCTCCACAAATGAGTCTTTGAACTCCATATCAAGCCCGTAGAACTATATTTTCATATTTATTTCTAAAATTTTTACCTTAGTTCCAAATACTTTGTCTATCTTATCCCAGGTTTCTTTGGCATGCTCTTTGTTCCTAATGTGGTGAATGATATTATCCCCATGTCTTAACCCAATGATGGCCATAGATTTTTTATCTTTATTTATCCATGCTTTTACCTCATCCTCATCTCCCTTCATTGAGCTCACCTCCATTTATTACCCCCTAAAGCTCCTTTTGCATGAGTAAATACATGACTTTTGTTTGACATGTATGAAATCCTTCACCACCACCAAATTTATCCACTAAGATTTAGGTAGCCATAGCTCAATAAGGAGAGTCACACCACAAGCTTGTACACTTTCTTGGGTAGTGTCTACTCCCATACAAAGATTAGAGAACAAATTTGGCTCAGCTTGGTAACTAATCATTGATTAGTTGCACTAATTCCATGTTAATCCTAAAAATAATGAAAGTAGATTTTGAGCAAGCAATTGAAGGCGTTATGCATATAATTGAACTAAGAACATTTGGGAAATGAAATAGCAGTAGGAGAAGGTGAGATTAGGCCTATGTTAAATGGAGATTAGAAGCACTAAGTTTAGATTATGGAAAGTTAATGAAAATCTCACCAAAAGAGGGTAGCAAGTTGAGATCTCATTGCAGAGTGCAGCAAATCCAAATCTGTCTTCAATCACCAGCTTGTAGAGCATGGCTAGAAACCCCCAGGGCTAGGTGGAATTAGATAGTTGTTTCACGATCTTATCGATATCATCTTTTCCCCCAAATTTTGAATTGACACGGCTATATGCGGTATTGCACACAATTCTACCTGGGTTGGTTGAATTCGTCCTTCATGTGTGGTCGCTCAGAGCTTCTCTACTTGCCTTTGGGAAGCCCTCCACCACCACAAGGTGGTAATCTGCCATAAGTTGTGAAGAGGACAAGGTTGAGATTAATTAGTGTTGATAAAGCCACTAATCTTTTTGATAATGAGTGTTGGGAGATGAAATACAGGGCCTAGCTCTAGATACCATGTTGAAAGAAGTGGATTTGAAGAAAGTATTGAGTACAAATGATAAGTGAGAGCTATGGTGGGTGGAAGATGGAAGAAGATATAGTTAGAGCATAGTATTAACACTAATGAAGATAATCAAGATATGAATTAAGGATAATCACAAACTCACAACTTGCATTGCTGAAAATGCATTTGGTACATCAATTTGTAGCCCCATGCTAGCTACCATCCACTTGCCCTCATACATCATTGCTTACATCACGAGATATTCCCCTTTTTTACCACATTCTCAACTCTTCTTCACCATTTACATCGATTGCTCATTCTAACCTTTGCTAGACCATAACCTAGGGTTTACACACATCCAAATACATACTCATTGCTTGACAAACATACGTGTGCCCCATAAACATGAGTCGACACCATTTTTCTCAACATGTAAGCTATGCAGGATAAGTACGACTCAATCCTCAAAAACGACACTTGCGATTTGGTAGATTTGTCTTTTGGAAAAAAGGCCATTGGTATAAAATGGGTTTATAAGCTTACGCATAAAGCTAGTGGTAGCATTGAGACTCCTACACAAGGCAAGTCTTGCTGCAAAGGGTTATGCTCAAGAGAAGGGTATAGATTATAATGAGCCCTTTACGCCCATGTCTCGTCGTATGACTATAACCATGACTATAACCATCCAGTGTATTATTGCATTGGTAGTGCATTATGGTTGGAGTGTACCTCAGTTGGATATCAAGATTGCCTTCTTGAATGGTGATTTGCATGAGGTTTATGTATCTCAGTCTCATGGTTTTGTTAAAGAAGGTACGGAAGTCTAAAGTATGGAGGTTAAGAATTGTTCTCTCATGAGGTTAAGAATTGTTCTCTCATGAGAGAAGTTTGAAGCATTTTGTAAAGCTTTGGGCTTTGGGAATTGATCAACCCTATGATCCCTATACATGTTTACATCATCACTATACAGAGGGGAGATTTGTAGAAGGACATAGGCTAATAATGGGTTGGGGTACTTTTTTCCTCCTTAGGAGGTTTTTTTTCCTCATGTGTGTACACATAAGACTGCATGTACACACTCTTATAAGTGTGTTAGTATACACGCAATGCCCGCCTCTCAGCATGTATCTCACTTTGATGTATAATGCACATTTGTTAGGCACCCATTTTGAGGAGTAGCCATGGTGCATATGTTTTTAGTGGGAACCCCGGCTTAGACGCCAATGGGTTCATTATTGTGACCATTGATGATGGTTAGAAGATGGTCAAGGGTACGAGCATTAGCTGGGGACCGAGGCAATGGTATGAGGAATATTTCCTAGAATATTTCCTCGGATACCAAGTCCATCATTAATGGGCAATGGTGGTCGGTGGGCCGCGTTCTTGATACGCGGGTGGTGATCGTGTCTATGCAGTGTAACTGCTCTCGTTGTATATGCGTCAAGACACCACCTACAGTACTATATATATGGACATGATTGCCATGAGCTAAGGCATCCAATGCTCGTGAGTATCCACCCCCTTTTACACACTTAGTACATCCTCCATCCAAAGTCTATCTAGATCGCCATCTAAGCTCTACTTGAGAGTGCACGGGTGGACAACATCATCACTTATACCTCTTTGGTATAACCAAAAATTTTAAATTATCTCCATTTTGTATCTATTACATTGTCTATTGTGCTTTGTCTTGGTATCGCTCTCCATTGTGCCATATTCTTATATGGTATCAGAGCTTAGGTGCTCTTAGGTAGGAATATAGTGCATAAAGTTTAGTCTTTCTTTGCATAGAATCCTAGGAGAGTGAAGGCTTCTATCTCTGCTGCTGCTGCTGCTGCTGCTGTTGTTGCACCAGTTTTGTGCATTCATCCACCTGCCTTCACAGAAGGCAAGCTTGATGGGACGAACTACACTCTTTGGAAATTCAAAATCAATGCCATTCTAAACTCTTATGAGCTCCTAGCCACACAACTGTTCTTATGAGAATAGATGCATAACTAGTGGAAAGTCGTGACCCCAACAACCCTACAAACATGCTTCCGTCATATGCTACAATTCTTTAGGCATGGAGAAGACACAATGCAGATGCACTTTATGCCATCATCACCACCGTAAGTGATTCTGTTCTCAATCTGATTTAACATACTACCAAGGCTATAGAAGCTTGGATCATACTGAGAAATCAATATGAGACTCAAAATCAAACCAGGATTTAGAAGCTAGAGAATCAGCTTGCTTTTCTATTGAAAAGTTTCCTGAAGGAGAAGTTGCTGAAGCATTTATCTTGGGGATCAAAAATCTGCGAGATCAAATGGTTTTTGTAGGGATTACACACACTAGTGACGAGGAGTTGGCTTGAAGGTGCATCCGAATTCTTCCACAAAAGTATGATGGCCTGGCTACATCACTAAACACTTAAGTTAGAGTACCACCTTTATCATTTGATGAATTTAGTGCTATGTTACTTGAGGAGGAGATGTGGCTGAAGACCTGTGATGGTGGTGATGCTACATTTTCGGCCAATGCTAAAGGCAAAGGCGTGACATCTTCTAATGAGAAGAAGAAGAAGCCAAAGAAGAAGAAGTTTCAAGGGAGCTGATTACTGTGACAAGACGAGTCACGCTATCAAAGATTGTAGAAAGAAGTAGGCTAATGAGAAGAAAGGCACCCTAAAGTCTTCATGGAAGGGAAAGGAGTCAATCAACAATGTCAAGACCGAGCTTGAACTTTGGGTCACCATTGAAGAGGTATTCTCATTTGCTTAAGCTCCAGTTGTTGATGATTCATGGATTTTAGATAGTGGAGCATCCTGACGACACATGGCCAGTAAGAAGTGTTGGTATAGTTCGTGGAAGCCTTTACAGGAACCCATTAATGTTGTTATTGGCAATAATGCTAAATGTCTAGCTACCAAAGGGTCTGGAACCATATCTTTTGTGGCAGCTACATGTGAAGAGAAGAAGTTGTCAGCAGATGTGCTCTATGTACCGTAAATAAAGAGAAATCTACGACTGCAATGATAGATCGTGGGTTTGAAGTACGCTTCAAGAAAACTA
The DNA here is from genome assembly GCF_041138505.1 of Cibotium barometz. Taxonomy (NCBI): domain Eukaryota; kingdom Viridiplantae; phylum Streptophyta; class Polypodiopsida; order Cyatheales; family Cibotiaceae; genus Cibotium; species Cibotium barometz. The sequence goes on along the minus strand of NC_141055.1, from coordinate 25,836,858 downwards.
AAGTAAAAATCCGATATGGTGTTGGCAAGGTAGTCGGCAAAGGAGGAAGGTGCAACAATCTCTATGAGTTGAGTCCCCTTACAGTGTATGTAGATAAGAGCACAAGCAAGCTTTGGCATAAGCGATTTGGTCACATTGGATTCGGAGTGCTAAAGGAGATGTAGAAAAAGGGTATGGTAGCTAATTTTCCTGCATTTTTCAAAATTGCAAGAACCATGTAAATCTTGCATGATGGGCAAGCAACAACGCAAGGCATTTCCACAGGAAAGCAGCAATCAAGCAAAGACTCCTCTAGAGCTACTATCTGATCTTTGTGGTAAAATGTCTACTACTACATTAGGAGGATCTTCTTACTTTATGTTGTTAGTCACCGATTGCGGTAGGAAGATGTGGGTTTATTTCCTTCAAGATAAGGTTGAAGATTTTGGCAAGTTCAAATAGTGGCATAAGCTTGTGGAAAATGAGACAAGAAATAAGGTGAAGAAGTTTTGTACAAATCGAGGAGGAGAATTCCTTTCAACAGAATTCGACAGCTACTACAAGGAGGATGGCATTAAGCGCCAACTCACCACTGCTCACACACCTCAACAAAATGGTGTTGTAGAACGCCGCTATAAAATTGTCATGGAGATGACTCGATGCGTGTTGAAGGCAAAGGGTTTGCCCAATACATTTTGGGCTGAAGTAGTCAACACAGTAGTTTATTTCCTCAATCGGAGCTACACAAAGGCACTCAAGGATGTTACACCTCAAGAGGCCTACTTTGGTAAGAAACCTTTAGTTTCTCATTTCAGAACATTCGACTGTGAATGTTATGTGCAGATTTCAAATGCATCCAGGACAAAGCTAGATGCCAAAAGTAAGAAGTGTATCTTTCTTGGATATAGTCAAGAGTCAAAGGCATATCGGCTCTATGATATAGAGGCAAAGAAGATAGTGGCGATGTGGTATTTGTAGAATAGCCACTCACTGGAGGAAGGAGGTCTGTCCACTCTATCATCAGCCAGAGAAATAGTCCACCATGAACCCACCAGTCAGATTTCCTCTCAAGGAGGAGGAGGAGTTTTTAGATGATGAAGACTCTCATACATCACAACAGCCACTTCCAAAGTGGGTACAACAACTCTTTGATGAGCATAATCCATTACCTGAGAAGCCAAAATCTTCAGCAAATGGACCACGCATATCAAGGAGAATAGAGGAGCAGAGAAGAGCATCTAATCTCATTGTAAATATAGCCTTGATGGCTGAGATAATAGGAATAGTGAAGGCGCCAGCCACCTTGGATGAAGCCTTAGCAAATCCAAAGTGGAAAGCCATAATGTAGTCTGAGTATGATAGCATCATAAAGAACAACACCTGGGAGCTAGCTGATCAATCACCAAACAGAAAGGTAATTGGTACCAAATGGGTTTGGAAAGCTAAGTATAAGGCTGATGGCTCACTTGAAAAATACAAAGCTAGGTTGATTGCACAGGGGTTTGCACAGGTAGAGGGTTTTGACTTTGATGAAACCTTTGCTCCCAGAGCCCGCATGACAACTATCAGGGCGATACTTGCCTTGGCTGCTCACAAAAAGTGGCCAGTCTTTCACATGGATGTCAAATCAGCATTTCTGAATGGACATATCAAGGAGGAGGTATATGTAGCTCATCCACCAGGTTTTGAGATGCCCGGATATCACAAAACAAAATTTGTAGGCTGAAGAAGGCATTGTACGAGCTGAAACTGGCCCCAAGGGGATGGTATCACAGGATAGACCAATTTTTTAAAAACATTAGGTTTATAAGAAGTTCTTTTGATGCTAACTTGTATGTTCTAAAAAGGCATGGCAAGATTGTTTTGGTTGTCTTGCATGTAGATGACTTCTACATTTTAGGTGACAGTGAAGAGATGATCTAGCAAAAATGGATTTGTTGAGCCATGAGTTTGAGATGATAGACTTAGGTCTTATGCATTTCTGTTTAGGGATTGAGGTCTAGCAAGAGTTAGGTAAAATCTTCATTTTGTAGCAAAAGTATGCTTGGGAAATTCTCAAAGCATTTGGGATGACAAACTGCAAGCCTATGTCTAAGCCATGAAAGTGAATGTGAAGCTTTTTGCAAAGGATTCTTCATCTTTTGTTGACATCAGGAAGTTGGCGGGGATTTTGATTTTTCTAACTAACACTAGACCTGATATCAGCTTCACAGTTGGTGTGTTGAGCAGGTTTTCCAACAAGCCATAAGAGAGTCATTGGAAGGAAGGGGATGAGGGTACTTAGGTACATCAAAGGTGCTCTTGAGTATGGCATCAATTATAGCATGGGTGACACTCTGACAAGTTATTATGACTCAGATTGGGTAGGAGATTGTGATTCTAGGAATCAGTTTCTAGATATTATTTTTTGCTTGGTTCCGATGCTTTCTCTTGGACCAGCAAAAGCAACCTACAATGGCAGTTTCTTTTGCAAAGGCTGAGTATAAGGCAACTTGCTTTGCTGCGTGTGAGTTAGCATGGCTGAGGAGAATCTTGGTTGACGTATGAGTTCAAATTAGGGAGGTTACAGTCTTGTGGTGTGACAATCAGAGCTACATGGCTATCTCCAAGAACCCTATGTTTCATGCTCACACAAAGCACATTGAGAATCAGTATCATTATGTACGGGAGCTAATAGAGGATGAGATAGTGGAGCTAGAGTATTGCTCTATAGAGAATAACTGCACTGACATGTTCACCAAGGTTCTTAAGAAGGACCAGCTCACTCGACATCTTCATTGACTTGGTGTTGGGCCAAAAACCTAGTGGACATTGAGGGGGGGTATTAGTATACATTCAATGCCCGCCTCTCAGTATGTGTCTGACTTTTATGAGTACGTCCTCCATCCAGAGTCTGTCTAGATCACCATATAAGCTCTACTTGAGAGCGCACGAGTGGACAGCACCATCACTTGTACCTCTTTGGTATAATCAAAAATTTTAAATTATCTCCATTGTGTATCTATTGCATTATCTATTGTGCTTTGTCTATTGTGTATCTATCGCATTATCTATTGTGCTTTGTCTATTTTGTATCTATTGCATTATCTATTGTGCTTTGTCTATTGTGTATCTATCGCATTATCTATTGTGCTTTGTCTATTTTGTATCTATTGCATTATCTATTGTGCTTTGTCTTGATATCTCTCTCCATTGTTCCATATTCTTATAAATTGACCTTATCGTGTTGCTTCACTTTTCCTTCACTTATTCTCATCAATATACTTTGAGCGTTGTGCTTCTCTCTATCTCTCCTTGCTTACTGCATCTTTGTGTGTGTGTGTGTGTGTGTGTGTTGCTATATTTTTCTCCACTCTACCATCTTCATTGGTTTGTAATAAAGCATCTTACAATGACATGTATAATGCCCTAATGTGAGGGATTAGATCTATATTTGTGTTACATAGAGGGTGCAGGGGGGTTACTCTCATCATGGTTTGGCATCCCCCACTCTTTTTGCAATGTTAGCCAAATTGTTCTTACTTTGTCATTGATGAAGCATGTATGTCTTCAATAGAATGCTTACCTGATGCAAGACCAAATAACTGGAATGTTAACTCTACAGGCATGAGGGAGATGGGATGGAGAAAGGTGTTTTGTCAAGGTTTTTGTGGATTAGCTATGTTTATACACATGTAAATGTGAATAGCATTTGAGCCATTTACATGCTTGTCTCCATGTGAAAATTCTCGTGTTACATAATTTTCCATTTCTTGTCTCCAAAAGCACACAACACAATCATGTGCAAAGAAGTCTTTTTTTTCACATTTAAGTTTTTTCACCCTCTCTTCCTCTCCTTCTCCCATATCTCTCTCCTTCTCTGCACAATCATGTGTGGAGAAGATTCTTTTTTCCTTATTTAAGCTTTTTCTTCCTCTCCTCCTCTCCTTCTCCCTTATCTCTTTATCTCTCTACGTCTCCGTCTCTTCTCTTTTTAAATTTTTTGTACATTCCTAATGCTCTTTTATCATTATCTTTTCTCTTCAAATTTTGTACTTTTATTTTTCATTTTTTTTTCTAGTTCTCTTTTTGGGTACTCTTTTTGGGTAGTTTTTGCTCTTTCCTAATTTTTGGTAGTTGTTTTATTTTGCTAGTTCTTTTTTTTAAACACAATTATTTATAACTAGAGCAAAAACATATACATTGATTGACTTTTTACAGCGGCCACTCGATTCCTATCACAGATCACTATTAAGTAAGGTGCAAATCTGATCCCACCTCTCCTCTTCTTCCCAAACAAAGGATGGCTGTTTCCCCAAGAAAAGTGATACCCTAGCTACAAGAAGCTAGGAACAAGAAAAGACTTTGTAGTGCATCCTTTAGGAGTCTGCTCTTCCACGAACTCTTTCTTGGGGGACCAAATCTTCACGTCAAGTCTTGTGCCAAGAGGATTCTCCATTAGGGCCATAAAGGTGTAAACCGGTTTCTTCTCCTTCCGATACCATCTTTTGGGTCTTGGGTTCAAACTTTGGCAAACTTTCCTTCACACCTTTCATCTATAGTCTTGCTACATGTTAGAAAGCAGTTAGGTTACCCTATTATGTGCAATCATCTCATCAACAAGAAGTGGCTCAACCTATCCCAAACTTCAAGGCCTGCACTACCTCTACAAAAGAATTGTCATTCATCCTATTTACATAATAAACATACCAACATTGGTGCACACATCTATACATCAACTATACTAGATCCACCCCTACCTATTTTGCTAATTCTATTTATAAGAAAATTTCATTATTAAGAATATGCATTTAAAATAGATGAAAGAAACTACATGGATAGTAAAAGGCATCGAAAGACAGTTGTAATGAACTAAGTGGCCAATAAAAGGCATAAAAAACAACGAGTTTCGAGCCTAGTACAATAATGTAAGTACAGTTTCTCATGTTAGGCACAAAGCTTTCAATTGTGAAATTAAAATGTTTTTCAAAACGAAAGAAGGGTATGTTCACAATTTAAGGAGAAATTATATCACTTCTTTGTTATACTCTTTGTACGATCTTTTTTTCACACATTAATACATTGCACATAACTTTTAAAATGTTAATATTAGTTGATATGAGCTGATAAATTTCCTAATATTCATGCAACCTTTATTTAACATCAATCTCCAAAATTGAACAATTAGTTGATATGAGTTGACAACTTTCTTAATGTACATCTTTTCATGCAAGTGCATTTGACAATCTCCAAAATTGTACAATTAGAGCTCACGATTATTTCTTATAGAGGAAATTATTTTTAATGAATATCTTTACATGGATGTGCATCCTTGAAATGATATTCATTGAAATTTAAAATGTAACAAATTAATCGACTCTAAGAAATGTAACATGCACTTCAATTATAGAACTCGTACTTTTTTGCATGGTATTGTTATAAATCTTTCTAATTAGGGAAATCGTTGTTATTGTAGAATTGATCATCGGTTGTCTCATGACATTCCAACATTCACAAAGAATCATATAGTTATGTGATTTTGAGAGCGTGGAATAATGGATTCTCTCTTCAAGGACTAACTAGCCATGAAAGCAAGAAAAATCCATTGAAACCTTATGTTCCTATTATGAGAATATGTTCTAAGCTCTCTTAAAAATATTATTCTACCCTCTTAGATAATTCGAGGATGCTTGGATTATCTTTGTGTTATGCCAAATCATATTAATATCATGGGTGATGCCATTATAAATATTAATACGTTTGGTATACACTGACGTGTGGTTGGGACCTCCAATGTTTGTTACAGTTGGTTTGTATGGAAGGGTGATTCCTAGGGTAGTTACACTTGGAAAATATGTGTTTGGTGATGGTTTGTATACTCATGAAATATTTGTTTACCAATTTATTGTTGGTTATTTTATAGGTGAAGAGGATTTATAAGATTGAGGAGAATACGCACAATATTATTTGTTGGTGCACATTTTTGTAAACAAGCTTTGTATATACATGTGCTAGCTTGTGCACATTTTGATTTATTTTGGAAAGCTTTGATTTATCAAGCTTAGACTTGAACTTTAATACTTTTGTAAAGTGTGATATGCTTTAACCCTAGCATCACTTTATGGACACTCTATTTTGAGCATAAGAGAGTGCCGTGCAAGTAAAAGCACCTTTTTGTATTTTTGGAGGCTATGGCCTATTTTGGAATGAAAGAATTATGTAAAAATATACTCATGTGTGGGGAAAGGCCACACACATGAGGGGGGATGATTGCACCTAATGTTGAGTCATCATCTTGAGCTAAGTATTTATTTGTTATTTGTTATTTGTTATTTATTCAAATCTTGAATATGTTGAATTTGTGGACTTTGATGAATTAATTGGGTTGAATAATCTATTTTCTTGAAAATTCCTATTTTCTCTATTTTCCTAGAAATGGATCCGTGTCAGTGGTATCAAAGCTATGGGCCTAGGAAGATGGAGGAAAGATTTAAAAGCTTGAAAGCTTAAATCCAAGGTTTCAAGAGTTGTAGGCTTTTAACCAAAGGGCAAAGACCAAAAGACAAAGGAGGTGGTAAACCACTCTGCGTTAACCACCAAACCACCCTTTCTCTTGAAAAGTGGTTTTTCCCAACTCTTAGTCTCTCCATGATTCAACGGGATGGATGAATTGAAGGAGGTTTAAGCCCAATTATCAGATTGCTAAACCACTATTTCTAATGGAAATCTATAATGGATGTGGAAATTCACCTACAAATCAATTTTGTGAAGAAGCGCTAAATTGAGTTTACAGTGGAAGTATTTTTGAATTAAAGAAGGCTAATAAAGTTTAGTAAATTCAAGTTTGTTAAGAGGAAATTGATTTTTTTTCTTTCTCTTTCATCCCTGGGTGGTGACAACGTGAAAAATGGGCGGTATTGTCCTTTTCTTCACAATCGCGCTACATAATAGAAATCAATCGGGGAAGACCACGATTTATTTCTTTTCTTTTTTTAAAGTGTAGGATTTAAGCTTTAACTTTTTTTTTCTTTTTTTTAACCGTAGGCTTTAAACTTTAAAGGCTTTAAAGCTTTTCATAAATATAAGCTTTTAAAAAAAAAAGCTTATAACTTTGAAGGCTCAAAGGATTTGATAAAAGTCTTCACCCAAACCTATATCTTTTAAAGCTCAAAAACCCTTCACAGAAGAAAAGAGGGAGTTCTACGAAAAGGAAAATTTCAGGTATTGTTGAATTTGCGAGAAATTACAGCAAACTTATATCCATCTTTTGAAAAATTGGAAGTCCTCTTTCAACCAAAATTTTGGGCATCATCAAAGGGGATCAAAAATCAAAAGTTTTTGGAGATGTTATCTTTGATTCTGGTTTCTTCAAAACATATCAAGCTTCGACAAGATTTTTGGATACTCAACAAATTTGAAGTAGCGTTAAAAATCTTGCCAAAGTCGACCAAAACTCAAGCTTCTTGCCCTTCCTCAGGATTCATTCAGAATTGGAGTAAAAAGATGGTGCTAAGATCAACCTTTTGACAAACTTCAAACTTGAATTCAACACGGTTCAAGAGCTAAGTTTCTCATTTTTATTTATCTGAACCATAAAATTTTATTTATCTGAACCATAAAATTGCACTTTCTTTATTTATTTATTTGCAATGGCCAATCTACCTGCACAACCCACTATGCAAGAGCAAATTTTTACACTTCAAGAGCAAATTGCAAGTGAGCGTGAACTCTAACGCAAGCTAGAGCGACATGTGAAGCATTCTAAGCACGTAAGCGTAACTCTTTTGACTCTGATGAGGAGAAAAGTGATCATGTTAGGTGCACTATTAAACCTACTTTGCCTGCTCTCAGAGTTCAAGGAAAGATTCACAAATTAGTCGAAAGGCATTCATTTTCTAGAACTAGGATGGCAAGAAAGATGCACGAGTACTTATTACACGGCTCAGTCAATTGGATGATTATTTTTCAGACGAAAAATTCTCAAAAAAAGGACAATATTAAGTGTGCTTGTAATCACTTGATTGAAAGTGTTGCTTCATGGTGGAATGTGATCAACCAAGGTAAACATCAACCTATGACATGGAAGGAGTTCCATAAACTTTTAAAGAAGTAATTTCTACCTTCTCAATACAAGGCTAACGCTCGTCTTCAATGATGGGACACTTTATGCCAAGTCGAGAGAAAGAGAATGTCCAAGCCTACATTGGCAAATTCTGGGACATTTTATTACAAGTTCAAGTGATCGAGAAAGTCAAAGAAAGAGAGCAAAGAACAAAATTCATTGCCGATCTCAAGTCTACTATTAGGACTGATGTCAATATGTTTCATCCTCATAGCCTTAGTTCTGCTATGGATCTTGCTCTAAATTCTAAACGTAAAATGTCTTGATATTCCAAAACGCAAGAAAAGTATTTTACAAAGTCTTCTAAACCATCTTTTCCTTCAAGTAATTTTGATAAAACTAGGATTCACAAGGGTAAAGATGTGGCCAAAGGAGATGCTCGGAAAGACAATAACAACAAACCCTCAAATGGTCAACTGAAGAATCAAGTGTTACGGATGTCACAAGGAAGAACACCTTGTACCAGACTGTCCAAAGAATAAAAAGAACTTTGCACCTATGGCTCGACTCAACGTTATTGAAGAGTATGACGAGGATTCTTTCAAGCAAGAGGGTAATTCAGATCCTGACTATTCAGATAAAGGTGAGATTTTAATTCATGCTTTATTGAGAATTCAAGGGAAAATAAAAGAAAAACCAATTTGTATATTGCATGATAATGGTAGCTCACATGACTTCATTTTTGAAAAGGCATTGACAACACGTAACCTAGATGCACATACTCTAGTTATAAAGTGAAAGCTACATTTCAAGGTACTGAGTACCATTGCACTAAAGAGGTTAAGAATCTAGAATTAGAAATGAATTCACTGAAAGAAAAGAGAACATTTCTAGTTTCTTCTTTGCAAGGTGTTGATGTTATCTTATGAATGCCATGGAGACATGAACATAATCCCCAAATTGATTATGAAACCCATACAATATGGTTACCGAAAGGTGACAAAGAAATTTGTCTTCAATGTCAGACCAAGGGTGACTTAAGTCTACTTTTAACTCACACCCAAGCAAAAATAGCTATAAGAAAAAGGAGAAGATATTTTTTATTCTTGTCAACTAGCTTACTACTCAGGCTGACTCTTAACCAAACCTATCTCGTGATCCTTCCGTTTCTAAGTTCTCTAACTGCTTCTTGGATGACTTACCTCCTAGCTTACTCAAATCTCCTCCAAAAGATCATAAAATTGAAATAATCCCTGGTAGCTCTCCGCCATGTAAAACTCCTTATCGAGCTAACATGCTTCAACAAAAAGAAATTCAGAGATAAGTTGAAGAATTGTTAGAGAAAGAATTGATTAACCCCAGCAGTTCTCCATTTGGTGCTCCAATTCTTCTCTCGTTATATAACAAAGAATGGGACATATTGAATATGTATTAATTATCATACTTTAAACAAGATTACTATCGAGAACCGATATCCAATACCACAAGTGGATGACTTGCTAGATAGGCTCAATGAAGAACAAGTTTTTTGAAAGATTAATCCCAAGTTCGGTTACCCATCAAATTCAAATGGATGAATGGGGATATCTTCAAGACTACTTTTAGAACCCAAACTGGTCATTATGAGTTTTTAGTTATGCCATTTGGTTTGACTAATGCTCTAGCTACTTTTAATAGAATGATGAATAGAATATTTTGTTGCCATATATATAGGCAGTGATGTGTGTGAACACACTTAGGACCGCCAGGGCACTTTTTCCCTCTTTAGGAGGTTTTTTTCCCCGGCTTGTATATACGCCCATCATTCTAGGGCTAACTGATCTTTTGTACATTGACACAATCTAATACATTGTGTGTTGTGTGCATTCTTGCTTCTTCTTCTCCAAGCTTTGTGTGCTTTCCTGCAACCCTAATTCCAACAATTCGTATCAGAGCAGGCATCGGCTCTCCCAGGGCTACACCGCTAGCACCCTCCGACTCACATTCTCCGATTGAGGTGAGCTTTCATGAGCGTTTGTAGGTCCCTATACTTTGCAGATATGCCCGTAGGGCTTTGCGTTCTCAGAAATTGCATCCGAGGTCGTTTCGGGCTCCGTTTTTGCATTACAAGTTCTGCACAGGTGTGTCATTTTGTGCAGAAATTTCGACAGTGCAGTTTTTTTTTGCAAAACAGGCATACGTATTCTATTGTGGACCGTGCTACATAGCACGAGTTATTTTCTGTTCAGTCTTTGCTTCATTACAGGTAGCTTTTGCATCAGTTTCAGTCAGTGGCCATGGCTGATAACAGCAATGATGTATTTCGCATGTTGTCTCTGCTGATGACAAATTGGATGGAGACAGCAACTACCCACTTTGGGCATACATGATGCAGCATGTTTTGGTTGCAAAATATTGTTGCTGCTGTTTTACCCACTGCTAAACAAGCTCGTTGGGATGGTAAAGATGCACAGGCTCATGCCTTGATTGCACTTTCTGTCAAACGTAACATCACCCCACATATTCGTTCAGCTAAAATAGCAAAATAGGCTTGGGATATTCTAGCTGGTTTGTATGCAGGTCGTAACGAGGCAAAAATCTCTTACTTGCGTAAAGAGCTAGAATCGAAGATTATGCAGGAAGATGATGACATGAATGTTTTTCTTGCTAAGATTAAAGATCTCAAGGAACAGTTGATTTCTACAGGTTAGATTATTCCTGATCATTCTCTTGTGCAGACTGTTCTTGATGCTTTACCTGAGTCATATCAGACTTTTGCTTCCACGTGGAGACTTGTTACTGAGGACAGACTTGATGTTGTCAAGTATGATACTTTAGTCAACAAGCTCTTGCAAGAAGTGCAGTCCAGGCAAAACAGGGCTAGGCAGCGTGCAGTTGATCAGGCATTTATTGCTGCCCCCAACAGAGAAAAAGTGGTAAGGCAGCCCTTTCCACTGTTTCTTCTCCTATTAATAGGTCTGCAACTTCTTCTCCTTCCACAAGTAGCAACAATAGGTCTGAGAAGGCTCTTGATAAAGGCAAGAAAAAGATCAGGTGCAACTATTGTAAGGCAACTGATCATGTCATTAAGAATTGCCCTAAGCTAAAGGCTAAAGAGGCAAAGAAGAAAGAGTCAAATGCAGCCACAATAGCAGATGCTTTACAAATGCAGATTCTGCAAATGTTGTGCAGGATACAGGATACACAATGGGCGTTTAGCGTGTATTGCCAGTATGACCCATCTGTACATGATGCATGTTTGGCAGTTTCTGTTGACTCTCATGTATGGTATTTTGACAGTGGTGCTACAAAGCATATTACCTCGCATCGTGATATGTTCACTTGTCTTGATGCTATCTCTAATGGGAATACTGTCACATGTGCCAATAATGCTTCTTACCCAGTGAAGGGCGTTGGTAAAATTATGCTTACTGCTGCAAATGGCAGCGCTTTCACACTTTCAGATGCTTTGTATGTACCAGGGATAAAGAAGAATCTATTGTCTGTCTCTGCGCTTGCTAGACTTGGACTTGTAGTCAAATTTGTGGATGACAGATGTATTGTTCATGATTTGACTTCTGGTGATACGATTATTGCATCTGGCACCTTGTTTTGTGGGCTATATAGGGTCAATTCTTTTGTGGATGTGATGAGATGCAAAACTATGGCATGCTCATTTTGGTCATCTGAACTTTGCTAGTTTGCTGCGTTTACAGAAATTTGATATGGTTGCTTCATTGCCCACTCTTGAGGCACCATTGAAACATGTTTGTGAAGGCTGTATTTTGGGCAAAATGCAACATTCTGCGTTTCCAAAGGATGGTTCTGTGCGGGCCACTCGCAAATTGCAACTTGTACATAGTGATGTATGTGGGCCTATGCAAACTCCGTCATTTGGTAAACACTTGTACTTCGTGACTTTCATTGATGATTACTCAAGGCATGCATGGGTATATCCACTGAAGGCAAAGTCCGAAGTGTTTTTGTGCTTCAAACAGTTTTTGCTTATGGTTGAAAATGTATCCAATTGTACTGTGGGCACCCTCCGTTCTGATCGAGGGGGGGAGTACATGTCTAAAGAGTTTGATGCATTTCTAGCTAGTTGTGGGATAAAGCACCAATGTACAGTGCCGTATACCCCTCAGCAAAATGGTGTTGCTGAGAGAAAAAACAGGTCACTTATGGAGATGGCACGATGTATGGTCAAGAGCCAAGCTTTGCCACATGCGTTTTGGCTTGAAGCTGTCATGTGTGCTGCATATGTACTCAAGAGGTGTCCCACTAAGGCCTTGCAGTCTGTTACTCCATACGAAGCTTGGCATGGTAGGAAGCCTTCTATTGGTCACTTGCGTGTCTTTGGTTGCTTGGCCTATGCTTTAGTGCCTATGCAACAACGTAGAAAATTGGATGATAAGGCTGTCAAATGCATTTTTGTTGGTTACAGTACTGAGAGCAAGGGTTACAGATTGTATCATCCACAGTCGAAGCGTATCTTGATTAGTCGAGATGTTGTTTTTGTGGAAGATGCTGTGTAGCCTTTGTTATCATGTACCAAAGAGACAGGTGTGAGCTCACGGGATATATTTGATACGCTGTTGCCTCTGTTTATTACAGGTGGGAATTTAAATGTAAGTCCTAATGAGGCAAATATTCAGCCTATGTAGATTTCAAACGACATCATAGATCAGCCTATTTCTGATGCAGATTTACAGGATGTAATTTATGAGGATAGGGCTGAAAATGAGCAGGCTAGAAGTATGCCTAAATGGCTGGTGCAAACCTTGCGTGATAGTAAAATTGATGCACCTATTTCTAGTCGTACTCGTTCAGGTTTTCAGCATGCCTCTTATGCATCAAATTGTTTTGCTTTGGTTATGTCTAGTATGTGTGAAGAGGAAGAACCTCTTTCATTTGATGAGGCACAAAAATCAGAAAATTGGTTGGCTGCAATGCAAAGTGAATATGATGCTATAATGAAGAATGGTACATGGTCTTTGTGTGATTTGCCTATTGGTAAAAAGGCCATTGGATGTAAGTGGGTTTTTAAGTTGAAACGAAAGCCAGGTGATGGCAGTGTTGATCGCATAAGGCTAGACTTGTTGCAAAGGGTTATGCTCAAGAAAAGGGCATTGATTTTGATGAGACCTTTGCTCCCACTTGTCGTATGACTACCATTCGTAGCATTTGTGCATTGGCAGCTCATAATGGTTGGAATGTACATCAGTTGGACATAAAGACTGCGTTCTTGAATGGAGATTTGCATGAGGAGGTGTATGTATCGCAGCCTCGTGGTTTTGTTCAAAAAGGGCAGGAAAACAAAGTGTGCAGGTTAAAAAAGGCTTTGTATGGTTTAAAGCAAGCTCCACAAGCTTGGTATGAAAAGATACATGCATATTTGACTGCACATGGTTTTCAGAATAGTCCAACAGAAAGCACTTTGTATGTTAAATGTGTGGATGATGTACATCTAATCATTGCTCTCTATGTCGATGACATGCTGCTCACAGGACCAAATGAGAGTCATATTGCTAATTTTAAGGCTGATTTGAATGCCTCTTTTGAGATGTCAGATTTGGGGCATTTGCATCATTATGTGGGGATACAATTTAAGAAGTGTGATGGAGGTATTGCTTTGTGTCAGACAAAGTATATTGAGACATTGTTGCGGAGATATGGCCTTGAAAACTGCAAGCATATTGCTACTCCAATGGAGACAGGTTTAAAGTTGAGTCTTCATGATGCTGGAGATCACTTTGATGTCACACTCTATCAGACAGCTGTTGGTTGCCTCATTTATGTATGCATTACGAGGCCGGACATTCAGTTTGTAGTCTCACAGGTGAGCAGGTTTATGCATAGCCTAGGGTCTCAGCATTGGACGGCAGTTAAATGCATCTTTCGCTACTTGAGTGGCACCATACATCTTGGGTTGTTTGATCCCAAGGGGGGATTGTTGCCGCCAAATTTACATGCTCGGACTCAGATTAGGCTGGTTGCTATGACACAAGAGTGTCCACAAGTGGTTTTTGTTTCATGCTCGGTAGCTCATGCATATCTTGGTTGAGTAAGAAGCAACCTACTGTGGCCACTTCTAGTTGTGAAGCTGAGTACAGGGCAGCTTTCACAGCTACGGTTGAGTGTGTGTGGCTCAGATGGCTTATGGTGTGGCTGACTTGGGTGTTGGACAGGAGTCTGCCACCTCTATCTACACTGACAGTCAGAGCGCATTGGCAGTTGTGAGAAACCCAGTTTTTCATGCTCGCACAAAGCACATTGAGGTGCATTATCACTATGTCAGGGAGAGACTCTCAGCAGGAGAGATCAGCTTGGCCTATGTGCCAACACAGGACAACCTCGTCGATCTTTTCACAAAGGCGCTTCCTCGTGAGAAGTTTGAAGCTTTCCGCAAAGCTTTGGGCTTGCTCCCCTTTGTGGACTGATCTACTTCGGGCATGGCACTTCCCTATACATGAGTGCCAGCTCTCGTTCTCACACCATCACTCCCAGGGGAGATTTGTTGCCATATATATAGGCAGTGATGTGTGTGAACACACTTAGGATCGCCGGGGCACTTTTTTCCTCTTTAGGAGTTTTTTTCCCCCGGCTTGTATATACGCCCATCATTCTAGGGCTAACTGATCTTTTGTACATTGGCACAATCTAATACATTGTGTGTTGTGTGCATTCTTACTTCTTCTTCTCCAAGCTTTGTGTGCTTTCCTGCAACCCTAATTCCAACATATTTTTGAAACATTAAAATTTTGTTGTAGTGTTTTTTGATGATATCTTGGTTTATCAGTAAAAATAGTCGTCAAGCGCATGAACAACATTTAGAAAAAGTGTTCTCACTTCTTCAAGAGAATCAGGTTTATGTCAATTTTGAAAAGAGAAAATCCTTTCAAGAGGAAATTGAATACGTAGGGCATATTGTTTTTGTTAATGGTATTCAAGTAGACCCCAAAAAGATCAAAAATATTGCTAGTTAGCCTAGACCATGTGATAGTCACAAACTCTTATCTTTTCTTGGATTGTGTAGCTACTATAAACACCCCATTAGATAATTTGGGAAAAATCTCATTCCCATTTTCAGAATGGGATTAGGGTGAATCTATCCAAGATTTTCGCAAAACCCCCTCGCAAAACCCCCTCATGTGACATATCAGTGGTGGAAAGATATCTAAGTAAAATCTAAATCTATAATCTTTGACAAATTTGGAGTTAATATGCTCAAGATATGGCCAAAACTATATTGAAAAGTTGATTCCCAAAGTGTGATATTTTTTTCAAATTATGTAATATTATTTTTATAGAAAATTCATTAGAAATTTTGCATATATTGCACATCCTTTAACCGAACTCCTTAAGAAAGCTAGACATTTTGATTAGACTAGTAGACATGACCATTCCTTCTCTGAGGAGCTTAAGAAAGCATTAACTCATGCACCAATTCTTACACTACCAGATTTGATCATTCTTTGTTGTAGTCATCATTGATGCAAGTAGATATGGTTTTGGTACCGTTCTCATGCAAGATGGACATTTCATTGTTTATGAAAGTTGTAAGCTTAAACCAACAGAAAGAAATTATAGTACATATGATAAGGAATTAGCTACTATTGTACATGCTTTAAGACTTTGGAAACATTATTTAATGGGATCTAAATTTTTAATCAAGACAGACCAACAAAGCATTCGTCATTTGATGACCCAACCATTGATTTTTTACTGACATATCAAATGGAATTCTTTTATCTAAAGTTTCTAACCCATGATTTAATATCAACTAGGAAAAGAAAATATTGTGGCATATACTTTAAGTAGATGTCCTAGTGTTCACAACATTTCTGAGCTAAGTATTTTATTCATTATTTGTTATTTGTTATTTATTCAAATCTTGAATATGTTGAATTTGTGGACTTTGATGAGTTAATTGAGTTAAATAATCTATTTTGTTACAAGTTCCTATTTTCCTAGAAATGGATCTGTGTCCGTTCCTTTTTGGACATTTGTAGATGAAGTGAGGATACAAGCTTTTATCAATCTAGCTTAATTTTATTGTGACCAACATGTAGTACAGGCAATCTTAAACTTCACATTTGTGTCACAAACTCCAAACAATCAATTTTTGTTGGGAGATACTTCTCTTGCTTGATGCTTGGCATTTGACAAAGACCTAATGTGTTGGTGCTTAAGCAAAAGAGATGATTTCTGCACAATTCCATTGTTCATCAAAAGTACAAGACCAATGGCAAAGTATCCTCACAAGAAACTAGGTTATGTGTGCCAAGTCAACACAGCGTGGACTTGATCATCACATTGGGAGAGCATGAAGATGAGTTTTACTTACAACACACATACATGCATGTATGTGGTAGATCTCGTATACCATTTTGGCCTTTTGTAGATGATCTCTCTCTCTCTCTCTCTCTCTCTCTCTCTCTCTCTCTCGTAAGTGATGAGAAGAATTGCAACTTGTTGCTATCATGGACTTCTTGATAATAATATTAATTTTTTATATTTTTCTTGTGTGGCATGTGTCATGGTTTGTAGTACATCATGTGTCACACGTCATAGGTTGTGCATTCATTGCTGCAACCAACGTGTGACATGTATCATGAAAACATAGACACATCTTTAGTCCTTGATGCCTCTACATAAAGAAAGAAACCCAGAATGATAACACATACGTACCTTCCCCTATGCTCCCTTGTGAGATCCACCTCCGCCTATCTCTACATGTGAAAATGCATGCAACCTGTGTGATGAAGCAAGGAGTTGTTCCATGGTAATTCTCAAGACATATGTAATAAAGAGACCCCTAAGCATCATGCCATCACAATAACCCAGATGACAGAGTGGCCTCTTCTAGATGGGAGCATATGGGTTGAAATCATATGATGTAAAACAATGTTTCACTCCTTTTAGCCAATATAAAGACGCATGCACCTACACACAAGAAAACAACTTCCAGCACTGATCAAGACTTGTCATCTAAGAGCAAACGTAAAGCCATCAATGTTAAGTAATGCTAGGGAAACCCTTTATTCTTTTCTTAAAAACCAAGCCATGGAATTACAGTCCTGTTTTCATTAAAACCAGATAAATACATGCTATGAAGGATAATCGAGATTGCTTTACCAAATTTTCAAATTGAAAAGCTAACTTATTACATCCTCCGGCAGGCATTTGTAGGGCCGGTACATCATCCTCCCTAGGCAAGGAGATACCCATAACCTGAAGAGGAACACCTGTCCTAGAGAAAACTAGAACTTCCCATTCATCTTATTAGAATCCTAGCAAGAGATGCCTATGATGAAACTCAAAATACATTACATCTTTGCATATACCAAGTCAAAGTCTGGTAAGTAGGAAATACGATCCTGTAAAATACATAATTATGTAATGCCAGACGAACCTTAACTGTCACCAGAGCTAAGATTTTCTTTCCTAATTGGTCTGTATGTAAATGTTACAAACTTAGCGATGTAGCCGTCTTCTCGCAAGTTCAGCAGCTCTTTTTGGGATGTACACTTTGTAATTTACCTGAAAAGGAAAGAAGCATGAGAAGAAGACAAAAAGACAGCCACGCAAGCTTTTACTTATGACCAATCTTAATGCCCCTCAGAGAAAAGATGGCCAAGAAGCTTGTAAAGTACTAATAATATGAAAATGCACACAATCATCACCTGCACCAATTCTCCCCCTCGCATGACCGACATGGTTTTCTGCTGAAAAGAGGTGCTGTCATCTTGTCTACCTGTAGCTAGTTCAGGCTTGGGAACATGCTCTGAGTTTTTTCGCCCATGCTCTGGCAACAACTCTGGTTTTTCATTGATTGATGTCATAGTAGTACTGGCTTTCTGTGCACACGCCTCTTCCACTTCACCCACAATTATCTCCCTGGCAACAGGGGCAGCTGTTTGCAATCCTTTGAGTTCATGATGTTCCACTGTATCATTTATCCTTTTGAACTCTTGCTCTGATTTTAAAGGTAGTTCATGCTGCAAATCAATGCTTTCGGAATGCTGAACTACATCCTTCGGGGTCACACCTGCAAGCTCTGCTTGCATGTCCGTAGAAATAGCTCCCTTGAGTAAACTATTAAACGGCGTGAATTTATGTTCCTTTTTGGAAGCATCTACACTTGCACACAAATCTCCTTTTTCAGTGCTCTCTCTCTCATACATTACTTCATCTTCTTCTACTAATGGATTAGAATTCCCATTAGAAGGTTCGACTGTATCGCTACTTATTTCCCCTTCCTCCATACTAGAATTAGAATGGCATACCCGTAAGCCACCTTCCATAGGGCTTTTGTACTGTATGGGTAAAACAGCATTGCTTGCAAGGGGACAGCAATGCTCATATATGGTTGGATCTGCATCACTCAATGCAGACAAGCGGATGGTCCCCTCACCATCTACCTCAGCGAGAGCTCGTTGGTTTTCCCCTGCAATGACCGTATCAGTGTTAGGCTGTCCATTGCTTGCATCTCTGAAATACGAAGCGGAGTTGGAGCTCGCTTTATGCTCATCCATTTTGCAAGTAGTGTCTTGATGTCTCGTGAAATATGCCAAGGCCTTCTGGCGCAGCTTGACTTCCAACCCCTTCTCTTTTTTTGCTTCCAACCCCTTCTCTTGCTCAACAGTCCTTGATATTGTGGCATTGTGCCCATCTTTTCTTGTGGACTCACTGTGCTGCACTTTTACCTCAACGTTGATGGCTCCTACAGAGGTGTCCTTCCACTGCACTGCTAACTCATGCCTGGATTTGATAGTGCTTTCCTGTTGCAACACTTCTCTTTTGTCTACCTTAGGAAGCCTGAATGTGGGGTCATATAGCCTTTCATAGTTTCCTCTACCGTAATTCTTGCCTAAATCCTCATTGTCTGCTATATACCTTTTTCTTGTGTGTTCCCCAAGTCTGTCATTGCTGTGCCTGTGGCTACGGTGTTGCTGACTAAGCCTTGTAAAGCTAGTGCTGCTACTACTGTCTGAATTCACACTATCTGAGCTCCTATGATTCTTCCATCTACTACCCCTTTCTGTTTTCTTCTGCTTGGCATATGATTTGGAGCTATGGCGATGGTGATCTTTGCCATTGTGCCTCTTTCTTGATGCATCCTCCTTATGTTCTCGCTTCCGTTTATGTTCTCGTTTTTCTCTTCTGCTAGTACTATACACCTCATTTTCACCTTTGTTTATTTTCTCGGTGCGCTGGAGATCAGCCGACAACATCTCAGAAGTTCCTCTCTTATCAGCAACCTGAGGAGTGGGAAACTACTTGTTAGGGTAAGGATAGAGCAATGACCTCCCATCTGGTTTCACCCACTCACACAGATGGGCTTTATTCTCCACTATGATGAAGACACTCTCTGGTCATCAAGGTGCTCTTCAACCCCTCCCCGCCCCCCTTAACCCACCAAAAAGGATGATTAATATACCCTAAATGATCTGTTATCAAAAGATCTTTTAAAAAATAGAAACCCTAAATTCCGAACCCCCTTCTTCTCTTTCCCAGATAATGGTTTTGTCAACACCGACAAAACAAACCACCCATTAAAACTGTATGTTTTAATCAAACCTTGCAAAAAGAAATACAATTAAATCAGAAAACAATCACAAGCCATCCAAGCCTGTGCAGGGGTATGCTAGAAAGCAAGAAATTAATTACAGCCAGAAAGGTTGGGAGTTTTTATTTATTTATTTTAACGCACCCGGGAGTGTGACCTTCTGCGCCCCATTGTCCTTCAGAGACGAGATCGAACAGACGCCATGGGATTCATATACACACAAGAAAAACAAAACGCGAATAGAAAAAGCAAAAGCACCCAATGCATTACACCTTTGTGCCTCGTGTCTTTTTTGTTTTTCGAGCCAGGTCTGTGAGACTCGAGCTGAGAAACGCTTTTGTCATTAGCTTCGCCGCCTCGGTCGTGAGGACGGTTTCGTTACTTCCTTAATGTGCCTCGTGTCCGGACACACCGCAATTGCTCGGGAATCTTTCTTTGCGTATTTTTGGTCCACAAGGACATTATGAGGTGTGGGGGTCAATTGCTCGGGAATCTTTCTTTGCGTATTTTTGGTCCACAAGGACATTATGAGGTGTGGGGGTTTGGTATCTGTTTTTTTTTCTCGTTATAATTTAAACATAATTTACTCTCACATTAAATATGCATGTGCTTGTTTTGTCTCATTGAAGCAATGTATTAAAAGCATCATTATTTTATTAAATTCCTTTGCAAAAGAACAAAATTGTCGTAACGGGTTCTCAAATCCAAAATGGCCATCAAGGTTTCACGGTTTCTTTTTTTTTGGATCTTTTGTGCTCGTGTGCATGTGTGCGTCCTAGCTACCATCAAACAGCTAGTAGCATTTGAACCTAGCACCTCTTGCATGGGACTTCAATACCTTACCACTAGGCTGTATTTGGTTTCTTTTTAGGTTTCACGGTTTCACCCTAACTACTCCATTAATTAAGAAACTTAGTAGGAAGGACACTAATTACAATTGAAAATGTGTAATTACAACATGTAGTGTTATTTGAATGGATGATAAAATATTCACCATGTCAGTTTTTTCATGTGCTTGGACATAACGAACCTTGTGGTTAGAGACCAACCAAACAGTTTATATAAGAGTGCAAAACTGGGTCACTGGGCTATACAATTGGGTTTGTGGCTCATTTGTAAGGGAGTTTGTGTGTGGAACTCTACCTTGTGGTTAGCTCGCTAGTCGTGCTAGTGGTAATAATCATGAGAACTAGGGGTGCGTGGTATGCGACATGCATGCCTTGAGGGTGCGGACTTGCCAAGGTTGTGTTGGTCTCTAGCTCAAACCCCTTTATGTTCTCTTGTTAGCGTGTACATGTGTTGATAGGATGTACGTGATTGCTTTGGCTTGGGCGTGCTCTGATTGTGAGTAATCAAACTTTCTTGTATCGCCTCTTTGTATATAGCCTTCAACACAAGAGTTTGTGTCTAGCCATCAAGTTCCCTTTATAAAAGCACGAGAGGAAGTCTAGCTTTGTGCAATGCTACAAATGAGTGGAAGAAATTGATATAAACACCGATGCAAACACCACCAGGGTTTTTGCTCCATCATTTGATTCTAAAGTGAAGATAATTAGCACCAATTATCCTCTATGAAATCTTAGGATAATTAGCACCGATTATCCTCTATGAAATCTTAGGATAGAGGCAATGGTCATCCTACGAGATGTTGGTCCTTGTTATTAATGCTAACAAAATCCCAAAGTCAATAGTAGTACTAGCAAATACATAAGAATCGTGAACCTTGAGAATCGAGTTTAGATAGAGAAGATGTTGGAGGCAGATGCACCCAAAAAAATCTTTAAAGTGTGGCGGAGAAGTAGTAATCACAAGATTCAAGAATAAACATGACTAGATAGTAGATACCAAGCTCACATTGACACCTAAAGGCATGGATTGCTAGTACATTAGGTGTTGGAAAAGAATTTACTCAATGCTCCACCCTCATGTTGTTTCTGCGAGAGTGACGGATGTGCTCTATTTTGTAAGGCCCCCTTTATGTTGCGTAGCCATTGTGGTGAGCACCCGAGCACCCGCCCATTAGCTCCTAGTTTAGACACTGGATGGTGGCCAAGTGTACCTAGATGGTTAGGAGATGACTTATGTAGACTTGGCATACCGTCAGCTCCCAGAGTTTAGACATTAGCTGGTGGCCAAGTATAGCAAGAAAGTGACCTGGAAGCGTAATTCCCATGCTATAAGAATATTGAACTAGGATGGATAATGCCCAAGTGACCTGTAAGGGTAATTCCCAGGTTACAATGGTTATGTTTATGATGTTTTCTTCTGTTAACTATATGTTGTAATGGATATAAGTAGACCAAGCAAACAAGCTAATATAGATTGTAATACTTGAATTATGAAATTTTTAAGAGGTGGATGCGTCTGTATTTTGAAGTGTGCATAATACTCAAGCGTTAGCTACAGGGGGTTTGGAGAAAACCCCTTGTATGCGAGCAAAAACCAACAATCTTTAATTAAAACACTAGCTCCATAGACCTAGTGGTCAAGCAAGGCTAGATCCATGGGATTGGACATGGCTAGGTTGAGCCTATGTAACTAGTCTAAGTAGAAAATGATCAAACACTAAAAAGTGGGTGGCAAGGTGGACTTGAGTTTATGGGTACTTTCTGAACTGAGACCAAATTGTATTCTAGAATGAAAAAAAACTTGGGGTAGAAAAGCTAGGTTAACAATCAATTTAAAAATGATAGAGAAGTTACCTTTATAATCGAGGAGTCAGGATGTTGTGTTAAGCCTCGGGCAAGCCACACGATGGGGCTTGCTTGTGAGAATTATGAAGGGAAATTCCTCATGTAATTATACACATTTCCTTGCATAAGGATTATTTCAACATGCAGATACTAGTAATCTGTTAGGATAGCTAAGAATTTCGACATTATGATATGAGGCCCCGAGTGAGTCACTCTACCCTTAGTTTAGTTTTCTCTACCATATTATTATGTATATAAAGAGGTAGGGGTCTCACACGGGCCACGAGACTTGGTGGATTCATGGTAGAGGGACCATCCCTTATGAGCCAATCATGACACTCCATTGGATATACATATATTGACCTCAGAGTAGGTGCATAATCCACCTATAATCTAACTTTAGTTTTACCTAAGCATACATAAGATATACATATTATTAGACTTATTAAAGAGTCATCTAAACAAGCCACCTGTAAATAAGAAGACGAACATACATATTCATGTATGGTGTCTCATGTCATCCTCAATGTCAAAGAATGCATCCTTGAAAATAGATAAGGGTATCATGACGAGGAACCTGCACTTGATCCTCTCTAATCTTGAGGATCATACTAACAACCAAGTCTTTTGCAATATTAATCATTTGACTTCAATATATCTCCTTAGAGATGTATGGCTTATTGTCAGCCTTCATACCATGGGCTTCCCATGTGCCTGAATTTGAAGCAAGGAGCTTCAACATCTCTTTCTTCCTATGTAGTCCATTAAACAAGTGTTGTTACATGTAAAATAGTGACCATAGTAGTATTACAATACAATGATCATGATAAGTGCAAAACAAAGTACTTCACTTGGATTTAGGGTAAATGAACTATACTTCTTAGGTCCAATCTTGCTTGCACATAGGTACCTGAGTTTATCTTTGGTAACCTGTTTTCCTTTTTGCTCAAAGTTTATGGAGAATATCACTTGAAAAAATCCTTCACCATGGATAGGATTTGCAACTACAGAGCAACTTGATATCCTTAGACTTTCACCATTTCCTCCGCTTTCTTTATTGCTACCCCATGTGCCTCCTCAAAATCCTCATGCATTAAGGTATCTCAATTTATTTTGCACATCTCCTTGTAATACTTCTTTGCAAACTTATCTTGCTTTTCAAAATAAAGAGAATCAAAGATCACCAATGATTGACTATTTCATACACATAAACCCACGAGAAAACATAATATAAGCAAGTTTATACCTTGTAGATAAACTAAGATAAAACTACCAAGGTTTGTTTTGTCCTTTCATCTCTTTTCTCATCATAAGAGCAAGATGCTTTTGCTCACATTGGAGAAGTACCTCATTAAAGTTCCCTTGTCAAACATTCTAAACTTTTGTATGAGAAAGATATCATGGGCAAGTGTAAGAGGTACATGGACAAAGTGAGCCTAAAAATAATAGAAATGTAGGTATTCTCTTGTGCTACAATTTGATCAAGCTACGAAATGGTCATAGACAAAAGTATGATGAGCTGTATGTTACATGTTCATGTCAGCACAAGTGCAAGCAATATTTCACCTTCTTGAGATTTTTCAAACTTCAAAAACTGATAATGCACATAAACATGGCAAGAACGAGATGTCCAATATAGCCAATGTATTAGAGAAAAGAAGAATAATTGTGTAAAAATGAGAAACAAAAGTTGACAAATTACCTTGCTTGATGTGGTCCATCCATGCCTTACATCTGTGATTACTATCCCAAACAAGAAACCTTTTAGTGCTCTCGAAGGATTCAAACTTAATGCTATTTTAGAGTTAAAGAAGAATTATATGTATGATTTTTTTCATTGTAGCCACTTTCCTGGGCAAAGATTTGAGGAGGATCGATGCTTGGTTTTCAAAATATCTACAAAGGGACTTGCATCAACTTAGTGATGCAAATGGATCAAGATGGAAGTTGGGATCTTAACAATATGTGGGTTATGTTTGACCACACACGAAGAGTGGTCAAGTGGTCAACACTTGCATGCTAACACACATGAAGAGTAGTCAAGTGGTCAACACTTGCATGCCATGCCTACAATCCAAGGTATATTACAAGATCAATCATATATATGTCCCAAGTGTGTCTATTTCAAATCATGATTTTAAAAAATAACTCTATGTCAATCATGTAGTTTGCAAGGATTATTAACTATAGCAACATGTGAAATAAAAGAAGAAGACACTAAGGCACCATTATTTTTTAGGAGATGATGAATGAGGTGATCTTACTTGCTGGGCACTCAAAGGCAAACTTCTTTGGATTCATAGAAAGAGTCGGGCCAACTAGAGAGCAGTGCACCATGTGTTTAATATGTGAGTTAAAAACATAATCCATGGTCATGAAATAACTTGTTTATTTCATTGGGATCAAAGCCTATAAAATTACACTATTGGATATGTACAAAAGGACTTTCAAGAGGAGCACTTGTAGTGAGTCATGGTGGAAATCACATGCAAGAGCAGAGCAAGGTGGACAGGTGGGTGCAAGGCTTGGGCAACGAGGGCAAAGTAGACAAGGGAGGTGCGTGCATGGTGAGGATGGAGAAGAGAGGGGGGTGCTACGTGGAGAAGAGAGGGAGGTGCGTGCATGGTGAGGATGGAGAAGAGAGGGGGGTGCTATGTGGAGCATGCCTATAGGGGGAGAGGGGGTTTAGATTTTTTTTAAATTTGGAAAAATAAGCAAAAAGGGGGGGTTGTAATTAGAAAAATAAAAAAACAAAAGGCATTTTGTAATGAAGAAAAAAAGCAAGGGGTTTTTTGTTTTATGAATTAAAAAATAAAAGGGGGGTTTTTTATTGGAAAAATAACAAAAAGGGGGGTTTTTGTATTGGAAAAATAAAAGGGAGGAGGGATTCCTTTTAATTTTAATTATAGATGTTGTTTGGGTCAAAATCGAGAGAGAGAGAGAGAGAGAGAGAGAGAGAGAGAGAGAGAAAATGACATGGCTATATATTGGATGAGGGTATTCCGAGTTACACCTGTGGTTCGGAGTAATTAGTGAGGGAAAGCTAGTACATCACCTGGTGGCCATGTGGCCATTTGTAAAATAATTTTGGTAATAAGAGAGAGAGAGAGAGAGAGAGATTTGAAATCGGGGGATTAGGGTAAGGGGGGACAAAAATTGAAAGAGGGAAAAAATTGAGGGCTTGCTTTGCTGATCTTCAACCTATTATCTATCATCATTAGCCTTTATCAATAATTCGTTCTCTATCATAAATTCTCACATATGATAGTAATTAAGGGGGTGATTCCTGATTAGAAAGAGAGGATTTTTTTATTGGCTATAAATGGAGCAAAGAAGGATGAAGTTTAGACCCTAGGAGGCTTGGCAACACATTTGCTATCAACCGTACAACCAAAGTTAAAGAATTCTTAAGATAATCCTTCATAATTATGCAAGAAATGATCATAATTAGTGAACATTAAGAAATTAATGCATAATTAATAAAATTTTAAATAACAGAGTTAGATTATGTTAAGAATGATTGAATGCATGCTCTGTATCTCAACTTAAACATGATTATTAGAGGCTTAATTAATCAACTTTATTAATTATATATGTATGTCAATTAACAAAGAAAGTGTATGTTTTAATAATGATCTTTGAAATGTTATTAAAAATAAATAAATAAATAGCATAGTCAAAGCTTCTTCTGAATTTTTCATAATTGTTGGAATCAGTTTACTAATTAAAAATGAATTATCAAAATAGATTATTTTTTAATAATTATTTTAAAAACATACTTAGTTGATGAAATTAGTAATGAGGAATGGATAAAATGTGTGATTTAGTATGTGTTTTTGTGTTAAAAAATTTGAGAGTCAATGATGAAGGTTTACTCTATTATTTTAATATTTTTGTGGTTTTTTGAAAAGCTAGAAATAAGGAAAATAAATATAAATAATTAATAAATAATGTATTTTTCAAACATGGAAGTATAGTATGATGATTTAAAATTTTAGATATTATTTTTTAAATAAATATTATTCAAATATATTTATTTTTATTATGTTTTTAAAAATTTTAATAAATCAATATGGAAAGAGAATTTGGGGATACTTTGAAAACAAACTAATGTTTATTTTCTATGAGAAATCTTTGTATAAAATGAAATTTTAAAATAATGAGTTTAAACTATACTTCCTTTGTAAAATGACCCTAATGAAAGAATCGGTGGAGAGTAATTAGCCTGGAATAGAGAAAGAATTTGAGAGTATTTTGTGAACTAAAATTGCTTATTTTTATGTGTTCTTTTAGCCTTAGAAATGTTAGGCTGAATAGATTTTATTTGGAGGTAGTTGCTTTGTAGAATGGTCGTAAACTAAGGAATACTTAAGGGCTAACAATTGAATATCTAGTGAAAATATATACATGACTGAAAAAGAAAGGTGTTTGTTTTAACATAAAGAGTGTATGACTAAAGTTTAAGTGCTAAATAATGCATTCTTTATGTATGTGCTTCATGAAATGAATGTGATACATGATATTGAAATAAAATGTGTTATCATTTAAGTAGCTAGGGAAATAAAAGAAAATTGAGGAGTTCTATTAAATGTGTCTGAGGAGTAATTTAATTAA
The DNA here is from genome assembly GCF_041138505.1 of Cibotium barometz. Taxonomy (NCBI): domain Eukaryota; kingdom Viridiplantae; phylum Streptophyta; class Polypodiopsida; order Cyatheales; family Cibotiaceae; genus Cibotium; species Cibotium barometz. The sequence continues at coordinate 25,809,980 of NC_141055.1, read as the reverse complement.
AGGTCCGCAAGAAAGTAGAAATAAAAGAAGCAGAGGGATGGAGACTTGTGAAGGAGAGTCCGCCAAGAAAGCTAATACTATTTATGTTAAATGGTAGCCTTCTAGGTATATCTCAGGATGGGTGGGCCATGGTGGGTGAAAACCTCGTCCATGGTACAGCCCATCACCCTGATTTTCTAGTGATTAGAATACCACTAACTAAGGCACTCCATAATTCTTTTAAAAAAATACAAGATGTGTGCACACGTTCACATTTACGCACGCATGTTCTCATCTACACATGCATGTTTCCACATTCACACCTACTCATGTATGTTCTCATCTATGCATGCACATTTCCACGTTCACATCTGCACATGTACATATCTATGCATGCATGCACGTTTATAGAAGCATCGATATCAAAAGCTATCCAAGTACATAGCTAGACGGGGGGACGTTAGCGGTGGCAACACTAGCCCAAAGGTACCACCCATCACATGGATAACCTTGTTATATGGATTTCTTGCATTACATATTGTTCCTTTATGTGAAGCATATATGCATTTGCACCTTTAAGCCAACTCTCAAGCAACTAACTATTAATGCAGCGCATATGGCTGATTCATGGTTTGTGAAATGCTTCATCAAGACGAACTACATCTACAGGTTTTCAGCTTCTTCTATATCAACACATGAACCAATCTCTCAACCTTTCTTTTTATTGCATAGGTTTGAGGATAGACCTACATTTGGCATGGGGAGACGTTAACCCCATTTTTGGTGATTAATTAGGTGAATGACTCTAGTGGGCCCCATCATTATTTTTATTACTAGAGTTGTGGATAAAGTGCCCAAGTTACAAGAAATATAATTTTTTGGTGCTTTGCAATAATGTCCAACCAAAGCAGACACTAGCCACTTAATGGGAGAACTACATCTAGTAGGTCTCCACAGCTTCTTTTACATCAACCCATGAACCAATCTCTCGACCTTTCTTTTCATTACATAGGCCCAAGGACGAACCTACATCAGGTAGGGGAGACGTTAACCCCATTTTGGTGGTTAACTAGATAATAGACTCTAGTGGACCCCATCAAAAATTATTTTTATTGCCAAAGTTGTGGATAAAGTGCCCGAGTTTCAAGAAGTACAAATTGTTGGTGCTTTGTAATAATGTTCAACTAAGGTGGACACTAGCCATGGTGGTTAATAAGGTGGATGGATTTGATTGTGTCTTCTACACATTTTTAACAAAGCCAAAGTCATTAATTATCAGCACCATCAACAAATCTATTAATTTGGGTCACTTTATAATTTTGGCCGCTCAAACAATTTTTTAGCACTTCATATAAATTTATTAAATTTTTTGCTCTAATGCACTACAACGATGTAATCAAGGGATAACTGAGCTAAGTGTAATGTCAACATCAAACGGATGTACATTAGTTAGCCTAGGACGACACACATGAGCAATTTAGACTAAGACTAGCCGCCCAAGTCTGGATGCCAAGGTACTTAGTAAGTTGTATAAAAGATAACTTCTCTAATGAATGGACACTTCTTGAATAAGATTAAGATCACTATATTCTCTTCTCTACTCATATCCCATAGCTTCTTGATGTAAGGGGTTTGTCCCTGGAGAGCTACTATAACACCACGGGCGATAATGATGGATGCTACAATGCACAAGCTAGCTACTTCAATAAGTGGTTGGAGAGCCTCCCTTGGGAAGCTCTAAATAGGTAGGCGCTCTCATCCCCACATGACAAACAAGTAAGTACTCTCACTGATTTTGGTTGACAGGCTTCACTGTGGGTATAATGGTTTAGCTTATCCTTTAGTCCTTTGAGTTTGGCTTAACAACATGTGTGGGTGCATGTGTGCACAAGCACGTGTGTACAGATGGTGCAAAGATGCATGCACATACATGATTTTTGTGGGGTACATATATGAGTGTGGTGCATGCACATGTGTAAATGTGGGTGCACGTGCAAATATGTGTGTATGGGGTGCGGGTGTATGTGTGCATAGGATGCAAGTGCGTGCATACATCAGCAAATGAGTGTGTGCACATGTATGTGTAAGGGCATGTGCATGTACATGATGTACAAAGGTGCGTGCACGTGTGAGTGTAAGGATGTGTACACATGTGCAATATGTGAAAAGATGTGTACACATGCAACAAGTGAGTGTGCACACAAAGGCAAGTGTGTGTGTCCACATGCAAATGTGTAAAAGTGTGTACATAGGCAAGGTGTGTGTGTGTGTGTATGTGAGCGTGTTGTGTACATGTATACATGTGTGTAAATGTGTATGCACATGTGAGTTTGGTGCACATAGCACAAAGGTGTGTGCAAAGATGTGTACATAGGAAAATGTGTGTGTGTGTGCACGTGCTCATAGTACAAAGGTGTGTGCAAAGATGTGTACAGAGGAAAATGTGTGTGTGTGTGTGTGTGTGTGTGTGTGCACATGAAAATGTGTAAGAGTTTGTGCAGGAGCGAGGATCATGAGCCTATTGTGTAATTGTATACACGTGTAAATGCGAGTGTGTGGTGCACATACATGTATGTGTGCATATGTAGGTGATGTGTGCACAAGCGAGTGTGTGCATGGTAAAATGTGTGTGTGTGTACGTGCAAATGTGAAAGAGTGTGTGCATAAGCATGGTGTATGTGCATCAAGCATGTTGTGTAAATGTGTGCACGTGTGCAAGTGTGTGTACACGGTGGATGTGGTGTGCACATGAGTGTTTGTGTATACATGTGCACATGAGTGTTTGTGTATACATGTGCACATGTGTGTTTGTGTATACACATGCAGATGGTGTGTGCATAAGCGAGGGTGTGTGCATGGTGCAAAGGTATCTGCACGATGTACATACACGCAGGTGAATCTATGTATGTTTGTGTGTTAATCCCATTTTGGATTAACAAATATGCTCCTCCATTTGAGGACATTAATAAGTGTCATGCAAAGGCACTATAAAAGTTTTACATTATGAGATATTGGCCACCCAAGGCCTTAGTTAGTAAGTTTTGGGCGCCCAAGTGTGAATAAGGGCCAATTATATATAAGGCATTTTCTCATAATTGAAGGACACAATCCCCCTTTGTGCTATGAGAGCTCTTTGCTTGTCTTATGAGAGAGAGAGAGAGAGAGAGAGAGAGTGTGTGTGTGTGTGTGTGTACTCTAGGACATGTTCCTTTTCTATGCATGTATGTGTGGAAGAGTGAGAGAGAGATTGCCTTGTGTTGTAGTGCGGGTGACTCTACGGTGACAGCGTGGAGGTGGAGTTTAGAGGAGTGGAGCTTTTGAAAGCGAGCTTGAGGACCTCAAGGGACGTGAGCTCAAAGCATTGGTAAGTACCCAATGATGGTTGTTGTCTATTGCTTCTTTGTGCACACTCATGATGGTCTGAACATCTAGCTTGTTTGAGAAAGGTGTTTGAGTGATGTCGATTGTATCGTATATCCTTAAACCCTTTGAAATGTCAATTCTAGGTCAAGCATGGTGTGATGTTAGGGAATAATGTATCTAAAAATGGTATTTTTATGGACGAAAGCAAGATAAAGTTGATCTTGTAATTACCGCCACACCCACCAAGCTACAAAGGTGTACAAAGTTTTATGGGCCATGTTGGGTATTATTGTTGCTTCATCATATTCTATGCTGAAATCACCAAACCATTGCATAGACTACTCATTATCTTTGAATGGACTAAGGAATGCCAAGAAGCATATGATAAGTTGAAGAAAGCACTGGCCAACGCACCTATCCTGAGACCACCCAATTGTGATCTTATGTTCCACTTACATATCGATGCATCAAACTTTGCAATAGGTTGTGTATTGGCACAACCTAGGGAATTCAAATTGGATTACCCAGTTTGCTTTGCCAGTCGTCAACTAAATGATGCAGAGATAAATTACACTACCATGGAGTGTGAAGGATTGGCCATGGTTTATGCTATAAAAAAATATTGACATTACTTACTGGCCAACAAATTTGTATTCTTTGTGGACCATCAGGCCTTATTATATTTGGTGAACAAGCCTTGCACCACGGAAAGAATCACTCGCTGGTTACTTTTACTCTTGGAATTCAACTTTACGATCACATTAAGCAAAGGGATACAACATGTGCTGGCCAACCATATGTCTAGAATTCCGAATGGAGAACCTGCAAACTGGTGTGGATGATGACCTTGCTTGTTTGTTCAAACTAGACATGGTGCCTGAGTGGAGTGAGGAAATATCTGACTATCTAGCTCATGGTTTTCCCCAAGAACGACCCTTGAACAAGGACAAAATGCATCGGCTTATTAAGCTAGCCACACCTTATCAATTGATTGTTGGAGAATTATATAAACTAGGCAAGGATGATCTCCTTAGAAGATGTGTACGAGAAGATGAATTTATCACAATACTGGAGTAAGTACACTCAAGAATAGCCGGAGGACACTTTGCTAGAGAAGTTACAGCTCGCAAAAAGGTGCTTCAAGCAGGACTATGGTGGCCTACGTTATTCGGGGATGCCATAGAGTTTGTGAAAAGATGCAAGAAATGTCAAAGATTTGCTATTCCACAACAAAGAGACAGGATGCCGCTCATGCCTATGATTGTAAGACAACCTTTGGAGAAGTGGGGGATTGATTTTGTTGGACCTATCACTCTAGCAGCGCATCCGTTCACCACCACAAGCAAGATATGTGATTGTAGCCACATACTATTTCACAAAATGGGCGGAGGCAAGAGCCTCTAAGCGAGCTGACGCACACACCATGGCTAAATTCTTGTACGAACAGATCATTTCAAGATTTGGATGCCCACTTGAAATAGTCAGTGAGACCGGGGTTCACATGTCATTAACGAGGTGATCAAACACTTACTTATAGTTGCTGGATTCCTTGTAGTCCATCGAAAGTCGCCACCTTATTATCCACAAGAAAATGGTCAAGCAGAGAGCACAAATAAGATTCTATGTGCTATCTTGACTAAAACATTAGAGGCCAGTCGCACGGATTGGGAACATAAATTGACTGCAGCTCTATGGGCGTATCGTACATTGTATAAGGTGGACACGAGGTATACTCCCTTCCGTCTAGCTTATGACGTTGATGCAGTAATGCCTATGGAGTACTTAGTTCCAAGCCTGCAAATTGCAGTACAGGAAAGACTTACTAAAAATGCATTAGCCGAGATATTGGTCGGCTTAGAGAAACTTGATGAAACCTGGCTAATTGCATCACATGGGCTTATGGTAGAGAAATTTCGGAGAAAGTGTTGGTTTGACCATAACTTGAAATAAAAGGAACTGGAAACGGGGGACCTCGTCCTCATGTATGGTGTCAGAAGCACCAAGAAAAAGAAACCTAAATACAGGGGGTTAGGACCTTTTAGAGTGTCCGAAATCACATCTCAAGGGTCCATCCGAGTTGAAACCATCGAGGGAGTGCAGATGGAAGGATATATCAATGGGAGAAATGTCAATAAATATTACGGACCACTGACCCAAGAGATGCTCACACAAGAGCATTTACTGAAACAAAAGAAAGAGCTGGCTAAAGAAAAAATCAAACAAGCTTAAGAAGAAGCCAAGGCCAAACAGAAACTCCAGGAAAGAATATTGCATGTGAATATGGCTTCACTCACACTTCCTAATGAGGTTGACCCCTAGACATTAAGCCGGCACATCTCAATGTCAAAGTCTTTACTAAAGAGATTCATGCAAAGAGCATTACATTAATTGATATGGGATCAAGTCATAACTTGATCTCTTATGAAACTTGGATAGCTCTAGACAAACCTCACCTGGAAGCCACAAATGCACAAGTCCGAAGTGTGCATTTATCAACTACAAAAGCTGTGGGATTTTTAAATGTTAATATTTCTATAAGAAATAATCCTTGTGGGAAAGGTGTTTGTCATGCCCGCGGATCCATGGAAGAAGAGATGATTCTTGGGCAACTGCACTAGTAATTATCATATCCAATGGGAGGGAAGAGCAGCACAATTGAATGACAGCAAGGATACCATTACTGTGCCATTATGGAGCCCCTTAAACAAGGGAAAACATAGGTGATATGGAGCCACCAACACCGGAGAAACCAGAGGTCATACCCAAAAAGGCATCCACGTCACAACCTCACCACACCATATGACAAAATGATAGAAACAGCAACAATAAAAGTATCCAGTACGTCAACGGTGGGTTCCCAAAACCCAACTTCAAGCACAAGGATACTATGACACAAACAAGGTCTCCTGTGGATTAAAGCAAAAAGGTCAGACCACAAGCATGAAAAAAAGAAAGCTTACCCAAGAAGGAAAGCAATATTCTGATCGGAACCACAATCCTCAAGTTATTCAAAAGTAACGGGTTCGAAACGATTTACTAGTTGCACAAGGTTATTATCAAGGCAATACAACAGTATGGATCCCAAGCTCCACCCAAGACCCAATATTGCATGTACCTTCAGAAGAACTGAAAAGAACCACCAAAACAGGACCAATTCCTAGTTAAATCAAGTGATAAAAAAGGACAAAAGTGGGTCTAGAAGCAACAGCCCGTTCAACCAAGTGAATGAAAAAGTGCGACATTACCAATAACCGTCACCAAGGAGAATAGGCTAAACAAAGTTGCGGAGAAAGGAGAGGAAAATGTGCACTCACATGCACAAGAAAAAAACCAAGTACCATATAGGATTCAATGGATGCACTTTTCAATTAGATGGAGGGAAAAATTAGAAGCTCCCACTTTGAACTGAAGCAGTTTTAAAACAACAGATTTAAAATGTGCACTCACATGCACAAGAAACAAACCAAGTTCCATATAGGATTCAATGGATGCACTTTTCAATTAGATGGAGGGAAAAATTAGAAGCTCCCACTTTGAACTGAAGCAGTTTTAAAACAACAGATTCCTACAAGCTCCAAAGTACCACATTGGCTTCTATGGAAATAAATCAGTGAAGATTACAAGAGGTATCCATTCCCCAATAAATGGGTACGAGGTAAACAAGTATCACTTTCATGCCATGAAACATGTTCATTCGTTTCATGTATATTCATTTCTTCTATAATGCATAAATTGTGGGCTTTGTGTGTTTGAGCATATAGGTAACTGTAAGTTATCGAAAACTTGCATGTATTAAGGATCATATAATTCACGTCGTGAATGAGTTTAGGAAGTTTCACGTCGTGAAAAGACCAAAGATGGTTAATGTCGTGGAACAGTCTTAGCGCTTCATGCGGTGAAACATTTCAAAATGGTTCATGTCATGAACCGCCCTACCGTTTCACTACGTGAAACAGTCACAAACCAAGGACAAATCGCACATTGACATGTGGTTTTCTCATTAAGGTTAGCCATTGGGATCATCAGCTACATCATAAAAGCGTCTTCTTTTCTTTTTTGTGCATTTTCTTTCATAGAGCTTTATTTGCGCTCGTCGACAACAGTCTTACATTCGTACTCATTGCCATTGGCATTGCTTGCGATCCTTGCTCCCAGGTAGGAGCTTGCCTCGATTTTTTCTTTTCTTGTTCTTTTCTCGTCATGTCTTCATATGAACATCATGTTGTCTATAGTCTTTGTATGAACATCATGCTGTCTTCACATGAACTTGTATATAGTCTGTTTAGAAACTATGTGGGTGTCTTCACCCTTAGTGCCTCATAATGGCGAGGGTTCCCCTAAACCCGTGAAATAGCAGTATGCTATTTCACGGAATTCCACTACATCACCCTCTGATGTTTAAGACTATATCACACTTTAATGGTTAAGACATGTTACACACTCACTCTAATTTTCCTCAAAAACATCATATATTTAAAAAAAAACTCTGACAATTCACAGTTTCATTACCTGAACTTTCACGGGTTAAAGACCCATACCTGCACTTTCACATGTTAAGACCCGAACATGAACTTTCACGTGTTAACACCAAACCTGAACTTTCATGGGTTAAAGACCCATACCTACACTTTCATGTGTTAACACTTTCATAGGTTAACACTTTCATGAGTTAACACTTTCACGTGTTAACACTCGCACCTGAACTTTCACGTGTTAAGACTTTCACGTGGTTAACACTTTCACGGGTTAACACTTGCACCTGCACTTTCACGGCTTAAGACTTTCACGTGTTAAACTTTCACATCTTAAGCCTCACACCTGCACTTTCATGTCTTAAGACTTTCACGTGGTGGTAACACTGTTTCTCGACCAACACTCATCCATCTATTACTGCTCACCCCACTAACATACGTCTCATCAAACTCACACACACACACACACACACACACACACAACACCCACCGAAAAGAAAAGAGGAGTACCATGAGCTCCTACCAGTCATTATGATTGATGATCTTTTCGATGTTACAAATGGCTTCCTTCGTTACACCCGAAGTAGAAATTGAGGAGACTCCAGCTGTGACTCAAACAAGCACCATAGGGTCACCCATGGAAACGGAAGAAGAGAGGACCTCATGGCACTAAGCTCAGTTACCTTGGGCAATATGCACAAAATTTCCAGGGGTCAGTGATTAGCAAAGAAGTTCAAACTGAACATGGGTAGATCACACTTCAGTACCACAGCCCTGAATGCTTACACATACTGGAGGATATAGAGGTCAAAGGGAAGCTAGAGAGAGTAGGACATGGAAGAATGGTCGAATGCCTCCCCCGCACAATCAACATAGACTTATGCACAAGAGTACCTTAAATCTTATGATAAAGCCACCAAGAGGGGACGGGTCACAAAGGCAGATGGCACAACAAGATAGGTCTTCCTCTCAAAAGAGTTGATACGTGAGGCTCTACAGCTCTACCGCCACCGATAAAAATACACAGTCACAATATTGAGAAGATTCCCATGGAAGCAACACTTAAAAGAAACCCCCACAACTCAAATGGGGCAAAATATGAGAATATACGTGATGAAGTCACTAAGAAAACATGCCGAGCAATGTCTATGATTATGCAAGTCAAGCCATCGACAAATATAATAGGGTTTCTCTCAACCAAATAGCCAAAGTGCATGAAGAGAAAGAAGAAGATTGGGCTTGGTATATCCATAGAGAGATGGAGAACTACTTAAAATCACACCAATCAAAGGTGTGCAACCCCTACTTGCTAACCAAGGTACTCAATTATGCAGTTGACCTTTCAATTCCTGAAAACATGCCGAAAGAACAAGTCCAACAAGCTGCAATGCCGCTGGAGCCACAAAGCATCACTCCTCAAGAGCTGCAGGAAATTATTAAGGGAGACAAAGGAGATCATGTAGGAGATGCAGAAAAGAAAGACAAAAGGATGAGGGGGATAATACCAGTTGTTGTTGAGAAATCCCAGTGTTTGGAGGCAAAATTAGCACAGGACATTGCATCATATCAGTAGGTGCTGGAGCAACAAGAGGCAAGGGGAATGCACTTGTCTGAGATACCAGCTAGCACTACTTTAGAATTACCTCTACAAACACCCCATCCAAGCCCAGCACACATGGCCTTCAAGAACCTCTCCCCACTTCCACGAAGGTTGGTGCATGAAAGGTTCCAGTAGAAGTGGTGCCATAGGATGCCATGGATAAAAGGAATGAAGAGGCCGCATCCATACAACTAGAGGCTCCAGAGGAAGGTCAAGAAGTTGAGAAAAGGAAGTGCGCTGATGAACCTGAGAGCTCAAGCAAGAGACAAAGACTGGACGATAAAGGCCTCGTCACTGCGGATTCATTTTTGCATAACATCGATGCTGACCGCTTCCTACAGGAAATAATGGAACGTCTCGACATCTTGCTACAATTGCCATTTCAAGGATTAGAAGAGCTAGCCTCTACAAGCGCTTCCCTTTGGGAGAAAGAACACTGAGTTTGGTAATGTCATTTACTCACCACTCATTTTCTACATGACAAAAATGCAACCTTATGGAAGAGCAAGTGCAGGAAGCATCATACCAAGTACAAATGCTCAAGGAACAAATGGCTGCACAGCCAGCAGAAGAATAAGAGGCTAGATACCAGGTATTGGAAGGAAACAACCAAGTGCTCAACAAAACCATAGTGCAAAAGATCAAAGAGAACACAGAGCTAACAGCACAAGTTGAACAAGCTAAAGAGTAGCTTCAAAAGGAGGTGGCTAATTCTCGAGAAAAAGAAGAAGTACATACACAGCAGCTCAAGGAGGCTCAAGCACTATTCCAAGTCAATGAAGAAGGATTAACCAAGCAAATCACCACCCTCACTGAATCCGTCACGTTAGCTGAAGAGAAAGTGGTCAATCTTCAAGCTGAAAGGGAGCAATTAAACAAGATCAAAGCCTTAAATGAAGTAATCACTACAAAATCTTTAGAAATAGAGAAGATGATGGCCAGCTATAAACAAGTTCTTGATCAAGTCAATCAATAGCTAAGAAGCAGCCAAGTATTAGTCGAAGAGAAACTAAAGAGAATCAAAGCTGCTAATGCACTGGAAGCGTGTGCAAGAAGGGCACACGAAGCAGCTACAAGAAGATATGAAGAGTTGGATGCTGCACGAATGGTACATGAGGCTACAATCTCTAATAATCTGCTATCAAAACAAAAGACTCAGGGATAGAAGAATTGGAATGCCAGTTGGCAATAAGGGAAAGGACTGAAAGAACAGAGCTTATGGATGAATTGAGACTACTCATTGAATGAGCCTCAAAGATAGGTTCGTTCCGGTAACTCCTCGGGCCCCTCCTCAAACCTCTCTCCCTCCATCAGTATGAGATAAACCTAATTGACGACCTCAATTTAGGAGATTTAACACTAATTCACCAAAATACAAAAAGAGATGCTGATCCAACTATCATTATGGGTATCTTTAGGGGTGAATTAGTACTAACAGATCCAGCTGATATATTTTTATATCCCTTACATCCAATCGTGCTTAACCTCCATATAGTTGGTGTCGAGTGTTACAACAATCAGACATCTTGGATAAAAGTGTCGACAAACTTGACCTGTTTATGCCTAGATGATATACCCACCACACCGGCCAACTACGAAGGTGGTTGCACGTAGTTATCAGTGGATCGTTAGTCATGGGTGGTTAGAAGTTTATAATACACACCAACATTTAAATCTCTCAAAGTCTACCCTCTATCATCCATTTGGTATTATAAAGCTCTATTATAATATACATAAACATTTAGAGGCAATGATGACTAATGTGGTATATAACTTTGAAAAAGTACATATTGAATATCCTAATATTACCACAGAAGATCTCACTCAACTCCAAGAGTTCATGAAAATTAACAAGCCCACCCACCCATCCCCTAGTTCAGGAGAGGGCCATGAAGAAACACAAGGCTCATCCATTCCTACTACCTATCCAATTTTCTCTTCTATGGCAAGTCAAATACTACACCCCTTTCCGAGTGTTACTCCTACTAACAACACTAAGGCGGCCGACTGCATTTTCTCTCGACTACCTTCTATACCTTTAGATTTTCCCACTAACCCTCGACCTCGAGGAGATGCCGACACCCCACCCATCTCCACCAAGGCTGCTTCAAGAGGTACGTCCCATTCAACCAAGAGATGAAATTGAGCCATTTTTATTAACTAACAATATTCTTGAGTCCTTGTTGTGTGCAGAATATAAAGGGCTAATCAGGGTAGGCAACCCATTACTAAAGCCAAAGCTGATGTTCAAGGTGTTGATGCAAATCACACCTTTTGAACCAAACAGAAGAATCATGCCATATGCCTATTCGATAGTCTCATCTACATGGTAACCATATGTGCCATATCCTCTCTGAGCACCAATGCCCGAATTGGAAGAGTTATTGCCAGTGGTGGTAGGAGAAGGAACCTTATGGGCTAATGTAGAAAAACATACAAAGCTGGCCAATCCTCACTTAGCGGACTTGCTCGAGATTAGAATTGTTACATTTATGATCAGCTACTGTTTCCGTAGGTGGCGAAAAGAAAATCCTGTACATACAAGAGGGGGTTATATAGCCATTGTCACAGATGATACCAATCCTCGAATTGAAGATGTTGGTATACAACCCGATTGGCATAAAGAGTACTTGACCATTCTAGAGTATAGCCAACAGTACCAGTGCTCACCACCAAACCAAAGGGTTGATCCACTAGACATGCCAATTAAGTAGAGGTTCACCCCACTGTAGTTCCATGATGCAAAGCAGCAGGATTCACATGTGTGCTACAATTTCCCACAATTTTTTCCAGCAGCATTTTCAGATATAGCACAACAACGACAACAAATGCTGACATGGATACAAGTGTGGCACCGTATTCCAAATCCAGTTTTATCATGGCAACTGTCAGGATTTTTAAGTTGATCGTGGTGCTTCTCGATCAACCAAAGGAATGGTATGATGGCTTTAATGCAGAGCAACTCCTTTTTGACATGAACACAAGGCCAAATGAAAGAGGCAAGATGCTATATTATCATCACCTAAGGTGTCTTCCAAGCTACATGCATATCACCTTTGAGGATATGGTCAACACAGGGTTCTGGACCTCTCACTTTACCTTTCGAAGAACCTTAAAAAAGCTTCAATCACGCCGTAACTTTTACAGGCATGAGTTCGGCACCAGGTCTTTCGGCCTAGGTAACAGGTTCTGAGGATAGAACCTACATCAGGTAGGGGGGATTTTTATCCCATTTTGGATTAACAAATATGCTCCTCCATTTGAGGACATTAATAAGTGTCATGCAAAGGCACTATAAAAGTTTTACATTATGAGATATTGGCCACCCAAGGCCTTAGTTAGTAAGTTTTGGGCACCCAAGTGTGAATAAGGGCCAATTGTATATAAGGAATTTTCTCATAATTAAAGAACACAATCCCCCTTTGTGCTATGAGAGCTCTTGCTTATCTTATGAGAGAGAGAGAGAGAGAGAGTGAGAGTGTACTCTAGAACATGTTCCTTTTTTATGCATGTATGTGTGGAAGAGTGAGAGAGACATTGCCTTGGTGTGAGCAACTCTACGGTGATAGCGTGGAGGTGGAGTTTGGAGAAGTGGAGCTTCTGAAAGCAATCTTGGGAACCTCAAGGGACGTGAGCTCGAAGAATTGGTAAGTACCCAGCGATAGTTGTTGTCTATTGCTTCTTCCAATTGTGAATTATTAGAATTCTCTCTTGGGAGGTGCGATAGTCCATAACAGTGTGTACCTGAAAAATGTGTAAGAGTGTGTGCATGATGTACATACAAGGGCAAATGTGTGTGTGTGTGTGTGTGTGTGTGTGTGTGTGTGTGTGTGTGTGTGTGTGTGTGTGTGTTTTTGAAAATGTGTAAGAGAGTGTGCATGAGCGGCACAAGCGAGGTGTTTGCATATCTGTGTTTTTAGGTTTTTTAATATTTTTTGGTTATGTTTTTAGTTTTTTATTCTTTGTATCATTCCCGATGAAGGTAGTAACTATACACCTAAGCGGGAGGGCTACATTACATATGTACACATGGGTTTAGGGTTCGTGGCTTCCCATGTGGCCTCACTAAGCAAAGGTGGAGAGTGGCTTGCCCATCCTAACAAAAGCTTGGACACCACCACAGTCAACTTTACTAGTACGCTTGTCTGAACTTTGGTCTTGATGTTGCGACGTGATGCATGGTGGTGTCATAAGTCTATGGAGATCTCTTTAGATTTGGGGAGCACCTATGAGACACAATAGAGCACTTGGTACCCTAGGTGGCTAGGAGGCCGTGGACACGGCCAAGGAGGTGGCCGAACAAGTAATCAGAATTATGTTTCTTCCTTGATTTGACCGAGTATCTTTATAGGTGCAGTCGGATCAGTTTGATCAGTAATGGTCTTGACTACGTTAGAGTAAAAAGTTATCCCGGTGGAATCGCCTGTGCTTTCCAGATAAAGGAAGTTTTTCCGGGTTCGGTTTTGGAAAAACCGACGGATTAGTCTCTTGTTCGGATATCCGTGGTGGACGAGGTCTCGTGTGTGGGACCCTGTCCGTGCAAGATGTACTACTTCCGTTACTAGCACCCGAATCTATTGCGCGGTGCAGACAGGGATCTCACAGTTGGTATCATAGCTAATTGGCTAAGAAAGATTAACTGAGAAGCCAAATATGTCAAAAATTTATCAAGAAGCACAAAAAGGTTGTAATTGTGTGATATAATTCATACAATTTGATATTCAAACTGAAAAATTCGTAAATTAGTAATTGGGTCTTCAGATGGAAGTACCGCAATTGTATGGAACCCTGGCTTGCTTAGGCATGATGGTATTTACCTTATAGTTCCAAGTATCATGACTACCCGTATATACCGAGGGTATAACTACAGCTCTTTACCGGCAGTATATACGAGTAAATCTAAGACTTGAAATTATAAGCATTAATGCTATCCAGATGATGATTTCGAATGTGGTTGATATGATTTTTAATTCTGTTTGAGAACCGATGAGTTGATTTGGATTCTGATTGAAAAATGATGATCCCTGAAAACTGGTTGAAATGTAATAAGCTGAGCAAAACCACAATCATTATCATCATTCATAAATAGAATGATGATAATGATTTCAGTACATCACTATGAGATTAGTGGATTGTGCTGTCAAATTGCTAATGTTTTTTCACTCACATCAGTCCCAACAGCTTCTTTTTCAGCAACATACCAGCTGCTCATCTCATAAAAAACAACATCCCTGCTTATCCTCAACTCACGTGTAGCAGGGTTATAACACCTATATCCCTTTTGCTCAAGGGAATACCCAATAAACACACATTTTTTAACTTTTGGATCCACCTTAGTTCTCAGCTCATCTGGCACATACACGTATGCAATGCATCCAAAGACAGATGAGACAAATGAGGTTTTTTACCAGTAAACCTCTCCTCTGGAGTTACATCATGTATGGCTGTAGTTGGAGTTCATGATGTAAACTGCTGTAGAAACAGCCTCAGCCCAATAGCTATGCGGCATATTCTTCTCTCCCATCAATGCTCGCGCAATCTCAGCAATGTGCCTATTTTTCCGCTCAGCAACTCCATTTTGCTGCGGAGTGTATCTACATGTAAATTATCTCCGAATACCATTCTTCTTCAAAAATTCACAGAACTCAAGTACTCTCCCCCTCTATCTGACCTTAGGTACTTAACATATTTCTCTGTTTTCTTTTCAACCATAATTCTAAAATTCTGAAAATGAGTGAACACCTCACTCTTCTTCTTCATGAAGTATACCCACACTTTCCTTGTGTGGTCATCAATAAATGTCACATAATACCTGCAGCCTCCCATAGACATGGTCTTCGTAGGACCCCATACATCTGAATGCATAACATCTAGTGCATTTCTGCTCACATTTTTGTCACGTGGAAATACATGCTTTGTTTGCTTTCCAAATTGGCATGCTTCACATATTTTTTGCATACCTTCAACTTTAAACTTTGGCAACCCTGTTACAATTCCTTTAGTCTGCATAGACTTCATTCTCTGCACATTCACATGTCCAATTCTTTTATGCCAAATGTCTGTCTGAACAATTCCTGAATCATTTGCAAACATCGAAGCACTCACTTCAGGCATGTTTACATTCAATGTAAACATTCTGTCCACTTTGTTGCCTTTTGCAACCAACCTGCACTTGTCTTTAAAGTCTTCAACATAACAACCATCAGGGTTAAACCGAACTTGCAAACCCTGCTCAATCATCTGGCCAACTGAAACCAGATTCTTTGTTATGTTCGAAGCATGAAGTACATTTGCAAGGTACTTCACTTTGCCATCCTGCATAGACAATGGCACATCTCCAACATGGGCAATTGGATGAGCAGTGTCATCCCCCCCTGTTTCCACAAAACCTGGTCTTTCAAGGTTTTTCATCTCCTTGAACCACTCCCCATGACTTGTCATATGGTTCGAAGCACCTAAATCAACGTACCATACATCATCTTTATGTGCTGCTTTAACATTTTCAGACATGGCATTAACGACATGTTGCATAACAAACAACCTTTTATTATCCTCATTGTTTCTGCTCTCGAGGATGCATAGTTGTTTTGTTGCAATTTTCCATTTTGCATGTCATCCTGCTTCTTATAACAATCTGTCTGCACATGTCCAGGCTTACCACAATAAAAGCATCTACGGGTATCACTATACTGCCTTTGCCAATTTCCACGACCTCTTTGACTCCCCTTGCCTCTGAATTGGCCTCTTCCACCTGCGTGTTGTTGTGAATTCTGGGACTGTTGTTGTTGCTGTTGCTGGCCATAATTCTGATTACCTATTCGGCCACCTCCTTGTTGGCCGTGTCCACGGCCTCCTCTACCTCGTCCTCTTCTTGAACTTGTGTAGAAGGCTTGTTGCTCTGAATTGTTTTTGTTTTGTGAAGACTGTTAGTCTTCACCCAAGCTCTTCTCTTCTATAATCAACATAGACACCAAATCTATGAAATTGGGAATGTTTTTCCGAGTTTGAATAGACGTCTTGAACGCCTTGTATTGTGACCCGAGACCACGTAGACAGACTTCCACCTTATCATCATCATCTATTGAAACACCAATAGATGCAAGGGATTCCACAATACCCTTGATCTTCAATGCATAGTCATTCACAGACATACTCTTTTTCTCCACAATATGAAGTTCATTCTTCAACTGTATCTTTCGTCGTGCCTTAGTATTCGTTTCATAGAGTTTTACCAAGGTGTCTCACGCCTCCTTGGGGGACTTGGCATCCTGTATGTGCCCAATTATGGTGTCTTGTATACTGATAGAGAGCCAATACATAACTTTTCTGGCTCCTTAGTTCCAATCCTTGAACTCTTTCACATCTGCAGTAGTCGGATTGATCTCTAGTATCTCCGGTGCCTCTTCATGCTCACCTTTTATATAGTCCCAGTAACTCTTTCCCATCAAAAAATTTGTCAACCTGAACCTCCAAGCATGAAAGTTATTCTTGTCAAGCTTCTCAGCAACAATCTGGTTTATGCCATCATTTGACATCTTGCCAGACACACATATTTACCAGAAATAGCACTCTGGTTTGTCCTACACAAACTGCTATATTTTTTGCAGCGGTACTGTACTACACTCAAATGTCACAACCAGTGATCTCAATGTGCATACATACACCCAATGGCAACTGTTGATCTCCTTTGCAGCACACACAATGTCTGCACAACCAATCCGTCTTTCTGCAGTTTTTAAACAAAGTTCTGCATAGAATCGATGACTTACCCGCAGTGCTCGAAATCGCCTGCTTTTTGAAAAACGGAGATCCTAACGCGCCCAAAACGCGTTTCCGACCTTAAAAACTTGACCTTAAAAACTGTCCGATAGGACAATATAGTTGCCCTATAGCTTTACTCCCGCGAAGAAAGCTCCTCAATTAGAGATCATTTGCCGGTGCCTCCCGTAAAGCTCCCGACGACAAGGGTGTAATCGCCAACACAAATAGGAAAGAGTAGATGAAGCTCTTACCCCCGTACTGTTCATGTACTTCTCTTGCTTGCAGCTCAGCCCTTAGCATGAACCAGGCTCTGATACCATGAAAAGATGTAGGGGAGAAGAGAGCTTGAGCTCTTACAAGCACCACACTCACAAAACTCTAAAAGAGAACACACAAGGTGAGAGGCTGAAAATCTTCTTCTTCTTCTTCACACAGCACTCAACACACCATATACAAAGATAAGAGTACACACTATATGAAAAGGTACTCAACCAAATACATACTAGGGTTCTCTATAGTGTGAACCCAACTAAATGAGCTGGCGCTATAACTATGCCAATCTCTAGAATGACTGTCATACAGCCTGTCATCCCACTGGCCGCATATCACCCATGATCTCACCAACCATGCCAGTGGTGTAAGTGTGGGGTCTATCCCCCAGGCGGATCATCAGTGTCCACCGTCTCACTAGATGAGCTCGATATCTCAACAATCCTTCCCATCTATGTTTCCATGTCTCATTTAACATCTTTCACTCTCACACACCAACGCCTCATATCCCACTTCCTTTTTCCTCTCTTGCACCTCATTTGCCTCTCAATTCTCACCCTTTCGCCCCTCATTGTAATGTTGCCCCCTCCCCGGGTCCCCCCCCCCCCCTCGGTTGCTTTTCCTAACTACCCCCAAGCTCTTCCAACTATTCTAAAAGCAACTCAATATGTACCTTAACCTTCCAAAATTACCCTCTATCATCTCTATACCTTCATATATTCCTCCTTTTTCATTTTCTTCGCCAAGGTTAGTAACACGAGAGCAACAACTTCATGCGAGCTATAAGAATCAAATAGAGAGGGAGCAATGTTGAGTGGTATGTAGAGCGTTTGGGTATATAATTTTGGCATGATGGTAGATCTATATACCATAAGTACATGCAAAGCAAAATACATTTTATCAAGCGCCTTTGCTGTTAAATGTTTAAGAGTTATATCCACAAGTACAAAGTGCAGCATATAAGTTGCGATCCTTTATAAATTTTTGTTAACAAAGATGTTTTTAAGAACTCCGTCATTGGATATCATATGAAGTAGCAACTCTAAAATATCGTAACAAAATGTACATGGCCATAACACAACACTGCAATAAGCTAGAAAGTGTGGTGGAAATCCTCTAAGAGGCTCAATATTAGAGATAGTGACATCATCACAACTTATAACCAAATATCTCATGTGCAAATGTGTAGTATAATTGAAAAGATCATAAGCACTTTGTCTTGGAACCTTGAAAGTGAAGGGATTCGATATGTACACGATGTTATAGATGTGAATGGACGGGTTCTTACCTTTCCTCAAGCAAATCATCAATATGATTTGGACATGCATCACATGCCAATAAGGTAAGAGATCATGTGGATAATGCAATCTATACAACCTGTTCCGTCCTTTGATGCACAAAAAGGCTAACGGATTGGATATTAGATATACAGGGTTATAAGCCTATTTCATTTGATCACTTGACTACAACGAGAGCATATAAGCTGATTATTCCTCCCCCATGGATTGCTAAGCATGCCAACCAACTCTTACGAATATTTCAACCATTGCATTAGTGGAAAACATGCTCTAATAACATTTGGAAATATAAACTCCCTTTGAATCACAGAGCCTTCTTGTGGAGTTGCCTGGTTGGGGTGCTGGGATCACTTAGGGTTGTCCATCCGATAGAGTCGGAGCATGAGAAGGAGAGGCTATGAGGCACCCGACCAAACTCTGAGAGGTGCTAGGTATCCTGGCCTCTGATGTGAAAAGCAAGCTCCTCCTAGGCTAAGCACTCGGTTCCTGACATGGTGGGGTCTATACGGCCACCCCTGCGGTCCGCAGGATCCTCAAGCATGTTGAAGCCTCCTCCCATGCACCAGGCGTCTAGAGGAGGTAAACTCTGGTGCACCTGAATCCAATAGGTGGTGCGATCCATTGCTCCATTGGGAGCGTAGATGTTGAAGCGGCCTATCTGGTCACCCTAGCCTGGAGAATCAGCCACTGAACTCGTCTAGGGACTATTGTGCCTGTGTCCACCACCTCGGAGGCTATTTACTCTCACACTCTGAAATGCATACTCCACCCTGATTACGGAGGGGCCTGAAAGCTGGGGAGGACAGTAGGTGACTCCTTCCGAAAGAATGTTCCCACAATGCTGCGTGTGGCCGGCTGTGAGGTAATGCTTTTGAAACATGAGCACATCAACAGTTTCCCCCACAAGGACCCTGTGGAGCTTCATCTTGACGCTTGATTTTCGCCTTTAAAGGCACCTCCAATCCCGCGAACATTCCATGAGACAATCCTCATGACTAAAAATCTACGTTCCTGCCACAGTCAGCAGTCTCTCCATGGTGTGGCTAATCTTCGGGGTGGGTTTTGAGGGGGAGTAGTGGTAGTCTGTGCGAGGGCGAAGCCTCTCCAAGTACGATGGAGAGATGCACCAACTCCTCCTGTAATTCCACCGATCGGTGTGGAATATTCGCTTGAACACAATGCTAATCAATACACTTACATACGCTGAGATTTAATGGACAATAAGCACAATACAAGATGTAATTTGCTGAATCGACAAGAGACGCACAATGAGCCGGAATGGCCAGCCCCTCCCTCAAATAATGTGTATTATTCTTGGGAGAATCAAGTACATAGTGCCATGGGCATTTCTGACCAGATTTCCATACAAATGCATATGAATATAGTATTGCATATAATATGGTTGTCAGTGAAGATCTTCAACTCACACTACCCTCTCAAGTGCCCATGTTCCCTACCATCTGCTCTCTATTGTTCCACCCACACATGGTAGAGACAAATCTTCAAGCGAGCACGTAGGACAAGAGAACACTACACAAGGTATGTGAACATGGAGTCCTGCTCTTCCTTCTTGCTACTTGCTTCCATAATTGAGCATTAAAGCTTAGCAATTGCAAGTGGAGTCAATGTCAATGGAAGTCTTTGCGATGGAAGCATCTAGAGAGTTGAAATCTTCAATTTGTCGCACGATCCTTCACGACAAAAGTCTTCAAGTGGATGCAAGGAACCTTGGGAAAACTTCCCCTATGGTTCAACTTGAGAAAGGAAGGCTAAAATTAGGGTTTTTAGCCAAGAGACCAAAAATTATAGCAAATAAAAGAATTGCTTTGCTGAATTTGAGCCATTGGAAGTGTGTAGGTGAGTGATTATACGGCCTAAAAACACTCTTGGAAACTTCAAAAACACTCTAACAAGCTTGGATATGGTGTAGGGAAGGAGAAATAAGCAAAAAATACAGCCATAGATCCTCTTGAGGGAGGCGCCAACTTCTAGAGAGAGGGGAGAACAAAGACTAAGAGTCTCCCACCATCAAGTGATATACTACCTGGTCTTGCACTTTGTGTCACAGCCTCGTCATCCCAGATCGTTGTGAGGGGAATCCCAAGTCCAATTTGAACATGGTGTAAGGGTAGATAAAATGTATATATGATAGTGTATGGTGGATCCTAGGTGGCAAAAGCGGTGTGGCAGCCAAGTGGATTGGCGCAGGTGCGAATGAAAAAGGAAAGAGCATGAGCGAATGAAGGAACCGCGCGGTGCAACGTTCTTGAAGAGCTAGGCGGCGAGACGGGTTGAAGAAGGGTACAATTTTAGTTTTTCAAAAGAAGGAGAGAAGTGGTGAGTGTGACCACAGGAGGGACAAGGAGTCAAGGGTTTGCAGTCAAGAGGTGACTTGTAGGTCGTCTTTCTTGGTTGAAGGTTGTAGGCTGGAGGTCCTGCAGATTTTGAAAGTCACAGAGAAGACCAGTTCAGTGTGAGAAGGTTTGTTTGAGTCAGAGTAGAGGGTGTGTTGAAGACCAGAGAGTCAGCTAGGATGTGGTTGCCCTAGGACCTCTGAGTGGCATCTCAGTCAGAGACTTAGCTTAGTCTAGTACCTGCTCAACTGTAGCTATTGTCAATCAATTGAATGCTAGTTTGTATGTGAGAAAGACCTGTTGTTTGTGTTAGTGGAAACAGTAAGGTTTGAGGTCGTTGTGAAGAATTGTGGCTGAGGTCTATCTGTAGAGGACCTCAAAGGCTTTTAGTGTTTTCCTTTTATATGTTTGAGCCCATGTCTCACGGATGTTGAGACATTGATGTGTTTTTGTCTATTCGAAGCAGATCAAGAGTTTGGATTTTACATGTTATAAGTGGATGCAAAGTGTTTATGTTTTAATGTTTTAGTTGTGGTAGACGTGTTGCTTTGATTGAGTTCATGGTGATGGAGCATCTGTGTGTGTCAGTCTTATGTCTCGGGAGCTGATAATGAGTCAGAGCTGACTCAATCGATGCCAGATGAGAGAATATACAGAGTTAGACAAGGTCAGCTGAGCGTCAAGTACAATCAACTGAAGGTGTAGAGGGCTAGGATTGGTTTATCTCGGTTGAAGGGAAGTGACTTTGAGTCAAGTCTAACACTAAGAGGATTGTTGGCAGTCAGTCAGACTAGTTTGTGGGTTGAATGGGAATTCAAAGTTAGTTGTGAGTCAGTTGCAATCAGCTGAGTGTCTATAGGGTTGGATCCTTGCTAGGTTTCAGTGTTTTGAGGATCTAGAAGTGTCAGAGGACACAGAGAAGAGGAAGTCTGATCTAGCTGAATGAGTTGAGTCGGTTTCAATCAAGTTCGGTCAGATTGGAGTCAACTGTAGTCAGCAAAGTCTTTAGTGTGATCTCTCTTTGAAATTAGAGCAACTTGAGAAGTCAGGGAGAGTCACAGGACACATGAGGGAGTTTCTGATTCAGTTGAGATAGCTGAATTGAGTTGGGTCTGTTTCAATCAACTGAGTCAGTTTTAGTCGAGTTCAGTCAGACAGGTGTCAGCAGAAGGTCAACTGAGCATCAGCAAAGTGGTCAGCAAGATTCTGGGGTTGTGGATCTAAGGTTAGCTGGTGCTGGAGATTATAGAAGATCTTGGAGGAATCATATCAGACTGGACTGGGGTCAACATTAACAATAATAGGAATGATGATGCCTACAGATTTATTATTAGAAGATGCAGCCAGTGAGTGGTTTGAGTATGAGGCCATAGATGCTGAAAGAGGAAGCTGGGACACAAGTTGAGAGAAGCCCTGAAGAGGAGATATGGGAAAGCTGATAGTCCAAAAGACTTGTGGAGAGAACTTTGCGGGTTGAACCAAGGAGAGTACGAGGAAGTGTTAGATTTTTGTTGGAATTAGGGTTGCAGGAAGGCACACAAAGCTTGGAGAAGAAGAAGCAAGAATGCACACAACACAAAGTGTATTAGATTGTGTCAATGTACAAAAGATTAGTTAGCCCTAGAGTGATGGGCGTATATACAAGCCGGGGAAAAAAACCTCCTAAAAAGGAAAAAAGTGCCCCGGCGGTCCTAAGTGTGTTCACACACATCACTGCCTATATATATATGGCAACAAATCTCCCCTGGGAGTGATGGTGTGAACGAGAGCTGGCACTCATGTATAGGGGAGTGCCATGCCCGAAGTAGATCTGTCCACAAAGGGGAGCAAGCCCAAAGCTTTGCGGAAAGCTTCGAACTTCTCACGAGGAAGCGCCTTTGTGAAAAGATCGACGAGGTTGTCCTGTGTTGGCACATAGGCCAAGCTGATCTCTCCTGCTGAGAGTCTCTCCCTGACATAGTGATAATGCACCTCAATGTGCTTTGTGCGAGCATGAAAAACTGGGTTTCTCGCAACTGCCAATGCACTCTGACTGTCAGTGAAGATAGAGGTGGCAGACTCCTGTCCAACACCCAAGTCAGCCATAAGCCGTCTGAGCCACACACACTCAACCGTAGCTGTGAAAGCTGCCCTGTACTCAGCTTCACAACTAGAAGTGGCCACAGTAGGTTGCTTCTTGCTCAACCAAGATATGCATGAGCTACCAAGCATGAAACAAAAACCACTTGTGGACACTCTTGTGTCATAGCAACCAACCCAATCTGAGTCCGAAAAAGCATGTAAATCTGGCGGCAACGATCCCCCCTTGGGATAAAACAACCCAAGATGTATGGTGCCACTCAAGTAGCGAAAGATGCGTTTAACTGCCTTCCAATGCTGAGACCCTGGGCTATGCATAAACCCGCTCACCTGTGAGACTGCAAACTGAATGTCCGGCCTCGTAATGCATACATAAATGAGGCAACCAACAGCTGTCTGATAGAGTGTGACATCAAAGTGATCTCCAGCATCATGAAGACTCAACTTCAAACCTATCTCCATTGGAGTAGCAATAGGCTTGCAGTCTTCAAGGCCAAATCTCCGCAGCAATGTCTCAATATACTTTGTCTGACACAAAGCAATACCTCCATCACACTGCTTAAATTGTATCCCCAAATAATGATGCAAATGCCCCAAATCTGACATCTCAAAAGAGGCATTTAAATCAGCCTTAAAATCAGCAATATGACTCTCATTTGGTCCTGTGAGCAGCATGTCATCGACATAGAGAGCAATGATTAGATATACACCATCCACACGTTTAACATACAAAGTGCTTTCTCTTGGACTATTCTGAAAACCATGTGCAGTCAAATATGCATATATCTTTTCATACCAAGCTCGTGGAGCTTGCTTTAAACCATATAAAGCCTTTTTCAACCTGCACACTTTGTTTTCCTGCCCTCTTTGAACAAAACCACGAGGCTGCGATACATACACCTCCTCATGCAAATCTCCATTCAAGAACGCAGTCTTTATGTCCAGCTGATGTACATTCCAACCATTATGAGCTGCCAATGCACAAATGCTACGAATGGTAGTCATACGACAAGTGGGAGCAAAGGTCTCATCAAAATCAATGCCCTTTTCTTGAGCATAACCCTTTGCAACAAGTCTAGCCTTATAGCGATCAACACTGCCATCTGGCTTTCGTTTCAACTTAAAAACCCACTTACATCCAATGGCCTTTTTACCAATAGGCAAATCACACAAAGACCATGTACCATTCTTCATTATAGCATCATATTCACTTTGCATTGCAGCCAACCAATTTTCTGAATTTTGTGCCTCATCAAATGAAAGAGGTTCTTCCTCTTCACACATACTAGACACAGCCAAAGCATAACAATCCAATGTATAAGAGGCATGCTGAAAACCTGAACGAGTACGACTAGTCATAGGTGCATCAATCTTACTATCACGCAAGGTTTGCACCAGCCATTTAGGCATACCTCTAGCCTGCTCATTTTCAGCCCTATCCTCATGAATTACATCCTGTAAATCTGCATCAGAAATAGGCTGATCTATGATGTCGTTTGAAATCTGCGTAGGCTGAATATTTGCCTCATTAGAACTTACATTTGAATTCCCACCTGTAAAGAGAGGCAACAACGTATCAAATACATCCCGTGAGCTCACACCTGTCTCTTTGGTACATGATAACAAAGGCTGCACAACATCTTCCACAAAAACATCTCCTCGACTAATCAAGATACGCTTTGACTGCGGATGATACAATCTGTAACCCTTGCTTTCAGCACTGTAACCAACAAAAATGCATTTGACAGCCTTATCATCCAATTTTCTGCGTTGTTGCACAGGCACTAAAGCATAGGCCAAGCAACCAAAGACACGCAAGTGACCAATAGAAGGCTTCCTGCCATGCCAAGCTTCGTATGGAGTAACAGACTGCAAGGCCTTAGTGGGACACCTGTTGAGTACATATGCAGCACATATGACAGCCTCAAGCCAAAACGCATGTGGCAAAGCTTGACTCTTGACCATACATCGTGCCATCTCCATAAGTGACCTGTTCTTCCTCTCAGCAACACCATTTTGCTGAGGGGTATATGGCACTGTATATTGGTGTTTTATCCCACGACTAGCCAGAAATGCATCAAACTCTTTAGACATGTACTCCCCCCCTCGATCAGTACGGAGGGTGTCCACAATACAATTGGATACATTTTCAACCATGAGAAAAAACTGTTTGAAGCACAAAAATACTTCGGACTTTACCTTCAGTGGATATACCCATGCATGCCTTGAGTAATCATCAATGAAAGTCACGAAGTACAAGTGTTTACCAAATGACGGAGTTTGCATAGGCCCACATACATCACTATGTACAAGCTGCAATTTGCGAGTGACCCGCACAAAACCATCCTTTGGAAACGCAGAACGCTGCATTTTGCCCAAAATACAGCCTTCACAAACATGTTTCAATGGTGCCTCAAGAGGGGGCAATGAAGCAACCATATCAAATTTCTGCAAACACAGCAAACTAGCAAAGTTCAGATGACCAAAACGAGCATGCCATAGTTTTGCATCTGAAACTGCCTTTTCATCAGAAACTGCATTTGCAGAATCTTCCACACACTTGTCATAAGAATTGAGCCTATACAGCCCACGAAACAAGGTGCCAGATACAATAATCGTATCACCAGAAGTCAAATCATGAACAGTACATCTGTCATCCACAAATTTGACTACAAGTCCAAGTCTAGCAAGCGCAGAGACAGACAATAGATTCTTCTTTATCCCTGGCACATACAAAGCATCTGAAAGTGTGAAAGCGCTGCCATTTGCAGCAGTAAGCATAATTTTACCAATGCCCTTCACTGGGTAAGAAGCATTATTGGCACATGTGACAGTATTCCCTTTAGGGACAGCCTCAAGAGAAGTGAACATATCACGATGCGAGGTAATGTGCTTTGTAGCACCACTGTCAAAATACCATACATGAGAGTCAACAGAAACTGCCAAACATGCATCATGTACACATGGGTCATACTGGCAATACACGCTAAACACCCATTCTGTATCCTGCACAACATTTGCAGAATCTGCATTTGTAGAAGCATCCGCTATTGTGGCTGCATTTGACTCTTTCTTCTTTGCCTCTTTAGCCTTTAGCTTAGGGCAATTCTTAATGACATGATCATTTGCCTTACAATAGTTGCACCTGGTCTTTTTCTTGCTTTATTAAGAGCCTTCTCAGACTTATTATTGCTACCTCTGGAAGGAGAAGAAGTTGCAAACCTACTAATAGGAGAAGAAACAGTGGAAAGAGCTGCCTTACCACTTCTTCTCTGCTGCTGGGCAGCAATAAATGCTTGATCAACTGCACGCTGCCTGGCCCTGTTTTGCCTGGACTGCGCTTCTTGCAAGAGCTTGTTGACTAAAGTATCATACTTGACAGCATCAGGTCTATCCTCATTAAGAAGTCTCCACGTGGAAGCAAAAGTCTGATATGTCTCAGGTAAAGCATCAAGAACAGTCTGCACAAGAGAATGATCAGGAATAATCTCACTTGCAGAAATCAACTGTTCTTTGAGATCTTTAATCTCAACAAGAAAAACATTCATGTCATCATCTTCTTGCATAATCTTCAATTCTAGCTCTTTACGCAGGTAAGCGATTTTTGCCTCGTTACGACCTGCATACAAACTAGCTAGAATATCCCAAGCCTGTTTTGCTGTTTTAGCTGAACGAATATGTGGGATGATGTTACGTTTGACAGAAAGTGCAATCAAGGCATGAGCCTGCGCATCTTTACCATCCCAACGAGCTTGCTCAGCAGTGGGTAAAACAGCAGCAACAGTAGAGCTGCTAGAACCTGCAACATCCTCAACAGATCCTACATCCACAGAACCTGGACGTACATCTGTACCCTGCACAATGTTCCACACTCCTTTTGCAACCAAAACATGCTGCATCATGTATGCCCAAAGTGGGTAGTTGCTGTCTCCATCCAGTTTGTCTTCAGCAGACAACATGCGAAATACATCATTACTGTTATCAGCCATGGCCACTGACTGAAAACTGATGCAAAAGCTACCTGTAATGAAGCAAAGACTGAACAGAAGACAACTTGTGCTATGTAGCACGGTCCACAATAGAACACGTATGCCTCAATCAGAGAACGTGAGTCGGAGGGTGCTGGCGGCGTAGCCCTGGAAGCCGATGCCTGCTCTGATACCAATTGTTGGAATTAGGGTTGCAAGAAAGCACACAAAGCTTGGAGAAGAAGAAGCAAGAATGCACACAACACAAAGTGTATTAGATTGTGTCAATGTACAAAAGATTAGTTAGCCCTAGAGTGATGGGCGTATATACAAGCTGGGGGAAAAAACCTCCTAAAAAGGAAAAAAGTGCCCCGGCGGTCCTAAGTGTGTTCACACACATCACTGCCTATATATATATGGCAACAATTTTGTGGATAGGTTTGAAGCTGTGTGGAGGAAGGTGCTCAAGACCTTGCAAGAGAACCAGGTTCCTCTTGAATTTCAGAAGAAGGACAAGTTTATTGAAGCGCTACATGGGAGGATCAAAGAGAAGGTAGAGGTGAAAGACCCACACACATTTGTAGAAGCTATGAAGATTGCCATGTACCAAGAGAGGAAGGCGAGATGGAAAGCTGGTTTGTGTATGCCACCCACTAGACCAGGTAGAGTTGCTACATTTGATTTGCTTGATGTGTGTTGTGCTGGATCACTGTGTGAGTGATGTGTCCGTGGATGCGAAGGCATTGGATCAGTGTGTTTGTGAAGTTACAAACAGTGCAGGTTGTATAGCCACAGACCCAGAGCAGTAGATAGTAGATGTTGGCAAAGTGATGGAGGATTGCTCAGAGGTTGGTGAGTCTACTATGGAGGATTGCTCAGAGGTTGGTGAGTCTACTATGGAGGGGCAGGTGGTCCCTAGTGTGTTGGAGATATCACAGGAGCTTGAGATGAGGATTGCTTCATCAGGTGATGCCAGTTCGGAGTCTACAGATTTTATTTATATACCTAGATGAATCCTCATGGTAGTTATCCACAAGACAATAAACCATCAACTCCATCATGCAAGACTAGATACTATGAAATCCCCACTAACGTCATCACTGCCCAATAGTGGATGTAGAACTTGGTATCAATATATGCTCCCACACATGCACACCCCACGCACACACACAGCATACATTCATACAAAGGTTTGTATACTGTGAGTTTCTGTCACAGCTCTGGAGTTACGAGGTAGACTCAGCCATAATGAAGCGTAGCACCAAGGATCATAACAAATAGAAAGAATTATTACAACAAAAAGGTAGTTAATAGGACATGTGCACCACTAAAGATCGAAAGAATTAACACAATATCAACTAGCTGCAACTTGGACGAAAACTTCACAATGTGAAATTTGCATGTCCACTAATACATCATAAAAATATATCTAGATGAATCAAGGAACATGCCCAAATTCACCTTATAAGAAAGTGCAATTTATAACCTCATGGTACAAGACAATAAACCATCAACTCCATCATGCATAGTATGGACTAGATACTATGACATCCCCACTAACATCATCAGTGCCCAATAGTGGGTGTAGAACTTGGTATCAATATATGCTCCCACACACACACCCCCCCACGCACACATAGAGCATACATTCATACAAAGGTCTGTGTACTGACTTTTTGTCAAAGCTCTGGAGATACAGGGCAAACTCAGCCATAATGAAGCCTAGCACCAAGGATCATAACAAATAAAAAGAATTATTACAACAAAAAGGTAGTTGATAGGGTATATGCACCACTAAAGATAGAAAGAATTAACACAATATCAACTAGCTGCAACTTGGACGAAAATTTCACAATGTGAAATTTGCTTACAATATCAACTAGCTGCAACTTGGACGAAAATTTAACAATGTGAAATTTGCTTGGTGAAGTGTTAGAATGTGAGGTAGAGAGTTTGTCACAATTGCCTTTCTATGATGACACAGGTGATGATGATGCTAGCATGAATGAGCAGTCATATGTGCATAAATAAATGGGTAGTGAAGTGTTAGAATGTGAGGTAGAGAGTTTGTCAGAATTGCCTTTCTATGATGACGCAGGTGATGATGATGCTAGCATGAATGAGCAGTCATATGTGCATAAATATATGGTTAGTGATGTGGATAATGATGTAGATGCCTTGTCGGATGACAACTTGGAGGGTGTCTTTGCTTTATTTAAAGAATCTATGGATCTAGGCGATGTCATGCAGGTTGATGCCCATGTGGATACTGGAGTGTGTCAAGGATGATGAGCTTTTGGATGCTATGAGCAGATTGTAGAATGAGGAAGTTGAGGGTGTTGACCAAGAGATGTAGCGTGTTGTTGATTTGGGCTCTTTGCATGAGAGTGTTCAAGGATGGAGATGTGTGTGCAGGCATGAAAGATTTTTGGAATCATGCAAGTATGATCTTTGGGCTGTATACAGGTGTGCAACAAGGATATATTTCTGAATCATATAAAGAGAGCAAATCTGGTAGGAATGGAGGAAACAGAAAGAGGGCTGACAGGAGGTATGTTTGCATGGAACAACCATTTGATAGGAGCAAAGCACTGCGGGTGTTTGCAAATTGTTTGCAGGTATTTGATCCAGGTAGGTGGACTAGTTCAGTTGAATGGCTTTGGAGGATGGTGTTGTACCCTTTGATCTAGGAGGGTGTTGAAAAGCTCGATGGTGATTTCTGTAGCTATTAATGAAGTTGTATAGAGTGCTTTGTGGAAGAAAAGAGTATGGAGCATAAGAGTGTTGTGAAAGTGTTTCACCAAGAGGGTTGGGCAATATGTGAGGGGAATCCCAAGCCCAATGTAAACATGGTATAAGGGTAGATAAAATGTATATATGATAGTGTATGGTGGATCCTAGGTGGCAAAAGCGGCGTGGCAGCCAAGTGGATTGGCGCAAGTGCGAATGAAAAAGGGAAGAGCATAGGCGAACGAAGGAACCGGGCGGTGCAACGTTCCCGAAGAAGCAAGGTGGCGACGGGTTGAAGAAGGGTACAATTTTAATTTTTCGAAAGAAGGAGATAAGCGGTGAGTGTGACCACATGAGGGACAAGGAGTCGAGGGATTGCAGTGAAGAGGTGACCTGTAGGTCAGCTTTCTTGGTTGAAGGTTGCAGGCTAGAGATCCTGCAGATTTTGAAAGTCACAGAGAAGACCAGTTCAATGTGAGAAGGTTTGTTTGAGTCAGAGCAGAGGGTGTGCTGAAGACCAGAGAGTTAGCTAGGATGTGGTTGCCCTAGGATCTCTGAGTGGCATCTCTGTTAGAGACTTGGCTCACTCTCGTACCTGCTCAACAGTAGCTGTTGTCAGTCAACTGAATGCTGGTTTGTGTGTGAGAAAGACCTGTTGTTTGTGTTAGTGGAAAAAACAATGAGGTTTGAGGTCATGATGTTGTGGAGAGTTGTGGCTGAGGTCTATCTGTGGAGGACCTCAAAGGTTTTTAGTGTTTTCCTCTTATATGTTTGAACCCATGTCTCAAGGATGTTGAGACATTTATGTGTTTTTGCCTTTCGAAGCAGACCGAGAGTTTGGATTTTATATGTTATAAGTGGATGCAAAGTGTTTATGTTTTGATGTTTTAGTTGTGGTAGACGTGTTGCTTTGATTGAGTTCATGGTGATGGAGCATGTGTGTGTCAGTCTTATGTCTGGGGAGCTGACTCGGTCGACGTCAGATGAGAGAATATATAGGGTCAGACAAGGTCAGCTGAGCATCAAGTACAATCAGCTGAAGATGTAGAGGGCTAGGATTGGTTTATCTAGATTGGGAAGTGGCTTTGAGTTAGGTCTGACTGTCAGAGGACTGTCAGAGGACTGTCAGTAGTCAGTCAGATTGATTTGTGGGCTGAATGGGGATTTAGAGTCAGCTACGAGTCAATTGCAATCAGCTGAGTGTCTATAGGATTGGATCCTTGCTACATTCGAGTGTTTTGAGGATCTAGAAGTGTCAGAGAACACAGAGAAGAGGAAGTCTGATCCAGCTGAATCAGCTGTGTCAGTTTCAGTCAAGTTCAGTCAGATTGGAGTCGGCTGTAGTTAGAAGAGTCTTTAGTGTGATATCTCTTTGAAATTAGAGCAGCCTGAGAAGTTGGGGAGAGTCAGAGGACACGTGAGAGAGTTTCTGATTCAGTAGAGATAGCTGAATCGGTTGGGTCTGTTTCAGTCGAGTTCAGTCAGACAGGTGTCAGGAGAAGGTCAACTGAGCGTCAGCAAAGTGGTTAGCAAGATTCTGTCGGAATGCACATCGGAAATAAGAACTGCTGTGAGAGAGAAAACGCAGAAGTGTAGAGAGAGAGAAGCTGTATAAACTCTGCTATATACACTAGATTCGGTACAGAATGATACAAGTGATGTGGGGTGGTATATATATATACCACCCTGGGCTGCTGGTTGGCCAGCCACAAAACAGGCCGACAGCCCTATGAAAGCCCACGATTGGGAAATCATCCAATCGGCCAAGACAAAAACAGGTCGGGCAATATACAGATCAAGTCGGCCAGCTCTCAGGGTCCCCCCACGATTAGCAGAACTCGGAAAATAACATGAACAATGGGAAAAATGGAAAAAACACCTACATGGGCGGGCACATCCACAACAGAGGCCCTCACTCCCTATATGGTACAGACAGGAGATGACTGCTAACATATTCTGGGGTTGTGGATCTAAGGTTAACTGGTGCTGGAGGATTATAGAAGATCTTGGAGGACTCATATCGGACTGGGGTCAGCATCAGCCATCTGATTTGGTTAACAGTCAGCTCTGTGTCAGCTGGGGAGGATTCTGGTCAATTGGTTGTTAGAGGAGGTCAGCTAGGCTGCATAAGTGGAAGATCAGAAATGCTGGAGGTCGGATCTGACTTGGGAGGACAGCTCGAGGAGTCAGCTGAGTCAGATTGGGGAGTGCTGAGGTGTCCGATTGTGTCCGCTGAAGGGCTGAGGATAGGACCAGAGTTGATTGGTGCCGTTGGAGCTGGGATCTTAGTGTCCTGCAATTCTGATCCCTTTACATTTTTTTCTTTTCTTTTCCGAGAAAAGATCCTTCCATTAGTTATGTAAAAAACGCCCGTAGGGCTACAAAAGAGATCTCTCCTGCTCCTAACAGAGAGAAGAGCAGTGAATACATCATGGCAGCCCGGGAGACTCTCCCTAGGTGCTGCAAAATACAAGCATCAGTCTAAAGAACTGAGCGGCTAAATCATACAATAGGGGGGGGGAAGAGCCAAACAGGTGGCATGTAGTGCCAACGGGGGGATCCCGTGTGTAGGGTGTAGAACGGGCCGCAGCGCCAAGTGGTGTGAAAGGCCTGGCGCCGTAAGATCGCCTCATCCGAGTCTCCCCGGATGCGGTCGTACTGTCCTCGCAGGGTGTGGATCAACTCCTGCCAAATCCCCCGAACAGTCTCTGCTGGTGGCTCTAATCTCCCCTCAAAGGCCGTAAAGCACCGGGCCCTCCAGGTGAACCAAATGGTGAGGCTGCTGAGGAGCTCCCATCGTAAATCCCTCTCCTGTGTCCAGCTGGCGGACGAGAAATCCGGTGCCGGAACCAGGCGAGGCTAGCCCCTAATAAATCTGATGGCTCTAATCTCCATCTCATAGCCCATAGCAGGCCCTGACGAAGTCGACCAAGCAGCGGCACCCCACGTAAACATACCCTCTGGAGAGAGGGGGGCCAGAATACGCAGCATCCGCAGCCAAATCTGTTGTGCCTGAGGGCAGTCCCAAAGGCAATGTCTCTGTGTCTCCATAGGGTGGCCGCATCGGACGCAGGCCGCCGGAAGACCGCTGTAAACAAGCCAAGTGCCAACTGCTGAGCCCCTGTGGGCGACCAGCCACTGAAAAGCCGAGATCCTGCGGGCCTGTCGACTAGCCCAGAGCCGAGCCCAGAAATCCTCCAGAAACTCCTGTGATAGTCCCTGCAATCGCCAATGCCCCGCTGCCGCTGGAGAAACCGTCCTCCTCGCCGTCAAAATATGCCGTCCCAGCCGAACAGTATACTGGAAAAAGGTGATCTCTGTGGCCTCAAGGGATGCATAAGGATCATGCCACTCGTACTCCCCGGCCGGGGTCCCACTGTAGCCGGGCCAAGGGGCGCGCTGCATATGCCCATATGCGCCAATCCGGGAGCACGTCAGCAGGGTCGGGGTCAATATGCCACTTCCGAGAAGCGGCAGCCACTACCCGAATCCTCTGAAAGGTGCACTCTGCAACCAAAGGCGACTCCACCTCCACTCTCTGGAGTCTGCCCTCATCCTGAATCTCATAATAGAGGCATCTGCCATCCTCAGTGCTAGCTCTGACAGCAATCAGGATCTCCAACTGTGTAAAGGCTCCCATCCACCGTGGGGCCACTGGCTCGAGAGGTGTGAACCACTCCTCTGTAAGTGCCTCCTGAATATCATCCCTCATAATCAACCCCCCTCTGAAGTGACTCAGCCTCTCCACCTGGGTCTCCTCTGGTAGACTGCAGAAAGCCTGCCAGTCTCCAAAACTACGAGCTGGGCCTGCCGCTAAAGGTCCCCAGGCTAGACGAGGCCGAGAACCCAGCATATGACCCTGCTCTGTACGAACCGCTGGGCTCCAGATGAGCGGCTGCCTGGCCCGCTCCTCAACACAAGAAGGAGGCCGCTGAGAGAGCCCCGGTCTCAGCAGCTCCCAAGCTCTCAGGATACTCAAAGCAAATCTGTCCTCCCATCCTCTACTGAGGCCTGTCCTCCTCATCTCTATGAAGATCCAGCGAATCTCTGGTACCCAAGTACCCCCCTGCAGGAGGCGCCCGGGCCTGCAATCGCTGCAAGAGGAGCTCTTTCCAAGGCTCAGCGCCTGGAAGCAACCCCCGAACAATAAGCTTCCCCAATAAGGCTCTACTCTAATCGACTGGATCTATAATGCCCAAACCGCCCTGAGCCAGCGAAAGTGTAATAACTGCCCATGCAACCTTTGCCCGAGCTGGCTGACCGTCTCGCCCAGACCACAGAAAGTTCCTGATCAGCCTCTGTACCTGGCTGATGCAAGAGCTCGAGAAAATCCAGCAAGACGTAATGTACCACATAGTCGCTAACAGCACCTGATTTGCCACCACCACCCTCCCAGCCAAGGATAGTCGAGCTGTACTCCAATACAATAGCTTCTTCCGAATGCTCAGAAGAAGCGGGGCAATCTGCTGCTCAGGTGACAAATCGAGGCCAATCTGGCATCCCAAATACCGCACTGCTGTGCCTGGAGGAATCCATCTAAAACCGGGGTCCGGGCTCCATGCCGGAGTGGGAGCACTACTGATCCAAAAGGCCACTGTCTTGCGCCAATTGATCAATGCTCCCGAAGCTGCACTAAAAACCTGGAGCGACTGCTCTGCCCGAATAAGATTGGCCTCTTGGCCATGCAAAAATAAGCCCGTGTCGTCTGCAAACTCAGCATCAAGCAAATCCTCCCCCCGGACTGGGAGCTGGAGTCCTCTCAAACCAACCTCCTCTGCCGTCAAATACATACTCATAGCCTCCGCAAAGAAGAGAAAAAGGAAAGGGGCGAGAGGGCACCCCTGACGGACTGATCTGGTCAGCTCAAAACTTGGCCCCCGACCTCCTGCAATCAGCACCTGGCTGCGAGCTGTGGAATACAAAGCTGCCACCCCTCTGATCCATCCTGGCTCAAAGCCCAGGCGTAGCATAGTGCCCTCTAAGAATCCCCAATCAACTCTATCGTATGCCTTCTCAAAATCGAGAAGCATCACGACCAAGTCCTCGCCAAGAAACCTAGCTCGGGCCGTCGCCTCCCAGAAAGTAAAGATGTTGTCAAGGATACTGCGCTCCTTGACAAATCCTGTCTGAGTAGCATGAATCAACTCCCCCAGGAAGGGCTGGATCCTCAAACTCAAGGCCTTTGCTAAGACCTTGTAGACAGTATTGAGGATCGTAATAGGCCTCCAATGCCGAATGTCATCCGATACTCCCTCACCCTTGGGGATAAGATAGATCAAGCCCTCTGAAAAGCTCTGCGGCATCACCCCAGTGTCCAAAACATGCTGAAAGCCCCTGCGGAGGCCTGACCCCAAAAGGTCCCAATAGCGCATAAAAAAGGCCGGCGTCAGTCCGTCCTCCCCTGGGCAACTATGTCGCGGCAGGACCCTCAAGGCCTCGGCAAGCTCAATCTCTGACAGAGGCGCACCTAGAACTGTGCGCATATGGTCTGTGACCCTCCTCTGCACATGGGCCCACACAGTCTGTCTGCACACATCTCGATCCTCAGTGGCTGGCTCCGCTGAAAGCAGGTCACTATAAAAAGCAGTGGCAATGGCTCTGATCTCCCCGAGCTCAGTAGCTATCGATCCATCCGGTCTACCAAGCTGGCGAACTCCTGCTCGCGCATGACGGGGTCCAGTGATCTCAAAAAACTCCCCAGTCACTCTATCACCAAGCTGCGTCCACTGAGAGGCCTGACGACGATAGTAAAACTCATGTCTCTGCTCCTCTACCTCTCTAACCTCCTGGCGTGCCTGGCTCAGCTGGGACGCCACCCACTCACATGCAGGTTGCTGCTCCTGAAGGCGCTGTAGCGAAGCAAGGCTGCGTCTCAGCCGTTGCTCCCGCTCGCGAATCTCTCCCAGTCGTGTCAAAGCTGCAGCATGTAGAAAAGAGCTAAGATCAATGAGTCCCTGGGCACACTGGCCCGCTGCATCCTGGTCAGAGCACTGACTATCATGCCAGATCCTCTCAATGTCCTCAGCGAGACTGGGATCTGCAAGTACCCTCTCTGGGATCCTCAACTGCAAGCTGGGCTCCCGTGTCCCCTCCTCCAATGTCAATATAACTGGCGCATGAAGACTGTCCTGAGACCGGGAGAAAGCCCCATGCTGCCATGCATAAGTGATCCTCAGTGACATGCAAAACCGGTCCCAAGCTGCAAGCTCCGTGCCATGCACTGTAACATGACTGCCTCCCACCCTATCTGCCGGGTCCTCGAGCATGTTGAAGTCTCCCCCAACACACCAATGTGCGGCCTCTGGCAATGCATCTGTAACCTGAGTCCATGGAAGCTCGAAGAGCTTAGTTCGCGGAGAGGAGATCCAGAGAGGCTGCCTTGCCCGATTGTGTGAGCTCTCGTAGTTCGTGGAGCTTGCACTTGCAGATCTGCAAGAGCGGAGCCAGCCGGGAGCCTTGGTGGCCCTTGCGGCAGAGCCAGCGTGGGAACGCCTCTTCTCAGCCTTATCCATAGTGTGCTCTGGAGAGTGCATGGAGGAGTGCAGCCGGCCGAGGTAAGAGAATCGTGGTGCAGAGCCCAACGTGCAGACAGCAGTGAAGAGGTGACCTTCTTACCCTCCCTTCCTTACGTGACAACTGTGAGAAGAGCGCTACAGCATGTAGAGCTAGTAGAGCTATGGACAACCGTAAGTAGTCGGGCTGCTCTGTAGCGTGGAGGCGTGAGAACTCTGCTCTGGCACTAGCATGATTGGGCGCATAGATGTTGAGCACACCCAATAGCTCATCATGCATCCTCAGAATGACATACTGTGCTCTACCAGGCACAATGATCCCTCGATCCACAATGGCCTGCCGCCATACATCTGCAATAACCATGCATACTCCTCCCTGTCCACCCAAAGGACCAAACCCTGCAGACCAAAAAGTGTCCCATCTACCAGGCATCACCGAACCATATCTCCGGATCCTGCTCTCACCCACGTGGTGCTCCTGCATCATCAAAATGTCAATGCTGCCACCAACCAGGCATCTCTGAAGCTCCTGCCTCAAGCAACCTCGATAGCGTATAAAGTGTGCTCCGCCAAGGCCCTGTACATTCCATGAGATGATCCTCATGGATGCCCTGTTGAGGTGGATGCTGTCTCAGCCGTACGGCGGGCCTTCGCAAGCGGCTTGGATGGAGAGTAGTCCCCATCCGAACGGCTGCGAATCTGCCCACCCGGTGTACTGCAAGAATCCCGGATCAGGCGCCAGTGGCTGTGGCCCATGGCGACTGCCTCCTGCTCTGACAGAGAAACCTCGTGTATACTCACATATCCAGGGTCGCGCGCCAAGTCTGCCACTATGCGCACGACCAAATGCCGAATCCCTGAGGTATCCACACTCCCGGGATCCAAGAAAAAATGAGCCAACTCCCAAAGTCGGCCTATCACATCAGTCACCTCCAGATCGCTCATGTGGTGAGAAAACTCAACTGCTTGAGTCTTCAAAGTGCTGAGAGCGAGCTCTAGAGTCCACTCCCGATCACAAGGTCCACATAGAGGGAACGAGAAGGCCACCGCTGAGTCTAGTGCCTCCTCCCCGCGGGCCGGAGGTATCACTACATGAACTCGAATGGGTGCTGGCTCATGGGGGCCCTCTGCTCCAAAAAGCCGTGTAAAGGTATAATCAAAGGCCTCCGAGCGCTGTCTAATACCAAGGCGACTCAGCCGACTGCGGATAGATGAAATCCGTGAGGCCCTAATCGGCATAGGTCTCCTCTGTGATGCTCGAGCGAGGTCAGTGCTCAGCGCTCTCCGGACTGCAGGTGAGCGCCAGGGAACTGCCAGGGTCTCCCGGGAAGGTGAGGCGGGCGGAGGGGGAGGAGGGGGAGGCGAGGGAGGTGGAGAGGGAGCCGCTGCCGAAACCGGAGCGGAGGCGGGAGGAGGCGAAGGTGGAGACGAGGCGGTGGGAGGGGACGGGGGTGGGGGGGGTGAAGAAGGGGGAGCTGGCATCTCCTGGTCCTCAGTCGCTGCAGGGGTCTCCTCCTGAAGGGGAGCAAAGCTGTTCCTCACGGGAACCCAGTGAGGCTGAGACTGTGGCTGCTGCTGCAGCGGTCTCTGGGCGTGCTGCTGTGGCTGTCTCCCTCGGCGGCGCCCCTGTCCAGGCTGCCACTCCGAGGTCTCTGTGGCCTGAGCAGGTGTCCCAGAGGCAGCCTGCCGAGCCGAATCTGTGGGCGGGCCATCAGTAGCCTGCTGCTGTGGTGGTGAGGGTCGGGGTCTCCTGCGAGGGCAGGCCTTGGCCAGATGACCGACCTGCCTGCAAATGAAGCACTGGTTCGGGAGCCCCGAGAACTCCACTCTCTGATCTATCCACCCCCCCCCTATCCTAGGTAGCTGAATGACCTTAGGAAGGGAGGAGATGTCAGATACCAACACTCTGACCGAAGGTAGCCCAACTGCTCTGGCCACCACTGAAGCTGCTGAGGGGCCCGTCTCAAGAACCGAGCCCACCAATGCTCCGAGCCTGGAGAGGAGCGGAAGATACTCCCGGCGGAGACCAGGGAAACAAACTGT
Source organism: Cibotium barometz (assembly GCF_041138505.1). Taxonomy (NCBI): domain Eukaryota; kingdom Viridiplantae; phylum Streptophyta; class Polypodiopsida; order Cyatheales; family Cibotiaceae; genus Cibotium; species Cibotium barometz. Next base: position 25,771,551 of record NC_141055.1, on the reverse strand, counting down.
AATATGGAAGAGGCGCTCTCCCTGCTCCGCCGCAGCTGGGTCAAATCCATGCTGCCAAGGCCTGAAGAAAGCCCGAGCACCCCTGATGTCCAGAGGACTCATGGCAAGGACCTTGGCAACGCTCTGGGCGGCCTCGAACTCGATCTGATAATGTCCCCGGCCCAAGAGCTGTACATCCAGGATCTTGCCCACATCTGCTAGAAGGCGGGCCTGAAGAAGATCCCTGATCTCCCCTCTGCTGGGGTGAGTGCCGACTATACGGCAGATGGTGGAATGAGCCTGGAGGCGTTCCACCTCTGCGGTGAGGCTCGCTTCCTCTTCCGGCGAAAGAGAAAGCCTGATGGGGATGTCCTCGGGGGCGGGCGAGGGGGCTGCGGATGAGTCCCTCTGAGGCGAGGCGGGAGGAGTCTCCATCAGAGTCTGAAGCTCAGGCGAAGGCGAGGCGAAAACGGGAAACCTGCAAGAAACAGGCTGCACACGAAGAGGCGGAAGACCGGAAGAAGAGGAAAAAAAACAGAAACCCCCCTGGGGGCGAAGAAAGGCACGAAAGAGCAGGGAGGGGGCGAAAAAACCCCAAGGAGAAGCCCTGGGGGGGGGGGGGCGGCAGCAACGAGAAGGGGGGGGGGGGGGGGGGGGGGGGGGGGGCGGGGCACTGCTGAGAGGAGGCGGGCGCGAGCAGGCGGAGAGAGGGGGGGGGACGAATCAGGCGAAAAAGGGGAGGGAGGGCGAATAGGCGAAGAGGGAGGGGGGGGGGGGGGGGGGGTGAGTCGGCGCGAAGAGGCTAGGAGGGGGGGGGATGAGATGGCGAGAAGGGGGGAGGCGCAGCAGCAGCGAGGAGGGGGGGCGCAAGCAGGCAAGACCGCGAGAAGAAGGGGGGGGGGGGGGGGGGGGGGGGGGGGGGGGGGGGGGGGGCGCAACGGCGAGTAGAAGGGGGGGGAGCAAGAAACGAAGGCGGCGGCGATGGGCGAGCAGCGCAGGGGGGCGAAGGCGGGAGCTTCAGCGAGCTAGTTCCTCCCTAGTTTCTCCTAGAATTATCCCTTTACATTTTCTTCTTGTGTGCCTGCTGGTGGTGTTATAGAGGCCATCACCCATCAACCTCACTATCCTAGAGCCACACTCAAGGGAAGGAGAAAACAACTGCTCCAACATTGGTAGGGGTATGGCGGGAGTGGTGCATGACTACACAAAAGACGCCTGATCCTTAGAATTCTCCTACCTCCACTGGAAACGGCGTAGTCCACCGGGTGCCCCATTACTTTAGGAGGCCTCCCCAACGAAGCTCATGATGGGGGCGAAGCAGATCTCGGTTTCTACAGGGTCGGAGAAGCTCTGAAAGGATCTGCAGCACGTAATTGGTTGTTGGGCCCTCGAGGAGGAGGGCCGATATCCCCTCTATGTCATGGGTGGAGGCCGGCCCGGGTGTGGTGGGTGAGGTTGACAAGTGTCAGGAACATTCTAGGGGGGTGAGGCTGAATCAGCTCCTGAGACGGGTGAGGCTGACTCGGCTCCTAGGGGTGGGTGTTGTGTGTGCGCGCATGCGCGCACTGGGGGGAGGGGGGTCCCGCTCATCGCTTGGTGCAGGAGTGGGGCTGGGATCCTTGGAGGGAATTTGGGAAATTCTTGGGAATTTGATCTCGGGACGGCTCAGAAGAGATCTCCTGGGCTAGCCGCTCAGAGGCGGGAAGGAAGCCCGCCGGGGGGGGCGCAGGGGGGGGGGGCGCTTTTGGTGACGAGGACAAGGCAGGGGCTCTGCAGTGCAACAACAGGGGCAAGTGCAGGTGAGGTGTCCCATCCATCAGCAGATAAAGCACTGGCTTGGGAGCCCAGAGGACACCCACTGTAGAAAACAAGTGTCATCGAGGCAGGGGATCGCCAAGTGGTGAGGCAGGTTCTCCGGGGAGGCTACAAGTATCTGGAGCTTGAGGAGTCCAGCCTACCCAGCCGCTGATGGCCGAGGGACACAAGCACCTGTCCCACAGATTGTCGGTAGAAGCTGAGCCCTGGGAAGCAAACAGTGACCATGAAGACGGTGACTCCAGCCAAGGGGTCTGTATCTGAAGAGAAAACGTGCCTCCATCTGGTGAAGAAAACCTATGCCTCCCGAATCACGACCAGGCTCCGTCACAGGGTACTTCCTGCCAAGGCTGTCGAGTGGAACTCGATGCTGATGTAGCTGTTGCCCAAGAACTGGATGTCAGTGATCCGTCCTTGGTCCCCAATGAGGGCTGCTTCCAGGAGGTCTCGGAGTTGCCTTTGCACTGGCTGGCTGCGACCAGCTTGCAGACTAATGTGGTGGCTTTGAACGATTGAACAGAAGCGGTTAAGAGCTGCAGGCCCGCTTCAGAAAATACGCAGTTGGAGGTGGCCTTGGATGGGGATGAGGGAGCAGCTGCCATAGAGTCGTCCAAAGCGGATGGGGCCGGCTTCAACAGTGAAGAGAGCACAGAACCAGTGACCAAGCGGAATCAGGGAGGAGGACCATACTGGCTGAGTGAGGAAGGCCAAAGGGTGAAAAGGGCAGAGGGGGCATACAAGGGAGAAATAGGGCGGGGACAGGGATGGTGCTGCGAACAGAAGGGTGGCAAGAGAGCGGGCAGGTGAAGGGGGATGCGCAGGGGGGAGGGGGGGGGGGGGGGGGGGGGGGGGGGGGGAGAGGGGATCATAGAGGCCACAGGCAGGAGCTCAAGCTTGTTCTCTACTTCCCATATCTTCTTGTAACCCCGAAAGCTTAAAGCTCTTTTTGTGGAATGACCTTGTGTGACCAACCACATGATATAAGACTTGCCAAATGACCAGTATCTACCAGATAAAAATCCTGTGAGGTTCGTACATACGACTCACTACTTCACCAGGGTTCTCACCAGAAATGAAGCACCCACCAAGGATTCATTCTGGCTCAAAGAGGGCCATGCCTGCTAAACTACAGTAGCAATTTGAAACGTTGAGCTTCACACCAAACTATATCATATAAGCAGCGGCCCTGACACATGGGTATGAAGGTCAAAACCTACCTATAGACTTTTTATTTAAAATAAAACTAAAAGGACTGAGGCAAAGTTAAAAAAGTGTATCATGTGTTTTACCTCCTATCCCTACAAGCATGTCAAAAAGAGCATCCTTTCTCTGCTTTTTGGGATGGGGATTTTGTTCCTTCAATGTTTCAGTTTCTGGTACGGTCATTGTAAGAACGGAGACATATGCAACCTTTTTCTTTGATTCAGGGATCGAGGATATGGAGCCATTACAGTGCTTTTCCAAAGTTTCCTTTCTTTCTTCCTCTTGAATGGAGACATCTGGCTGCTGCACATTGCCACAAACATCGGTTCTCTCTCCATTCAAGGCCATTGAATTCAAGCCAAGCAGATCATTCTCCTTAATTTTGTGTGTAAAACCTGCCGATTGTATAGATTCTCCAAAACCTTTAATAGGAAGCATTGTACTATCGACAGCAGCGACTCCTTCAAAATCTGACCAATTTCACAAAAACAATGTGGTTTACCTGCCTAAACCATCAAGACACGCTTTATACTTGTAAAACACATACAAAAATGCACAAAAAGATCACAATACCTGACGTCAAAGAGCCAAGCACATTGTATTTCCGGCTGTTGAGATCCTCCACAAACCACTGGATGTGATCTTTCTCTATCCTCCTTTCCTGCTGTTTGTGAGTAAACATAGTAGCAAGAAAAAACTTCGTCCCATCCCATTTGCAGTCCAGAAGATCAGGTATTTCATGAGAATGGTTATCATCTTTTTCCTACAAACAAAATCAAGCAATTATATAAGCTCCATGGATTTGATTGACCATTATCTAATTTCATCTCAAATTCTTTAGTGCCTCTAAGAGGTTCACATGAACTTACTAGCTTCTCCAATGGGCATGCCAATAACATGTTGAAAACAAGCACAAAATCATGAAGAGCCTGCTCATCAAAAGAAAACAAAAAAACATGTCTTAATAAATGTTTTGATATCTCTTGGGAAACAAGAAGTGCAGAAACTTAAGGCTGTGTCAGCATGTAGCAAGGAGATAAAAATTTGAGCTGCCATTTGAGCTTGAGGTTTTTTCCTCATACAAGGAGCTGGCCCATCCAAGCTAAGGAAACCAGTGAGACCATGCCCCATGGCTAGCCTTCAGCACCCTTGCTCTATACGCTTGTCCTGAAGCTGCTACTCAGTTGAATTCCTCCTTCACATAGGTCCCTAATTCTGCACAAAACAATGTAGGCCTATCAATGTCTATAGAGATCCAAGAAGCAGTTCAAGTTCATGAGGAATCCTTGATCTCATCACTTTAGCATGGCCTCGTATTGCCTTGATGTGTGGTACTGCCGCTTTTCTTCCTTGGACAGAGCTAGGGAAGTCAAAAGCAAATTGGCAAACTCTAGAAGGATAACGGAAGTTGAACTTCCTCTCATGGTGTGTCACATGCATCCCAAACTGGGATGCCATGGATATACTACACCAAGATAAGTGCAAGGCCCTAAGTCTGGACAGCAAGCATTTTGTGAGCCCTTGTCCAAGGACGAGTCATGAGTGTACCACCAAGAGGTAGTCTCAGTCATTGTCATGCACATCTCGCACATGTCAGTGTCATGCCAATCCCGAACACAATGTAGCCCTCTTGTATGATGTAAGGCATCCTGTGGTCCCGAGCACTTATTAGGCCATTGGTCTGGTGCCCATTAGCAAGTCGAGGTCAAATGCGTCATTGCGGTGTGTGCAAACCTTTATTTAAAGTACTCGGAAAACCACACTTTTAAGGGAAAAGGATATAATCCATTTGGGAGACCTTAGGCAGCCCATTGGCCACCCAACTTTTGGGGTTATGGAGCTTGTGGGTGCCAACAAGGGCCCGTGACCCAAAGGGCCAGATGCCCATGGGAAAGAGGTAGAAAAGGGGATCTTCTACATGACTTCTGTAGATATGTGTCGAAAGGCATATTCTTCATTTCCAAGTTTTTAAACTTGGACACAATGTCGTACTCATCCTTGGCCTACAGAAACTCTCAAAATCTACCCACATTGTGGACTTTACTCATAACTCTTTCCACCAGGTATGGGCTCTTCCCATCATGAATCCATGTACGATCTATATCTTCTTATCCTCCGTGAAGGGATGGAACTCAAGGACGATCTATATCTAATTATCCTCAGTGAAAGGATGGAACTCAAAGGGCGTACCCTATCTATGAAGCCAGGAGTCAACTGTCTCCTCAGTCTTCTGCTTCTGCTACCCCATATAGGGCTCTAGAGTAAAAGAGGGTGAAACTAAAGCTGTCCCAACTCCCCTTGCTGTCACCAAACCCGCCAATGTTACTTGCATAACAACAATGGTGTTGCTAAGGTTCAAAATCTTCTGCTCAAGCAAGGTCATCCTTGCGTCAAAGTCTACTTTAGTGAAGAGGTCATCGGCCATCACATCATTATCCTGATGGTCGTCGTGGAGTTGAACAATCTCATCCATCACACGATCGTTCTGTACTTTATCAGTCATGACAATTTTCTGCTCCTCAAGGAAAACGCGCGTGTAGAGATGAAGTGCTGCAAAAATCCCGCTCTAGCACGAACTCAAGTACCAATTTCGCTCTTAGAAGCTGGCCGAGTACTTTCAACCCTCTTAACCAAGGAGAAGGACTTTGGATGTGGAGAACTCACAAGCAAGCCCCCCCCTTTATACTAAAAGGTCAAGGGGTTTACTCGGTTTTAATTTTTTTCCTACAAAACTAATGTGCTTTTTCAGTTTTAATTTAAAAAAACCCATGTGCTTTTATTTCACTTATAGCTTCCACACCCCCCCCCCTTCTTTCCTCCCTTTTTAGAAAAACCATCAATTATTTATGGTTGAAAAAGACATCTGCTTTTCTTGATTTTTATTTTCCCTAAAAACTGCAGGCCTGCTTTTTCCATCTGGGCATGCTGTCTTTTTTTCTGCTTGCGCATGCTTTTCTGCGCATACAGCCATGGTGCTCTCTACGTTGCACATCCAATCTGCTGGCCACACCTTCTGTGCGCCATTCGTGGCTGCCTCTCTAGGCAGCGTGCACCCTGCCAGTTGGCTGTGCTGGTTTTGATGGCTGGCATCTTTGCCTGGCTGCAGACCATGCGCTAGGGTTTGGCTTGGGCGGCTCTTGCTGCCTGGCTGCACTGGCATAGCTGCTGCCCAAACACAGCCACCTAGGGTAGCCTCGCTTGGCTGCCCTAAGGCTGGCCACCATAAGCCTTTGGCCAAGCTGCCCTTCCTGCCATGTAACTCACAGCCGATTCAGGCCTTAACAGGTACTTGCCTCAAGCCTAACACACATACAGTCAGTGCTTTTCTCTCATCTCCCTGACACACTACATACATGCAATCCTCGACACCAACAATCCTTGTACAACTTCTATAGAGCAAATCGTTTTTTGATAGAAAGAGAAAACGATGAGAGGAATACTAGAAACTCCGACATCTATGACACCTAGACACACATACCTCTTCAGCCTCTGCATTAGGGTTTCTCTAATACCAATTGTAAAGTCCTTCCCAAAATCTGCCCTAAACACAGGTTGGTGTGTCGAAGGCCTACCGGCAGGCTTCGGTGGTATGGGATGCTGGAGTTAGACACGGGCCTATGGGATTGTGCAGGAAGCCCTAGCCTTGGCTTGGGGAGATCGGTGGATGCTGGTCACGGTTGGGAGGTGAGCTAGCTTGCTACCTCATGATTAGGTTTAAGACTAACCTTGGTTTTCAGCCACATACTTGCCTTGTGGTGTGGCATGAGCATGTCTACTCCCCAGGTCCAAGCCAGACCGTCACCATCAGTGGTGCATGCACACAACTGTGTCTCATAATGACCCAAGCTCTCACTTAAATAGTGATAACTACGCTATAAATAGCTAACTTGCTATAAACAGCCATTACGCTTGTTTTATCAATCCAAGAACCCTAGCCAAGTATCTGCCTCCTAATCCCTAACCCTAGGGCCCCCTAACCCCACTCGATTAGATTCCTAACCTGATCAGTGTGTAGGCAAAGGGTCTCCTACTTTGTGAGTTAGGACAATGTTGTCGGTGGTCTACGAGGGAGTTAAACCCTTACATAAAGCCCTATTAAATATGCCAGCTAAGAGGAGGGGCGGCCGGGCCGCGGGGGGGGGGGGGGGGGGGGGGTGGGGAGAGAGAGAGAGAGAGAGAGAGAAAGAAAGAAAGAACCTGCTGCACCAGTACTCGAAGACGTGCAAGAGCTGAAAACGTGGTGAGGGCAAATGGCATAAAAAAGGTTTGGCCAAGTAGACCTGCAACTTGCCTGAGGACAAATAAAGAGAAAACACAGTTGTTCGAAATTTACAGGGCTAGAACAAAGCTCGCAAGTCCAGGTACAGATACTGAATTACTCAGAAAAATCCCGGACTAGAGTTGAAACCCAGGCTTTATGTACACAAATCTAAAACTCAACAATGACCATCTCTGACCATTACTTCTCAAGGACAAGATACAGCTTTCTTGAGCTCACACGTGGGCTTAAATTGACTAATTTTTTAAATTTCTCCAACGTAGTGTATTAGTATATGTATACATGTATATATGTATATGTATATTTATAAAAAGAAAGCATTCATAACCAATCAGAATTCTCAGAGCTTGTGTTTACAAAACAAAGCTACAATCAAAGGATACAAGCTGGCACGTACAATTGGCTCTGACATCTGCAAAAAGAAATCAGGTGTCAATGAGACCAAAACAACACGGCTTCATCTATTCTCCCAGGAGCATTGTGGTGACAAAGACGTTGCTCAGGTCTAAATGCTCTTAAGATGGTTGATGTTGTGAACTGTCAGCAAAAAGATTGTTTTGCTTTTCATGGCAGTCAAAGATGGGATCCAACATAGCAGACCCCACTACTGCATCAACAATATGTATGTATTTACATACATACGTGTGTGTGTATGTATGTATGTATGTATGCACGCGCATGCATGCATGCATACATACATACATGTGCGCGCATGCACGCACACACGTATATGCACGTACGTGCATGTATGCATGCATACATACATACATGTGCACACACACACACGCCCTCTCCCCCCCCCTCCCCCCCCCCCAAAAAAAAAAAAAACACACACACACACACATTACCTTTACAACATTAAGCTTACAAATAGAGAAGAATTGACAAATACATGCTGAATTTAAGGAGAACATAAACTTAAAGAAACAAAGGTCCGAAACCTGCTCCAGGAGTCTTGCTATGCCATATAAGCGCCTTCTCAAATCTTGAACATTTGTCACAGCTGAGCTTGTTTTTCTGTATACAAGCAATGTCAATGATACCAAGCTTTATATTTTAACATGCTATTAAAGGTGCACTGAAGTTGGCAGATATAATTGCAAGAGAGACTTTCAAGAAAAAAAAAATTTTGGCTTTTTCTTTTTCAGAAAAAGAGAGTGCAAAAAAAAAAAGCACACTTTGATTGGCTGATGCAGTTCCCAAGTGAGGTTTCATTAGGAGTGTTTCTAAGACACTGCACAGAGTTCTGAACCAGTTCAGCCAAACGAGCAGACTGCAAAAGGCGTAAATCTCTCCGCACCTGTTCCATGTATCAGAGATTCAGCAAACTGCAGCAAAAGAAGCAAACAATACCCACTAATGATGTCAACAAAAAAAAAAGGCGTACTTGGCAGAGCCTTCTGAAATATAGGGCCCTCCGATGCTGATTAGTGTTTTTATACATAAGGCGTTCAAATATGGTGATTTCATTCCCCAGCTGAAGCAGAACCTTCTGGAGGCGAAGCTCTACCTCTTTCCATGGAGGCTCCATCCAAATGGATGCAACCTATTTGACAGCATATATGGAAAAAAAAAAGAGAGTATTATAATAATAGAAGGGTCTAAACTTCTGCGAAAGCAAACATTCAAAGTAGGAATAATCACAGAGAGCAAGGCAAGTGTGAAGGGGCATTAATAATTGATGCTCCAAGGTACCTTTATGAAAGGTAACCTTAGGATATCCTCCACATGCCCCTCCACGCTCTTACCCTACTGCTCTTGTAATTGCCGCGGATAAGGTTGAACACAATCCTCCACACACTTAAACTATTAATACTATTAAACAAGATAAATTGGCACAAAGCCAAACAAGATAGCAATGCTGAAATTTAAATGACACTCGCAATAGGGCCGGAAAGGGCTAACCCCCCTTGTAATATGATTGTATTACCAAGGATTCCTCGTGATACAAGCTTCATTGGCATCACATGCCAAATTTCCAACAACGTTCATGCAATGAAAATACTTTGCAAACATGATTTGTGAGAGTTGACTCCACAGCTTTTGTCGCGAAGAACCTCACTCCCCAATCCCCAGTGACTTGCCACAAGTAGCCACCTCTCTCGCCTCTCCTCCTGTCCACCTACGCAAGCGAAATGGTGTGAGAGGCATTGACTCTAGAGAGGCAATGCAGATACAAAGGGATGGAGTCCCAGCCACCCGTGCAAGAACTGAAGCGGCAGGTTTGGGGGGGGGGGGGGGGGTTGATTCCATCGCTCTCCCAATAGCACCACCTATCAATGGGAGGAGAGGAAGGTATTCCTTCCTAAGACCTGGAAAGCAGACTGTCGCAGGAAAGCCTAAGACGCCAGCTAAAGGGTCGGACACCGGGTTCGAGGCCGTACTGCCACGGCACAAAGAATGTTTCGTCTGGCGAAAGATGGGTCACCTCTCTAGAGCTTGTCCTCATCGGTAGTCCAGGTAGGCCATAGCTCATACCCCCAGGTACCAGAGCACCAAGACCCAACCTCGGTTGAGACCGGTGTAAGAAAGTGACAAACTATAACCAGCCTCCTACTTTGTTCTTCAAATTGAGGATCGACTTGCTTAAAACTGCTCCACATGTGAGTTGGTAATTACCATATATGTAACATGCAGCGCAAGTATTCATAATTAAGGATCTTGTCACACAAATTCTCACACCGCTTCTGTATCTTGAGTTTCGCGAGTTTAGCAATCCACTTTATGACTTCAAACTTCAAGAGATTTGAGAGAGAGAGAGAGAGATAAAAACTGTACACCCTATGGGGTCCCGAATTACCCACCACTGAAGGACCCCCTATCCCGTTACTGGAATAGTATTTGCTTTATTACTTTGAAGAGACTGACAATAAGCCAAACACACGATCTTTGAGGGGACCAAGAGTCAGGCTGAACTGTACACGGCTGTAGAAGCACCAATGATGACCAATCTCGAGCCTATGCACTCTTCCCAATGGATGTAGGAAGGCTGCAAATCTGAGGCTAAGAGAAGGGGCTGATTGGGACTGTTCTAGGCTATGTATGAATGCTGAGTTTTACCTTCACCAAGAGGCTGTAGCAAAACGGTGCAGATAAGGATGTTGAAAAATGTATTTATGCTGAAAACGCAAGGTGATCTATAGGGCTGAATGCTGTAGATGCTGTGTTTTGATGAATGAAGGCTGAATGCTCAAGCGTTGATGCTCCTATATGCTGATGGCTGATATGCTGAATGCTCCAATCGCTTATGCTCCTTGGGCTGAAGGCTCCAAGCATTGAGGTCTTGTTGGCTGAATATGATATGAATGAATGAATGATGCAAAGCTCAACTATTTATATGCTCTCTTGATTCTAGTCGGGTGGCTACAGAGCTCGCCGACTGCATCATGTCCTGGATAAATGGATAAATAAGGTAAAAATGCCAATTAAATGCTATAAATTATCTAAAAAATACTGGAATAATACTGAGTAATATTCTAATGCTTATGCAATGGTCTAGATGGCCTACATGCATATGGGATGAATGCTATGCATAAATACACACATGTCTTGATGCAAACTCTAAGGCTTCTACTGACTCTACATGCATGAATGCATCTCTTCAAGTGGGTTAAGGGACTTGGACTGACTGTCTAACTGGCTGTCTAAGGCTAAGGAATGACCTACATAGCTCGTGCCTGACTTATCCTGGGACTAAGAATTACAATGGGGTCACGGCGTACGACAATTATCATCCTAAAGGGTGCTAATACTATACAATGTTGCACTGCTGATGATGAGCCATCTTGTCACCATGCCCTACAGTGCAAAGTGCATGTGACATTCCCTCCTGCTTAGCTTGGCAACAGGTTCATGGCTTCCAAGTAGTCTGCCAACAACTGGGGGTACTCTTGAAAGAACTCCTCGTCTAGCCAAACGGCTTGGTGGGTACCTCGATCTCGGAACTTCGTATAGAACTGACGTATCCGTCGACCGAAACCATGCTTCCATTGATGAAGAAGGATCTGCTTAGGCTCGATGACTTCTGCTTCGTCTACCACGTCTGGCTACTATTCATCTGAAACATCAAAAACTTCTAGTCCAACATATGATTTAGCCAAGAAACATGGAAAACATCATGCGTTGTCCAACTGTTAGGCAACTTCAACTTCATGGAGACATCACTTATCTTTTTAACTATTGGGAAAGGTCCAAAACTACGGAAAGAAAGCTTGGGACAACGTTTGCCCACTTGTTTCAATCTCTGTTTCATGATGCGCAGATAGACCCAATCCCCTTTCTTGAAGTGGACATCTCGTCTAGACTTATTTGCATGTCTGCTATAAGCTTCCTATGCTTTGGTCAAACAGTCCTTAACCGACTCAATGATTTCGAAAAATGCTTCTGTCGTTTTATTAGCCTCAAGAGATGGAGACACCAATCTTGTCAAAAGAGAAGAGAAATGGTGACTAAAGGTTGCTTCATACGGAGTCCGTCCGACATTGGATAAATGAGTATCCTTCAAGATGGCTTGGACCAATGGAAGATAATGTTTCCATTTGGACTGCTGCTCATGACAATATGACTTGAGAACATCAAAGACCAACTGTGCTTTGGTCAAGCGGTTCTTAACTGACTTGATGATTTCAGAAATGCTTCCATCGGTTTATTAGCCTCAAGAGATGGAGACACCAATCTCGTCAAAAGGAAAGAGAAGAGAAACAACGACCAAAGGCTGCTTCATACGGAGGCAGTCCAACACTGGATGAATAAGTATCGTTCAAAATGGCTTAGACCAATGGAAGATAATTTCCCATTTGGACTGCTGGTCATGAATATGACTTGAGTACATCAAAGGCCAATTGGTTATAGATTTCTGTCTAGCTGTCTGTCTGTGGATGGAATGCACTATACAAATGTAACTTAGTTCCAAAGTTTTTGAATAATGCCTTCCAAAAATGCGAGGTAAACTTGGAATCTTTGTCTGAGGTGATGGTGCTAGGCAAACCACAAATGGGGTACCAATGTTTGAGAAAAAGATGGGCTACATCCTTAGCTGTGGTTGTATGCTTGCATGGGATGAGCATACAGAACTTACTGAAGCGATCCACAATGGTAAAGCACTGAGTGTTGCGAGATCCGATGGATGCTAGTAGAGGCCCTACAAAGTCCATAGATATGTCGATGAAAAGTTCGTCGGGGATAGGCAAAGGTTGAAGTAACCCAGCCTTCTTTGTATGTGGAACCTTAACTTTTTGATAAATCTTACAGGCTTGAACATGTGACATGAGAGAGTCTTCGACCGTAGTAATCACAACCTTAGTCTAACTAAACTGCACTTAATGATGTTTGAGAGATAGACAAATATGTGTCAATGCAATGCAGCTATATTAGATGATGAATGCGGTTACAATGAGATCCAAATGGATCTATACTGCTGAATATACTGATATGCTAAATATACTGCTGTCCCACTGTCTTTCCCTTGTCTCCTGGGAAGGAAACGCTGAAGGGATGGCTTTGGGACTGAAGCAATGCTGATGGGATGCTGAAACGCAGATGTACTCCTGTTACCTGGGAAGGAAACGCTGAGGAGAATAGATGCGTTTGCTGAAGATGATGTACTGAATGCTGATGATGATGTTCTGTATGCTGAATATGATGGACTGGTTGCTGAATGCTGATGCGTTGGCTGGATATGCTGCTCCCAAAGCTTCCTGGAGGAGAAACGCTGGAGAACACTGGGCTGAATGCTTGGTTCTGAGATATGATGAGGCTCTTCTATTTATATGAGGGAACATGTGCTGGTCGGCCAGCTTGGCTGCAGTCGGCCAGATGCAAAAAAGCCCACGACTGAATATGTAATGCCAAAAACGTTCGGCTGAAGTAACCATGCTGTCGGCTGATGTAAGCATACTGTCGGCTGCCTCCACAGGCCCCAAAATTCAAATGCTGGTCTATATGGCTAATGTGATGCTACCATGCTGAATCCAACTCATACCATGTGGTACATGCTGAAAACATTCATTTAAATGCCTGAATAATGCTTGATAAATCCTGATGATGCTAATGATGCCATAAAATGATGCCATGTCACTGTACACCTGAATGGTGTGCACGTGACATTCCCCGCTGCTAAACTGTTGCTGGGTGGTATACCTGGCAACCTTCGACTCCTCTGGTGATCCTTCTCCTCCGAACCACTGCCCCCCTGTCTTCTGCTGCCGGGACTGAGGTCGTCTGCAGGAGTGAAATCCTTTGAGCCAAGACTCTATGTACTGCGGGAACTGAACGGCAAATACCTGAGTCACCCCTGACCTGCCTGTGGAAACCTTTCACCTACCATCTCCGTCGTTCCTGAAGCTCTGAACCTCCTGAGGTGATGTTGGAGCAAACTTTCCAAAGCATCCATGACTGAACAGATCCTCACAGAATAAGAACCTGTAAAGATGAGGTCATCAACATAGACCACAATGATAACAATCAACCCCCTATCAAGGAGGATATAAAGGTTCAAATCTGCATGAGAACGGTGCAAGCCGAGCTTCTGAAAGAACTCATCAATCCGGTGGTACCGAGCCCGCGGAGCTTGCTTCAGACCATATAAAGCCTTCTTCAACCGGTACACCTGATCCTATTTGCCTGGAACAACAAATCCCGGCGGTTGATCCACATAAACCTCCTCTGTAAGGTCTCCATTCAAGAAAGCTGACTTGACGTCCATTTGGAAAACGGGCCATCTATGATGTCCTGCAAGAGCAAGAACGGTGCGAATGGTAGTCATCCGAGCTGTCAGAGCGAAGGTCTCATCGAAGTCGACTCCGGGGCGCTGAGCATAACCCTTGGCAACCAACCTCGCCTTGTGCTTGTCCAAGCTGCCATCAGCTCGGAACTTTGATTTGAAGATCCAGTGCACACCAATCACTTTACACTGCAGTGGCCTAGGCACCAAAATCCAAGTGCCATTCTGTTCGATAGCATCCAGCTCTGCCTGCATAGCACGTCGCCAAGGCTCATGTGAAAGAGCCTCGTCCACAGAAGTGGGATCAGAAGGACCATGAATAATAGAGGACATAAGAGCTCATGAATTTGTTTCCCCTTGTAACTTCGGAAGAACGCCGGAGAGAACCAGGAGGATGAGCAAAAGGAAGCTCACATAACCCAGAATCACGAACTGTCTGATAGTACCATGCATGCACAGATTTGCTCAAACTCGTTGGACGAGGAGCAGAGTCATCATCATCTGACTGAGAATCCACAGCTGGAGGTGTAACAGAAGCAGAGGGAGGAGGTGGAGGAAGAAGGAAGCTCACGTAGCCCAGAATCACGAACTGTCTGATAGTACCATCCATGCACAGATTTGCTCGAACTCGCTGGAGGAGGAGCAAAGTCATCATCATCTGATTGAGAATCCACCCCCCTCTGAAGATGTAGGAGTCTCGTCGAGCACCACATCACGGCTCACAACTTTGTCGGCCTGAGGATCATAAAGACGATATGCCTTGGACACAGTGCTGTATCTGAGAAAAGTCATACGTTGAGATTTCGAGTCCAACTTGGAGCGATGCTCCTTAGGCACATGAATATACGCTGAACAACCAAATATCCGAAAATGAACAATGGAGGGTTTCTCACCATGAAAAGCCTCATATGGAGTTTTACCTGGAAGAGCAGTAATAGGAGACCTGTTCTGAATGTAGACAGCAGTGGAAGCCACCTCTGCCTAGAAACATCGAGGTAATGAAGAATGCTCAAGCATAGCACGGGCCATCTCCATAATGGTCCTATTCTTCCTCTCTGCAACTCCATTCTGTGATGGAGTATATCTTGTAGTAAGCTGTCTCCAAATGCCATGGGTCCTGCAATATTGCTGAAACTCCTGGGATGTAAACTCACCCCCTCCGTCCGTCTTGAGAGCCTTGACCGAGCGACCGGTCTCTTTTTCCACCTCAACTCTCCAATCACAAAAGTGCTGAAAAGCCTCATCCTTGGTCTTCAGAAAGAAAACTCAAGTATATCTGGAGAAGTCAACCACCATCACGAGCATGTACAACCCCTTACTCAAAGAAGGCTGCAAATCTGAGAAAAACGCAGAGGTAAAGGCAGCAGATGGAATCGTTGAACTGGGAGCGATGATACCATAAAGAGTGCACAAAGCGGAAGCAAAAGAGCACTAGAGTGTGCTGAATAGAGAGTGCAAGAGAGAGAGAGATATGGAGTAACTATGCTGAATATACTGAAGTGGTACAGTCCCAAGCAAGAGACACAAGCAGTCTCATTAGTGAGGGAGCAAAAGATAGACAAGGCAAGATACAAGACTGAGAGGCCAACCCACCTATTTATAGGTGGGGAGTGCTAGCCGTCTGGAGACACTGAAGCTGGCCGACTGGAGGACTGAACTGGCTGACTGGGAAAAAACCATAGGGGCTAGGAAAAATCCCAGAAAAATATATAAAATAGGGGTGGCCAGCCCACAATCAAGGGCCATGCAAAAGGGACCAAAAGGACACCAGAAATGGGCAGAAACTAGGGATGAATGTGCTAACACTACACACCTATCATGGATATCTTTCATCCTCCATAGCTGCATATGAAAAGTTGATTTTATGTCCAATTGATGCACTTTCCATCCATGATGGGCAGCCAATGCAACAACACATCTAACTGTGGCCATACGAGAAGTGGGTGTGAAAGTCTCATCATAATCAATGCCTTTTTGCTTGGCATATCCTTTGGCCACTAGCCTGGCCTTGTACCTGTCATGGTACCATCAGACTTTCTTTTTAACTTGTAAACCCACTTTCTGCCAATGGGCTTCTTGCCAGCAGGCAAGTCTACCAAATCCCACGTGCTATTTTTTATGAATAGAATCCATCTCATTTTGCATGGCTTGCATCCAATGCTCATCCTCATGAGCCTCTTCAAATGAATCTGGCTCATCTGTATCACAAAGTGTACTCATGTAAGCAAAATCTGCGTGTTCTCTTGCATTACATGAACCAGCCCGTGTCTTGCTACCAAGTGGAGCTGCAAGTTTGCTCTCCTGTAAAGTACGAAGCAGCCAACGAGGCACAACTCTAGCCTCCTCCGTTGCTGTCCGCTTTTGCTCCACTGCTTCCTCCACATTTTGAGATGTAATGAGCTCATTCATGGGTTGATTTGGAGCACCCAAATGCTGTCCATTGGGCAAAGTTGATGGCTGATCTGTAGAGCCATCAATTCCCAATGGGAGAAGTCCTTCAAACATGTTGTGTGGGCCCGAAGGTGGCTGTCCAAAAAATTCAGCCAATGGCTGGTCTGAATTTTCAGCAAATACATCTCTACTGTCCAAAATCCTTTGTGTGTGGAAGGATTAAAGAGACGGTAGCCTTTACTGCCACTGCTATAATCCACAAATATGCACTTAGTAGCTTTGTCATCAAGCTTACCTCTCATCTGCTGAGGTACATGTGCATATGCTATACATCCAAAAACTTTAAAGTGGTCAACTTTAGGTTTCCTTTTGTGCAAGGCCTCATATGGCGTGATGGTTTTCAATGCTATTGGTAATCCTTTGCCTTTGACCATGCATTTAGCCATTTCCATCAAAGACCTGTTCTTTCTCTCAGCAACACCATTTTGCTGAGGAGAATATAGCATCGTGCATTGATGCTTTATGCCTTTCTCTGCCATAAATGCTTTGAAAGCAATGGACATGTATTCCCCCCCTCGATCTATACGGAGGGTCTGCACTTTGCAACCTGTTTGATTTTCAGCTTGTGCCACAAAATGCTGAAAACATGCAAATACATCAGATTTGGCCTTCAAGGGATACACCCATGCAAATCTGGAGTAGTCATCGATAAAGGTTACAAAGTATAGATGCTTTCCAAAAGATGGTGTCCACATAGAACCACACAGATCACTGTGCACAAGCTGTAATTTCCGGACAGCCCTTGTTGATCCATTTTTTGGGAATGCATTTCTGTGCATCTTACCCTTCACATACATGTTTTGGTGGCAGCTCTACATGAGGCATATCCTGTACCATATTATGCTTTGCAATAGCATCAAACTACCATAATTCACATGCCCAAACCTGGCATGCCACAATTATGCCTCGTGCATGGCAGGTGTAAGAGTGGTAACCACATGAGCATCATGCTCTCTCCTGTCAAACCTATCAAGTTGATATAACCATGGTACAATGTGCCGGAAGTGACCAATGAATAGCCACCTTCACGATCTTTCACTGTGCATCTGTCGTCCTCAAAGTTCACTGCATATCCTCTTTTGCTAAAAGAGGAGACGAACGGCAAATTCTTCTTAACTCCTGGCACATACAATACATCTAAAAGACAGAAGTCTACACCTTCTGCTGTTGTGAGGATCACCTCACCAACACCCTGAACTGGATAAGAAGAATTGTTTGCACATGTTACCCCCTTGCCTTCTAGAGCAACCATAAGCTTCTTAAACAAATCCCTCTGTGAGGTGATGTGTTTAGAAGCACCACTGTCAAAATACCATGTGTCGTGTGTTTCATTTAGACTGAGAGACATATGCTCCAAAGATGCATCATAACTACAAGTGATGAAAGTTCACTCATCCTGCACAAGATTTACTGATGCATCATCTTTCCCTGTAGGTGATGATGAAGAATCTACAGCCATGCCGCTTTCCTTTTTCTTCTCCTTTGCAAGCCTCTTTCTACACTCTTTCAAGCAATGACCTGGCTTCTTGCAGTAGTGACATTTGCCCTTCTTTTTGGGCTTGCCTGCATCATTTTTAGCCTTTTGTGAAGGTTGTCCCGAATCAGCCAAACTGATTCGGGACAACCTTTGGCTGAAAACTGTGTTTGGCTTTTCCCTTGCCCTTGTCTTGGGCAACAAAAGCCCCATCACAACGCATGCTGGAAGATATATTCTTCTGATTCTACTCCTCCCGTAGCAACAAACCTACCAACTCTTCAAACAAGATTGGTCCAGGGCTTCTCTGCATAGATAGAGTAAGCGATGTGTGGAAATTCAAGTAGGTTTCTACCAAGGATGATAGTGTTTTGGAAACCAACTCCTTCTCGGAAATGACCTCATCAATGTTGAGCAGCAGTTGCTCCCGAAGATCCTGGATCTTTGTAAGATGATCAGCCATACTATCACCTTCATTCATGTCCAAGTTCTCATGCTCTTTCTTGAGAAATGCAACCTTGGCCTCATTCGTTGCCTGATACATGGTTTCAAGTACATCCCAAGCTCGTCGTGAGGTCCTGCAAGACCGAATATGCGGTATGATTGATCGCTTTACTGACAAAGCAATCAAAGCCATCGCTTGGGCATCTCGAGTCTCCCATCTTTTCTGCTCCTGTGAGGGAGAAGTGGGTACTGCTGCTTAGGTGACTGGGCCAGCAACGTCGACAACAGGCTCGAGTAGAAGGCGGAGACGACATGTTGGCTCGGGCACAATGTCAATGGTGAAGTCGACGGACGGCTGCTAGACGGATCCACCACCGGACTGGTGACGGCGACGAGGAAAGACTGAGCGCCGCCTCATGAGGTTCGAGAGCCGCCGACGAGCGGGGCGGTGGTGGAGCCCTCCCCACTAGCTCCGCCCCTGCTGGAGGCTGAAGTGGACAGTAGAAGCGGAAGACGGCCAGTGAGAGGCTGGACGAAGGACGGCTACGGTAGGTGGAAGCGCCGGACGGACGGCGTCAACGGAAGTTCACAGTGGCGATGGGCAGACTGCGCAGGTGACAGAAAAACGCAGGAAGTTTGAAGGAACCCGGGCGCCAAAAACTGTATGGGCAGAGGCGAGCAGCCCAGCTCTGATACCACTGTTGGGGATTAGGGTTTCAGAGAAACAAAAGACACACACGCAAAGATGATACACAGCAGCAAGCTCTCAAGAGAGTGAGAGAGAAGGTGATTCCTACTCAAAGTAGATAGATACAAGATGTGTGGAGCAAGGGAGTTGACTCCACAATATCATAATACAATCAAATAAGTGTGGTGTCCTTTTACTCACACCTAATATCCAAGGGGAAAAACTCAAAGGGAGAAAGGTACCTTTCTAAGTGTTAAAGACTACCAATAAGGGTTCTCTGCCGCCCCGAGATGTCCCCCCGAGACATATGTGTTTTTAATCGCCTTGTGTTATAAAAGACTCCAGTACTTCGATTTATCCTTGTTTTGAGTCAGGGGCTAGTTTAGGATGGTTGACATATATCATGTGTGGTCAAGCCCCTTATTAAGCTTGGCATGAGGGTCCAAGTGTTGGCCATTGTGATCTTTTGATTCACGTGTGAAGTTATCACCATAGATATGAAGGTCAATCCCTATAACACCACCTCAACTCTGAAGGGGGATTTGTTGTGTATTTCGGAGTCTGAGTGTGTGTATGCCTCCCTATGTGTTTGTGTGTAAATAGCCCCTAAAAAGCCTATTGTTCTTTCATATGCGTGTGAACACTCACTTATGTAAATGAGTAAGAGAGTGGTTAGAATAATTATATACCTGTCTGACATAATCTATGATGTCACTCAAAGGACCCTCTAAGGCTATAACAGCATTGTACTTGGTTAAGCTTCCAACTAAGTCGTGCAACACATCTATTTCTTAAGTATTCTCTCTTTCTCTCTCTATCACCAGCATGGCTCTCCATCAACCACCCTAACTCACCTGTCTCACCCTAACCATTAGTTTGTAAGAACGATCCACCATCTAAGCCCATCATAGAGTCAATGGATGTTGGTCTCCACATGTATAGCTAGAAAGTATAGGTGAATAAAGGTTCCAAGCATAAACATCTGCCTTTTTTACTCTTTCAAACACAAGACTTCTTTGGATTTTGCATAAGGAGTTTTGGTGATCTATCTCAGCACATGCATTAGTGGATAGATATGCTTGTGTGATTTCTCAAAGGGAGCCTATCAAGAGGACTCTAAGCAAGAGGTTTTTCAACTCACACTTATACAAGAGGATTCTCATCAATGGCCAATACTACTTCATGGGGTACTTAACTAGTGGTAAATACTTCATCCGAGGTGCTTGATGAGAGGCTTCATTAGGAGATACATTTGTAAGTTCTCTTGTTGACAAGGCAAGGGCACAATGTTAGCTTTGAAACAACAGACAAGCCAGACCATAACACCTAAACCATTCCACTCGGGGGCAAGAGAGCACAAGCCTAGAGGCAATGTCACCATTTGGTCCTGACACCCTGGTTCTAACCAGTGTCCGGAGAGGCCAAAAAAACTTTTCAAGCAAATCAAGACAAGCTACATGAATGCAGCAATGGACTGAAGATAAATAATCGAGAGAAACCCTCAATGGTCTGCAAAATCAAGACCCCTCTACGGTGTTTTTGTTGGCAAAAATACTTTTAATGGGAACACTGAGCTTGGAAGACGACAAATGACACACTAATGACTGAGTAAAAACTATTGCGTTAGATGCTTACTTGTTTTTGGTGTCAATCGGCGAGGGCGTGCATCGAGAAGAAGCTTGAATGGGGAGACTGTTTGTGCAGAAGTAGCTGTTGGCAAGAAAACGAATTGATAAAGGGCAAATATATATATACCCATAATCTTATTTATTCACCCTTTTTGTGAGGCTCATTAATCTAATCTAATGCACGAGCATTATTTTGACCTTTGCTACGCTAGGAATTGCCTGCCCTCCCCTCCCCTCGCCTGCTCGCCTCCCTTCACCCACCTGCTCACCTCTCACTTCCGTTCGTACGGCTCAGTCCCGTCAATCCTTCTCCACCACCACCTTCTTCCTTCCCCCACACAAACAAGCCCAATTCTAAGGTTGCAAAACTAGGTTGCCTCCCTTAGAGCGCGACACACCCTCCTACACCGCCTACTTCCCTGCCTGCCCATGTTGGAACTCGAGGCTTCTGGACCTAGGAAGGCTATAAATAGCAATGTTAAATGAAGAGCATGGGTTTGGGTTGTTGCCCGTGAGAGTGAGAGAGAGTGAGAGAGAGAGAGAACACGATGCAAACGAAGAGGGAATGAGAGATGATGATGAACTGTGTTTTATAGTTCGCATGGTTTGAATATATATGTGTATAAATGTTGTTTCCGCTGAGGTTTTAATTGATTAAGGGTATGATGATTTTTGCATGGCGGACGTTATAATCAATTAAGGGTATGAATTTATTTTGCATAGCATCTGTTTCTTTTTATATTTTTGGTGGATGGCACTTGTTTGAGTGCCAGTTGTGTCCTTCTCCGGGTCGGCTCCTTGGAGAAGCTTGCGCTCTTGCAAGGTGCCTCGCCTTGGAGAAGCCTCTGGTCTGGATCCTTGTAGAAGGCTATGCTCGTGGGAGATGGCATGCATTGGAGAAGCTTCTTGTCCTGGTACACGGTTGATTATCCGTCTTCTTCGGCACGCTTCCTTGGAGAATTCTCTCGCAGTGCTACATGGCGCTTTCGGTTTGTGTCGATGTCTTTGGTTGAATCGTGTGTTGCTCATGTGTTGTTTTTCCCTTCGTTTTCAGTGCCCAGTTGTTGTCTTGCTATGGTTGATCCTTGTGGCATTGCATGTCCTATATATGCAATTATACATGCTAGTTTTGCATGCCTTCTTTGCCATGTCTAAGTCGTCTCCTTCCGTTCGTGCATCACACCATCGTTGAAGAGCAAACTCTGTTCATTCTATTCCTGCATGTGTGCCTGCATTGCCCCTTCCCTTGGCTTGCATGCCTACCATGGGTCCTATGTGTTCGATGCGTGTAAATCCTATCTGTTCGCCTTGTAGGAAAGCTCTATCTGAATCTAACAAGGAGAACATACCTCCTCACATGCTCACGCCTCCAGAAAGTTCTGCTGGTTCAGAGAACCTGAAGGGAGTGAAGCGAAGAGCTCATTCTTCAGGTCATGCAAACCTTTGAGGGCATGGTCGGCCACTGCCTCAAGGATTTGCATAAGGCTCACTTCTAGTTTCATGCTCATAATGTCTCCGCATAAGAGATGTCCAGGGGTAGAACCTTGTACCCCCAGTTCGGCCAAGGTGACCTCAAAAATAGGGTATGCCTAACGCCAGTAAATGTCTTTGAACGTGCTTTTGTGTACATGGAGAATTACATTCTCAACAAGTGGTCGGTCACACTTGGTGTCACCTTGCTGAAAATGATGAAAAGTGGCAAGTACTTTCCGAGCACCGAGTGGATAATCCCCAAGGCCGATAATGGTATGGATCCCGGCAAAGCTCGTGCCATTTGGAAATGCTTGAAGACTCCAGAGTTCGCGGACATCTCTGACATCATAAAAGTCTTCTTTTGGGATCACTACATAGAAGGTGAATTAGCACGCTACTTCCTACAGAATCCTGAAGAGAAAGACCAGGACGGTGACGAAGGAGAGGGACTACTCTAGAAGAGCAGCACAATGGGCTTGCAAGCAACCAAATGGGTGATCAAACAAACCCAATAATTGTTGGAAGAAAGCCCGTTGGGACATGGATCCCAATGCATTAACTCATTGGAGGAGAGAGCTGCAGAGTTCCTGAGGGCGGTGAGCGAAGGTGATGACTTTATAAGCATCCCTCCACGACATGATATGAGTGATGAGGCTTTTGTGTAGCTAGCTCGTACCTAGAGCTCCATCCTATAAATAAATAAAACTTATGTGTAACAAATAAATGCTGGCATGATATGAGTGATGAGGCTTTTGTGTAGCTAGCTCGTACCTAGAGCTCCATCCTATAAATAAATAAAACTTATGTGCTAGCATGTGCAACCACGTGTAATATTTATAAATGGTGAATGGTGCCCTTGTTAAATCTTCATGTTCATGAAATATACTTCTATTTGGTATGGTACGAAATCTCTTTTTTATAAGAACTCGTGGACATCACAGCCTCTAGTAAAATGCTTTTTTTACGGTGGTTTGGACGACCTTTGAGCACCTCATCTTTACCTAAGGTTTGGGCATATATTGATTGTTGCCCATGTAAGTGGGCAGCAATGAAATATATGCTAAAATGAAAGATTTTGTGAATATAAGATGGTGTTCCAACAACGTTGTTTTTTTTTTAACCTTTTGCATTGTCTAAATATTCAACGTTGTTTTTTTTTTGCTGTTCACGTAATCAAGTATGGGAGCGATGAAAGAAGCTGGGGACATGGGATAGAGAGAGATAGAGGGAGGCTGCGAATGGGGCGAGACAAAGAAAGGGACTGGGGCTGCGTAGAGAGAAATAGGGAGAGAGATATTATTTTTCTATAAATTAAAATGAATCAAAACTTTAAAGACTAAGGTTTGAACCTGAGCAATATTTATTAATTAGTGTCCCTTGAGGGGCACTAATTAATGAATATGGGGTTAGCCTGAATGGGGTTAGTCTCAAATTAAGGAAGATCATGCGAGATGCTTACCACTCCTTTTAGTTATTCTTACTCTTGCTCATGTTATTTTAATCATGTTTAGCATTTTCTTTAATCCAACTTAGCTTAAGCCTAGGTTTTCCAACAAATAATGATCACTATTGTGTTGCATTTTCCCTAGAGTACATTTACTATAAGCATTGGGAAAAACATCATTTAGATGTGGAAAGTGCCATTTGCGATATGTTAGGGGATGCACAACATACATTAATTATGAACACTATTAACATTTATATGGTCATTTAACCTTAGGAGAGGTGGCACCCATTCATATGTGTCTTTTGGGAGCACAACCCTTTAGATTCAGCTTTGGATGAATACAAACATTCGGGGGTTACAAAACTCTAAAGCTTTGGGGCTGTGTTTTTTAAAAATTTCCCTATAGTTTTTTAGGGAAAGAAATTTTCATCTAAATTTATAGGTTTTTTTCATAAGTTTTTTTTTGTGGTGGTAGGATGTAGTATGCTTCATCCTACCCAATTTTTGTATATTAATCCATTAGACTAGGTAGGCATCCTCCCCACTTTGCATTTTGTATATTAATCCATTAGACTAGGTAGGCATCCTCCCCACTTTGCATTTTGAATGAAATTAAGAGAAACAAATATGATTACAACATATGGGATTAAATTGAGAGAATAGGTAGCCAATCTTATGTGAAGATTGAAGCATAAGTGGCGTATCAACACACAACATATACTTGTTCAAATCTAAGAAAAACATGTACATGCTTATCAAGACACTATTGCGGCGCTTGATACGTGATTGAGTAGACGTGTCATGTTCAAGCATGGGTAATGTGATGTGTGTGCCATCAACTTCTTGTAACATAAAAACTACATCAATCATATTGTAAACAACTTGATGCATGATTTAAATGAATTAACGCATGGCGTATTGGCTTATAATGTGGCATAAATAGTTTGATACATGCTGATGTAAACATCTTGATTTAAATTAATCAACGCATGGCATAGTTGGTTTATAATGTGGCATAAATAGTTTGATACATCAATCATATTGTAAACAACTTGTTGCATGATTTAAACAACTTGATGAATGATTTAAATTAATTAATGCATGACATAATTGGCTTATAATGTGGAATAAATAGTTTGATACATACTAATGTAAACATCTTGACTTAAATTAATCAACGCATGGTGTAATTGGCTTATAATGTGGCATAAATAGTTTGATGCATGATTTAAATTAATTAATGCATGTGATAATTGCCTTATAACGTGGCATAAATAGTTTGACACATGTTGATGTAAACATCTGGATGCATGCAAGGGTTAATGCAAGCACCAACTACAATTGACACTTAGAGATTCAAGTAGGTTAGAAAACGTCTATGGACACATCACCTTTTTGAAGCTAGAGAAACTAGCTGACGAGGCTGAAAAACTGTCTTGGGAAATACATGTACAAAAAAGGACACGTCTTGTCCATTTTTGGGTGGAGCTTTCTGCCACGTGTGAGCCTCATTCAACTTCAACCATTTGTCACATGATGATCTTCTTTGGACCCTAATCCCACAAGGTTTCTCAACATAAGGGGTGGCCCAATATCTTTCTTTCCTATTTGGGGGTTTCTTCGAAACCCTTATCAAGGAATACAACCTTTGAGTCGCTATCCATTCATACAAGCAACCATTATTCACCCAATTTTAGGCTTACCTCCGCCCCCATGACTTCCTTCAGGGCTTTTATAATATAACTTGTGGAGGTCCAGTTTAACATACCAAATGCAATTTTAAGAGTGGGGGCAATCACTTTTATTGAAATAATGGAAGTGTTCTAGGGACCACCCTAATTTAGCCGACCCTGTGGTGATCCTACTTGCTGGATGTTGTTACCTTCAGGATCTCCTTAGGCTAGGTTCCCTCTCGAACTCACAAGCTGTCTTACTTTCTTTTTGGGGGTTTCTTCCAAACACCAATATCTTGCTTTTCTTTTTGGGGGTTTCTTCTGAAAACCAATATCTTTCTTTTCTTTTTGGGGGTGTCTTCCAAACACCAATATCTTTCTTTTCTTTTTGGGGGTTTCTTATAAACCCCTTATTAAAGGAATACAACCTTTGAGTAATGGAATTACTTTATTCACTATCCATTCATATAAGCAACCATTATTCACCATTTTAGACTTACCTCCACCCATAACTTCCTTCAGGGATTTTATACTATAACTTGTGGAGGTCCAATTTAACACAAATGCAACTTTAAGAGTGGGGGAAATCACTTTTATTGAAATAATGGAAGTGTTCTAGGGACTAACCTGATTTAGCCGACCCTGTGGTGATCTTGCGCAATCTTGCTTGCTAGATGTTGTTACCTTCGAGATCTCCTCGAGTTAGGTTCCCTCTCGAACTCACAAGCTGCCTTACTTTGTGGCAAGTGTCACTTCAAGTGACACTAACTCTAAGATTTCGCTCACACTGAGTTGAACCAATCTCAATGAACACTTTGAGAGGCTAGGGATACAATTTAAGCTTATCATTATGTGATTCAAGAGAGATATTAATCTCATTCAAGAGAGTGGAAGCTTTCCATATCCGGTCGTCACACTCAATTTATGGCTATCTAACTATATCTCGACTCATACACACACGTAACCAATCAAACATACCTATCTCCTAAGAACATTAAGAGAGTGCATGAATTCACATAAATCTTCCTTTTAATGTGACTCGAGTTTATCTCTACTTTCCTGTTACACATTCTTGACATAACCTCTTCTCTTAAATAAAACTCTTCTTTTGACGATCAAAGCATTCATCTCTATACCCTCGTAAGCATGCTGGCTTTTTGAGCTTTGTTATAGAAAAACGTGAATCAACATTCATCTATACCCTTGTAAGCATGTCAAAATTTTGACCTTTGTTATAGAAATACATGAATCAATGTGAATCAACATTCACACAAATCCTTTTCTTAAGCATTTATAGGTTCCTAAGCTTCTTCCTTCCTTAAACCTACCAAAACTTTTCAAGTTGCATGATTCCCTACTTTGCATAAGCCTCTTCTCCAAGCATACCAAAATTTGACAAGGGCATAAATTATTCTTTCCCACAAGCCTCTTCTTTAGGCATACTCAAACTTAGCAATTATGTGATTATCTCTATACTCCAAGCATACTGAAAACTTGACAAATGTATGATTCATTATTCCGTACAAGCCTCTTCTCAAGTAGAATGGAATCTTGACAAACATAGGATTCATTTGTTCACACAAGCCTCTTCCTTAAGCATACTAAAACTACACATGCCTCTTCCTTAAGCATACTGAAACTTACAAATACACAAGCCTCTTCCTTATGCATACCACAACTACACAAGCCTCTTCCTTATGCATATCGGAACTTGACAAATACAAAGCCTCTTCCTTATGCATACCAAAACTTGGCAAATACATAAGGCTCTAATGCAAACCAAAACTACACAAGACTCTTCCTTAAGCATACCAAAACTTGACAAATACACAAGCCTCTGTCTTATGCATATCGAAACTTGAAAAATACACAAGCCTCATCCTTATGCATATCGAAACTACACAAGCCTCTTCCTTATGCATACCGAAACTTGACAAATACATAAGCCTCTTCCTTATGCATACTGAAACTTGACAAATACACAAGCCTCTTCCTTATGCATATCGAAATTATACAAGCCTCTTCCTTAAGCATATCGGAACTTGATAAATACACAAGCCTTTTCCTTATCCATATCAAAACTTGACAAATACACAAGCCTCTTCCTATGCATACCAAAATTACACAAGCCTCTTCCTTAAGCATACTGGAACTTGACAAATACACAAGCCTCTTCCTTATGTATACCATAAATTAACTATTCTTATAACCCTGTGAATACAACCCTCTCTTAAGTGTACCGAGGTTGACATGATTCGACTCATAAACCCTAATCTTAAGCAAGCTCATGTGAACCACACACGAAACAAACCTGATTATGATACCCATTCATGAAACCTTCCTTGACAAGTATCCATTTAGGGTTAGAAGCATGTATTAAGACCATCTTAGAGAACAAAGTATGCTTACCAATGCTTAAGCTTGATAAGCTAAACATCAATGGGAAACCCCTTATTCAATAGCATGCATTCACCCAAACTTGATTAGTGACATAAATGAGAAAAACCCTAATCTTATAGCATGGGGATAGCAAATGAAGATTATTATCTCTAATCAAGCCCATGTGAGGTAAAACCATTAATCGAATATGCGGCTTCTTGAAACAATCAAGTAAGAGGCTATGGAGGAATTTATCATTATTAACCTACCATTGATAGCCCTTCATCTATGGAAAGATTTGAACCCATAATTAAGCTAAAATCAAAATATTAGTGCAAGACAAAATGTGCACAAAGAGGGAAAAACCTAAAAATTGCCCTCATTTTGGAGACTCACCAAGCTCACCACAGCCCATCACATCAAATATGTTAGTATACATATAGAACCACTTACCTAGACTCGTCCCATGCCCTATGTACATGCTTGGGGATGTAAATAATGCCAAGAAGGAGGAGTGCATACAAGCCTTCTTGAGCCCACACACAAGAGAAAGGAGAAGCTTAATATCATAGCAATGGAAAAAGCATGGTTTTGGAGCTTACCTTGAGCTCAAGGGAGGTGTTGGTGGAGCAAGCTTGCTAGAGGGAAGAGAGGTTTGCTCCTCATTATACAAAAAGGGTGGCCCTTTAGGACACTTCATGCTCAACCCTCTAAGGGGCCACTTCATGCTCAACCCTCCTGTATGTCATTTTCACATGGGTTCCCCTCTCCTATTGGTGGAAATTTTACCTATTGTTCACCCTTTAGCTCGTGACAATCTCGTTACAATAAGTTGATTTTTGGCCCGACTCTTCAAGATGCCCAAACCCTTTTAAAAAATGACAACCAAAATTTTCCATAGGCATCTCCTATATACTAATGCCAGGCTCTCCACAATTGAACAGAGTCCGAGGTCCACGAAATTCTATTTTCTAGCCTAATAATTAAAACACATGTTCATAAATAATTGAACAGCGTCCGAGGTCTGCAAAATTCTAATTTCTAGCCTGATAATTACTAACACATGTTCATAAATTTATTTTTGGGGCTCCTATGGTTCTAAATTATGTGCTTTTTTTTAAAACGGAACTTTATTTGGTTCATTTTTCGGATATCTCGGGCCGTCTTACTTTTACTTTACAAATCTCGTAACAAACTTGTTCCCTAAAAATCTCACTCATACGAGATCGAAATTGAGTTTTTTTTTTCAAATACGAGGTCTAGGGACCAAATAGAAACTTTCCAACCACTTTCTAGACTATTTTCTCTTTCTAATCATTTTACTAGGGCAAATATATTATTTTCTTATTCCTCATAATTAAAAAAATCCTTAAGCACATATGTGATACATTATATGACTTCTAAAATGACTAAATCTACAGCTCAGACTCATACAGAGGTGCCTTGGTACTAGCTTCTCTCTAGAATTTTCACATGTTCATGGTCCAATCTGTAATTTGTTTTCCCTTATAGTTCCTTGGGAACAAAAGAGAACTTCCTTTATAGTTAAATTACTAACCCTACTTTTCTCTCTCGTCATTGCATTTTCTCTCTCTAGATTTATATTAAATAAATGAATATAGTTTTACCACTGATGAGAGGGATCTTACATCCTCTCCCACTTGAAGAATTGAGATGCCCTCATCTCGCAAATCGAGGGTAAATATTATGATTAGGCTCTTCTCACCTGGACTCTTAGTAATGGGTGAGTCTAGGCCAAGTGCTTTAAGATAGTTTACAAAAATTTCGATCATAATTTGGACAACCCAGATCCTTTGGAAACACATTCAAGGTTTATTCATCCTATGTGACTTTTTGCATTAAGTCAAGAGGCATGGACTTCTTAGTCAATTACCTTTTTGTGAAACACTTTCATAGTTAATTACATAATAGTCTTGATTAGCATATCACATGGTACATTATTTTTGCTACCATATCTTATTCAAAATAGGGAAGCATAACTCTCCTTTATTTCATTTTGTATATTCATAAGAGAGGTCTGGTTACAAAACTCATACCTCCTCACCTTCTATCATATCACTGAAGGAGCCAGTCTTGGAAGCTAACGGCTAGTTAGGAGCTTGTCTTCTGAGCCTCCCCAACCTTGGGAATAGGGTTCCTAGTTAATAGAAATGGTGGGTCTTATCAAATTAGGACATTCTTTCATTTGGTGGCCTTTTTGTTGAGAACCAAAACATTTTTTCCCTCGATAAAGCCAAGTAAGCTGTCCCGGAGTCTACAAGGGTTTCTTTATTATATAGAATAAGTCTTCCTGTTGGCTCTCATTGTTCTTGGTCTACTCTATGCATCTTCTTAGCCTTCGGTAAGTGGGATGTGCTTCCCAAGATAAAGGACCTCTTCTTGAAAGGATTCATGTCCCTCATGGCACAATCTATTGAAAAAACCTTGGCGAATTTTTTTGCCATAATCATGGCTTCTAAGATAGATATGGGATTAGCATTCTTGACCAAGCTATCAGAGGTGGGTTAAGTTTCTTGATAAATCGATGGAGGAGAGTTGCCTCATCCATTGTAGGATCAAATTGGAGAACCTAGGAAAAGGCTTGGTGGTATTCTTCTAGGCTCTTCTCTTCTTGGGATAATTCTAAAAATTTGTTCGTTTTGCTATCCCGAAATCTCAAAGGGCAAAAATTGTGGCAATTATTTTCCTCCATGATACCCCAAGATAACTGGTTCTAGTTCAATTGGTTAGATAATCCTTCCAGCCATCTCGAGCACTTATTGTGATTTTTAGATGAGCAATAGAAAACTTGCTTCATTCATTATACCATGCCACATCAATAAACTCATTCATGGATTCTATCCATGCTTCTAGTACTTCCCCAATTTTCTTCCTTCCCCATTGAAGGGTCTTGGCTTGGTCTTGTGAAGAGCTTCATTGACATCTTTAATCAGGGTATTTTCTCATGCTTGTAAGACATCCTCTTTTCTTAGAAATGATTATTTCTCAAACTGAGATTTGCAAAAGAAATTCTTAATCTATTTATAATTCATGAAGACGAGAACATCTCTAAGTTAATTAACTGAATTTATTTTAAGTTTGGCACCGAATACACCCAATGTTTATAGTCTCAAGTTTGGAATGTATCAATTCTCTTTACAAGACAATCCCTTGTAAAAATCATATTCTCCTTTGATTGTCTCAATAGACAAAGCTGTAATGGCCCATTGCCTCACAGACTACAATCATCAATTTCCATAGTACACCAGAGTGATACTCAAGATTAATGTCGTTGTTATTCTAAGCTATTCCTCTTCTAGAGTCCTCTTCCAGGATAAGCTATTCTTCTTTCATGATCCTCTTCTAGGATATGGCTTTTACAAAGCTTTAACCCTCATTTGTTCTTTCGAAACTTATCCTATTTTTGTGTGATAATAAGCAAGACTAAGAAAACTTATCCTATTTTTGCCTGATAAGCAAGACTTAAAGATTTCAAAAACTTCAAAAAGAAAATGAACCTCAATTATCAAGAAAACATTTTAAGATATGTTCTTTCCCTTTTATTTGCAATGAAACAAAAAAAAATTAAATACCTATCACCGTTTATTGCATCTCTACTTGATGCTTCCAAGATACTGAAGGTCACTTGGCTTATCATCCGAGATACATCACCTAGATTCTTCAAGAATCTCTCTCCCGAGTTGATCATCTTTGAGGATTTACCCACCTGGTTTCATCTTGGGATATCAAGACCCAAATATCTCATGGTTTTACACACTCTAGACACATCATCCTTTGGGGGAGTTACACCTCCAAACACACTCCATACACATCATCAACACCCATATATCTCATGGTTTACACACTCCAGACACATCATCATTTGGGGGAGTTACCCACAAGATACATCACTTTCTTTAAATAACCAAGAATATTCTATATTTTTACGAGTTCACTCACCCAAGTATAACATTTTCTTGGGAGTACACCTTCAAGTTCAGACCCATATTTGTTTGAGATAGGGTCAATCTCTCAAACGACTGTCCTAGTAGTGGGAAGCATTTGACAAATGACATTTACACATTATTTTCTTGACCTTGCATTGGTATTTAACACAACTTTTTTCCCAATTGGAGGTTTCATTTAAAATTCATAACATGCAATGCATTGTTAGTATTTTCTTAAAATGTACAAGCATCGACTTATAATTAACCTTTTCCAATTTGACTTCAACAACTCGGTTTTGGCAAACCATATTTTCTAAAAGAAGTGGAACATATTAGTACTTAACAAGACACAATCTTCCCTTACTTTCTATCATGAAGGTCTTTAAAACTTAATGAATCAAATACCTATCATAGTTTGTCGCATACCTTTCGAGGATTATTAGCCTAGTAGGCCTCTTGGACACACATCTAAGGTTCTATTTTTAGCATTGTAGGCCTCCTAGGAATCACCATTTGAGGTTTTGCTTTTTAGCCCAATAGGCCTCCTAGACATACATTCAAGGATTTGTTTTTAGCCCAATAGGCATCCTAGTCACACATTTGAGGTTCTAGCCCCATAGGCCTCCCGAGAATCACTCATCTAGGGTTTAGCTTAAAGCCCATGAGGCCTCCTGTGAATCACTTATCTAGGGTTTAGCTTAAAGCCCATGAGGCCTCCTAGGAATCACTCATCCAGGGTTCAAATATCTCATGATTTGAGCATCAACCTTCAGAGTTGTGACATAGTTTCTTATCGAAACACCAAGCACTATTTCTTTGTTTTAACCAATTTTAGATTTCCATCCTTTTAAACCATACAAGTCGTGAAACTTTACTCCATCCCTTAACCCTTTCCTTTTTCACATTCTTGCTTTCCTTTTAAAAAGTTGTATGAGGATCTTGCATGTGCACCCACAAGATATAAGCAAAACTCACAAAGTGACTGCCTTAACATGTGAGAATATTTGAGCCACCTCTATGGCCAGTAGACGATCAATTCATTCTCGTGCTCTTATTTTGACCTTTGGGTTGTTGCAAGATCAGGGTGTCCAGTTTTATCCAGTTTCTGCTGGACTGGGACAATGCTTGGAGAGCAAATTTTGGAGGCAAGGTACTTAAAATGAGATCAAGCAAACAATAGAAAATACGTTTGCCCTTAAATTAACCCAATATAACTTAACTTAATATAAATTAGTCTAATTAATTAAAATTAATCAAAAATATAATGAAATGATAAACAAATGATCTTCCATACTTAGAGTGATCCAATTTATTTTTCCATAGATGCACCATTACAAGTACACTAGTCCCTATAGGTTTTAGATGATTCACATTAAAATTGTAATTTTACTAATTAGATTATTAATATTTGCAGGCCTTCTGATAGTCTGGAAGAATTTTGAAAAAGAGATCATTAAAAATCCAACCATTGGATTTGCAATTTTTACTAACCACCACATTCTACTAATGTCTCAGTATCTACCCACTCTTTTGATCTACGAGATTAAGGATTTTAAGTGGTAGCTATTGTGGGTACAAAAAGTGGTGTATATTATAACATTTTAAAGACCTTGAAATATTTAAAGAAAATAGACAAATATCTTAAAATTTTCTCAAAAAATCAAGTTAAGCTCCATATTATGTGAAGATCTAAGGTACAAAGTGGGAATCTCATATGAGTTTATATGTAAAAGATATTAGCATTTTATGGAATCAGTTCAAATTTGGGACAGGGTGTATACATTGACTTTGTACCTAAGAAAATGAGAACTTTTAACTATCTAATGCTTAATCAAACTATGCAACTATATTTCCAACTTTGAATTTGATGTTTCAACAAAAGAACTTGAAACGAAATTCCTTCATTTACTAGGAGAGATTAGCCACTAAAGGTAAACAAATGCCTGTTTTCTTACTATTTACAGGGTGCCTGAGTGGACAAAACTGGGCACCCTGATCTTACAACCACCCCTTTATAATATAAATAACCTTATATCCTAGAACAATGAACTATTAATCTCTTGTGAACCTCCTCTTTATTAAGATTTTCTAACAAAATGGCCAAGATAGCATCTACGTTTGATCCAGCTCTTGGCATAACTTGGAACAATCATTTTTGACCAAAAAAACCTTCTTTTGTGAACATCTTATTTTAGCTAAGACCTTATTAGCTAGGACCTAAAACTATTTCCTTTACTTTAATGGAGCATCTTAAAGAAATCACACTCTGATACCAGGTGTAAGACCCCACCCCATATTCCTATCTTATAATTGGTCAATAGAATTCTTATCTTGGGAAGAGAATCTTCACTTGGAGTACTGTGACATGAAAATTTGATATCTTTCATTTTCAATTTTGTACATATTTTGATGGTTTCTCAATGGTAATAAGGTGGAAGCTTGTCCAAGAAGATTGCGGCGCCCACAATGGAATAATGGTGTGGTGATGCGGCGGCTTGGCGGCTACCTTGATAACAGCATTCTATCTTCAAATATAATGGTTTTACTTGATTTAGGGTGCACGCATTGTAAATGCCACAAGTATGCTTGATAAATACTTTGGTATGGTAGATAGGCTAGTGATGTGGAAAATAAAAGTGGGCCTTCATGCTCACATGGATTTTAATTGTATTATTAATATAGTATTCACCATAAGGCTACAAGTTGGGGAGTGTGGAAGGCATGTGGAGGAGTGTGTGTAGGTGCATAATTGGGAAAGATTCTTCTAGAATGTCTACATGGAAGAGGAGAATTCTGCCATGTGTAAGTGGGATCTCCACCTACATGCCACTTAGACTTGGCTATTATCTCATCACACTTTCAAAGTCAAAAAGTCTTTAATTTAATAATCAATAGAAGACTTAGCCTAAGAGGACAATTGATGGTGACATCTACTCTTATATGTAACTGAAAGGTTGAAGTTTTTTATGTTGTAATTTGTAACAATGGAAGAGAGGGTGATTCTCCACCTATAAAAGGAGCCCTCCTCTCCCTTTCAAATCAATGAATGAAGCCTCTTGAATTGAGCATTTTGTGTCATTGCCATTCTCTTATCTTCAAACCCTTATTCAAACACTCTCTTTACATGTGAATGTCTTATTTAGCATTAGCTCCTCATGCTTAACCCAATTTTGGACCTCTTTGATGATTCATGATAAGGGGGATAAGCAGTTATTATCTTGGTGGGCCTGTGACTTCTCAAGGTAGCCCTTGCCTTATTGCCGCCCTCCTTTGGAGGTACCAATGGTTTTAGTGGTAATGAGCATGTGGAAAGACTTTGGGGACCATAGGTAAATCTTTATGATTGTCTGCTGAGCAATGTTAACCCTTACCCTCTAGCTTGAATCATGAAGGAGATGAAAGGCAAGAGGCTATGTAAAAATTGAGGTTTCATGCAAAGAGAGGGAAGTGCAGTTTTTGTGGTCTAATACCCAAAGTTCAACTGGTAATTACTCATCACTCGGGTATTGGTTTCTAAAATTGATCATATGGCTAGGAAGCTCTTTATATGCTCTTTGCACTCATGTAACTAATTTCTTAATCCTTTACTTCATTGATGATCAGAATTTCTCCCAAGTTGCTAACTTTTATTTTGGCAGTTTTATAGTCTTGTAGTAAAATACTCATAACTTTTCGCTCGGTTGCCCGTTTGTGAAAGTTTTTATATAGACGCGAAGCTCTCTTCAAGCTCTACGTACCTATGTTATCCTCTTTTGTACAATCTATATGGATTTAAAACTGCAATTCTTTGTGTATCTATGTTTTTATAGACTTTTGGCCATTATTTCTTCTTAATAATGATGATTAATTCCTCTTAATCTCTTATCAAAAGGCAAATACCATGTATCTTATCCTCTTGTAAGTGATTGCTATATTCTTTTACTTTAAGATGTTCCGACCAAATCGACCAATTGGAACGGATGAACCTTACCAACATTCCCCGTATGTTTCCGTTCACATAATCCTGAGTCGGAAGATTTTCTTTTAACAAAGAATTGCCCTCTTGTTTAGAGCTGCAAGACTGGTAGAAATTCTTGCTTCTCCTGAGCCTTTCATATTTTCTTCCATGAATTATGATCTCACCTTTGATGTGTATATATTTATCTTAACCTAGGGAGAGAAAGGGAGGTGAGGAGGCTGTGAGGTTTCAGACAAGTGTGTTTTGATTCTAAGAAGTGACCGAAGTCAAAACCCCAACTTTGTGACATCTTTTGGTGGAGACGACGGGCAGGTTTTACTTAAAATTATTCTATTTTAACCTCAAGGTCCCGCATGATTAAAGAAAAGTTATTTTGAAATAAGTAAATTTTCCTTGTTGCTACTCATCTTTTGGTGCAAGATGTTCAACATTCCGGTGTTCCAAGGATCGGAAAGAGAAGACCCGGGGAGTTATCTCCGAGAGTTTAACCGAGCATGCCGCTTGATGGGTTGGTCTATGAAGGAGAGGGCAGAAATACTTCTAGATTTCTTGGAGGGTGTGGCCTTAGCTTGGCATGAGGCTTTGCCAGAGGAGTCCAAGAATGATTGGGAAAGGTTGACCAAAGCAATGAGTCTTCATGGTGCCTATAGGCATCATAAAAAATTACAAGCAAAGGCTGATCTGAGAAATGCATTCTTCAGCACAACGGTGGGGCGATTGGGAATTTCAAGACCTTTGATAAGATAAGAGCTTCTAATTGAGAGGAATGTGAGGAACTGACATGCTTCTGTCTCACAAGATGTAGGTATGCAGTGTATTCGTATTTCTATGGATTTCACTATGGGTCTTCCACACACACAAAGAAAGGTTGCGATAGCTTACATGTTGTGGTGGATAGGTTGACAAGGGTGGCACATTTCATCTCCAAAGGTCAAGTATATGCACCCCTGTACTCTGCCTCTATACTCGACAAGGAAATTGTTGACTGCTTCTTACTACTCCAACTCATAGTAGCAGCACTCCCAAATGAGAACATATATCCACTGGTATATCTCTTGTCTGCAACACTACCAGCCCAATCAGCATTTGTGTACCCATGTAGCTATATCTCTATAGCCTCATAGAAAAGCCCATAATTAATTGTAGACTTTGTGTACCTGAGAATCTGTCTAGCTGCTTCCAAGTGTGGCTTCCTAGGGGACTGCATAAACTGACTCACAAGTCCAACAACATAACTCAAGTTTGGCCTAGTAATGGTCATGTAGATGAAGCTACCCACTATGCGCATGTATGTAGTGGGGTCCTTCAAAAGCTCACTTGTATATGTGGAAAGCTTTGTGTTCTGCTCCAATGGCATTAAAATAGGTTTACAGCCTATCATACTATACTTGGACATGTCTAAGCCATATTACCTTTGCAATAACAAAATGTCATGAGGTGATCTCACCACCCTGCGACTCACTCAAATCCTTCATCTCAAACTTTTTCTTCAAAAGCATCCTGACATCATGTATGTCAACATCACTATCACCAGTGATAATCAAGTCATCCACATAGATGACTAATAGCATGATCCCTTTATATGTCTTTCTCACATAAAGTAAAAAATCTGCATTGGATATCCGAAATCCAATGGTAACAAGATACTCCCCGATCTTGTTTGCCCATGCTCTGGGTGCTTGCTTCAAGCCATATAGGGCTTTGCATAACCTGCATACAAAATCTGAGTGTGCGTCACTCTCATAACCTGGTGGCTGTATCATGTAAACTTCTTCTTGCAAATCACCATGTAAGAAGGCATTCTTGTAAAGACCAACCCTTTGCTGTAGCCAAAGCAATGACAGCTCTCACGGTTGCCATTCTTGCAATCGGGCTGAATGTCTCTTCATAGCCAATGCCATAAGTCTATGCATAGCCTTTGGCCACCAATCTTTCCTTGTATCTGCTCACAAAACCATCAGTGTTATGCTTGACTTTATACCCCCACTTACATCCAATTGCCTTCTTTTCCTTAGGCAAAGGCTAGTACTAACTTCCAAGTTGCATTTGTATCCAATGCTGCCATCTCCTCAAGTGGGCTCCAATTCCTGTATTTCTTTAACCATGTATGCATAATGATGGGCTGTATATGCGTCATATCTCAACCTGTCAAAATAGGGTACCTAACCCTCGTTGACTTGCATACACCTAGATCTGCCAGGTGTCCTCAAAACATTCCTTGTTCTTCTTACACCAGGAGTAACCACATATGGGATGCCAAGCTCCTCATCAAGGCTCTGCTCAGAGCCGCTAGATTCACCATCCACATATGAGTGACCTGCTGACAGATCAAGCACAAAAGGTTGATCTACCTTTTCCTTCCCTTTGCATGATACATGTGTACCTACATCTATCCTCAAACTACCTTACCATGGGCTAACATTGAATCCGCTCCTAGAGGACTCTCCAGGTCTAGTAGGCACTTGTGATTGCTGCTCTACATGTGGTGTAGCATCAACACTTCTTACATCTGCATCTTATGTTGCCTTCACTGTTGGTGCATACCACCTACTCATCTCGTCAAAGACAACATCTTTGCTTACTCTCATCTCACGAGTGGTAGGGTTATAACATCTTTAACCTTTCTTCTCCATAGCATAAATAATAAGATGCATTTCTCTGCCTTTGGATCCAATTTTGTTTTCACTTTATCAGGAACATGCACATATGCAATACACCCAAAAACTTTCAAGTGAGACACATCCGATCTTATGCTTGTAAACTTCTATTCAAGTGTCATACCATGAATAGTTGTAGCAGTGGATGTCCTGTTCATAATGTACACAATAGTTGCTACTGCTTTTGCCCAAAAATAATGTGGTGTATTCTTTTCAGCTAGGCACGCGCCACTTCTGCAACACCAGTCTATTGTGGAGTGTACCTGCATCATGTAAACTGTCTCTTGATTCCCTACTTTCTCAGGAACTCATTGAACTCATTGGAGAAATATTCACCCCTACCATCTGATCTCAGACATTTTATTTGCATGCCTTTTTCCTTCTTGACCAAGGCTTTAAATCTCTGAAAGTGAGTAAACACCTCACTTTTCTCCTTCATGAAGTAAACCCACACTTTCCTAGTGTGGTCACATCAATGAATGTACATAACCTACAACCTGCAATTGTTACAGTCTTGGTCGGTTCCCATACATCTAAATGTATGACATCTAATGGCCTTCTTGCACTGACATGCTTTTCATCTGGGAAAGCATGTTTGGCCTGCTTGCTAAGCTGGCATGCTTCACATACTTTGTGCATACCATCAACCTTAAACTTTGGCAAACCTGCAACAATATTTTGGGCCTACACAGACTTCAGTCTCGTTGTACATTCACATGACCAATGCACTTGTGCCATATATCAATATCTGCAATGACACATGTTCCATGCGCAAACATGGTTGCCTTTACTTCAGACATGTTCACATCCAAAGTAAACATCCTGCCATTTCTATTACCCTTTGCAACCAAGTGACACTACTTTTTGAAGTCTTCTACAAAAACATCCTTGAGGATTAAACCTCACTTGCAGACCCTGCTCAACCATTTGTCCAACAGAAACCAAGTTCTTTGTAATATTTGGAACATGAAGTACATCTTCCCATCACTTCATTTTGCCATCCTGCATAGACAATGGCACTTTACCAACATGCATAATGGGATGCGCAGTATCATCACCTGTTTCTACATAACCTGGTTTTTCCATTTTCTGCATGTCTCTAAACCACTCAACATGATTGGTCATGTGGTTAGAGGCACCAGAATCTACATACTATGTATCTTGAGATCTTGACACATCTCCTGTTATGGAACTAAGCATGTGCTACATCACAAACAGATACTCACTTTTGTCATCACCTCCCTGTTTTACTAGATGATGCATAGTTGCCTTGCTGTGCAACTTTCCACTTTTAATGTCATTCTGCTTTTTATAGCAGTTCTTTGCCATGTGCCCTGGTTTTCCACAATAATAGCACTCTATGCTATTTGCATTCTGATTTCTTTGCCAACCACCTCAGCCTCTTTGGCTCCCCCTGCCTCTAGATTGGCCTCTTCCACCTGTGTATGATTGATGTTGTGAATCATTGGACTGTTGTTGTCCAGAGTTCTGGTTTCCTTGTCAGCCCCACCATTGTTAAGGAAACCCTACCCTAACTATGGGAAGTTACCTATTTGTTGAGCTTGAGCATGTCTCAAGCGCTCCACCGTAAGCTGCTCGTCACCGCCATCCTCCCGCACTCGTTGTCACACTGAGATTGCTCTAATCCAACGGGTGATGTAAGCTCGCACGCGAAGATTGCGTGGGATCTCCGCGGAAGAGGATTGTGTTGGTTAGCCTAATCACGAGAGAGAGAGAGAGAGAGAGAGAGAGAGAGAGAGAGAGAGAGAGAGAGAGAGAGAGAGAGAGAGAGAGAGAGAGAGAGAGAGAGAGAGAGAGAGAGAGAGAGAGAGAGAGAGAGAGGGACAGGAAGCAAGAGGGAAAAGTGATTAGCACTAATCACTCCTAAACCCTAACCCTAAGAATACCACACATGCTAGGTTAGAGTTGGAAGAG
Organism: Cibotium barometz; assembly: GCF_041138505.1. Taxonomy (NCBI): domain Eukaryota; kingdom Viridiplantae; phylum Streptophyta; class Polypodiopsida; order Cyatheales; family Cibotiaceae; genus Cibotium; species Cibotium barometz. The sequence continues at coordinate 25,731,400 of NC_141055.1, read as the reverse complement.
AGAGGGAGAGAGAGAACACTCCAGTTCTATTGCAAAAATGAGAGAATGAGTTACAAACAAGAGAAATTGGCTTTTATAGTTCTAAGCCTTTTCCCACTAGGTCACCGCCCGGGAGTAAGTGACTCGGGGCATCCAAAACATAGTTACGAGGCTTTTCTCTATGGTTTGGCCAACTAACCAAGATCATCTTATTTGTCCTTTGAAGCTCAATACTTGGGAGCATCTTTAGGGAATTTCCCTCATCAAATGACGGGATTTACAATATATCATGGGCGCCCATTACATAAGTGTGTGGACATAGTTGTCATAGGAATGTGTTAACTAATATGTGGTTAACATACTCCCCTTTCTGAAGAGTCGATTGTGTCCTTGTGATTGGTGAGAGGTTGGTGAGGCACGTGGGGAAGGTTGCACTTGGCTGGTTCTCTTGTCTCTCCAAAAATGAGAGGGAGTGGGGGAGTTAGTATGATGGAAAGAAGTTAGTGGAGTACTGGTGATTAAGAATCCAGCTAGTCGTATGGGCTCTTAGAGTTTGCTTTTTTGTATGTGCCCAATAGTACTCTTCATTTTAAAATTTTTGGGTATTTTTTCATTTTTTATCACCTTTGTGGTGGGACATCCTCATTAGAGGATGTCCCACCACAAAGGTGTATTTTTTGGGTATTTTTTCATTTTTTATCACCTTTGTGGTGGGACATCCTCATTAGAGGAGTTAGAGTACTTGAGTAGACTAACATGGAATACTTAATCACCAATATCCCAGTGGTAGGTGGTATGGTTAAAGAGGAGTTAATAAAACAATGAGGTTAGTAAGTAAATGGAAAGGGGGGAATTTCAGAGGGACAAGGAGGCAACACGCATGGAGACTTCTTGTACTCCAAGATGTTGTAGTCGATGGCGATGTTCATGAAGCTTTAGCATTGTGTCAAGACACCGTAATGGGTATCTTGGCTCCCGTGGATGTTGTCATCAGGTTGTGGTATTCTCTCTTTTTCTTTTTATGCTTTGTCTTCTTTTGTCATGGTAGCTCATGGAGCTGGGATCTTGTTTTGATAAAAGTGGTAGTTGATGGTGGCGAGGATTCATAGGTGTTGAGCCGAAGAAGAAGTATTGGGTAGGATTGATGACACATGAGGCGCAGTTATTCGGGTTCAATAGGGGTGATTAAGAAGATCCAGGCAATGGGTTGTGTAAGATCCCTGTCCCCACTGCGCAACAGATTCGGGGTGCTAGCAGCGAAAGTAGCACATCTTGCGCGGGGCAAGGTCCCACACTCGGGGCCTCGTCCACGGATATCCGGACAGGTGACTAATTCCTCGATTCTTCCAAACCGATCTCGGAAAAACTTCTCTTACCCGGAAAGCACAGGCGATTCCACGAGGATAACTTTTCCCTAACGTAGTCAAAAGCCTTAACTAACTGAGCTCATCTGACCGAACCCGTAAGTCCCATAGTCAGATCAGGGAAAAAGACTGTACTTGGATCATAGAGACCAACGCTTTTTTCCTCATTGAGAGGCACAGCCGTTGATTCTTTTCCATAGAATAATTTTTGTTCGGGATTTACTTCATCTATCGAACGAAACAGAAATTGAGTCTCGATTTACGGATTCATCAGTCCAGCCTAACCCCATCCAGTCCCATGGGTTAGCCAACCGCCCAACCACTGTAGTGATGGGATCCAATTAGGAATTTGGTTAGGTTTTGTCCCGGGTACCAGGGAAAAGAGTTCCCAGGCCCCCTATAGTTCCTAGTTCATAATACCTGGCAGATCACTTATAAAAGTCAAGATGGAATCCTCGTTGAAGATTAGCAAGATCAACCAACAGATCCATATAAGAGAGCTATGGACTCATCAGTTGAGGACCAGCAAGGTCAATCAGCCAGATCCATACTCGGTTTCAGAAAACAACTCTTACTCCTTGTTTCAATATCTTCCACGATGCACGTGTGGGTATCTTCGGCGACCCAGATCCTGAGCACCGTATGGTCAGCACCCTCTAGGATCCTTCGCAGGTCACCTAGCGCTTCACTCATCATAGGCCGCTTCCTTGGTCCCTTATCCACCCTACCGAAAGCTCACCATTTAAATCGAACCGAGGCTGGTCAAGACCTCGGCCGACCTTGCTACGCGAGACGTCCTCCATTGACTCTCCGTTCAGCAGTTGCAACTTTATCAGTTAGGTCTCCAACGACCTTAATCACAAGATGGTCAAAATGCTTCCCCAGCATTCTTGACATAAAACAGTCATTTACAAACAGGTCACAATTACAGTTTCTATAATGAACTCACGTCTTTCCAGATTGTTCCACATCAATCCATATTACTTAACCCAATTCCAAACCATATGTGTATCCATTCTTGACCAGATACATCATTTTCCATCCCATCACATCAGATTCATTCACTTCACATAACATCCATTCCTATCTTTCTTAATTTACATTACGTTGTGAAGGGAGGCAGTGAGACACGGAACACCTCTATAGCAATGCCTTTCCACAGTTCGGAGTACACACCAACGTCCAGGAAAAGGGGCACCAGTCAGTGAGCTGACACAACATTTAACATCTTAAGCATGAAACCTTGTCTCTACCCTCATTCAATTTCCTAAGTAACTGGAGGAAGCCTACATACATTTGATCAAGACATGCAAGGGGAGATGGACACATCAACATCTGCCACCCTTACTCAATTGATACATATGCACATAGGGGTGCACCCTTATTATGAAATAGGCTCACAGCCATAAGCAAAATGATCACCACAGAGAAATGGTGAGAGAACCACTTGACATAAACAAGGTTACATTCCATCAAGTATGAGCTTTCTGCAAAACTTCAGTTTCCCAAGAAAAGACAACATCAGTAAGGAACTTCAATTCTCCCAACCTGGCAAGCAGTGTGTGACTAGGAGGCACAATCACTTTATGGTCTTCAGTCTGTCTGTTGAAGAAGCATACCACCAAACATACATATTCTCTCAAGCAAAACCAGAGGGCTGTCTTTCTCATACACATGAGCTTTCCACAAAATCAGAGAGTTGGTTATCATATACATGGGTTTTCCAATGCCACAAATTGGTGATTCCTCATATATATATGAGTTATTTCACAAAAAAGAGAACAAAAAAAACTGGCCAGCCGTCACTTACATTGCATGGGCTGTCATCATGACAGAGAGCCGCATTCTTTATGCGTGGCACCTTCTCTTCATTCATACAAGTGGCGTTGCAGCTTCTCCTCCCCTCCTATACACAACCATACAAAGTACATGCAGCTTTCCTTGTATACATGTCCGCGCTTCTCCTCTTACTCACGCTGGCTACGTAGGCTCTCTGAAAGCATTAGAGCTGCGAGCTTTCCCCATCACACTCATACATATGTGCTGTGCACCTTCTCTTAGAGTATTAGAGCAATGAGCTCTCCCTCTCACACCTTTGGAAACTACAGCTCCCCTCCTACACCAATCGGGAGTGCTGCGCAGCTCTCTGAGAGCATTAGAACACAAGCTTCCTCTCACACGCTGGCTACGCAGCCTTCCCACACACTCTGTATACTACAGAGCTACGCAGCTCTCCTCTCTACATACATGGGCTGCGCACATGTACTACGCAGCTCTCTGAGAGCATTAGAGATGCGAGCTCCCTCTATCACTCCTTGAAAACTACAGCTTCTCCCCTTCTACACACCAATGCAGCGCTTCTCTCTGAGAGCCTCCTCTACACACCAATACAGAGAGTGCTGCGCTTCTCCCCTTCTACACACCAATGCAGCGCTTCTCTCTGAGAGCCTCCTCTACACACCAATATAGAGAGAGCTGCGCTTTCTCTCACACTCTGCTACGCACAGCTACACAGCTCTCTGAGAGCATTAGAGTACGAGCTCTAACCCACCACACCTTCTACGCAGGCTCTCCTCCTCTTATACATGTGGGCTGCATTGCCCATTCAACCAAAAAAGAAAACATTATACTATTGATAATACTCCAAGGCATGTCAGGTTGCCAGAGAGGTCACCCCCACCTCCACTCGGCGCTTCTTTGACAATTGAGGCTAGTTGAAGAATCTTTTGAAGCAATCCAAGGCCACCTTCTCTTCATAGCAAGCCTTGTATTAAATCCCATGGTGACTCTTGCATTCAAGGAAGTCTTTGCACCATTTTAATAACATCTTGTGGACCACAAATACCTTTGTTTCCCATGAAATGCCAAAGACCGGTACTGTAGCTGACCTTCTCTAACGGGTCCCTGTCCAGCTTTTTAAAAAATAGTGCTCTGCATGCTCACATTATTTGTCAACAAACTTGTCCACATATGATAGTGCTAAAACCTGCCTTGTGAAACTGATTCTCATCTCACACCCCCTTTTATTTTCCATTTATCAAGGTAAACCAACAACTAACTGTACACATTGCATATTTTTGTTAGATCCGTCCACATGTGGCCTTATACCCCCTTTAGCCCTTGGAGATGGACACCCTTTATTTGTAAATGCCATGCATGAGTGTGTACACATGCCAAGAAAATATTACCAAAAAAATACCTAACATAGTTTGCCCATCCCCTAGCCTGCTAGATCATTCATGGTCAGCAGAAAACAGTGTCGTGAGACTCAATGCATCTGATATTGCCATGTTCTCAAAGACACTGTTTTTCACTACTTCAATCCTTTCATCCTTGTCTACCATCATCAGTCGTGCATGATATAGCTTGAGACGCAAACCATTCACCCTTGATACATGTGGGGTCCCATCAAGGTCAGCCAATTGATATGTGCCATTAGCAAAGCAATTCATTACTCTGAAGGGCCCCTCCCATTTCACTTGGAACTTCTTTTGAAAGGTTTTATCCAGCTTACTATTATAGCGTAGCACCAAATCACCTTCCTCAATACCCTTCTTCTTAATCTTCTCATTTATCTTTGTCAATGCCCTATTTTGCATCTTCTCATAATGTTCCAAGGCACTCATCCTATCCAGCTGAACCTCTTGTAACTGTAAGAGTCTCTCTTTAAATGTGTTGCTAGATGGCCCTAGCAGCTTTTCTAACATTTTAACTGCAGGCAACTCAACTTCCACAGGTAATAAAGCTTCTTTGCCATACACTAAGTGAAAAGGTGTAAAACTTGTGCTTGTCTTCACCGATGTACGATAAGCCCATAAAGCACTGAACAGCTCCAGATCCCAATTCTTGCCCTGATGTTCTGTCACCTTTGCAAGAATGTGTACAAGTTCACCATTGAATCTTTCATTCAAACCGTTGCACTGCGGGTAATAAGGAGTAGTAAAATTATGCTTAATCCGCATTTTGGCACACAAGTATTCTAGCAAGTCAGCTCTAAAACCAGGCCCTTGATCAGAAAGAAGCTCCAAGGGCACCCCAAATTTACAGCAGATGTCTTCATAAACAAACTTTGCAACATCTCTTGCAGTAATTTGCTTCACTGCTCTAGCTTCTGCCCACCTGGAAAGATAATCCACAGCTGTCAAAATATAACTCTTCCCCCTGCTGGTAATGGGTAAGGGTCCTACTGCATCAATTCCCCACTTCTCAAAAATGTCAAAGGCCAAGATTGTCTTGCGCAACTCTGGTTTTAAAACTCATTTCCCAAATGCCTGGCACCTTTTGCATGAGCTACACCAGTGATGCACATCTTTTTGTATACTTGGCCATATGTAACCCTCCTGTAAGATTTTGTGCAATGTGATTTTAAATGCAAAGTGGCCACCGCATGCTCCTTCATGATTCTCCTCAAGCACTCTGTACAGCTCTTCCTTCCATGGTACACGCCTTAACACCAAGTCAGCCCCTTGCATGTATAAGGTGTCACCAATGAGCTTGTATTTGCAAGCTCTGCGTACAAACCCATATTTCTTTGCCTTCTCAATGTCCTTGGGAATGACTCCTGTCAACAAAAACTCTTCTTCCAGTGTCAGACTTTCATGACCCCGATAAAGTGGCAGATCTGCTTTTAACACATATAGCTCGCCAATCATTCCCTGTGCTGCTTCATGTGCTTCTGTATTAAGAGAACGCTCCACATGCCGAATGCCCCATGCTTCAAACTCCTTCAACAAGCTCTTGATCTTGAAACACTTGTTCCTCAATGCAGGGTTTTTGCTCTTCCATACTCCTAGTATTTGCTTTACCACCAGAAGAGAATCACCTCTTATGCATAGTCTCTTTACACCATGCTTAATGCAAATGTTTAGCCCTGCTTCCAATGTAGAATACTCTGCTTCATTGTTAGTATGAGCATCAACTTTGAATCCCTTTTTACAAATCAGCTTACCTTGCTGGTCATAAAGAGCTATACCACCAGAAGCTGCATCATGGCTCTTCCTGTATGAACCATCAAAGAACAAAACATGAGCATTGCTTATTTCTGCCACATTTTCTACCTTTCTAACACTTTCCTCTTTGACAAGTAGAGGGTTTTCCTTATAAGTTAACAAGTCTGCCAAAGTAGCTCTGTTGCTTTCTTCCACCAAGAAAGAGAACTCAAACTCCTGCAATTCAATCACCCACTTTCTCACTGCCTTAGATATGTTTACACCATTGATGAGCTGAGGCAAGAATGTGTAGCTAGTTAGGAATACAAATGGTTTTGTCAAAAGATATTGGCGAAACCGTCGGCAAGCAAACACCACACTTACCATCACCAACTCTATTTCTGACAGTCCCCTCTCTGCTACTGATTTTACCCTACTAGCACAATAGACGGGGTGCATATATTGGCTCCCCTTCCCTTTTTGCAGCAACATAGCACCAATAGCATCCTCTCCTACTGAAGGATTCACATAAAAAACCTGTTCCCAATTTGGAGCCTGCACCGCTGTCATCTCCCCTAAGACTTCTTTGACTCTCCGAAACTCCTCTTCACATTTGTCATCCCATTGCAAAGGATCGTGCTTTGCCACCTGTTGTAATGGATATAAAAGCTATGAGGACAATGAAATGAATCTTGCCATGTACTTTACCTTCTGAATGAATGTTGCCAACTGTTTTGTAGACTCTGGAGAAGGAAGAAGCATGATTGCCTTGACCTTGTCTGGATCAGCCTCAATGCCATTTTCAGACACCATATGACCCAACAATTTTACCCTTGGTTTTGCAAAGAAACACTTCTTGGGATTGAGTTGGCCACCACAATCATTATATCGTTCTAGCACCATTTCCAGCTTTTCACAGTGATCCATTCGTGTGCTATAGACACAAAAATCATCAATGAAATCCTGTACACATTTTCCAATGAATGGCAGAAGCGCCCAATTTGCTCTCTTTTGATAGTGAGCTGGACCATTTGTTAGCCCAAATGGTAGTACTGTATAGCAAAAGCAGCCCCATGGCGTAATGAAAGTAGTTTTCTTCTGATCCTCTGGAGCAATCTTCAACTGGAAATAGCCTGAAAACCCATCACACACACTGTATCTTTCATGACCTGCCACTGAATCCAGGATTTGATCAATGAAAGGTAGTGGGTATGGATCCTTCTTTGTGGCTGCATTCAAAGGTTTGAAATCCACACAAACCCTCCATTTTCCGTCCTTTTTTGGAGTGACCACGACTGGGCTCACCCACTCTGTTGTCTCCACAGGGCATATAAAACCAGCCTTTAGTAGTTTGTCCACCTCTTCTCGCAAAGCCTTCATCTGTTCTGGACCCATTCTCCTTAATCTTTGACGTACTGGCTTGGCTCCTTCCTTTAGCTCTATGTGCAAATCTTCCCCTTTGAAGCCCCGGACTTCTTCATAAGATGTGATGAATAAATCTGGATATGTTGACAACATCTTTAAATACTTCTCCTTCTCCACGTCTGAGAGATCTGTGCTAATCATCCTGGCCATCAATTCGTGTTTCTCGTGCGGCTTCACCTGGGGTTGCATTAGCTCTTCAATCACCTCATATGGGCCCTTAGACTCATCTTTAATCCCCTTCATTGATGCGACTATGCTGGTCTGTTCAAAGACCCTGTCCACCATCAGAAATGCCACATTTACCTCTCCCTCACTACTAGTGGTGGTGCCACTGTCCCCATCTGACACAGTGGAAGACTCTTCACCACTTGAATTCTCCCCTTCTTCATAATCTTCATCTAGTGGCTTCCTGCTACTCATGTCAAATAATCTTTTGCCCCCTGTCTCCCCATATAAGCTGATTGTACCGTGTCTCCAATCTTGAACGGCCCGCACTGCGCGTAGCCATGGTCTTCCAAGGATGATAGGATAAGCCCCTAATCCTGCTGGCATTACATGAAAATCTACTACCGTTTTGACTGCATAGGCTTCGATTTCCAAGCTCTTCACTACCCCTAGACACTTGATCTTTTGATGGTTTGCCAGTCGTATGCGGAATCCTGAAACTCCTTCTACTGTCAGGCCCATCTTTTCTACACATGTTTGAGTGATTACACAAATTTGTGCACCACCATCCACGTATCCCTGCCCAAGATTCTTCCTCTTGTGCCAAACATCTACTATGGGACAGATGTCTGATGACTCATCAATGGCCAACACTCTCACTGACCCTCTGTTGGGTTCCTTCCCCAGCGGGCTGACTAGTTTCTTCCATTGGCGCTTCAGCTTCGGTATCATTTCCACTAGTTGTCCAAAGGTTACGTCTGCCTTTCTACTGCTCAGGTCCTGTTTCAAGTCGTAGCTATCCTGCCCTTCCCCTAGTGGAAAATCTGAGACGTGAAATTTTCGGCGGGCTCTCCTTTTCCTTTTAGCTTTCACATCTTCACCCTCATGACTCTTCCCTTTCTTCCTATTGGGACCTGCTTCATTTCTTCCTTCTTTATCCTCTGTGGTTCTCTTCCCAATAGGCATTACTAATGTATCTTCCAACATTGCTGCCTTCTCCAAGGTGACCACACTTAACACTTTTGTCTTTCCCTTGTCCTCCTTGGTCAGTCCACTAGGTCCTGCCTCACCCTTAATCTCAATGCCATAATCATTTGACCGGTTCGGCAACTGTGCGGGCAATGGATACATATCTCCACCCATTCTTGGTGGTTTATCACATTGTGGGCTGATGTGGCCCAGCTCTCCACAGTTATAGCATGTGGGCAACTGCCTCCAACCCCTGCCGTTGTTCTGTCCACCAAAACCATTCTTTGATTGTCCTTCACCTCCTGGCTGATTTGCAAGTCTCACACGACCTCGATTATTTCCCACATTACCTAACATATTTAGGCTGAGATTCTTCATCAAATCAACCACTTGCCTCAAGTCCTGCCTCAATTCATCATCTTGTGCTGCAGTAGTGACCATTGCTGGCACAACTTGAGTGGCTACTGAAACCGCATCTACCGGATGAACCTCCTCTGGAACCCGACTTTGCATGGGATCCATTTGCTTCATCTCTGACACCATAGGTAGTGAGCTCACTCCCAATTGAGTTAATCTATTCAACTTCCACTCTTTGTTCCTTGCCACCTCCAATGCATCCTCGTATGTTCTTGGCTTCTTCAGTTCTACCCTCCAACGTAGGTTTTCCTTGAGGCCAACCAAGAACAGGTCCTTCTTCATCATATCTGGTGGGGGCACTTGTGGCTGCAAGGCTTGACACAAGCTCTCCCACAATATGGAAAACTTTTTGATGTAATCATCAATGGGCTCCGCTTTTCTTTGTCTCAATTCCTGTATTTCATGCCAAACTTTGTCTGGATCTTTTACCTTCACAAACTGTGCTGTTAAAGCCTGTCGGACATTATCCCATGTCAATGGCATAGGTGGATCAGCCCTCTGCAACTCCTCCTCGTAACCCTTACACCAGCTCCGTGCATCACCCTTCAGACAGATTTGCAAAAGGCGTAACATTTGAGCGGGTATCTGGATATGGCTGCTTATGCACGCAACTTCCATGTTTTCTAAGAACTCTTCCACATTCTCATCACTTTTTCCATGAAACTCTGGATAAGGGAAAGCCATTGCTACCCAATCTATGATAAAAAGAACCCTTTTGACACAGATGCAAAAACAAAACCTTCTACTAACTCAATTCTCAGAAGAAAACTTCAAAACACTTCAGGTTTAGAAGAGGATGAACACATGCACATCAAACGAATTTGCATAGTTAATCATCGGGATTACCACAGGCAAAGGAGACTCCAATATTTCCCTCAGTCTGTCTGGCCCAAACATATATGCCATACGCTGTTGAAAGAAAATTTTTGTGTCCACATGAACATTTATCTGAATTCTTTGGGTAAAATGGAAAGGAGTAAATTGAGGTCCATTATGATTATCCATTGAGAGTGGCCATCCAACTCCCAAGAGGCACGACTGGCTAATTTCCCAATTCCACCAGAATTTTTAGGCAACACATCAACTGTGAAACGGCACCAATCCCAAGAATTTCAGCCTGTAAACCATACTTCAGTTGGCTGTCAAATCAAGCTAATATAGCACAATTTTAGAAGGCATCTGTCACACAACTGTCCTGACATAGCAGTCATTCACTGAGATTAATCACATGCACATGTTTTCAGTCTTGTAAACTGAAGGTTCTTGGAATGCTCCTCAGTGGGGGCACCAAAAACTGTGAAGGGAGGCAGTGAGACACGGAACACCTCTATAGCAATGCCTTTCCACAGTTCGGAGTACACACCAACGTCCAGGAAAAGGGGCACCAGTCAACTACTCAGTGAGCTGACACAACATTTAACATCTTAAGCATGAAACCTTGTCTCTACCCTCATTCAATTTCCTAAGTAACTGGAGGAAGCCTACATACATTTGATCAAGACATGCAAGGGGAGATGGGCACATCAACATCTGCCACCCTTACTCAATTGATACATATGCACATAGGGGTGCACCCTTATTATGAAATAGGCTCACAGCCATAAGCAAAATGATCACCACAGAGAAATGGTGAGAGAACCACTTGACATAAACAAGGTTACATTCCATCAAGTATGAGCTTTCTGCAAAACTTCAGTTTCCCAAGAAAAGACAACATCAGTAAGGAACTTCAATTCTCCCAACCTGGCAAGCAGTGTGTGACACAAAATCAGAGAGTTGATTATCATATACATGGGTTTTCCAATGCCACAAATTGGTGATTCCTCATATATATATGAGTTATTTCACAAAAAAGAGAACAAAAAAAACTGGCCAGCCGTCACTTACATTGCATGGGCTGTCATCATGACAGAGAGCCGCATTCTTTATGCGTGGCACCTTCTCTTCATTCATACAAGTGGCGTTGCAGCTTCTCCTCCCCTCCTATATACAACCATACAAAGTACATGCAGCTTTCCTTGTATACATGTCCGCGCTTCTCCTCTTACTCACGCTGGCTACGTAGGCTCTCTGAAAGCATTAGAGCTGCGAGCTTTCCCCATCACACTCATACATATGTGCTGCGCACCTTCTCTTAGAGTATTAGAGCAATGAGCTCTCCCTCTCACACCTTTGGAAACTACAGCTCCCCTCCTACACCAATCGGGAGTGCTGCGCAACTCTCTGAGAGCATTAGAACACAAGCTTCCTCTCACACGCTGGCTACGCAGCCTTCCCACACACTCTGTATACTACAGAGCTACGCAGCTCTCCTCTCTACATACATGGGCTGCGCACATGTACTACGCAGCTCTCTGAGAGCATTAAAGATGCGAGCTCCCTCTATCACTCCTTGAAAACTACAGCTTCTCCCCTTCTACACACCAATGCAGCGCTTCTCTCTGAGAGCCTCCTCTACACACCAATACAGAGAGTGCTGCGCTTCTCCCCTTCTACACACCAATGCAGCGCTTCTCTCTGAGAGCCTCCTCTACACACCAATATAGAGAGAGCTGCGCTTTCTCTCACACTCTGCTACGCACAGCTACGCAGCTCTCTGAGAGCATTAGAGTACGAGCTCTAACCCACCACACCTTCTACGCAGGCTCTCCTCCTCTTATACATGTGGGCTGCGTTGCCCATTCAACCAAAAAAGAAAACATTATACTATTGATAATACTCCAAGGCATGTCAGGTTGCCAGAGAGCTCACCCCCACCTCCACTCGGCGCTTCTTTGACAATTGAGGCTAGTTGAAGAATCTTTTGAAGCAATCCAAGGCCACCTTCTCTTCATAGCAAGCCTTGTATTAAATCCCATGGTGACTCTTGTATTCAAGGAAGTCTTTGCGCCATTTTAATAACATCTTGTGGACCACAAATACCTTTGTTTCCCATGAAATGCCAAAGACCGGTACTGTAGCTGACCTCCTCTAACGGGTCCCTGTCCAGCTTTTTAAAAAATAGTGCTCTGCATGCTCACATTATTTGTCAACAAACTTGTCCACATATGATAGTGCTAAAACCTGCCTTGTGAAACTGATTCTCATCTCACACCCCCTTTTATTTTCCATTTATCAAGGTAAACCAACAACTAACTGTACACATTGCATATTTTTGTTAGATCCGTCCACATGTGGCCTTATACCCCCTTTAGCCCTTGGAGATGGACACCCTTTATTTGTAAATGCCATGCATGAGTGTGTACACATGCCAAGAAAATATTACCAAAAAAATACCTAACAACGTCTCATCACATCCATTTCTCATTACATCTCATTCGTTCACATCTTATATTATTCATTCACATTCTGATTCACATGACATCTCATCTCATCCATTCGCTCATATCGACTTCATATCCATTCACATACATTTTTGCATTCATTATTCCACATACACATCCACAATCGTACATCCACATTCACATCTACATCCATACATCCATTTTCACATCCACATTCACATCTACATCCATACATCCATTTTTACATCCACATCAATACATCCATTTCCACATCCATATTCATACATCCACATCCACATCCACATCCATACATCCACATCCACATCTACATCCATACATCCATTTTCACATCTACATCCACATTCTTACATCCACATTCACATCTACATTCATACATACATATCCATATCCACATCCATACATCTATATCATACATAACATCCGCGTTCACATTCATACATCCACATCCACATCCATATCCACATCCATACATCCACATCCACATCTACATCCATACATCCATTTTCACATTTACATCCACATTCACATCTACATTCATACATACACATCCATATCCACATCCATACATCTATATCATACATTCACATCCGCGTTCACATTCATACATCCACATCCATACATCCATATCCACATCCACATTTCACATTAAAATAATTCACATTCACATACATCCACATTCTTACATCCATATCCTTATCCACATTCCACATCTACATTCATACATCCACTTCCATACATACACATCCATATTCATACATCCATATCCTTATCCACATTCAATATCTACATTCATACATCCATATCTACATCCATACATCCACTTCCATACATACACATCTATATCCACATCCACATCCATTTTTACATTCCACATCCACATCCACATCTACATTCATACATCCACATCTACATCCATACATCCACTTCCATACATACACATCTATATCCACATCCACTTCCATACATACACATCTATATCCATATCCATACATCCATTTTTACATTCCCATTCATATAACCACATACACCTTCACATCTATTCTTTTACATCACATCCATTCTCGCCCTACACAACCCATATACATCTTATCCCATCAAATACACTTCTTACCTCATCCCATACACATCTTATCACATCCTAACTCATCTTATCACATCCTAACTCATCCCGTATGCATCTTATCACGTCCTATCACATCTCATACACCCCTTATCACATCCTATCACATCTCATACACATCTTATCACATCCTATCACATCTCAATAATACTTTCGAAATAAAAATAAATGTTTTATACATCTTTCTATGTATAAATTTCCATCTTAATGAAATTAACACTTTTAAAATAAAAATAAATCTTTTATGCATCTATCTATGCATAAAATCAAAATTGATAAGAATAACTCTTTTGAATTAAAAATAAAATTCTTTATGCATCTTTCTATGCATAAAATCAAAATTGATGAGAATAACACTTTTGGGTTAAAATAATTTCTTTATGCATCTTTCCATGCATAAATCCAATTTAGTAAGAATTACACTTTTAGAATAAAAAAATTTCTCTTATGCATCTAATTTGTGCATAAAATCCATTTATGATAAAAATCTCACTTTTAATATAAAAAAATCTTTTATGCATATGTTTATGCATACAAATCATTTATGATGAAAATCATTCTTTTAATATGGGTGGGATTGATGACACATGAGGCGCAGTTATTCGGGTTCAATAGGGGTGATTAAGAAGATCCAGGCAATGGGTTGTATAAGATCCCTGTCCCCACTGCGCAACGGATTCGGGGTGCTAGCAGCGGAAGTAGCACATCTTGCGCGGGGTAGGGTCCCACACTCGGGGCCTCGCCCACGGATATCCGGACAGGTGACTAATTCCTCGATTCTTCCAAACCGATCTCGGAAAAACTTCTCTTGCCCGGAAAGCACGGGCGATTCCACCAGGATAACTTTTCCCTAACATAGTCAAAAGTCTTAACTAACTGAGCTCATCTGACCGAACCCGTAAGTCCCATAGTCAGATCAGGGAAAAAGACTGTACTTGGATCATAGAGACCAACGCTTTTTTCCTCATTGAGAGGCACATCCGTTGATTCTTTTCCATAGAACAATTTTTGTTTGGGATTTACTTCATCTATCGTACTAAACAGAAATTGAGTCTCGATTTACGGATCCATCAGTCCAGCCTAACCCCATCCAGTCCCATGGGTTAGTAGCCAACCGCCCAACCATTGTAGTGATGGGATCCAATTAGGAATTTGGTTAGGTTTTGTCCCGGGTACCAGGGAAAAGAGTTCCCAGGCCCCCTAGCCGGATTTTCAAGCAAATTTAACTCCAGTCACACCACTTACACACCCAATATGAAATTGCCTTTTTCCTAGATTCAAATGTATTTAATTTAGCCATTTAATGAAATCATAGTGTTACTGATCATAAACTTCCAAGTATCCGGTTGAATCTTAATTTTCAATCATTTCTTCATTGGAGTATCTATGGCATCATTGGCAACCTGAACGCTCTCACCACATGTTCACTCAGGGGCCTTTTCTATAGTTCCTAGCTCATAGTACCCGGCAGATAATCACTTATAAAAATCAAGATGGAATCCTCGTTGAAGATCAGCAAGATCAACCAACAGATCCATATAAGAGAGCTATGGACTCATCAGTTGAGGACCAGCAAGGTCAATCAACCAGATCCATACTCGGTTTCAGAAAACAACTCTTACTCCTTGTTCCAATATCTTCCACGACGCACGTGTGGGTATCTTCAGCGACCCAGAGCCCGAGCATCGTATGGTCAGCACCCTCTAGGATCCTTCGCAGGTCACCTAGCGCTTCACTCCTAGGCTGCTTCCTTGGTCCCTCATCCACCCTACTGGAAGCTCACCATTTAAATCGAACTGAGACTGGTCAAGACCTCGGCCGACCTTGCTACGCGAGACGTCCTCCATTGACAGTTGCAACTTTATCAGTTAGGTCTCCAACGACCTTACTCACAAGACGGTCAAAATGCTTCCCCAGCATTCTTGACATAAAACAGTCATTTACAAACAGGTCACAATTACAGTTTCTATAATGAACTCACGTCTTTCTAGATTGTTCCACATCAATCCATATTACTTAACCCAATTCCAAACCATGTGCATCCATTCTTGACTAGATACATCATTTTTCATCCCATCACATCAGATTCATTCACTTCACATACCATCCATTCCTATCTTTCTTAATTTACATTACGTCTCATCACATCCATTTCTTATTACATCTCATTCATTCACATCTTATATTATTCATTCACATTCTGATTCACATGACATCTCATCTCATCCATTCGCTCATATCGACTTCATATCCATTCACATACATTTTTGCATTCATTATTCCACATACACATCCACATTCGTACATCCACATTTACATCTACATCCATACATCCATTTTCACATCCACATTCATACATCCATATTCACATCTACATTCATACATCCACATCCACATCCACATTCATACATCCACATCCACATCCACATTCATATCTACATCCATACATCCATTTTCACATCCACATCGATACATCCATTTTCACATCCATATTCATACATCCACATCCACATCCACATCCATACATCCACATCCACATCTACATCCATACATCCATTTTCACATCTACATCCACATTCACATCTACATTTATACATACACATCCATATCCACATCCATACATCTATATCATACATAACATCTGCGTTCACATTCATACATCCACATCCATATCCACATCCATACATTCACATCCACATCTACATCCATACATCCATTTTCACATCTACATCCACATTCTTACATCCACATTCACATCTACATTCATACATACACATCCATATCCACATCCATATATCTATATCATACATTCACATCCGCGTTCACATTCATACATCCACATCCATACATCCATATCCACATTCACACATCCACATTCACATTCACATTCACATTCACATTCTTACATCCATATCCACATCCATATCCTTATCCACATTCCATATCTACATTCATACATCCACATCTACATTCATATATCCACTTCCATACATACACATCCATATTCATACATCCATATCCACATCCATATCCTTATCCACATTCCATATCTACATTCATACATCCACATCTACATTCATACATCCACTTTCATACATACACATCCATATTCATACATCCATATCCACATCCACATCCACATCCATACATCTATTTTTACATTCCCATTCATATAACTACATACGCCTTCACATCTATTCTTTTACATCACATCCATTCTCGCCCTATCACAACCCATATACATCTTATCCCATCAGATACACTTCTTACCTCATCCCATACACATCTTATCACATCCCAACTCATCTTATCACATCCTAACTCATCCCGTATGCATCTTATCACATCCTATCACATCTCATACACCTCTTATCACATCCTATCACATCTCATACGCATCTTATCACATCCTATCACTTCTCATACACATCTTATCACATCCTATCACTTTCCATACGCATCTTATCACGTCCTATCACATCTCATACACCTCGTATCACATCCTATCACATCTCATACACCTCTTATCACATCCTATGACATCTCATACACATCTTATCACATCCTATCACATCTCATACGCATCTTACCACATCCTATCACTTCTCATACACATCTTATCACATCCTATCACTTCCCATACGCATCTTATTAGGCATAAAGACAAGTTTAGTAGGAATAACACTTTTATAATAATCCTTTTATGCATTTTACTATGCATAAATTCTAATTTAATGAGAATAATACTTTCAAAATAAAAATAAATATTTTATACATCTTTCTATGCATAAATTTCCATCTTAATGAAATTAACACTTTTAAAATAAAAATAAATCTTTTATGCATCTATCTATGCATAAAATCAAAATTGATAAGAATAACTCTTTTGAATTAAAAATAAAATTCTTTATGCATCTTTCTATGCATAAAATCAAAATTGATGAGAATAACACTTTTGGGTTAAAATAATTTCTTTATGCATCTTTCCATGTATAAATCCAATTTAGTAGGAATTACACTTTTAGAATAAAAGAATTTCTCTTATGCATCTAATTTGTGCATAAAATCCATTCATGATGAAAATCTCACTTTTAATATAAAAAAATCTTTTTTGCATATGTTTATGCATACAAATCATTTATGATGAAAATCATTCTTTTAATATAAAAGAATTTCTTTTATGCATCTAATTTATGCATAAAATCCATTTATGAAAATCACACTTTTATAATAAAATATTTCTAGTAGACATTTTTCTATGTCTAGAATGAAAATAACCCTTTAAGAATACTCATACGATGGGGATTACTCTTTTTAACATAAAATTTAATTACTAGAAATCCTCTTTTTCTTAATTTGTCAATTATGCATAACTTAAAAATCAATTTCTCCATGATTACAATGAAATTCTTTCAATTAATCTAGGATGATAATTCCTAGAATATGGTAGGAAGTCCTCTTTTCATGCTTTGAATGAAATTATTTTATGTGTAATTTTTACAGAAATTTTACCATAGCTCCGCTGCTATGACTGATAAATCTCAATTATTTTAAAGGATAAAGCTTAACATTAAGGGAATGATTAGAATGATCCCTAATTGGATCATTAACCCATAATGGATTGAATCATCAATATTCATGAAATACATAAACTAAAAGCATAGAAAAAAGCTATTAATTTGGCCTCAAGCATAGATTAATCTTGGATTAAGGAAAAGCTTTATGAAAAGCTTCATTTGGATTGAGAATAGGTCATGAGAATGACCATTCTTTGAGTGAGAGAGAGAGAAATTACATAAAAACCATTAAAATTAAACATAAATAAAAATTTATGTAATTCTTTACTACCATTCATTAACTTCAATAGCATTCAAAAACCATTCCAATTAAGCTTCTCAAGCTTGAGAGGGGTTGAGAAGAGAGAAACATTGAGAATTTATAGAAAAGATCAAAATTCACCATTTACCTTACAAATTGCTTGATTCTTTGTTCACGGTAGAGGCCCCCAACCAATCAATTGGTTTGGTGTGCTGATGGAGTCACCAATGGAGATTGAAGAAAGAGGAAAGCTCCAATTTCTTCAATTTGGAGAGAATTTTAGAGAATAGTAAAAATTAGCATTATTTCAGCTTAATTTTGGCATAGTATAATTCTCATATTTTTTTACAAAGACTCAGGTTCTATTTATAGGAGAGGGAGGCTCTAACCAAGACCAACTGATTTCTAGAATTTTCTAGATTTCAGTTTGGTTGAATTTGGACTAGATTTGGACCTAGTTTGGTTCCTTTTTTATTCTGTTTTGATTCGGTTTGATCCAAGAGAGAGGAGAGATAAAAATATCACATTATTTTTGAGTTTAAAACTCATTCAAGCATAGGCGCCTCCTTGAAGGGACTCCCCTTCCTTACATATGTGTCAAAATGGAATGATTATACCCAAAATATCTCATTCGCTTAAAACTATCATATATGGTGATAACGGGAACTTGGTCAATAATGTTTTGGTCATGCCTCCCAGAACCTTGAAATTCATATGGATATGGATGAACGCAACTCAATGCAAAGTTGACTAGGCCACAGGGAGTGTTTCCATGGAAAAAATCCCTAACGCCACACCTAGTGCGCTATAGCACCGAGCACTTAAGTGCTGCAAGGATGAAGCCTCACCATCACAACTTATCCCAAGGTTGCGTCCCCTTCACACCAACATCTAGTACCAACTTTGTGGTGCGCCTTTAATAGACAAGCAGCAATCACATATGTAAAATAATACACTATAAGTACATTCCAATGAAATCTGACGTTTCTTGCTACTTTGGCCAAAAGTGTTGGGTTTGGCATGCCTTGGGAGCCAAATGATGGAATTGCCATCATGGAAGCCTTGGGCTTCTAAGAGACATTTGCACACCCAACGTTGCCGAGTGATGAAGGTCCGTTGGTTGGCAAGGCTTCCGGATTGTTTGTCAACGAGGCTTTGAGCTATGAGGTGGTTGTCAACGCAGAGGAGAGGCTTTTGATTGTGGCTTAGGAAGCCACAGGTGTGTGTTGCCTTCATGGAAGCCTTGTGCTTGCACATTGGTAGGCACCTAGCATTGTTGGCTTTGTTGTGCTTGCGATTGCCGAACCCATGGTTGTGGGACCTTTAGCGGGGCTTTCTGGGGAGTTGTTATGGGGAATGAGCACATGCGGCATGCTTGGGTAGCCAGAGGTGAGTGTTGCCTTCATAGTAGCCTTGTGCTCATAGTAGGTGGTTAGGGACATGCCAATGTTAGGGTGGTGGTTGTTGGCTTAGCTGGCCTTTTGCGCTTGGGTTTTAGAGATGGCCATTTGGTGATCCACAGTTCTATGTAGCCATCGTAGAATCCCTCAGCGGTGGCTAGAAGATTCTTGGGCACCCACCATTAATTGTCATGATAAAGATATGAGGTCGGGGTGCTTGCAATGTGGGTGGTTGAGAATGTAGAGTTGAGGGGCAATGTCCATGAGACAAGGCTTGTTTGTCATTGGTGTGTGGTGTCGACAGTGGCCACTTGACTAGCTTTGGTGAGGCATGGGGTGGGGGAATAGGGGAGTCTGTCGCGGTGATGAGGAGGGGACGTGAGGTGGAAGGGCAGTCGAGGGTGAGGGTGTGTGGATGATTTCCTCTTGGGGACATAAGAGGATGGCGGTCTTTTTGCCATTGATTTCCATGGTGGCCTTTTCTTCACGCCAATTGATTTGGCACAGTGAGTGGCATCAATCCACTCTTTTCCAATGATAATTCAGCCTTGGAGTGCTCCTGCATCCGTAACATGAAATTTGCACTCCAACTGGTTATTTCCAATAGAAATTTTAGGAATGAAATACCCAACACTCATTAGATTCATTTCATGTGAGATTTGAATGTAAGTGTCTTCTTTTCTTAGTGTGGGTTTCTTCCAAGCCTCCAAGAATATGAGATTGGTGTGGACCATATGATATAGGTGGGCTTGCCACCGTTTTAGACCACTCTCAGTTTGGGAGTCCAATCCATATTCTTGGTGGAAGACCATATTAGGGAGTTTGGGAAAATCCCAATTCCCATTTCGCAAGATTAAAAAAGAGTGGACACGATGAACCCTTTTCAGATTTTGTCGAAACCCCTCATGTGACATATCGTTGGAAAGCTCTTGAAGAGTAGGTTCTAAATCCACACTCTCCGACAACTTTGGAAGTGATATTTTAATGATATACCAAAAAGTAGATTGAAAAGAAAATTCCCAAAGTAATGGGATTTTCCCAAACTCCCTAATATGGTCTTGTGGGTTGAGTTCTGGTGGTAGTTCAGGGTAGTGGGAGACTTACCCATTGTTGGGGAGGGTGTGAGAATACCCTTTGTGGAAGTAGTTTTTGGGGGTAGAGTATCGGAGTCGATGCACTGCCTGTCCCAAAGGATCATTGCTACCTTGCCCTGGGAAAGCTTGAGGGTAGCTGTGTTGCTAGCGGAGTTGATTGTACTTGTAGCATTTTGGACCCAGTTTCCTCCAAGGTAACTGCTTATTTTATCTCACCTATGGGAACCACATAGAACTTACAAGCCAATGGGTTAGATACAGTATGTATAGTTTGTGTAAAAGACCCAAGGCTTTGTATGTGTTGTCCACTAGGCAATCAAACTTTGGCATGGGCAGTTTTAAGAGAGGGTTTGCCTAGAGAGACCTATGTTTCCCATGGAAAAAGATTATGGCTAGCTGTGGGAGACAGCAAGGCATGTTTTCTTTGCATGTTTCTACCAAAGGGCAAATCTATCCACACCCGAAGGGTGGTTGTTTCATGTTGTGGAGCTACACTTACATTCAGGGTGTTAAGTGAGGCAATGGACTTGTAGGGTTCATGAATGGTCTAGCAGTTTGAAGCACAAATTATGTGCGGAGTTTGTGACTTGGAGAGTGTCAAGTGTAGCAAGGAGTTTAAGCCAATTGTGGTTGACTTTGTCACTGTTGGACAAAAGCGGCCGTGGATGGCACCCACACATCATCAAGGGCTTGCTGACAAGTATCGCAAGCCAAGAGATCATTGGTCCTGGCAGTGGTCATAGAGTCTTTAGCAATGGGAGGTTTGGCCATGGGATGTGAGTGCCAGGTATATAAATTGACCTTAAGCATTTGAGTCTATTTGTGGAGGTAGACATGATGCAGATCCCAGTCATGGATTAGTCGGGTTTTTCTCATGAAGGGTCGCCCTAAGATGGCATCATAGGCAGCATCACGAAAGTCCATGACCACAAATGTGAAGTGGAATGTCATGTCATAGACTTGAGGTTATGCACTAGGTCCATGGGTTTTTCAGAGTTCCTGTCCGCCGCAAGCTTGATCACCAAGTCGGCGGGATCAATGGTTGGCCCCAGTTTTCCCAACATGTTTGTGTGAGGATGCTTACAACAGCCCCTCCATCCAGGATGCCTTTGACCACATGTCCACTATAAGAAATGGGCAATGCTGTGTTTGTATCATCACCTTCAAAGTATTGTCCCAGTGCATTGATGCAAATTGTGGGTGCATCTTTGGGTTGTGGGTGGTGGTGATCGAGTAAGTCTGGATGATGGGGCTCAGATTCATCCGAGGAATCTAGAGCTTCCTCCTCCACCTAAGACTTAGTTTGTGTTCCATCCAATATCGAAGGTCATTCCATAAATTTGGACTACCTTTTAACAAGGTTCTAATGGGCATGTGGATTTGGGAGGAAAGGAAGACAGAGAGGTCAGCTAGGTTGCGTTGATGAGTAGGGGCTTCTTGAGGGGCGGGGCCTTGATCATAGGGTGAACCAGCAATAGTATATGGAAGTTCAATTTGGTCCTTATTTGTTGACAGGTATGGAGGTTGAGATGTGGTTGGTACCTCAGTAAATTTGGTGTGTGGACCTCATGAGTCTCTATCGTCGGACTCTGTGTCAGTGTTCACATCGAGTTGTTTGATGTGAACGTGGGATTTGGGCTTGGCCGTTTTGTGGAATACGCATGGGAGGATGAGGAGGTGCATAAGGGGCAAAATCGTCATTTGTTAACATCATGTTGGCCAACGGATCTTCCTCAGCCTCCTGGAGTAGTTGCGGGGGCTCCTGCCTAACCTGGTGCGGAAGTTCTCAGGGTCAATTGGGGGATGGCGCGCACTCAGATACGGGGTCAAAGGTTACGACCATGGGTGGCGGTTCAAGTTGAGCAGCCTAGTATTGCTCTACCAATGCTTGGGCCTCCTAAAGATGTTTCTTTTCATCGCTCCCGAAGGAGGATGATGTGGTCTTTGTTGAGCCCGTGCGCAGATGCTAACCCGATCGTCACTATGGCCAACATGCTTAGAGCGTTGTTTCTTTTGGGATGTGGCCTTCTTTAGCTTGGCCTGCAATCGTGTGACGACATTCAATGGGACACTAGATATATTCCCATGTTGAATGCTCAACACATTGAGGGATGGCATGCCTTTGACTGTGGAATGAAAAACTGATTGCAAAGGGCAATCCTTATAGTAATGGTCAATTCCACAGCCATGACATTGTGGTTATATTAGTAGACATTTCTTTTGAGGGCATTCCGCCAATCTATGGGGTTCATGGTAGAGGAAACATAAAAGAGGTGGTTTGTCTACGGGGGCACCTATAGTGTGCACAAGTGGCTTAGGGTCCATGTGAGACACCGGCAAAGGGAGATGAGGTGTTAGGGGCACCTCAGGGATGGCGGAGCACATGGGCTCCACAAGTTTAGCAATGGACCTGGTTGGAATCTTTCCATGAGCAATAGGGTATGCCTGGAGAGGCAATGGTTGGGATGGAAAGATTGGTAGTGGAGAGGGGCGTGGTGGCACGTTATGTGAGTAGTTGGTTTGGGGCAGTTCCACCAGCAAGGCTTGGGGCCCAGGAGGAGATGAAGGTAACGTTACAAATGAGCTTTGGGTTGTTATTAGCGCGGTGGCCAATTGCGTAGAATATTTTTCTCGCATGTTGTCATCGAGAAAGATCACCCATTTGCAAGCCTGATCAAAGGTGGAGGGGTCCTTGAACAACAGGTGGTTCGTGAAGCTTGGGCTTGTGTAAGCCCAAGAGGAAATTGTCCATTAATTGCTTATCTCTCAATTTTTCCCTCTCTTCGCAACGTGAATCAAGGTACTTGATGTGAAGCGATGTAGTCATGTAATGTTTCCTCAGGTTTTTGTTCCAATTGTAATAGTTGGATGACGGGGCTCCATTTGGGCCCATAGGGTGCAAATCTGAGAATGAAAGCATCCCTCACGGTGTTGAAAGTGCTTTTGTGCTGAGGGTCCAAGGATTGGAACCATTGCACGGTCTTGCCTTTAAGGCTGAGTCTAAGGAGATGAACTTTGGCTGCATCGTCAAAAATTTCAAATGCATGACAGATTTGGTTAAAGACTTCGATGTGGAATACGGGATCCCCAACTCTGTGGAATTTTGGCAGAAGTTTAAAAATTTTTGCCCAAATAGGTTTCGTATGTGATGTTTGTGGGTACAAGTGTTGTGATGCTCCCCTTCCTAGAGCTTGTGCTGCTAAGCTTGGAATGTCAAGTTACGCGTAAGAGGAGGTGGTGTAAGGGTGGGGGTGGGAATAGATCCGTGGTGGATAGAGAAGAGGGTATGTGAATGTGCTTGGGGCATCTATCCAGGCCGGGGTACATGTATGGAGGGGCCTCACTAGATGAGAGCTCTTCAAAGATCGTTTCGCCCTCCCGGCCAAGCATGTGTGGCATGGCGACCACATGTGAATGAGGAATTGAGGCCGGGTTGCCGCGCCGAATGAAATGGAGGATTGGGGGCATGCAACCATGACCGAAAGGTGTCCATGGTGTGCGAGGAAGCTTAAAGAAGCTTCAACGGTGCACGCATAGGCCCAAAATAAGAGTTTTAGCTCATTGTTGCCTTGTGCGTGAACGCACCCTTAGGGTTAAAAGTGGTTTTTTGAGGCGTGCAATGCATGTAAAAATGACCCAAGTGGTTTTTTGAGGCGTGTAATGCATGTAAAAATGACCCAAGTGATTTGGGGAGGTAGACCAAAAGCACCTCAAAAGATTTGGAAATTTTGAAGTTTTTTTAAAAAAATTTTGTTTGGGGAAAGAAACAGCCATGGCACTTGGGAAGGAACGATCGGGAAGGAACGTCCACAGCTCTTGGTAAGGAACATTAGGAAGGAACATCCACAACACTTGGGAAGAGTCATTTTAGTGTAATTACATTATCCCTCTATCTTGCCTCTCCATTGTGAAGCTTTGGTGCTTCTCTAAACCTCTTCTTCTCTTAGAGATTAACCTCTTCTACTTGGTGGCCAAGCCTCTTCTTTGAGGGTTACACATCTCCTTAAAGAATCAAGCTAAACCCAAGGATAAGCTTAAAACAATGATGTTTTACTCTCTTCTTGGATGGTAATCTTCTTTCCAAACTCTCTACATAAATGGGAAGCATTCTAATTCATGCTTTCTTCTTAAAACCATGCCCTTATTGATTTATGTGGTTTAAATGAATTAATGTTAATCTCTTATGCTTAAATGTATTGTTTTTTATTTGTAATCTCTCTTTTTGAAAGAATACTCATTTTTATAGTTAAATCGTTCTTGGAAGGATAGTCCTTAATTCTAATCTCATTTTCTTACCCAAAACTCTAAGCCTAATAAGCTGGAGATGGAGATTAAACACTTTTATGATTTTTAGCCTACTTAGAATGAGGTTAATTCATTTAAGCTTGTTTTTATGATAAGAAAATTCATATTTATTTATTTTATAATGAAAGAGAGCTTAGGATAACATTCATATATTTATTTTCATATAAAAGTCATATTTGGATATTTTTTCTTAATAAACAAGATGCTTGATACAATTACGCTTATATTTATGCTTAGGTTTATGCATGAAGAATTTTTATATTAAAAGAGGAAGTCCCACCCTATTTTTATGTAATTATATTTATGCATAAATTTAATAATGCTAAAAGTGAGATTTGCATGATATTCTATGCATAAACATTTTAAATGCTAAAAGAAGGATTTTTGTTACATTTTTTAATATACATTTATAGTATGTATGCATAAATGTCTAAATGTTAAAAAGAGAAATTTTGTCATATTTTCAATAAGTATATTCATGGTATGTATATACATGAATATTTTTATTTATCAAAAGAGGAATTTCCATTATATCTTTTAATAGGAATATGCATAATTAATTTTGGTATCAAAAAGAGAATGTTTCATCATATTTCTATGTAGATAATTATGGCATGTTGATGCCTAGGTTAAAATGGAGAAGAGAATATTTAAGAATATTTCTATGAGAATATTTTAATAAAATGATGTATGCATATTTATTAAAGGATCATTTAGAAAAAGAAATATCCATTATTCACACGAGTAGAGTTATTTATAGTTCTATTATATCCAAAGTAGAATGAATTTTCATATTATTGGATGTTTATCCTTACGATTAGAAATCACAGTTATTTTATGAAATAAATGGAGAAATGTCTTTAGGAAATAAATCTAGGAGTAAATTCAAGTAATTCTGTGCTAGACCATGACCACTTGAGAAAGTTGGGTCAGTAAGATGCCTGCCCGTCTCTTGAATTGTAAATTAAGCCAAGACTTGTGACCATTCCCATTTCTTCAGTATGAAGAAGAGATAATTGTCTGATTTAAAGAAATTTCCCTAAGATCTGAAATCGTCTAGAAATAAGTTAGATATTCGTTTTAAAATTGTAATAATTGATGGATGGATCACTCGAGATACGGGATTCATGATTTTCATTGAGGAAGTCTGGGTTTTGAAAAAAAGGGTCTTTTGAAATTAACACAAGAGATGTTTTCTCGTGAAATGGCTTCTCGTGAGAGGAAATCAAACTCAATGGGAAAATCCTACTTGCATAGAAACTCTGTTTTTGTAAAGGACTGTGTCACGCCATAATGTTGGAGGAAGCATTTGGTTTATTGTTTAAACTAAGGAGAGTTTACATTGCAACAGCCAACGGGGAGACATCAAAGGACGTCTTTACCAAGGTCTTGACCAGCCTCGGTATGGTTAAAAATGGTGCACTTCCGATACGATGGGCGAGGGCCGACGAAGCGGTCCCGTAGTGAAGTGCTAGGACACCTACGGAGGATCCTAGAGGGTTCTAACCAGGCGATGCACGGGCTCGTGGTGGTTGCAACAAGGACACCCATGCATATGTCAAGGGAGATCTTCATGGATTGGCGATAAATTATTTTAAGTGAACTGGAAACTATGAAATTGGATCTCATTGGTTGACTAGCGGGTCTTCAATGGAGAGTCCAGATGACACTTGTTTGTAAAAACAATGGAACTGGAATATTGAGGATTATGATGGAAATCCTGTGGTTTTATTCCAATTCTGTCTTGAAGATAGTTGAATCTGAGAAAAGGCAATTTCATATTGGGTGCGTAAGTGGTGTGTCTATTTTATATTTTTGCATGTGTGCCGGCTAGGGGACTTGGGAACTCTTTTCCCTAGTACTCGAGACAAAACACAAGCAAATTTTTATAAAGAGGGATCCCACCAATAGAGTGGTTGGGTGGTTCACTAACCCATGGGTTGTTGGGGTTAGGCTGGATCGGTGGACTCCTACAATAAAGTTCAGTTATGTTTAAGCTACGATAGTTGAAGTAGGTCACGGGGTAATTCTTGTTCTATGGGAAAGAATCAACGGATGTGCCTTGCTTGAGGGGAAAAAAGAGATAATCTCTATGAACCAAGTGCAAGTCCCTCCTTGATTCAGCCATGTGACCCGCGGGTTCGATCAAAATACAAAGGATAGTTAAGGCTCTTGACCCCGTTAGATAAATTCTCGTTAGAAGATTTTCTTGGAGGAATCGCTCGTGCTTTCTGGGCGAGGAAAGTTTTTTCGATTTCAGTTTTGCAAGAGCCACCGGACTAGTCCCTTGCTCGGACATTCGTGGGCGAGGCCCCGAGTGGGAAGCTTTGCCTTGGTACGCAAGAGGTTGCTACTTCCGCTGCTAGCACTCTAGAGTTCGATGCACAGAGAGGGTTGGGGTCTCACAGCTGGTAGTATCAGAGCTTTGTTGAAAGCTTAAGAATCGAAGATGAATTTTATCAGGAATTTATAATAAAATCTTAGAAAGGTGCATTCATATTTTGTATTTTCATTCAGATTAAGCTTCATTGATGAAGACTTATAATTGATAAATTGGATTATATAGATAGCGCCCCGTACTTATCTGGTATCCCCAACCTCACCCAAAATCAGGGTATGACTGCCTTTGCTTTTGAGCATATCCTCTCCTCCGCCTCCCCAGGACTAGATCGAGCAGGGCGAGTCTTACTAATCATTTCCAGGAGCTGTATTTTCCAGACCCAGTGGAGAGATGACAACATATGCGGTTCTCAGGGCAATATATCCACGCCTGTTGCAATTAGTGATAGAGGCTGAGACAGAACGTCTTTTTAGCCATGGTTTTGATGAGACTAGGGGTGATTCATGGTGTTATACTTTATCACCCCACACCTCGAGATTTTAGGGTCACTTGTCACATTTTTAGGCTTCTCAGCCGTTTTATCCCGAGGAGTAGGATTGTAGCATCAATGGCGGTGAGGGCATAATTGCATCGCGGCATGTCCACGGTGCAGTATCGCTTCTTCATGCGTATGCAATTGAGGCATTGACTTTTTGGAGCCATGTTGCTCTATGTATATATTACAAACCTTATGTAAATAAAGAATGTTTTGTAAAAAATCTAGTTGTCTAAGTGATTGAGAGCACCAGATATTGAGTTTAAAGGAATAAGTTCTGTTTTCTTAGGACGTATGTCATGGATCTATAGTAGAACGATCACCTTGTTTGAAGGAATTAATTTTGAACTTCTTAAGTCTTAGAATCTCGGGAACAAAGTCGAATAGAAAATTAACGATGTATCATTTTGGTAGAATCATGAGACGTGCGCAACCTGGTAATAGCCAGATCCTCACAAGGATGAGGATGAGCTTGACCCTGACGTTCGTAAAACTCTATACAGATCTCAGCTAGGTCCCTTCAAGGGTGAAGGGGAACACTTAGGTGAGGCCGTAGAAAAGTGGATTGAAGCTATGGAGGAGTACTTCGATGTCACAGGTTACAACGAAAAAAGTAAGGTGGCTCTTGCCAGGGTGAAGATCGTAGAAACAGCCAGAGTAGCGTGGAGGAACCACTGCGAGACCAACCGCTTGGATCAGAACACCCAGATGTGGGATGATCTCAAAGCATACCTCAGAAAGAGATTATGTCCTCTAGGCTTCTTGGAAACAAAGATGAACGAGTTCCTAGAGCTAACCCAGGAAAGCCAAACCACTGAGGTATATCACTATGCTCGCCACCGCTGGATGAAGAACAGCTGATGGCCAGGTTCATTCAGGGAATGAACGAACCTTTGGATACCTTGGTGAAGAATGCTAAGCCAGTTTTTATGGCCGAAGCAGTGCGGATGGCGAAGGATTTTGCCAAGGCCTTTGTTGTTAACGTCCCGCTGAAGCCAACACCCTCGTCTTTCAAAAGATTCCAAACCCCAAGAAGTACTTCCAACTTTCCGCCTCCTAAGAGATAGTAAGGTCCTAATCAAAACCAAGATACGGGAAGTTTTAGAATGGAAGGAAGGCCTTTTCCTCAGAGCACATTTTCTGGAACTCTGGCTCTTTCCAGGATGCAGAAGGAAGATCTTCAAAGTGAGAACATGTGTTTTGGCTGTCAAGGTTTTGGGCACCAGCTCAAGGATTGCCCAACTCCTTCTATGTTAATGGTCCAGGGAAGCCAAGGTCCTAGAATGCCAACACCAACCCCTTCGTATCAATCTAATCAAGGTCCCTCTCGCCAAAATCAGGGCAACCCTAGAAGAATGCTAGCTCAAGCCTGTAGCCTCAATGCAGAGTAGTCTCAGATCCCCCTCCTAGAATTGGGAAGCCAAAGAGAGAGTTCCACCCCAGATAGCAGCAGCCAGAGCCACCACAATAGCTGATGTAGTGGAGAAAGAAAGAGGATAGATTTATGCCGCCATTGAACATCAAGGGCAGAATCATCTCAGTTCTCTCGGTCATTCATACTCCACTAGAGTAAAAGGGTAAGCACTTTAAGCTCTTGATTGATTCAGGCAGTACGCATTCTTTTATTTTCCCAGGATGGTTGTGTAAATTAGTCCTAGATCAGAAAACAGGAAACCTATGCAAGTAGAATTGGCCAGTGGGAAGATCCTTTTCACACACCATGAGACATACCGTATTTAGTTTAATCTAGATGGGAATATAACAAACTGCCAGTTCAGAGTCTTACCTTTGGGAGTCTATGACGAAATCCTTGGAATGGATTGGCTCCATAAGAATCAGGCTGACATTCATTGTCACAATGGAACCATCTCTTCCCTTGACCTTCACGGGAATCAAGTTCAAGGAGCTGGAATTTTTGGATCCCCAGTTCTGCAGTTAGTCAAAGATTCTAAGTTTTTGAAGGGACTCAGAAAGAAGCAAGCTGTCTATGTCGTTAAAATGAATCCAGTAGACAAAAAATCCAAGGCTAAGGAACCAGAGTGGCTAAGTGAGTATGCTGATGTATTCCCTGAAGAGCTGACTAAGATGCCTCCGACTCGTAAAGTAGATCATGAGATAGAGCTAACCCCCGGAGCTCAGCCGCTCGATAGCCCAATGTGTATACAAGACGCCAGTCCCAGAAGCCATAGAACTTAAGGAGCAATTAAGACAATTGTTAGAGCAAGGATTCGTAAGACCCAATGTTTCACCTTGGGGTGCGCCCGTTCTCTTTCAGAAAAAGAAAGATGGAATGTTAAGACTTTGTATCGATTACAGAGGATTAAATCAGTTTGATAGTTAAGAATAAGTATCCTATCCCTAGGATTGATGAACTTTTGGATCGGTTAAGTGGAACCCAAAAGTTCACAAAGATAGATCTCAAATCTGGATATTACTAGATCAGAATTAAGGATCAAGATATCCCCAAGACAGCCATCAATACTTGCTATGGGCATTATGAATTTATAGTCATGCCGTTCGGATTAACAAATGCCCCAACAACGTTTAATCACCTCATGCAGGACATTCTCAAAGAATACTTGGATGAATTTGTTCTTTTCTTCTTTGATGACATCCTGGTATACTTTAAGAATGCAGCAGATCATGAAGATCATATGCGTAAAGTCCTGGAGATCCTAAGGAAGCACCAACTCTTTGCAAAAAAGAGCAAGTGTACTTTCTCTGCTGACCATGTCGAATACTTGGGATTTATAGTATCTAAGGATGGGATTTCTCCTGACCCCGCTGAAATCCAAGTAGTTGTAGATTGGCCAGAGCCTAAAATAGTGAAAGAAGTTAGAGGATTCTTAGGATTAACTGGGTGGTATCGAATCTTTATACCCAGGTATGCTCCAATAGCATCCCCCTTGACTAACCTTCTCAAGAAGAGTACCCTATTTCATTGGACCGCTATGTGTAAGAGTGCTTTTGATAAGTTGAAGATAGCCTTAGTAACCAACCTTGTCCTTAAATTACTAGATTTTTTCGTACCTTTTGAAGTTGTTAACAGATGCTAGTGGTTTTGCCCTAGGAGCTGTACTTATGCAAGAAGGTCATGCAGTAGCCTATGAATCCAGAAAACTCAGAATGCATGAGAGAAATTATGATGTCCATGACTTGGAGTTACTCTTAGTAGATTATGCTCTAAAGCTATGGAGACATTATCTCTTGGGACAGAGATTCACCTTGATGTGACAGATCATCAAAGTCTGAAGTGGATCTTCACCCAAAAGGATCTCAACATGCATCAAAGAAGGTGGATGCAGACCTTGCAGGAATTCGATTTTGAGATTAAGTACCGGCCAGGGAAAGAAAATGTGGTAGCAGATGCGCTCAGTAGGAAAGTCTCCTTATATCAAATCCATTGATCAGTGAAGCAAGAGAAAAGATTATGCAAGACAAATTGTTTGCCCCTATTGCTACCCTACTGATGCAGGAAAGCAAGACTCCTCAAGAAATGAGTCGAGTTCTTGGGTACATATTGGGGACGAAGGATGCATGTATTACAATAATCGGCTATGCATTCCCAATGATGAGGGAACAAAGGGAAAAATTCTGAGAGAAGCCCATGATAGCCCGATAGTAGCTGGACATGTAGGGTTCATAAAGACCTACATGTCTGTAAAGAAGCGCTTATTCTAGCCAAGACTCAAAAATGATGTACTTAATCATGTGTGTCAGTGTTTAATATGTCAAAGAGTCAAGGCAGAAAGGGTTAAGATGCCAGGAAAGCTTCATCCCTTAGACATTCCATAGATGAAGTGGGAATGTGTAAGTATGGATTTTGTTACTGGACTACTGTCAGTGCAATCATGGTACAACTCCATTTTTGTGGTAGTTGACAGACTAACCAAGGTTGCCCATTTGATTCCAGTAAAAGAAACCTACACTGTAGTGGATGTTGCCAGAGTCTTCCTCAAGGAGATTTTCAGGTTGCATGGCTTACCCAGAAGGATAGTGTGAGTGATAGAGATCCTAAGTTTACGTTAAGATTCTGGACTGCATTCTTCGAAGCAGTGGGAACTTTCTTAGATCTCAGTACATCTTATCATCCCAAGACAGATGGCCAGACTAAAAGAGTGAACCAAGTAATAGAAGATATTCTTTGGTCATGCTGTGGGCAGAGAACCCAGGAAGTGGTTAAACTACTTACATCTAGTTGAGTTTGCTTATAATGCCTCTTATCTCACTGAAGTATCGAGATGAGCCCTTTCAAAGCTCTGTATGGACAAGATTACCTCACGCCATTAACTTGGTCCGACCCATTGATCAGGGTGGTCGAGATGTTCAGACAAATGCTAGATGATATGGAGTAGCAAATGCAGTTAATCTGCAAAGATATTAAGGCTGCCCACCAAGATAGACAAAAGCAGTATGCTGATAAGAAAAGAATGGAGAGAGTGTCTGAAGAATGAGATATAGTCTTCATTCAAGTACATCCCAAAAGAAGTTCTTTAATTCTAGGGGAGTACAAAAAGCTGTCTCCTAGATACTGTGGACCATACGCCGTTACAAAGAAAATAGGAGATCTAGCCTATGAACTTCTTCTACCTCCCCATCTGAAGGTACATAATGTGTTTCATGTCAGTTTGCTTAAAAAGTATGTACCTAGCAGTCATGTGCTAGATGATTAGCAGTTGACTTTTTTGACTCAAGGTTAGATGGAACTCCAACCCGAAGAAATCCTAGATGTTCGGGAGAAGGCTCTCAGGAATAGAGTCCTTAGAGAATTTTTGGTCAAGTGGAAGTTCTACCCTTTAGAGGACGCCACTTGGGAAAAAGAAGATCAACTGATAAAGGATTACCCCCACTTTGCAAGATGAGGACATCTCGTGTTTTTCAAGTGGGAGAGGATGTAAGGTTCCCCCTCAGCCCCTAAAGATGTATAAGTTCTCCTCTCAATCCCTTGTGATCATCCCCTTTTGCAGAATATAAGAAAACATTGTTTTCCTTTGTTTTTGGTCTAGAGAGAGAAAATATTTTAGAGAGAGATAATACAGTTTTGATACAAAGTTATCCTTTAAAATTAAGATGAATTCCCCTAAACAGAAGTTTAAAAAGAGTTTTCTAATATGCATTAGAAATTAATTGAATATGTGCATTGGACACCTTAGCCTAAGGGTACCTATTTTCAAAAAATTATGGATTAAGATCCAAAGAGTGTTCTAATGGGCCAATGGGGTTAATCCAAGTGTTTGAATAAGAAAAATGCAAGAATGAAAGAAAATCCACAAAAAATGATTCTCACATAAGATGAAGAGTTGACTAGTATTGGCACTTAATAGTATAAAAATGGAAATTTTGACATCTCAGGAGGGTGAGTGGAGCTCATGAAGGAGGCACCTAGAATCCTCATCATTTTCCCAATTTTTAATTGAAAAAAATGAGATATTTCATCTCTCCTCTCACCTCTTTCAAACTAGATCAAAAAAGTGGACCTAACTAGTCCAAAACTTGTCCAAATTGGATCAAACTGAAGCTGGAAGCCTCTAGATCCTAGTTGGACTTGGTTGGTGGCCTCCCTCACCTATAAATAGAACCCATTCCTTTGTATTTTCATCTTAGTGTATTTAAATGCTGGTGTAATTTTCATTTTAGTGTAATTTCATTATCCCTCTATCTTGCCTTTCCATTGTGAAACTTTGGTGCTTCTCTAAACCTCTTCTTCTCTTGGAGATTACCCTCTTCTACTTGGTGGCCAATTCTCTTCTTTGAGGGCTACACATCTCCTTAAAGAGTCAAGACAAAACCAAGGGTAAGCCTAAAACAATGATGTTTTACTCTCTTCTTGGATGGTAATCTTCTTCCCAAACCTCTCTACATGCTTGGGAAGCATTCTAATTCATGGTTTCTTCTTAAAACCATGCCCTTATTGATTTATGTTGTTTAAATGAATTAATGTTAATCTCTTATGCTTAAATGTATTGTTTTTTATTTGTAATCTCTCTTTTTGAAAGAATACTCATTTTTATGGTTAAATCCTTCTAGGAAGGATAGTCCTCAATTCTAATCTCATTTTCTTACCCAAAACTCTAAGCCTAACAAGCTAGAGATGGAGATTAAACATTTTCATGATTTTTAACCTACTTAGAATGAGGTTAATTCATTTAAGCTTGTTTTTATGATATTCATATTTATTCATTTTATAATGAAAGAGAGCTTAGGATAACATTAACTTATTTATTTTTATATGGAAGTCATATTTGGATAATTTTTTCTTAATAAACAAGATGCTTGATGTAATTACGCCTATATTTATGCATGAAGAATTTTTATATTAAAAGAGGAAGTCCCACCATATTTTATGTGATTATGTTTATGCATAAATTTAATAATGCTAAAAGTGAGATTTGTATGATATTCTATGCATAAACATTTTAAATGCTAAAAGAAGGATTTTTGTTATATTTTTTAATATACATTTATAGTATGTATGCATAAATGTCTAAATGTTAAAAAGAGAAAATTTTGTCATATTTTAAATAGGTATATTCATGGTATGTATATACATGAATATTTTTATTTATCAAAAGAGAAATTTCCATCGTATCTTTAAATAGGAATATGCATAATTAATTTTGGTATCAAAAAGAGAATGTTTCATCATATTTCTATGTAGATAATTATGGCATGTTGATGCCTAGGTTCAAATGGAGAAGAGAATATTTAAGAATATTTATATGAGAATATTTTAATAAAATGATGTATGCATATTTATTAAAGTATCATTTAGAAAAAGAAATATCCTTGTTAAATTCCATTATTCATGAGTAGAGTTATTTATAGTTCTATTATATCCAAAGTAGAATGAATTTTCATATGATTGGATGTTTATCCTTAATGATTAGAAATCACAGTTATTTTATAAGATAAATGGAGAAATGTCTTTAGGAAATAAATCTAGGAATAAATTCAAGTAATTCTGTGCTAGACCATGACCACTTGAGAAAGGTGGGTGAGTAAGATGCCTGCCCATCTCTTGAATTGTAAATTAAGCCAAGACTTGTGACCATTCCCATTTCTTCAGTACGAAGAAGGGATAACTATCTAATTTAGAGAATTTTTCCTAAGACCTGAAATCGTCTAGAAATAAGTTAGAAATTCGTTTTAAAATTATAATTAATGGATGGATCACCCGAGATACGAGATTCATGATTTTCATTGAGGAAGTCTGGGTTTTGAAAAAAAGGGTCTTGTGAACCCAACACTAGAGATGTTTTCTCGTGAGAGGAAATCAAACTCAATGGGAAAATCCTACTTGCATAGAAACTCTTTTTTTGTAAAGAACTATCTTACGCCATAATGCTGGAGGAAGCATTTGGTTTATTGTTTAAACTAAGGAGAGTTTACGTTACAACAGCCGGCGGGGAGTCATCGAAGGACGTCTCTCACGGAAAAGCCTGCCAAGGTCTTGACCCGCCTCAGTACGGTTAAAAATGGTGCGCTTCCGGTACGATGGGCAAGGGGCGACAAAGCGGTCCCTGTGAGTGAAGTGCTAGGACACATAAGGAGGATCCTAGAGGGTTCTGACCAGGCCATGCACGGGGTCACGGTTGCAAGGACACCCATGCATATGTCGAGGGAGATCTTCATGGATTGGATGACACTTGTTTGTAAAAACAATGGAACTTGAATATTGAGGATTATGATGGAAACACTGTGGTTTTATTCTAATTCTGTTTTGAAGATAGTTGAATTTGAGAAAAGGCAATTTCAAATTGGGTGCATAAGTGGTGTGTCTATTTTTTATTTTTGCATGAGTGTCGGCTAGGGAGCCTGGGAACTCTTCTCTTGCTACATGCACTTATAGATTTTCTCTCTCTTTTGTATATTCATGTGATGAGCCATTGGATCACTAATCTCATGATTAATGGATACTAGATTCTTGCTTTGATGTGTTTGATTCCATATTTTGCTCTAGATCCATTACATTTGGTATCAGAGCCTTGATTTTGATCCATTATCAAGGTTTTGGGCATGAGATTAGTCATTTTCTTGATAATTTTTTGAATTTTCTCTTGATTTCTTGGAGTTTTGGCTTAATCTTACTTAATTTCTACTTAATCTTTGGAGATTAGTGGAGGAGAGGCATCATTTCATGTGATTTCATGGAGATTTAGCTCATTTGGACCTAATTTGGGCACTCTGGACCAAATTTTTGGAGCGGGGTACAAAAATTGGAAAAAATTTGAATTAATCATCTTTTAATCTCTCTGTTAATCACGTTTATCTTTTGTGCTTCTTTTTCAAGCTTTCCATAGCCATTACTCCTTAGATTCATCCCGTTTTGATCCCATTTGTTAGGGCTTTTGTTGATCTTGAGGAGAGGAACACATAGAGCACCAATTTACAAGCATTTTTTGAAATTTTTTTCATTTTTCTTCCCTCTTTGCTCCAAACCCTAATCCCTCCCTCATGCTTCACCATTTCCAAGTTCTACTCAACATAGATGGCTGCAAGCATCATATTATGGTGATTTCACGATAGTTGAAGTAGGTCACAGGGTAATTCTTGTTCTATGGGAAAGAATCAATGGGGTTGTGCCTTGCTTGAGGGGAAAAAAGCGATGATCTCTATGAACCAAGTGCAAGTCCCTCCTTGATTTGGCCACGTGACTCGCGGGTTCGGTCGGAATATAAAGGATAGTTAAGGCTTGACCCCGTTAGATAAATTATCATTAGAAGATTTTCCTGGAGGAATCGCCCGTGCTTTTTGGGCAAGGAAATTTTTTTCAGTTTCGGTTTTGGAAGAGCCGCCAGACTAGTTCCTTTCATGGACATTCGTGTGCAAGGCCCAAAGGGCAGGGGTCTCACAAACCAGTAGGTTAGTGATAATTAGTGAAAATTAAGAGATAGTTAATGGTTTTTTATTTTTTTATTTGATTAGTGTTCTATCTAGTAATGCTAACCTACCTATGCAAATGAATTAAGCAAAAAAAAAGCTAAAACAAAAAGATTATAGGTTTAAGCAAAAAGATTATAACAAAAAGATTTCACGATAGTTGAAGTAGGTCACAGGGTAATTCTTGTTCTATGGGAAAGAATCAATGGGGTTGTGCCTTGCTTGAGGGGAAAAAAGCGATGATCTCTATGAACCAAGTGCAAGTCCCTCCTTGATTTGGCCACGTGACTCGCGGGTTCGGTCGGAATATAAAGGATAGTTAAGGCTTGACCCCGTTAGATAAATTATCATTAGAAGATTTTCCTGGAGGAATCGCCCGTGCTTTTTGGGCAAGGAAATTTTTTTCAGTTTCGGTTTTGGAAGAGCCGCCAGACTAGTTCCTTTCATGGACATTCGTGTGCAAGGCCCAAAGGGCAGGGGTCTCACAAACCAGTAGGTTAGTGATAATTAGTGAAAATTAAGAGATAGTTAATGGTTTTTTATTTTTTTATTTGATTAGTGTTCTATCTAGTAATGCTAACCTACCTATGCAAATGAATTAAGCAAAAAAAAAGCTAAAACAAAAAGATTATAGGTTTAAGCAAAAAGATTATAGGTTTAAGCAAAAACCCTCTTGATTAGGCTCTCTAATCATCCAAATCACAAGTTTTTTTACTTAAACAAGTAGTAATCCTACTCTAAACACACACAAAAACACCAAAAACAACCAGACAAAACATAAAAAAATAAAAAAACTGCATGCCAAAGAACCTACCTGGCGCATCGGGCTAGGGGGCTCCGTCAAATTCGAATCAAAGATGGCGTAGACAAGTAGCGGATGAAACTCCTGGAAGTGGCACCAAAAATGTTAAGGAAACCCTACCCTAACCATGTCATGGGAAGTTTCCTATCCTGCTGAGCTCGAGCATGGCTCAAGAGCTCCACCGTAGCTGCTCGTCATCGTCGTCCTCGTGCACTCGTTGTCACACCGAGGCGGTTTCTCTAATCCAATGGGTGATGCAAGACTCTCGCGAATATTGTGTGGGATCTCCATGGAAGAGGATCGCGGTTGTTAGCCTAATCACGAGAAAGAGAGACACAGAGAGAGAGAGAGAGAGAGAGAGAGAGAGAGAGAGAGAGAGAGAGAGAGAGAGAGAGAGAGAGAGAGAGAGAGAGGAAGCATGGCGGAACAAGTGATTAGCACTAATCACTCCTAAACTCTTACGCACACCACACATGCTAGATTAGAGTTGCAAGAGAGAGGGAGAGAGAGAACACTCCACTTCTACTATATAAATGGGAGAATGAGTTACAAACAAGAGAATTTGGCTTTTATAGTTCCAAGCCTTTTTCCACTAGGCCGTGCGGGAGTAAGTGACTCGGGGCGTCCAAAACATAGTTAAGGCTTTTCTCTATGGTTTGGCCAATTGACCAAGATCCTCTTGTCTGTCCTTTGAAGCTAAATACTCGGGAGCATCTTCAAGGTGTTTCCCTCATCAAATGATAGGATTTACAATATAGCACGGGCACCCATTACATAAGTGTGCAGACATAGCTATCATAGGAATGTGTTAACCAATATGTGGTTAACAGCCACCACCTTGGCCTTCACCACGACCTCTACCTCTGCCTCTACTTGAATTGGAGTAGAAGGTCTGTTCTGATGTGTTCTTGCTTTGTGAAGAAGAGTCCTCACACCTAAAGACTTTTCTTCTATGATCAACATAGACACCTACTAAAGACTTTTCTTCTATGATTAACATAGACACCAAGTCCCAAAAGTTGGGAATATTCTCCCTAACTGCAATGGAGGTCTTGAATGGCTTGTACTCTTTGCCAAGCCCATTCAAATAGACACTTACCAAGTCATCATCTTCCACCAATACATTTTATAGACCTAAAGGATTCAACAATGCCCTTGATCTTTAAAGCTTACTCATTGATAGACATGCTTTTCTTTTCCACAGTATGCAGCTCTTGCTTTAGTTGCAATTTCCTTGCCTTTGTGTTGGTCTGGAACATGTGCATAAGATTCTGCCACGCAACTACTAGAGTGTTGGCATCATGTATGTGTCCTATCATCATGTCTGTGATAATAAATGAAAGCAAATACATGACTTTCCTTGCACCTTGATTCCAATCCTTGAATGCCTTTATATCTGCTGGAGTGGCATTCTTCAGACAACTCTAGAGGCTCCTCATTGTCTCCTTCCACATAGTCCCAAAATCCTTTACCCATCACGAAATTGGTCATTCTAAACTTCCAGGCGTGGAAGTTGTTCTTGTCTAGATTCTCACTGATAATCTTATTGATTCCATCAGATATGTTCATCTGCAACAATTAGAAAATTGTAAGAGATAATTTCTGTATGCAACTTGTAATACTAGAGTATCTTCTGTGACTACTGCAACGGTACTTCAGCACAACCTTTAGGAAAATTGTAAGAGATAATTTCTGTATGCAACTTGTAATACTAGAGTATCTTCTGTGACTACTGCAACGGTACTTCAGCACAACCTTTAGGTCACCAAATCTGACTAAAGTACATGTACATACACCCAATGTCAACAATACATGTGCACACACTGTCTGCACTACCAAAATGCACTGCTGCACTATGAAATAACCAGATTTCGACCAGAGAGAGTTCTCGACCAAATTTTGACCAGAGAGAGTTCTCAGCCAGAACTTCTTGAAACTGTCAAAAATACCTTGCAATGATAGAAAACGGAGACAAAGATGTGCCCAAAATGCGAATCTAGCCGAAAATCCCCTGTACAAAGTACTACTACTACTACACATGCACCTCCAAGCCTGCGAAGATAGCTCCTCAATTGGAGATGTGTAGCTCTCGGAGCTACAAGGGGTGTTGTACTGAAACCAAGAAGGGAAAGAGATGGTGATGCTCTTACCCGTGTACCGCTTCCTTGT
The DNA here is from genome assembly GCF_041138505.1 of Cibotium barometz. Classification (NCBI taxonomy): domain Eukaryota; kingdom Viridiplantae; phylum Streptophyta; class Polypodiopsida; order Cyatheales; family Cibotiaceae; genus Cibotium; species Cibotium barometz. The sequence goes on along the minus strand of NC_141055.1, from coordinate 25,691,384 downwards.
TTGCTTGTCTTGCCTCTTGCTTTTCTCCTTAGCTCTCACACAAACTAGAGCTCTGATACCATAAAGAGAATGTGGGGGAGAGAGAGAGCTTGAGTTCCTTTGCAAGAAAACACACACACAACACACAAGAGAGTGCAAGAAACACGAGAGATGGATGTTCTTCTATCTTCTCTTCTCTATAACAATGTAACTAAAAGATAAGAGTACATACATAAAGGGAAAATACTATCCTACAACAACATACAAAGTAGTCGGTCTATAGTGTGAACCTGACTACATGAACTGGCGCTATAACTATGCCATAACTCTAGTACTCCAAAGTGGTTGCCACACAGCCTATCATCCACTGGAAGCATATTAACCATAATCATATCAATAGTGCAGGTGACATAAGTGCGGAAGCGATCACCCAGGTGGGTCATCAATGTCCGTTTTGTAGCACTAGTTGATATCGATATCTCAACAGGTAGGCCCGATAAACTGGGGATACCAAGACCCTTTTTTGTGTCATCAGCTCAGACACGCTCTCCCTAGATAAGAGTTGAAGTCTTCCCAGGTCTTGGAGAGTGCGGTCTTCATAGTTACCTGGCCTGAAGGTGCAAAGGAAGCAAGTAGGTGTCCTCCCTCAGACCACAGCTTTTGCACATATAGATGAAGCACCTCATGTGGTCATCCCCATCTTTTGAGGTGGAGACTTTGAATGTGGGAAGCTTAATGTTAATCCAGCTCAACACCACGGATAAGTATTCTGGAGAGCTGGAGGGTTGTTTCCGGGGTGACCATGATTCATTGCAGCCATGGGGAGAGGTAGAGGAGCAGGAGGACTTCTGGGGGGCACAAAGTTGACTGGCTACTTTAGCGACTATAGCACTTGACAAAGAGGGGGATCTTGATGGGACTGATAGAACTAGAGCTCACACAAGAGCGTGTATTGGGCATGTAGAGATGATGAACTACCACAGTCTCAAAATTTTGGGAACTCCTTACTCACAAGAGTCGCCAACAGGATTGCCCAATTCTTCGTGTACCTATAGCAGACCCAGTTGCCCATCGTGTTGGCACACACTAAAGATCACTAGGGTCCTCTCTAGGGTAGTATACCCTCAGGAGTTAGCACAAGCTAAAGAGATGGTGACCTCTCTGTCCCACTCCACTACACACTCACACAAACTCAAGAACGGAATACAACACAGGAGCCAAGAGTGGCATGCACATGCACATGCACAAGACTGAAGTCAACAAGGGTTGGAACAGCTCCTCTCATCTCCTGCTCAACCCCTTCAAATGTCACTTCTTACTTGTGAAGGGCCACATAGTCTCAACCCAAGGCCTCACTCTAGATTCGAACAAAATAGTTGCCATCTTGAGGTTACCCCCTCCCCTCACTCCTAAGGTTACCCCCTCCTAAGGGCACTCAGGTCTTTGTGGGGCACATCGGCCATCACCATTGTCGCTACATCCATATGCATGCTGACATAGCCCTACCCACCATCACCTTCCTTGTTAGTCCCACCACCCCATTCCTCTGGTGGTCCACACCTAATTCCTCAGCCTTATCCTATCTTAAGCATTGTCTCACTCAAGCACCCATCCTCATCCCTCTAGATTGGTCCATCATCTTTCATGTACATGTAGATGCCAGTGTCACTGCCGTCTTTGTCATGGGTGCCATGCTAGCCCAACCCAGTGGTGGAAAGTACCAGATTGACCAGCCCATCTACTATGCTATAGTTACCTCCTCAACTCTGCAGAGAGAACTTGAACTACACAGCACCACAGAAAGGGAGGCTTTGGCCATAGTGTATGCTTGAACTACACAGCACCACAGAAAGGGAGGCTTTGGCCATAGTGTATGCTTGTCAAAAATTTTGCCACTACTTATTGGGTGTGCACTTCATCGTCATCACCAATCATCACACTCTCACAAGTACCTCCTCAACAAACCTCAGGTGGCGGGTTGAGTGTGGAGATGGCTTCTCTTATTCCAAGAGTTCAACTTTGAGATCCTTCTCAAGCCCGACAAACACCATGTGATGGCAGATCATCTCTCCTGCATCGACTCTGGTGAGCCTGCCACCCCTAAAGGTATCCATGATGGTCTTCTTGATAGTGTGCTTTTCAAGGTAGATGTTACCCCAGACTAGTATGGAGATGTTGTTGCTCTTTTGTCCATAGGCAAATTTCTGACTGGTCTCTCTCCCAAGGACAAGCGTCAACTCTTGTTGAAAAGCCGTCCATTTCAATTGATGGGCTGACCAACTCTACAAAGCGGGTCAGGATGGTGTCCTCCACCGTTAGTGTGTCAACCCCCATGAAGTGGAGGATGCTCATGATGATCCATCTGGGGTCACTACCTTGGTCGCACCACTATTGAATGCCTTTTTCACCCAGGACTCTTGTGGCCTACCATGTTCAAGGATTATTGGGTTCATGACCAATCTTGTGACATTTGTCGAAGGTGTGCCCCCAAGCCAAGCAAGCAGGCCAATAGACCTCTCCACATCTCCTTGGGATGGTCTCCATTTGAAAAATGGGGACTGGACTTTGTGGGACCCATTGAATCCATGGCCCACTCCAGTCGATGCAGGTACATACCACTGACTATGCCACTAAGTGGGCTAAGGCCATAGCCACCAAAGATTGCACATCTCAGACAGTGGAAATTTTTTTGTATGAGCACATCTTCGCTCGATTTGGTTGTCCCCTAGAGATCATGAGTGATCGTGGGACCCACTTTGTCAATGAGCTGATCACCACCCTCCTCACTCAGTAGTATCAAATCTTCCATGGGAAGTCATCTGCCTTTTATCCTTGTGCTAATGGTGGGGTTAAGCTAAAATCACCAACAAGGTCTTGTGCAAGCTGCTTCACAAGGCTTGCCACCAACATCCTCGACAATGGCAAGATGCCTTGATTGGCATGCTTTGGGCCTACCACATAGCCTCCAAGGCCACCACACAACACACTCCATTCCAACTCGCATTTGGTCTTGAGGCAGTCTCCCCCTTCAAGTTCAATAGCGGCTCCCCTAAGGTGGGCTCTCCATGCTTCTCTGACCCTCACACCTCTTCACGGCCAACATAAAGACCGCTAAGGCGATGTGGGATGAGATGGCAAAGTTGTATGGAGCAAAGGGGGCAAGCACTCCCGTATCTCTCTCAAGGTGAATTTTTTTGGCCTTGAAATGAAGAGTGGAGATTCCTTTGGTGTTAACCCATTTCTAGGGTTAACAAGAGCTACCGCCATTATCTTACATCAAGGAGTTACGGTAGATACACCAAAGGGTCGTACGCAATGGTGTCAAAAGCTACAACTTGGATGGGCGCTCGTATTGGTGTGACGGAGTAATTCTGGCGATTCCCGCTTCAAGAGTGTGTGGTACCAAGTTAGGATGAAGTCTCGAGTGATTTTCTTCATGGATATATTATGAGAGTAGTCATTGTAATAGTGTTAGCCCTCTTATGAGCCTAAAGGACCTGGTCGGCCATAGTTTAAGTGAGTGTGAACACTTATTATGGCCATGTATATAAGTGAATATCTCTCATAATACATTATACTCTCTCATTGTGCAATTGATTCTTGCTCTTGCTAATCTCTCCCCCTAATGCATGCTAGTGAGTGTGTGTGAGTGAAGTGAGGTGAGAGGAGGGACGAGTACTCGCAGCGCAACGCGACGGTGTGACAATGCTCGCGCGCAGGAGGTGCAGTGGAATTGCTTCTCAAGGAGTTGTAGAGGTTGGAGACCTCAAAGGTTACGAGCTCGGCTATTGGAAAGATCCTCACGACATTTGGGGTTCACCAGGTAATCTCTTGTTGGATGTTTTTCAAGGGGGGTTAGGGTGAGCATAACACTTGGAGGCTTCATAAGCAACATGAAGAGCATAATGGGACAACTTGCAAGCATTGATGCAAGAATTGAAGAGGTAGACACCATGGCGGTTCTTCTCAAGGTGATGCCAGATAAGTTCTCCAACCTTGTCACCACTCTAAAGCATCTTCCCAACCCTACCTTCGAAGACATCAAGGCGGCTCCCCTTGAAGAAGATTAATGATTACGTGTGAAGAATGGAGGATCTACATCGGCTTCTCCTACTGCATCAAATGAGACTCTTGTCATGAAGCATAGCCTTTAATTCTCTTACTGTAACAAAAAAGGACTTACGGCGGCAGATCAATGTTTCAAAAGGTATCCCCACATAAGCTCAAATGTAGTAATTGTGGAGAGCAAGGGGACACTACTTCAAGGTGTCCACAACATGCTTCTAAACAAGAGGCAGGGAACTTTATATCCAATATCTCTACTCCTAATAAGGGACTCCTATGATAAAGGAGTGTTGTATAATAAGCATACATTAACTCACAAGAAATTTCTTGTACAAGCCTATGTTATAAAGGCTTTTCCACTTGTTTTTGGTGTATGATTATGTCCAATGCCTTCCCATATCCCATGTGGCCATGTCCCAAGGTTTGCATTGAGTCGGGGTGTTGAAATTGTTGTATGCTCATGTTGAGATAAGGTGTGTGTGTGTGTAGCAAACCATCTCATGTTGAGATAAGGTTTGTGTGTATCAAACCCTAGCCTAGAAGCTATAAATGTATCAACTTTCTCTCATATTGTGTGAGAGGAGAACGGTACTTTGTAATTCTTATTTTAGCTTAAGCAATACATAAGCTTTTTGCTACATGGCTCTCCCTCTCTCCACACAACCTTATCTTGTTTTTCTTTCCATTGTTCTCATCCTTTCAACTCTTTTCATATTTCATAAGTCACTTATATACATGAACTCTCTTTTTATAATGGCAGACCAGCCATTTAACAATTGGGGGCCCAAAATTGGTTCTCTAGCTCTATGGACACCTAGGCTTATTGCTCATGGTCGACGTTACACATGTCCTAAGCTCCATCATCCCATATATATTTTACATGAAGTGCTTAGTGCAGTTAGGCTTATTGCTCATGGTCGGTGTTACACTTGTCCTAAGCTCCGTCATCCCATATATATTTTACATGAAGCACTTAGTGTAGTTTTGCATAAAAATGGATTACATAAAGCATAACCACTCTTAAAATAATATTACCATTGTGGTTAACATACTCCTCTCCCTAATTCAGGTCTGTCCTCGGAACTGGCATGGAGACTTAGTGGTAGTAGAGGGAGTATGTGTAGACAAAATTGTACCGTGATTTGGGGTACTAGGGGGATTAATGAATGGATTTGTAGCTCATCCAAAAGGCGATATCATGCCTTTGAAGGTTTGGAGACGCTAGGCAGGCATCCATTAGATGCACTTGTAGTAGCCAAAAAGCTACTTGAGTGTAGGGCCTTTGTTGATGTTGAAGGCGAGGCCTTGGGCTCCTTCATGGTAGTGATGCCACTGGGGAAACTCCACCAAAAGGGTGTTGATGAGGTTATAGAAGCAGATGGTGGCAATTATGGTGGGATCTAGTACTTGATCATATTTGGCTATGAATGCATGCATTTGGGCCAGCATGCTTTCTTCCGTGCTGCATGGGTTCTGGGACATAGGAGTGTTGAACCATGGAAAGTTAAACTGGAGCTTAGGGTTCTGCTTCTATTGAAAACGGAATAGGTCCCACGCCTATAGCGATGGTAGATGGGGAGGTAAGCAGAGTTGATGCAGAGATTACGAGGGGTTTGTAGTACTCAACCTAGAGCTGTGGCTTAAGTAGGAAGGGTTGTCGTGCCAAACCGGCTACTCGCCCATAAGATCAAACGTGAGGGGTTGAGCATCAGAGTGGGGCAGGATGTAGCTGCATTGTCGATGTAGGTGTTGGCACTTCCATGCATCGTGAGCTTGACATCAATGTAGAGCCGGAGGACATTAATGTCCATGCGGTTTGTGATCTTTTTGGGTGGCGCTTGTAGCTGAGTAGGTTGCAAATAGCCTGCTTGAACTCAATGCGGTCTAGGAATTGCGTAGTTGCGGGGATTGATGGGGGATCAGCCTCCTCATGCTCTTGCGGAGTTGGGGTAGGATTGTTAAGATATCGAGCTCAACTAGTGCTACGACGGACATTGATGACCCGCTTGGGTGATACTTCCGCATCTACACACTGGCATGGTTGGTGAGATTATGGGTGATATACGGCCAGTGGGATGACATGTTGTGTGACAGTCATTTTGGATTACTAGAGACTGGCATAGCTATAGTGCTAGCTCATTTAGTCGGGTTCACATTATGGACCAACCCTTCTATGTTATAGTAGTTGAGTACTAACCCATATAGTGTGTACTCTTATCTTTATGTTATGTTGGTTGAGTAGAGAAGAAGAAGATAGAAGAAAATTCAGCTATCTATCTGTCTCTTGTGTCTTGCTCTCTCTTGTGTGTGTGTGTTTGCTTGAAGCTCTCCCTCTCCCCCACATTCTCTTTATGGTATCAGAGCTTGGTTCATGTGAGAGCTAAGGAGGCAAGCAAGAGGCAAGAACAAGCAAGGAAGGAAGCGGTACTACATGGGTAAGAGCACCATCATCTATTTTCCCTTCTTGGTTTAGGTACAACACCCCCTCAATATAGCTCTGGGAGCTACACATCTCGGATTGAGGAGGTGTCTTCGCGGGAGCGGAGCTACAGGATGTTGAGATATTGAGCTCGTCTAGTGAGGCGGTGGACACTGATGACCCGCCTGGGGGATAGGCCCCACACTTACACCACTGGCATGGTTGGTGAGATCATGGGTGATATGCGTCCAGTGGGATGACAGGCTGTGTGACAGCCATTCTAGAGATTGGCATAGTTGTAGCGCCAGCTCATTTAGTTGGGTTCACACTATAGAGAACCCTTGTATGTATTTGGTTGAGTACCTTTCATATTGTGTGTACTCTTATCTTGTATATGGTGTGTTGAGTGTTGAGTGAAGAAGAAGAAGATTTTCAGCCTCTCACCTTGTGTGTTCTCTATTAGGGTTTTGTGAGTGTGTGTGTGCTTGCAAGAGCTCAAGCTCTCTTCCCCCTGTATCGTTTCATGGTATCAGAGCCTGGTTCATGCTAAGGGCTGAGCTGCAAGCAAGAGAACCACAGGAAGCGGTACGAGGGTAAGAGCTTCAACTACTCTTCCCTATTTGTGTTGGTGACTACACGCTTGTCGGGAGCTCTACGGGAGGCACCGGCAAAACGATCTCTGATTGAGGAGCTTTCTTCGCGGGAGTAAAGCTATAGGGAAACTATATTGTCCTATCGAACAGAATTTTTTAGGCCGAAAACGCGTTTCGAGCGCGTTTGGACCTCCGTTTTTCAGAAAGCAGGTGATTTCGAGCACTACGGCGGGTAAGTCATCGATTCTCTGCAGAACTCTGTTTTAAGAACTGCAGGAAGACAGATTGGCTGTGCAGACACTGTGGGTGCTATAAAGAGATCAACAGTTGCCATTGGGTGTATGTATGCACATTGAGGAGGTCACTGGTTGTGACATTTGACTGTACTACAGTACCGCTGTAGAAAATACAGCAGTTTGTGCAAAACAAACCAGAGTGCTGTTTCTGGTAAAATTGTGTGTCTGGCAAGATGTCAAATGATGGCATAACCCAAATTGTGACTAAGAAGCTTGATAAGAATAACTTCCATGCTTGGAGGTTCAGGTTGACGAATTTCCTGATGGGAAAGGGCTATTGGGACTACATAGAAGGTGAGCATGAAGAGACACTAGAGATACCGGACATAAATCCGACTGCTGCAAATGTGAAAGAGTTTAAAGACTGGAACCAAGGAGCCAGGAAAGTTAGTATTGGCTCTCCATTAGTATACAAGACACCATGATTGGGCACATTTAGGATGCCAAGTCCCCCAAGGAGGCATGGAACACCTTGGTAAAGCTCTATGAAACAAATACCAAGGCACGTAAGATACAGTTGAAGAATGAACTTCATATTGTGGAGAAAAAGAGCATGTCTGTGAATGACTATGCGTTGAAGATAAAGGGTATTGTGGAATCCCTTGCATCTATTGGTGTGTCAGTAGAGATAAGGTGAAAGTCTGTCTACGTGGTCTCGGGCCACAATACAAGGCGTTCAAGACGTCTATTCAGACTCGGGAAAACATTCCAAATTTTACAGATTTGGTGTCTATGATGATTATAGAAGAGAAAAGCTTGGGTGAAGACCAATAGTCTTCACAAATCAAAAACAGTTCAGAGCAACATGCCTTCTACACAAGTTCAGGAAGAGGACGAGGTAGAGGAGGCCGTGGACACGGTCAAGGAGGTGGCCGAACAGGTAATCAGAATTATGGCCAGCAGCAGCAACAACAACAGTCCCAGAATTCACAACAACACACAGGTGGAAGAGGCAAATTCAGAGGTAGGGGGAGTCAAAGAGGACGTGGAAATTGGCAAAGGAAATATAATGCTACACGTGAATGCTTTTATTGTGGTAAGCCTGGACATGTGCAGGTAGAATGTTATAAGAAGCAGGCTGACATGCAAAATGGGAAAGTGCAGCAGAACAACTATGCATCCTCAAGTAGAAACAATGAGGATAATGAAAGGTTGTTTGTTATGCAGCATGTCGTGAATGCCATGTCTGAAAATGTTGAAGCAGCACAAAAAGATGATGTATGGTATGTGGATTCAGGTGCTTCGAACCACATGACAAGTCATGGGGAGTGGTTCAAGGAGATGAAAAACCTTGAAAGACCAGGTTTTGTGGAAACAGGGGATGACACTGCTCATCCAATTGCCCATGTTGGAGATGTGCCATTGTCTATGCAGGATGGCAAAGTGAAGTACCTTGCAGATGTACTTCACGTTCCAAACATAACAAAGAATCTGGTTTCAGTTGGCCATATGATTGAGCAGGGTTTGCAGGTTCGGTTTAACCCTGATGGTTGTTATGTTGAAGACTTTAAAGACAAGTGTAGGTTGGTTGCAAAAAGGCAACAGAGTGGGCAGAATGTTTACGTTGAATGTAGACATGCCTGAAATGAGTGTTGCGATGTTTGCAAATGGTTCAGGAATTGTTGCAGACACAAACATTTGGCATAAAAGAATTAGACATGTGAATGTGCAGAGAATGAAGTCTATGCAGACTAAAGGAATTGTGACAGGGCTGCCAAAGTTTAAAGTGGAGGTATGCAGAGAATATGTGAAGCATGCCAATTTGGAAAGCAAACAAAGCATATATTTCCACGTAACAGATATGTGAGTAGAAATGCACTAGATGTTGTGCATTCAGATGTATGGGGTCCTACGAAGACCATGTCTATGGGAGGCTGCAGGTATTATGTGACATTCATTGATGACCACACAAGGAAAGTGTGGGTATATTTCATGAAGGAGAAGAGTGAGGTGTTCACTCACTTTCAGAATTTCAGAGTTTTGGTTGAAAAGCAAACAGGGAAATATGTAAAGTGCCTAAGGTCAGATGGAGGCGGAGAGTACTTCTCCAATGAGTTCTCTGAATTTTTGAAGAAGAATGGTATTCGGAGACAGTTTACATGCAGATACACTCCACAGCAAAATGGAGTTGCTGAGCGGAAAAACAGGCACATTGCTGAGATTGCGCGAGCATTGACGGAAGAGAAGAATATGCCGCATAGCTATTGGGCTAAGGCTGTTCTACAGCAGTATACATCATGAATAGGACTCCAACTGTAGCCATACATGATGTAACTCCAGAGGAGAGGTTTACTGGAAGAAAACCTGATTTGTCTCATCTGAAAGTCTTTGGATGCATTGCATATGTGCATGTGCCAAATGAGCTGAGAACTAAGCTCGATCCAAAAGCTGAAAAATGTGTGTTTATTGGATATTCCCTTGATGAGCAAAAAGGATACAGGTGTTATAACCCTGCTACACGTGAGTTGAGGGTAAGCAGGGATGTTGTCTTTGATGAGACGAGCACCTGGTATGCTACTAAAAAAGAAGCTGTTGGGGCTGATGGGAGTGGAAGTGTGGTTGCACAGAATGCAGGTCAGCAATCACAGTCTTTGAGTGGACCAGGAGAGTCCTCATCTACTGGGTCTGTTGATAGACCATGGAGTGGCAGGCTGCGTCATAATACCAGTCCTGCAAATGTGATTAGTACATCACGTAAAGGAAAAGAGAAAGTGGTTGAGCCCCTTGGTATGCCTGACATTTTTGCAGGGCATTCTCATGTTGATGGAGAGTCTATTGGCTCAGAGATGAGCCTTGATGAGGAGCTTGGGATCCTAGCTATGAGAACACCTGGTGTAAAGAAGGCTATGGAAGCCATGAATGAAAAGCTGCGAAGATCTGGGAGAGTGAAAAACCCTATGCAGAGGTTTACCTATGATGGTTATGTGGCACATCTGTTGGAATTAGGGTTGCAGGAAAGCACACAAAGCTTGGAGAAGAAGAAGCAAGAATGCACACAACACAAAGTGTATTAGATTGTGTCAATGTACAAAGATAAGTTAGCCCTAGAAGGATGGGCGTATATACAAGCCGGGGGAAAAAACCTCCTAAAGAGGGAAAAAGTGCCCCGGCGGTCCTAAGTGTGTTCACACACATCACTGCCTATATATATGGCAACAAATCCCCCCTGGGAGTGATGGTGTGAACGAGAGCTGGCACTCATGTATAGGGGAGTGCCATGCCCGAAGTAGATCAATCCACAAAGGGGAGCAAGCCCAAAGCTTTGCGGAAAGCTTCGAACTTCTCACGAGGAAGCGCCTTTGTGAAAAGATCGGCGAGGTTGTCCTGTGTTGGCACATAGGCCAAGCTGATCTCTCCTGCTGAGAGTCTCTCCCTGACATAGTGATAATGCACCTCAATGTGCTTTGTGCGAGCATGAAAAACTGGGTTTTTCGCAACTGCCAATGCGCTTTGACTGTCAGTGAAGATAGAGGTGGCAGACTCCTGTCCAACACCCAAGTCAGCCATAAGCCGTCTGAGCCACACACACTCAACCGTAGCTGTGAAAGCTGCCCTGTACTCAGCTTCACAACTAGAAGTGGCCACAGTAGGTTGCTTCTTGCTCAACCAAGATATGCATGAGCTACCGAGCATGAAACAAAAACCACTTGTGGACACTCTTGTGTCATAGCAACCAGCCCAATCTGAGTTCGAAAAAGCATGTAAATCTGGCGGCAACGATCCCCCCTTGGGATAAAACAACCCAAGATGTATGGTGCCACTCAAGTAGCGAAAGATACGTTTAACTGCCTTCCAATGCTGAGACCCTGGGCTATGCATAAACCTGCTCACCTGTGAGACTGCAAACTGAATGTCCGGCCTCATAATGCATACATAAATGAGGCAACCAACAGCTGTCTGATAGAGTGTGACATCAAAGTGATCTCCAGCATCATGAAGACTCAACTTCAAACCTGTCTCCATTGGAGTAGCAATAGGCTTGCAGTCTTCAAGGCCAAATCTCCGCAACAATGTCTCAATATACTTTGTCTGACACAAAGCAATACCTCCATCACACTGCTTAAATTGTATCCCCAAATAATGATGCAAATGCCCCAAATCTGACATCTCAAAAGAGGCATTCAAATCAGCCTTAAAATCAGCAATATGACTCTCATTTGGTCCTGTGAGCAGCATGTCATCGACATAGAGAGCAATGATTAGATGTACACCATCCACACGTTTAACATACAAAGTGCTTTTTGTTGGACTATTCTGAAACCCATGTGCAGTCAAATATGCATGTATCTTTTCATACCAAGCTCGTGGAGCTTGCTTTAAACCATATAAAGCCTTTTTCAACCTGCACACTTTGTTTTCCTGCCCTCTTTGAACAAAACCACGAGGCTGCGATACATACACCTCCTCATGCAAATCTCCATTCAAGAACGCAGTCTTTATGTCCAACTGATGTACATTCCAACCATTATGAGCTGCCAATGCACAAATGCTACGAATGGTAGTCATACGACAAGTGGGAGCAAAGGTCTCATCAAAATCAATGCCCTTTTCTTGAGCATAACCCTTTACAACAAGTCTAGCCTTATAGCGATCAACACTACCATCTGGCTTTCGTTTCAATTTAAAAACCCACTTACATCCAATGGCCTTTTTACCAATAGGCAAATCACACAAAGACTATGTACCATTCTTTATTATAGCATCATATTCACTTTGCATTGCAGCCAACCAATTTTCTGAATTTTGTGCCTCATCAAATGAAAGAGGTTCTTCCTCTTCACACATACTAGACACAGCCAAAGCATAACAATCTGATGCATAAGAGGCATGCTGAAAACCTGAACGAGTACGACTAGTAATAGGTGCATCAATCTTACTATCACGCAAGGTTTGCACCAGCCATTTAGGCATACCTCTAGCCTGCTCATTTTCAGCCCTATCCTCATGAATTACATCCTGTAAATCTGCATCAGAAATAGGCCGATCTATGATGTCGTTTGAAATCTGCATAGGCTGAATATTTGCCTCATTAGGACTTACATTTGAATTCCCACCTGTAAAGAGAGGCAACAACGTATCAAATACATCCCGTGAGCTTACACCTGTCTCTTTGGTACATGATAACAAGGGCTGCACAGCATCTTCCACAAAAACAACATCTCGACTAATCAAGATACGCTTTGACTGCGGATGATACAATCTGTAACCCTTGCTCTCAGCACTATAACCAACAAAAATGCATTTGACAGCCTTATCATCCAATTTTCTGCGTTGTTGCACAGGCACTAAAGCATAGGCCAAGCAACCAAAGACACGCAAGTGACCAATAGAAGGCTTCCTGCCATGCCAAGCTTCGTATGGAGTAATAGACTGCAAGGCCTTAGTGGGACACCTGTTGAGTACATATGCAGCACACATGACAGCCTCAAGCCAAAACGCATGTGGCAAAGCTTGGCTCTTGACCATACATCGTGCCATCTCCATAAGTGACCTGTTCTTCCTCTCAGCAACACCATTTTGCTGAGGGGTATACGGCACTGTACATTGGTGTTTTATCCCACGACTAGCCAGAAATGCATCAAACTCTTTAGACATGTACTCCCCCCCTCGATCAGTACGGAGGGTGCCCACAGTACAATTGGATACATTTTCAGCCATAAGAAAAAACTATTTGAAGCACAAAAACACTTCAGACTTTGCCTTCAGTGGATATACCCATGCATGCCTTGAGTAATCATCAATGAAAGTCACGAAGTACAAGTGTTTACCAAATGACGGAGTTTGCATAGGCCCACATACATCACTATGTACAAGCTGCAATTTGCGAGTGGCCCGCACAGAACCATCCTTTGGAAATGCAGAACGCTGCATTTTGCCCAAAATACAGCCTTCACAAACATGTTTCAATGGTGCCTCAAGAGGGGGCAATGAAGCCACCATACCAAATTTCTGCAAACGCAGCAAACTAGCAAAGTTCAAATGACCAAAACGAGTATGCCATAGTTTTGCATCAGAAACTGCCTTTTCATCAGAAACTGCATTTGCTGAATCTTCCACACACTTGTCATAAGAATTGAGCCTATACAGCCCACGAAACAAGGTTCCAGATACAATAATCGTATCACCAGAAGTCAAACCATGAACAGTACATCTGTCATCCACAAATTTGACTACAAGTCCAAGTCTAGCAAGCGCAGAGACAGACAATAGATTCTTCTTTATCCCTGGCACATACAAAGCATCTGAAAGTGTGAAAGCGCTGCCATTTGCAGCAGTAAGCATAATTTTACCAATGCCCTTCACACTGGGTAAGAAGCATTATTGGCACATGTGACAGTATTCCCATTAGGGACAGCCTCAAGAGAAGTAAACATATCACGATGCGAGGTAATGTGCTTTGTAGCACCACTGTCAAAATACCAAACATGAGAGTCAACAGAAACTGCCAAACATGCATCATGTACAGATGGGTCATACTGGCAATACACGCTAAACGCCCATTCTGTATCCTGCACAACATTTGCAGAATCTGCATTTGTAGAAGCATCCGCTATTGTGGTTGCATTTGACTCTTTCTTCTTTGCCTCTTTAGCCTTTAGCTTAGGGCAATTCTTAATGACATGATCATTTGCCTTACAATAGTTGCACCTGGTCTTTTTCTTGCCTTTATCAAGAGCCTTCTCAGACTTATTGTTGCTACCTGTGGAAGGAGAAGAAGTTGTAGACCTACTAATAGGAGAAGAAACAGTGGAAGGGGCTGCCTTACCACTTCTTCTCTGTTGCTGGGCAGCAATAAATGCTTGATCAACTGCACGCTGCCTGGCCCTGTTTTGCCTGGACTGCGCTTCTTGCAAGAGCTTGTTGACTAAAGTATCATACTTGACAGCATCAGGTCTGTCCTCATTAAGAAGTCTCCACGTGGAAGCAAAAGTCTGATATGTCTCAGGTAAAGCATCAAGAACAGTCTGCACAAGAGAATGATCAGGAATAATCTCACCTGCAGAAATCAACTGCTCTTTGAGATCTTTAATCTCAGCAAGAAAAACATTCATGTCATCATCTTCTTGCATAATCTTCAATTCTAGCTCTTTACGCAGGTAAGCGATTTTTGCCTCGTTACGACCTGCATACAAACCAGCTAGAATATCCCAAGCCTGTTTTGCTGTTTTAGCTGAACGAATATGTGGGGTGATGTTACGTTTGACAGAAAGTGCAATCAAGGCATGAGCCTGCGCATCTTTACCATCCCAACGAGCTTGTTCAGCAGTGGGTAAAACAGCAGCAACAGTAGAGCTGCTAGAACCTGCAACATCCTCAACAGATCCTACATCCACAGAACCTGGACGTACATCTATACCCTGCACAATGTTCCACACTCCTTTTGCAACCAAAACATGCTGCATCATGTATGCCCAAAGTGGGTAGTTGCTATCTCCATCCAGTTTGTCTTCATCAGCAGACAACATGCGAAATACATCATTGCTGTTATCAGCCATGGCCACTGACTGAAACTGATGCAAAAGCTGCCTGTAATGAAGCAAAGATTGAACAGAAAACAACTCGTGATATGTAGCACGGTCCACAATAGAGTACGTATGCCTGTTTTGCAGAAAACTGCACTGTCGAAATTTCTGCAGAAAATGACGAAAACACCTGTGCAGAACTTGAAATGCAAAAACGGAGCTCGAAACGACCTCAGATGCAAATTCTGAGAACGCTAAGCCCGAAGGGCTTATTTGCAGAGTATAGGGACCTGCAAGCGCTCGTGAAAACTCACCTCAATCGGAGAACGTGAGTCGGAGGGTGCTGGCGGTGTTGCCCTGGGAGCCGATGCCTGCTCTGATACCAATTGTTGGAATTAGGGTTGCAGGAAAGCACACAAAGCTTGGAGAAGAAGAAGCAAGAATGCACACAACACAAAGTGTATTAGATTGTGTCAATGTACAAAGATAAGTTAGCCCTAGAAGGATGGGCGTATATACAAGCCGGGGGAAAAAACCTCCTAAAGAGGGAAAAAGTGCCCCGGCGGTCCTAAGTGTGTTCACACACATCACTGCCTATATATATGGCAACAACATCACTATGCATATATGGCAAAGGTTGTGCAGGTTGTAGAGCCCACATGCATTGATGATGCTGTTTTTGGAAATGTGTGTTGGGAGAAAGCTATGGATGAGGAGATGAATGCACTATATGGAAATGAGACTTGGGATTTAGTGCAATTGCCTGAAAGCTATGGATGAGGAGATGAATGCACTATATGGAAATGAGACTTGGGATTTAGTGCAATTGCATGAAGGCAAGAAAGCCATTGGATGCAAGTGGGTGTACAAAGTAAAACATAACAGTGATGGAAGCATAAACAGGTACAAGGCTAGCCAAAGGATATGCGCAGACATATGGCATTGATTATGAAGAAACTTTCAGCCCAGTTGCCAAGATGGCAACAATGAGAGTTGTGATAGCAGTGGCTGTGTCAAATCAATGGTCTTTACATCAGATGGATATAAAGAATACATTCTTGCATGGGGATTTACAAGAAGAGGTGTATATGCTGCAGCCACCTAGTTATGAGGATGTGGGTCACCCCGAGCATGTTTGCAGGTTGAAGAAAGCCTTGTATGGCTTAAAACAAGCACCAAGAGCATGGTCTGATAAGATTTCTGAATATCTTGTCACTATTGGCTTTCATGTAGCCAATGCAGATTTCTCGCTGTATGTGAGACACGGTGATAGAGGGGTTGTGCTTGTTGTCATCTATGTAGATGACTTGATCATTACGAGGGACCATGATGCAGAGATCTTTGATGTAAAGATCTTGCTTAGACAGAAGTTCGAGATGAAGGATCTTGGGGAGCTCAGATATTTCTTGGGCATTGAGGTGATTAGGTCACCACATGGTATTGGATTACTGCAGAGACAGTATGGCTTGGACATGTTGTCCAAGTATGGTATGACAGGCTGTAAGCCTATTTCCATGCCATTGGATCAGAATGGCAAGTTGAGTGCAGATTCAGGAGAGATTTTGGAGGACCCTACTATGTATAGGCGCATAGTAGGAAGCTTGATCTATATGACGATCACCAGACCAGATTTGAGCTATGCTGTTGGGTTGGTACTATTTGTGCAGAAGTAGCTGTTAGCAAGAAAACGAATTGATAAAGGGCAAATATATATATATATATATATATATATATATATATATATACGTTTCACAAAAAAAAGAAGCAAATATAAATATATATACCCATAATGTTATTTATTCATATACCCATAATCTTATAAACAGCATGGCGGACAAATATATATATATATATATATAGAGGATATTAGAGAAAGTACTTGGAGAGTGAGGAGCTTGGAGATGTGGGCGAAATTGTGAGAGCTCTTGTTTAAAAGAGGAAGCTTTATGGGCAAAATTATGAGAGCCCTTGTTTAAAAGAGAGGAGCTTTATAGGCTGGCCGCTTTCTGACCTAATAATCATCTAGGAAACATGGAGATTATAAAATCTCTCTTCATTCACTTTTTTGTAGATGAACTATCAGATTTGCTAGTGTCTATTTTCTTATTATAGGGTATTTTAGTTGCACTATGTTATTACAATGACTTGTATTTAGTATAGTCACTATTAACCCCATTTTGAGGTTAACTTAGCATCTCTCCATTACATATGAGAGATAGCACAATGAGAATCATGAAATGACACTATAAATGTTGTAATTATGAGAACGGTTAGCCATGCCCAAGCCTATAGATCTTGTAGATCTTGTAGTCATTTAGTTCATCTCTTTTTAAGTTTTAGGCACCCAAGTGTGAATAAGGGCTAGTTGTATAAATAACAAATTCTCATAATGCAAAGACACAATCCCCCTTTTTTATGCCAATTGAGTTTAGTCCTTACTCTCTTATGTCTATGGTGTATGAGAGATAGAGAATTGAGAGGAGAGAGTACTTTAATGTTCCTCTTATGCTTGCGTTCATGAGTGTGAAAGTAGAGACAAGTGATTGTCCTTGTATAAATAACAAATTCTCATAATGCAAAGACATGATCCCCCTGTATGCCAATTAAGTTTAGTCTTATCTCCTTACTCTCTTATATGGTATGAAAGAGGGAGAGAGAGTACTTCATTCTTGGTGCATGCTCCTCTCATGCTTATGTTCATGAGTGTGAGAGTACTGAGGAGTGAGTGTCCTTATATGGAGAGAGGCAAAATCTTGGTCATAGCTTGAGGGAGGAGGCAAAGGCATGGAGTCTTCAAAGGTACTAGCACTAGCTTGGAGTCAGCTTCCCCATGAAATGTTAAGGTAAGCATTATTCGTTGTATTTGGAGAGGGGTATTGTAGCCTATAATATTTTTAGCACCACTACCAGCAGGGAGCCACCGATCTCTTTCTACTCTATTTGCACTCCCGACCATCTTCTTAAAAATTCCTTTTCCCTAGATATGGCTTCTTAAAGCTATGTGGAGGCTATGTGATTGGTTAAAAAGAGGATAAGTTATGGATAAGGTTGTGAGAAGGGAGAAAAAAGAGAAAAAGAAGGGTTGTTTTTTATTGTTTTAGCATTTGGAATGGTTGGTTGCATGATGGTTTAAGAGTTAGAAAAATAAAAAATAAATTATTAGCATCTATACTTGCATGGTGGAAGCTTATTAATCACACTTTAATGAAAATTTAGAAAAATAAAGAGCCATTGATCCTATTGCTTATTATCACATAAACATTCATGTTGCAAAGGAACAATCTGGAAATTTTGAACTCAACGAACTATTGATTTTTGGTCAAAACTTGCAGAATCACGTCACTGTGATTCTACAATCTACAAAATCATGCTTGTGATTTTCGATCACATAGTGATTCTCTAACAATTCCAGCTATCCAGGAACCTCGAGATTACGCATTAATTACATCTTATTAAAGGCGATTAGGGCTAGATATAGATGCTGCTATGGGGGATCGTGTGATGAAGAAGTAGGGGCTTCATTAGGGTGAAGATAACATGCATTTCTCCATTGACAAGCCTCTTTAAATAGGTTGAAAATAAAAGGTTACATACATCACTAGTGATATCACTTGGCCTTCCTCAATCTCCTCCATGAATACAGGAGATAGCATCTCTTCTTGTCACCTACTTGTGTTAATCATGCATGCTATTTTCTTTACATTTTACTCTCCATAATAACCTTACAAACTTGACCTCTATGAAACCTTATGTTATCAAATTGACATTCTAACACCCCCCCTCAATTTGATGACCTCCTTCCCTAGCAAGATAACATTGGCATGGCTTGACTCCAAGAGTCTCAATCCTCTGCTATCACATGAGCTACATGGCTTGACCCCTCCTAGGCCTCTACCTATGCCTTAACACGACCACTTATCCCCAGTCTGGTCTGAAGATTTACAACTGAGGTAAGATTTAACAAGGCTTAGAATTAAAAAGATTAGTAGAGTAAATTAAGATCTAGAAGGTTCCAATTAGCTTTAACAAAGCTAGCCTCCTCTTGGGAGGCTGGTTCTTCGGAGATCTTCTCTTGTTGAGGTAGGACTTGTGCTGAAGAATTTTTCAGTGGAGGCTTTGGTGTAGATTTTGTTAACATTGTAGGCTTCTTCTTCAAGACCATGGTTCTCTTGCTTCTTCTTGTATTCTTCAAATAGGGGAGCTTCAATACCTTCCAAGGCAGGTTATGGAAGATTTTGCAATGTTGATACAAGGTGACCATATTCCTCACTGGGCATGCTCTTAAGAAGCACTACGATGGCATCTTATCCTTCCATATAGCAACTTCAGCTACTACTGCTAGTTGTGCCATCAAACTTTTCATATATAGTTGAGATGCGTAAGAAAAGTATATATGGGTTTCATTTTTAATTCGACGAATTTGATCTTTAACCCTATCTTAGAGTGCTCACCCTTGGCCACAGTTATTTTTTCTAGTGTATTCCATGCATCATTCTTAGGATCAGCTATATGATGTAAAAAGCTGTCATCACTGAGTCCTAGGGCTATAATAGCCAAAACTTTTTTATCCTTTCACATCCATGCTCTCTCTCCCTATCTAGTGGAAGGTTTCTTTTCTTTACCATTTGCAATTGATCACAATCCCGTGCCATTGAATTTGTTCATTTGAAGTGTAGCAATGATGATGAAGGATGGTCTTACCACTTGGTTTTGAAACACAAGGGCAATGTCTAAAAACCCTTTACTAAGAAAATGAAAATTCAAAGATTAAATCAATGCCTCGTCTTCATATAAATGCATGTTGAACGATAAAAACTCCAAGCAACTCATACATCATAATAAAAAGGTTTGAGATTTTTTTCTTCTTAACCTTTTTCTTAATCATCTTCTTCACATTATTGAATTTACAACAGTTGGCATTATGAAGATTGTTGCTTCCCTTTTATGATAAGTGAGAAGCACATGGTGATTTTAAGGTACCAAGTATCTAAGCATAAGACTTAGCCCTTAATTATTAAGGTGTAAACTCAAAAGCATAAGACTTAAGCCTTAAAAAGCTTTAAATCATTTTTAAAGACACATTAGCCCCTTACTTTGGGGCTGGCAGATGTGGATGCTCCCTGAGGTTAAATTTAGGTGGAAAGATAGGGAAATAGAGGATTCGACTTGGGAGTCAGTTGAGATTGTTCAGCACAGTTCTCCTTCTTTTCATTGCAAGAGTGCAATGTTTTGAGAGAGGGGAAGTATGTTATATGCACATTATGTGTGCATATACTAGGAGTCTAACCCACATCTTGTGAGCATGGGAGCAAGCTCTAGTGGAGCATGGGTTAGGACTAACCTTAAGGGTTAAGGTTAGGGTAAAGCATCCAAGGGTCACACATAGGAAATGGAGAGTCAAGAGTCACTTGAGGGCCCTCCTATATAATAGGGGCATGGGGCACACTCAAGGGAGGCTTGGGGGCTTGGAGGCTTAGGCTATGGTATCTTGTGTATAGAGGTCTATATCTAATCACCTACCATTTCACACTATAGCTACATGCTATTGGATTGGAGTTATACCTCTTGATGGTATGGGACATCAAGGTAGAGGTATGATGTATTTCATTTATAATTCATGTGTGCATCCCTTGGGCTCGGGGGTGGTCAGGTGGTTGAGTTTATGCTTGATTTATGCATGTTTATGCATAACAATTATCTAGAGATATCTTAGGATTACAACGACCGTGATTCTTCTAGATCTTGTAAAATCATGACAATTGAGACCTTGATGTTTATCAGAATAAGTGTTCAGGGGTGTTTCTAAGGATACCCTGACACTAAGGAAAGATGTAAACATTTGAGAGTAAGAAAAAATTTTACCATGATTTCTGTCATATGATGACACCCATGTTTTTCAATCACGTCCGTGATTCTATAGAAATTTGGTAACTGTAGACCCGGGTAATCCCAATTGTGTGTAAATCAACATTTTTGCTAGTTAAAACCATTTCATGCCCTTAAGGTCAAGAAGGTTTGTTGGTGACAACATTGCCCCTAATGAGAGTGCATCTAACCAACCAGGATCCTCTTACTAAAGAAGCATAGGGTCTCGCTTGGCCAACACACAAGGAGTGTGTTTGCTTTGCACAGAGACTGAATTCTTTTGAATCTTCAAGTACTGAGAGGAAACCATGGAGAACCATCTTAACAAGGAATACTTCTTCTCAAACACTATCTGGTGGGTTCATCGACTTAGCTCGAGGAATCCTAGGATATAATTATGAACTTGAAATATAAGCCCTACAGGCTGCCAAGGGAAGTAAGCACTAGAAGATCTAGGAGTATAGGGCAATAATTAATGAAGAAACAATGATTACTAGGGAGGAGCCATCCTCAATCCACAATAACTTACTCCTAGAATTAGAAGGGATTCTATAAGTGCCTAAAAAGGATGGGTGTAATGTATTTCCCTACTTCTAGGGAGCTAGAGATTGAGAAAAGAATGAGAGAAACACAAGGCTTTAACAAGATAAGATAAGCCTAGACCTCTGTAGAGCGAGTTGGTCAAGAGACGAGCCCTTGACATGGCAATGCATGGGGAAGAATCTTCTAGCCTCAATGGATTGAGGCACAAAGAAGACTTGGTCACACAAGACAGTGCTAGGGAGATTGATCAGGTAATGGAGGAAGGCATGCCACCTCTAGAGCCTATTCCAGAGGAGTCTTAGGAAGTCCTAACCGTTCTCGTCGTCATAGCACCTCTCTCAGGCAATGATGGCGAGCTCTCGAGAGAAAATTCAGAGAAAACCTACAACAAAACTGAATTAGATGTGATGTTAAGAACTCTAGAGTTCCAGGAGTTCATGAGAGGCATGTTGTTACAAGAGGGAAACCTGGGAGAAGCAGTTTTGGATGATGATATGGAAATGTGGGAGCTATTCCAATACCACTTAACCCAAGGGTACATGAAAATCGACATGCTCGAGTCACGAGAGGCCGAGGCAAGGGTGGAACAACCATAGGAAGGATGGCAACGAGGCCCCACCAAAGGAGCCAATTATAGTGACCCCTCATATGGGAGTCACAACACCTATTAAGAATGGCTGAAGGAATAGGAAGGGGGGTTGCTAGGGAGTTAGGCACTGCACCAACACCATAAAGAGCAACATCAATCAAGCCCAACCATGTGGCGAGATTAATGTAGAAATTCTCAAGTGATGGTGATGCCAAGCAACACCTCGAGATATTCAAATTAGTGTGTGAAACTTGTGGTTTGGTTAGCAACTAAATGAAATATTTGCGTTCTCCCTTACATCAGAAGGAAAATTGCACCAATGGTATTGATCGCTTAAGTTTGATGACATGATTAGATTTGCACGGCTTAAGAGTGTGTTTATGCCCAGTTTTGTACGAAGGGAAGAAAAGTGGAGCCATGTGGTTAACATTAAGCAAGAAGAGCATGAGTCGATGAGAGATTATATCTCGCATATGAAAAACCTATACTCAAGGTAAAAGCCTAGGGAAAGGTTTAACAAATGAGCAATTGTTCCTTGCTTTCGTAGGGAAGTAAGAGACATGAGAATGGACAACTACTTGTCATTGGCTAAGCCAACATCGCTTGATGATTGTTGCAAATTAGTCATCAACTTTGAGGACAACATGCTTGAGTTACACAACTTGATGGCACCAAATCTGTCACTTTGGTAGCTCCGTCGCATGCATCGGGCTGAACAAGTGCGATAATCTCGGAGATACCAATAAAGGATATGACCTTAGATGAGCTAAGTACTACGCTTCTAGATAAGATAAAGCTATAAGAGGTAAGGGATATGCCCATGAACCAACATCTATACCCCAGATGGGAGTTAGTATGGTGCTCAATTCATAATGTCCAT
Organism: Cibotium barometz; assembly: GCF_041138505.1. Taxonomy (NCBI): domain Eukaryota; kingdom Viridiplantae; phylum Streptophyta; class Polypodiopsida; order Cyatheales; family Cibotiaceae; genus Cibotium; species Cibotium barometz. The sequence continues at coordinate 25,668,692 of NC_141055.1, read as the reverse complement.
ATCGGGTATTAAAGGTTATCTTAGCTAGATCTTGCTCTTTGATTCTAATATGATAATATCCTGATCTTAAATCAATTTTTTGTGAATACATGAGCATCATGCAAATGATCCGAAAGCTCATCTATTGTGGGGATTGGGTGTTTGTTCTTGATGGGGTGAGCTGGTTTATTCTTGATGGTGGTGAGTTGGTTTAAACCCCAATAATCTATGCATAATCTAAGGGTTCCATCCTTCTTCTTTTAGAGAAGTATAAGAGCTCCCCCCACGGTGAAACACTAAGCCGAATAAATCCTTGGTCCACTAATTGTCTTAATTGTTCCTTGAGTTCAATGGCTTCTGGAATAACCATTTTGTAGGCTCGCTTGGCTATAGGTTGGGCTTCGGGAAGCAATTCTATTTTGATATCTACTTCACGAATTAGAGGCATCTCTATTTTGAGATCTACTTCATGAATTAGAGGCATCTCTATTAACTCCTCTAGGGATACATCCATCTATTCGTGTAGCCACCACTACGGCCGTGAGTCATTAGAGTTTGCTTCTTTCCCTACTCGATTAAGATTTACTACATAGATTGACTACTTCTTTCAAAGTCCTTTGAGTAATTTAGCTACTTTAATTGTAATACTGGACACCCATTCTCACCAATCTCTTCTACCTTACTACTACGAAGGTCGATAAAAGAGATGATCCCTTTGTGGTGGCAAGGATATCAGCTTGATTCTCCATAAGCCAATCCATTCCCAAAATCCCCACCTGATGAGAATTGAATTGTGTCTATCTCTTGGCAAGTAGTGAGAAGATTCCATTAACCAATTTCACTTACATCGGTTTCCCATGTTTTAAGACTAGTTTATGCATGCATCCAACAGAAACAAAAGAATGAGTGCTTTTCAAAACCTATCAAAAGCCTAAATTCCTTAGTTTAATAATTTGGCGGTGCTACTTGAATCATAAAAAATTATCTATTGGTGCTCTATGGATTTATAAACTTGGCCTTTTTCCTCTTCTTCTTCTTGCTCCCACAACCTTAGACACAACCAGTTGGATACTGAACAGTCTTTAAGAATCTCCCCAATTTTGAGGAGGGGGTGCCTCGTTACTCTAATTGAAGGAGTAGGTATTTGGAAACAAGGTCTTTGATTATTCTGCATAGGCATCCTGGTACTCACCTAGTTTGGGCATTCAAAATCTTTGTGGCATGGTTGCTTACACTTAAAACATGCATTAGCTTGATGTAAAATGTTTCTTTGTCTTGAGGAGGGGGTCCCTAGCTACCCTAAATTGGAGGAGCAGGTGTTTGGAAGTGAGGTCTCTAATTATTATGGGTATGCACCCTAGTATTCACCTAGTTTAGGCATTCAAAAGCTCTATGGACCCTAGTATTCACCTAGTTTAGGCATTCAAAATCTATATAGACTAGTTGCTTACACTTAAAACATGCATTAGCTTGACGTAAAGTATTCCTCTATCCTTCAGATGGAAAGGGAACACTTGAGGTAGACATATGGGGTTGAGAACTCTTTCCACATATGGGACCATTGAATCTTGCCCCTTGGCTTCCATATGATCCACAATTGCTCTTAGGGTTTGCAAGATTTGGTGCAAATATTTGTGGTAGATTTCTTTTAATGGGTATGATGGTACTAGCTTTTGAAAATCTTTACATGGAAAGGCCTTAGCAAAATCTTGTGCCATCTTGACACGGCTTTAAAAATAGACATTGGCTTAGCATTCTTAACCAATCTATCCAATGGGGGGTTTTGGTTTCCTAACAAATTGATGTAGTAAAGTCATTTGATCCATCTAGGGTAAAAAATAAGGGCGAATATTAGCCAAAAGGTGAATTTTAGGCACCCAAAAATGTGAGGGTGAATTTAAATAATTAAAATTTGAACTTTCTAGCCCAAAATTTTATGAATGCGTATGCCTACATTTATTTTTTTATCCCCCTTCTCATACTTGTCAACGTAGCAAGCAGGAACTTTTGCCCCATCAACTACGGGGTCTCGGGGAACCTAGAGAGACTCGCCTTCGTAGAGCTCTCCCCAATGTTGTTTGTTCCCTAACAGTCCATGTATGCATGTGTTTGAGGGTGAAACCCTAGTTCTTGGTCGTTTTTATGCGGATGAGGTTTTGTGGTTGTTGGCTATGTAATACAGAGGGCTCATCAATTTCTGTAGAAGGCTAAATCCTGAGCCCTTTTGGTTGTGCACAGGATTTTACACTTCCCATGACTCCACAACATGTATGTAGCTATAAAAGGCACTACCTTGGATGAGCAATCGACACAGAGAAGAGGGGAAAAGAGCTTCCATGGGGGTGCCTAATGCATATGTGACTACAAAAGAATGAAGGGGTGGCAGTGAAATGTATGTAGCATGCTTTTTCTGGCTACCCGCGAATAGCACTGCCTACCATAATGTCTTTGGTCCCTGAGGTCTCTCTCTCTCTCTCTCTCTCTCTCTCTCTCTCTCACACACACACACACACACACACACACACACACACACACACACACACACACACACACACACACACACACACACCATACACATAATCTCTCTCGTACACTTCATGTGCAAAAAAGTATCAAGATGGCTTCTACTGGATTTTCTTGCTTTTGTAGATCTATTAATAAAGTTTTCTCTCTGTCTTTTTGTTTAAGGAAAAACTTCCAGTAAACTGAAGACCACATACATACCTCGAGTCAAGTGTTCGTAGCAACATTATGTAGCAATGGTGGGTGCAGGTTGGTCGTAAAGTTTATGTGTGCAAAAGAGTATCAAGATGGATGGGCAACATTAACACATGCCCACTTTTTCTCCCAAATTTCTCAAACTATGATGCCCCCTCTAGGAGCCAGATAGTGGCCTTATGCACTCAAACTGTGATGGTCTTATGTGCATGTTGGCAGTATGTCTATGGGCAAAAAAGTAGTAGATGGATGGGCAACATTGGCCATTCATGCCATGCTTTCCCTCCCACATTGCAAGCAACTTTGATGGCCCCTTTGAGAGTCGTATTATACTTGAAGAGTGGTCTTATGCATTCAAACTACATGGTTATTTTATTTGCTGATGGAAACAATATGTCTAAGGGGCTTCCTTTTAACTTTGGTATACCATGGAGTTGGGTAGCATGATGGATCATGTGAGACCAAGAGATACGGGTCAGTGCGAGAGCAAAGGCTAAAGCTAACTAGGCTTGGCACTTTAAATGTAGAGTTAAACAAACCTTGATCCAAAAATATGTTCAATACTGCAGAGTTGAAAAACATCTTTGTTGTATTAGATTACAAGAATGAGGTTGCACATAAGGGGAAAGGTATGAGCTCTTCATCCTAGGAACCAAAGCTAGATTGTTCCCAGTTGGAGTTGCTATAGGAAACATTTGGAAACGAGGTCCTCTGGTGAAATAAACTATGCTTTATCTATCAAGCATTTGCATGAAGATCACACATTAGCCAATGGAGCATGTACAAACTGGGGTAGATTGTGAATCTTCTGATGGGTGATCTGCTGTGTCCATGAGCCTCTCTCTTTCTCTCTCTCTCACACAAACACACACTACAAGGGTCATGATTCAATTAGTCCCATGCAAGCTGGTGATGTTGGATTTGTGGTGGGCAAGATGGGCATGAAAGAAAGAGCAAACACAAGTTGTAGGCCCAAACTACAAACTATAGAAGGCTGGAAACAATTGATTATTGTTGGAATCAGTTGATTATTGAAAAAATGAGCACGAGGGAAGCCCGTAGGTGCTTACAAGCATAAGAGACTATTGCTACAACCAGAGTGACCTCCAGCAAATATGCAAGAATGAGATGAAAAGTGAGGGGAAGTGTGTGCACTCTTATATATCCCTCCTATGTGCTGGTCGGCCAGCTGTAGTAGGTCGACAGCTATCATGTAGCAAAGAAAATCCTATAAAAAGCCTAAAAATGGTAGAAAAATCCTAAATAATATCTGCTAAAATATGCTAATTCAGGGTCTTATAAAATGACCAGTACAAGCATGAAAAGGTGTATGTAGACCCTCTGGAGATGATATATTCCGACACCTCCTCTTCAGCCAGCCAGAGGGGTGGTTCAACACCAGCATGCTGAAGTAACACCTCCAAAGTAGCTCTCAGATATGGTTTGGTGAAGAGATTAGCCACATTGTCCTTGGTAGAGCAGTAGGCTAGCCGAAGAAGTTCCAACTCGATCCAGTCACATACAAAATGATAATGCACCTCAATATGTCTGGATCGTCCCCGTATCACAGGATTCTGAGCTAGAGCAATAGCACTCTGAGAATTTGAGAAGATGGTAACTGGGGAAGTGTCGGCACAACACAAAGGCTCCAGAATCTGATGAATCCAAAGTGCCTCAGTGGAGGAGAGAAGGTAGGATTTATACTCAGCCTTAGTGGAAGAAGCAGAAATAGTCCTCTGCTTTTTTGAGACTTCCAAGAAACCAATCTAGTACCAAGCATGAAGCAATATCCAAATGTAGACCTCCGAGTATCAATGCAACTTGCCCAATCAAAATGTGTGAAACTAACCAAATCAGGACCACTGGAATAGGTGATGCCATAATCTAAAGTACCTCAAAGATAACGAAGAACTCTCAAGGTTGCCTGTGCCAACAATGAGACCTTCTAGCGGCGGTTGATGAGAACTACCTGAGAAGACTCATAGCATACGAGATATTTGGACGGGCTCTAGAATCTGATGAATCCAAAGTGGAGGAGAGAAGGTAGGATTTATACTCAGCCTTAGTGGAAGAAGCAGAAATAGTCCTCTGCTTTTTTGAGACTTCCAAGAAACCAATCTAGTACCAAGCATGAAGCAATATCCAAATGTAGACCTCCGAGTATCAATGCAACTTGCCCAATCAAAATCTGTGAAACTAACCAAATCAGCACCACTGGAATAGGTGATGCCATAATCTGAAGTACCTCGAAGATAACAAAGAACTCTCAAGGTTGCCTGTGCCAACAATGAGACCTTCTAGCGGCGGCTGATGAGAACTACCTGAGAAGACTCATAGCATACGAGATATTTGGACGGGTGTTGGCTAGGTAAAGCAATGAGCCAACAATTTGCCAATATTTTATCGGAATCTACCAAGGGTGTATCATCCTCTTTGGATAACTTGACATTGGGATCCATGGGACAAGAGAGAGGTGCACAGTTTAACAATCCATAAAGTGACAGCAGCTTATTCACATACTTCTACTGAGAAATGAAGATACAATCATCTTTCTGCCAAACTTCTAGCCCAAGAAAATAATGAAGAAGGCCAAGATCAGTCATCTCAAATGTCGCTGAAAGCTTGGATTGAACCTATGTGACCAACTCAGTATCTGAGCATACAAAGGATGAGGTCATCAACATACAAAAAAATGACACAAATATCCCCATCATAAAGAAGCACATAGATATTGCTGTCATCATATGCCCTCTTAAAGCTAAGAGATAACAAGAAGGCATCAATCTTCTGATACCAATCATGGGGTGCGTGTTTGAGACCATAAAGAGCCTTCTTCATCAGAAGATACACATGGGTGTCATGTCCCTAAATCACAAATCTAGGGGACTTCTCAACATAAACTTCCTCCTCTAAATCTCCATTTAGAAAAGCGGATTTGATATCCATCTGGAACACAGGTCATCTGAAGTGAGTAGCCAGAGCCAAAACAATCATGATGGTGGTATACATGGCTGTAGGAGTAAATGTCTCATCAAAGTCTTCACCTGCATTCTAAGCATATCCTCAAGCAATAAGGCGGGCTTTGTATTTGTCCAAAGTACAATCTGCATGAAACTTGACTTTGAAAATCCATTTCACACCAATCACACAACGATGTAAAGGTCGTGGCACCAAAGACCAAGTGTGATTCCTCTCAATAGAGGACATCCTTGCTTCCATGGCTTGCCCACACTGCAGTTGTGAAAGAGCCTCCTTTGGACTCTCAGGCTCATCGATCTCCTAGCGAGAACTCATGAGAGAATAATTCACTGTGTGATGAGATGTGGAAGCCTGAGATGAATGGTGAGGTCCAGGGGTGGTGGTAGAGATCTGGTTATGGAGCTGTGCAGCATCAGTGAGACCACAATCTCTAAAGAGTTGCTGAACCCACCAAGGTAGGCCACCCTTCCTCTCAAAGCGTGATGAAGAAGAAGATCCAGCTGCAGTAGAGGACTCATCCGATGTTGCTGGGGGAGAGGTGATGAAGTAAGAACCGGTGGGGTCCCGAAGTCAAAGCAGGACTCGTAAAGGGACTAGGAGCTGCGGAAGCTTAACGAGGAAGGGAGGGTGTGTCGTGCTCTGAGGGCCACTGAGGGAGGCAACCTAGTCTTGCAACCTTAGAATTGGGCTTGTTTGTGTGGGGGAAGGAAGGAGGTGATGGAGGAGATGAGCACGAACAGAAGATGAGAGGTGAGCATGTGGGTGAAGGGAGGTGAGCAAGCGAGGGGAAGGCAGGAGGCAAAGGTCAAAATAATGGCCGTGCATTAGATTAATGACCTGTAGAGCTTTCTGGCTTCTCAGGTGCATCTTCAAACTCTTCATCTTCATTTTTCAGGTGCTGAAGTAGAGCTTTCTGGCTTCTCAGGTGCATCTTCAAACTCTTCATCTTCATTTTTCAACCATCATGTTGGCATGATCCTTGTCTTCTTCCTTTGCCATCCTTTTGAATCAACGACCTTCTGTGTGTCCTAACTTCTTGTAGAAGGTGCACTTGACAGCTTTCCCTTTGTTCTTACCCTTCTGTTTTGTGAAGAAACCCTACTCTAAGTCAATGGTTGTAGTATCTTGATCTTGAAGTCTTCAATCCTCGTCAATGAGGATGGCCACCATGTTTTAATACAGTATCTCCCTAGATACCTGAAGTGTAGATACTGTCTTTTTGTTATCATTTTCAATGCTGGCTTTTAAGTTTTAAGGCACGTAGTTATTGTAAGAGAGAACCTATGGTGTTGAGGTGCTCTTGAAGAGAACGATGCTCTTGTCATTTTGAGATTGTCGTATTTTTATTTGAGAAAGACTTTAGAATTGTTAATTTTTTCCCAAATATGTTCTCAAACTTATCCCATACCTCCTTTGACGTTTTGTTTGACGTTTTGTTGAAGTTGAGGTGATATATAAGATTTTTCGCCAGACCAAGGCCTATATGTGCCAAGGCTCAGTCGTTCTTGTCTTGCACAGTTGCCCATGTAGTGGCACCTTTAGGTTTTTCCTCCACTCCCTTGACACCCATCCCGCATAAGTAATAATTTGACCAAGGCCTATATGTGCCAAGGCTTAGTCGTTCTTGTCTTGCACAGTTGCCCATGTAGTGGCACCTTTAGGTTTTTCCTCCACTCCCTTGACACCCATCCCGCATAAGTAATAATTTGATCTTTCTTTGCCATGTGGGGAAGTTGATCCCGCTAAATCCTTTTAGGGCTAGGCTACCTCTATTTGACTCTTCTATGGCCAAGGATGCACTCTGGACTTTGGCATCTTCTATGGCCAAGGATGCACTCTTGTTGGATGGTCTTCAGATTGGGCTGGAGATCCAAATACTCAGCTTTCGACCACTAGTTGTGTTTTTACACACGGGTCTAGAGCCATTTCATGGAGGAGTAAAAAGCAGCCTATTTTGGCGCTTTCCTCTACAGAGGCGAAGTATCGTGCGGTTTGTTATGCTACATGTGAGGCGATTTGGTTGCGGAGATTATTGGAGGAGCTTGGTTGTCCTCCTATCGGATCTATTCTTCTTTGGTGTGACAATTAGAGTTGCATGGTCATCGCCAAAGAACCCTGTGTTTCATGCTCAAACGAAACACATTGAGATACAGTATCACTATGTTCGTGAATGGGTTGTTGCTGGAGATTTGTGCCTGGAGTATTGTCCTTCAGCACAGAATGCTACAAATTTGTTCATCAAGCCGGTTTCTCAGGCTTCCTTGGCTCCTCATCTTCAGCTTCTCGGAGTTTGTTCAGCATCTGGTGCTGAGAGGGGGTGTTAGCACATTCATCCCCAGTTTTTGCCCATTTCTGGTGTCCTTTTGGTCGCTTTTGCATGGCCCTTGATTGTGGGCTCTAGCCACCTCTATTTTATATATTTTTTTGGTGTTTTTCCCAGCCCCTATGGTTTTTTCCCAGTTGGCCAATTCAGTCCTCTAGTCGACCAACTTTAGTGTCTCCAGTCGGCCATCACTCCCCACCTATAAATAGGTGGGCTGGCCTCTCAGTCTTGTATCTTGCCTTGTCTATCTTTTGCTCCCTCACTTATGAGATTGCTTGTGTCTCTTTCTTGGGACTGTACCACTTCAGTATATTCAGCATAGTTTCTCCATATCTCTCTCTCTCTCTCTCTCTCTCTCTCTCTCTCTCTCTCTCTCTCTCTCTCTCTCTTGCACTCTCTATTTAGCACACTCTAGTGCTCTTTTGCTTCCGCTCTGTGCACTCTTTCATGTAGGAGAGTAAAGTGCAAGTAGAGAGATGAGATGGAAGCTCAAGCCATGACAATGGTGCACAGTGGAGATAGAAATGAAATGATATATTAACGTCTCTAAGAGGCCATAATGGCCTAAGACCAAAACTGAGACCGAGATGATATTGAGTAGAAAATACTGGAAAATATTGAAAAATGTATATCAGGTAGATCCATGTACGCTGATCAGTTGAAGTGTTGCCCTCTCCTTAGATCAAGTATCTCCGCCATGGGGCTGTCTAGAATGGAGAGGTCATAGAAGCGAGGTAGGCACCTCCGATGTGCTGAGCAATAATAGCTTTGATCTGGCGATGGGGTGAGGATGTCATGGTCGGGATCCTAGTGGGCGTGGCCGATGAGCACGACATAAGATAACTACTCTATCAATGGTGACTCCCTGGGAGCGTGGTTGGTTCCCTGATGGCCCAATGGAGGAGGTATGAGGAGGTGTGTGGGCTGGGCTACTGGTGCTGGTGTGCTGATGCTGGTGCGGAAGAAATCTATCAGGGTCCTCTGTCTAGGTACATCATGGCTCGGCCTCCTGCCTGCCAAGAGGGTCTCTCTGTGTCTCCTGAGCTCAAGTAGAAACAATCCCAGGCATCTCCAATCCTCAAACTCCATGACCCTACGTAACTGCCCAAAACCCTCTGGGAAGAGGCAGTGATATCTCCCTCGGATCTCATAATATACTGTACATCGGCAAATGTAGTGTTCCTCTATCTCTACCTCCTGGTAGGATAGCTGACAAATGCGGTCATCCAAGATCTGATGCACATATTGCCCTGTCTCAATCCACAGCTAGTGTGATGAGGTTCGGATCTGTCCAATGGCACAACGTATCCCATGTGATAGGTGTACATCCATGTACGTCGAGCGTGTGATAAAATCATCTAGTGAGAGAGGTGTAGAAAATAGCTCTTGTAATGAGCCATTTTCGTGCCTAAGGGCTCAAGGGGGCTAGTCCATGTCCTTTCTATGTCCACTCTGATGATATCCATCATGATCACCCGGTTTTGCTTTGAGAGCAGGTGAGATCCAAAAATGGACAATCCAGACTGTACTGAAAGGGTGGTAGTGCCTCTATCCGCAAACCATGTAGGTCAAACCATGATCTCATCTGAGCGTACCAGCAATGAGTATCTCCATCCTCTGCGCCAACTATATGGATGAGGTCAATGCCAATCAGGAGTACCTCTGCTGAGGGAGCTCCCATAGCCGTTGTAAAAAGGTAACTACCTGGAATAGGGCCTCAGTTACTACTGGTGGGGCACCCAACTCAGCCCGAACAATCTCATGTGGTACTAAAGGGTCTATGAGACCGAAATGATGTGTACATAGTGTGCATGAATTTTGTCATGGATGAAATAAGAAAAAACTACAGTAAACAGCACACCCATGGGAGTCGCACCATATCAGGCATGCACACTCCAGAGAGCTAGATGCCCTTGTCTCGTCGGCCGAGCCACCCCCAGCTCATCAGCGCCCCAGATTCAAGAGATCCTAGCCCGCCAGACGAGTAGCCTTATCCTCATAGCAAACTATCAACATCTCCAGCCTTCGTGTATGGACCTTAGATGGGCCCTTGCCTAGCATACAGGGTTGATTAACTGTTTTTATTCAGCTCTCCCATATCCCATCACTTATTGTGTAACCTATACCTAGCATAGTAGGATATAGATGTTTTATCTTGTATAATCTCAAAGTTTGAGATCTTAGCTTTCAGTTTTTACTTTTAAGTGTGTTATAGGCTCCCGTATCCATTGTGATGGGCTTTGGTGCCTCCCTGTCCACCCCTCAGGCTGTAAAAAATCGGTGATGGTAAGCTGAGAGGAGGGCGGTTGGGGGTGAGGATCTCTAAGTAGGGTGTCTCTGTGTCAACTGAGCTCCAATAGGAAGAGTCCAAGGCACATTTGATCTCGGCACTTCATGATCCGGGATAAGGTTCCAAAGCCCTCTCTGAATAGACATTGAAATCTCCCTCTGATCTCATAGTAGACGGGGCACTAGCAAACAGTGCTCCTCCGGCCAACCTCATCTAACAAAGTCTACACGTCTCTCTAGGTATATCCACTCAGCTCTGCCAGTCTCTATCCTTAATCTATGGGATGATACCCTAAGCTGGCCAATGGCTATCCTCATAGCATGGGACACAAACTTAGTACGAAGGGTTTTGTGTGAATATATGCTCTTATGTGTGTGTGTGTGTGTGTGTGGAGTGCGTGTGTGAGAGCATATCTTGATACATAGTTCTACACCATAGTCATAGGGAATGGGCATTTTTAGACTTGGGAATGTCGGGGATGGCAGCATCTTCCCGTTCCCATTCCCGTCCCATGTCACTCTATAGTCACAGGGAATGGCCATTCTCAATCTTTTTCGTCCCCATTCCCCATCCCCATTTCGCATCCCATGTGACTATGTTCTACACCCACTATTGGGCACTGATGATATTAGTGGGGATGTCGTAGTATCTAGTCCATACTATGCATAATGGATTTGATAGTTATATAGTCTTGTGGGTTGACTACCATGAGTATATAACATGCACTTTCCTAAAAGGTGAATTTGGGCATGTTCTTGGATTCATCTAGGTATATAACTTAGTCATTGTATGAAACCATCTGCTGTGAATAATCTCAAGAAATGATCTCTGTAGTGCTGCATCTTGGTAGGCAATGGGCCTACCGGTGTGATCCATGTGTTACATGTGTATAGCCCTAGTAGATCGTCAGATCACCTAGTTTCTATCCTCAACTGTAACCCTAATGTATGGGGAATATGGATCATACTGAAATGGAGGGAGCTGGTCCATCTGAAATCCATACGCTTGAAACAAGGTGAGTATTGTGCCATACCAAGATGATGAATGCTCTCCTCTGGTTGTTGTTTATTGTGATGCCTATATAGTGCAAGTTGGGGGAGTCAAAGTGGATCCATCTCGACACTGCATGGAACTATCATGTGCATGACATGCTCATTCTAGCTGGATTTCTAATATTGAGTGGTCGGGTGATTGGCTAGACCCAAGGTGTTAGATGGGGCTAGGCTCAATTTAAAAATTTAGGCTACCTAAAAAGGAACAATAGGACCATATATATTATAACTGGAGGAATTGTCTGATTTTCTAGACTAGTGTGACTCCCCAGGCTTCTTTAAGGAGTCGCTTAGGTTAGCCACCACTGACATAGGATAGTGTCACTTGGAGGTACTGTGACACAAAGTTGGGGTTTTGACTTCGATCACTTCTTAGAATCAAAACACACTTGTATGAAACCTCACAGCCTCCTCACCTCCCTTTCTCTCCCTAGGTTAAGATAAAGATAAACACATCAAAGGTGAGATCATAATTCATGGAAGGAAAGATGAAAGGCTCAGGAGAAGCAAGAATTTCTGCCAGTCTTGCAGCTCCAAACAAGAGGGCAATTCTTTGTTGGAAGAAAATCTTCCGACTCAGGATTATGTGAATGGAAACATACAGGGAATGTTGGTAAGGTTCATCCGTTCCAATTGGGTGATTTGGTCAGAACATCTTAAAGTAAAGAATATATCAATCACTTACAAGAGGATAAGATACATGGGATTTGCCTTTTGATAAGACATTATTAAGAAGAAATAATGGTCAAAAGTCTATAAAAATAGAGATACACAGAGAATTTCAGTTTTAAATTCATATAGACTGTATAAAAGAGAATTACATAGGTACGTAGAGCTTGAAGAGAGCTTTGCACCTATATAAAAACTTTCAAAAATGGGCAACCGAGCGAAAAGTTATGAGCATTTTACTACAAGACTATAAAACTGTCAAAATTCGCCTAAAAGTTAGCAACTTTGGGAGAAATTCTGATCATCAAAACAATGAAGTAAAGGATTAAGAAATTAGTTACATGAGTGGAAGGGCATATAAAGAGCTTCCTAGCCATATGATCAATTTTAGAAACCAATACCCGAGTGATGAGTAATTACCAGTTGAAATTTGGGTATTAGATCACAAAAACTGCACTTCCCTCTCTTTGCATGAAACCTCAATTTTCACATAGCCACTTGCCTTTCATCTCCTTCATGATTCAAGCTAGAGGGTAAGGGTTAACATTGCTCATCGGACAATCGTAAAGATTTACCTATGGTCCCCAAAGTCTTTCCACATGCTCATTACCGCTAAAACCATCGGTACCTCCAAAGGAGGGCGGCAATAAGGCAAGGGCTACCTTGAGAAGTCATAGGCCCACCAAGATAATAACTCCTTATCCCCCTTATCATGAATCATCAAAGAGCTCCAAAATTGGGTTAAGCATGAGGAGCTAATGCTAAATAAGACATTCACATGTAAAGAGAGTGTCTGAATAAGGGTTTGAAGATAAGAGAATGGCAATGACACAAAATGCTCAATTGAGGAGGCTTCATTCATTGATTTGAAAGGGAGAGGAGGGCTCCTTTTATAGGTGGAGAATCACCCTCTCTTCCATTGTTACAAATTACAACATAAAAAACATCAACCCTTCAGTGACATAAGGGTAGATGTCACTATCAATTGTCCTCTTAGGCTAAGTCTCTCTTGCACTCTCTATTCAGCACACTCTAGTGCTCTTTTGCTTCCGCTCTGTGCACTCTTCATGGTATCATCGCTCCCAGTTTAACAATTCCATCTGCTGCCCTAGATTTAGCCCTATTTACAGCCCCTTAACCTCTACGTTTTTCTCAGATTCACAGCCTTCTTTAAGTAAGGCGTTGTACATGCTCGTGATGGTGGATGACTTCTCCAGATATACTTGAGTTTTCTTTCTGAAGACCAAGGATGAGGCTTTCCAGCACTTTTGTGATTGGAGAGCTGAGGTGGAAGAGAGACCGGTCGCTCGGTCAAGGCTCTCAAGACCGACGGAGGGGGTGAGTTTACATCCCAAGAGTTTTAGCAATATTGCAAGACCCATGGCATTCAGAGACAGCCTACTACAGTATATACTCCATCATAGAATGGAGTTGCAGAGAGGAAGAATAGGACCATTATGGAGATGGCCCGTGCTATCCTTGAGCATTCTTCATTACCTCGACGTTTCTGGGCTCAGGCGGCTTCCACTGCTATCTACATTCAGAACAGGTCTCCTACTGCTGCTCTTCCAGATAAAACTCCATATGAGGCTTTCCATGGTGAGAAGCCCTCTGTTGTTCATTTTTGGATATTTGGTTGTTCAACGTATATTCATGTGCCTAAGGAGCATCGCTCCAAGTTGGACTCGAAGTCTCAGCGCATGACTTTTCTCGTATACCACTGCAGCGTAAAGTGATTGGTGTGCGGTGGATCTTCAAATCAAAGTTCCGAGCTGATGGCAGCTTGGACAAGCACAAGGTGAGGTTGGTTGCCAAGGGTTATGCTCAGCGCCCCGGAGTCGACTTTGATGAGACCTTTGCTCTGACAGCCCAGATGACTACCATTCGCACCGTTCTTGCTCTTGCAGGACATCATAGATGGCCCGTTTTCTAGATGGACGTCAAGTCGGCTTCCTGAATGGAGAGCTTACAGAGGAGGTTTATGTTGATCAGCCGCTAGGATTTGTTGTTCCAAGCAAACAGGATCAGGTGTACCGATTGAAGAAGGTTTTATATGGTCTGAAGCAGGCTCCGCGGGCTTGGTACCAGTGGATTGATGAGTTCTTTTAGAAGCTCGGCCAGTGCCATTCTCATGCAGATTCGAACCTTTATATTCTCCTTGAGAGGGGGTTGATTGTTATCATTGTGGTCTATGTTGATGACCTCATCTTTACAGGTTCTTATTCTGTGAGGATCCGTTCAGTCATGGATGCTTTGGAGACAGAGTTTAAGATGACGGATCTTGGCCTTCTGCATTATTTTCTCAGCTTTGAGATTTGGCAGACCTCAACGGGCATTTTCTTCTCTTAGTAGAAGTACACACGGGAGATTCTTGACAGATTTCAGATGACTGAATGCAGACCAGTAAAAGTACACATGGGAGATTCTTGACAGATTTCAGATGACTGAATGCGGACCAGTAAAAGTACACACGGGAGATTCTTGACAGATTTCAGATGACTGAATGCAGACCAGTATCTTCTCCTATGGATACTAGTGAGAAGCTTTCTCTACTTGATGCTTCTCCACGGATTGATCAGGGATCGTATCGGGTTCTCATCGGTTGTTTGGTTTGGTTGACCTACTCTCGATTGGACATATGTTTTGCAGTCAGTTTATTGAGTTCTTTCTCATCCAAACCCCATCATCAGCATTCGTGGTGTGCTCTCAGAGTTCTTCGTCGGTACTTGCGTGGCACTCTGAACTTTGGCATCTTCTATGGCCAAGGATGCACTCTTGTTGGATGGTCTGATTTAGATTGGGTTGGAGATCCAAATACTCGGCGTTCGACCACTAGTTGTGTTTTTACACACGCGTCTGGAGCCATTTCATGGAGGAGTAATTAGTAGCCTATTGTGGTGCTTTCCTCTACAGAGGCGAAGTATTGTGCGGTTTGTTATGCTGCATGTGAGGCAATTTGGTTGTGGAGATTATTGGAGGAGCTTGGCTGTCCTCCTATCGGATCTATTCTTCTTTGGTGTGACAATTAGAGTTGCTTGGCCATCGCCAAAGAACCCTGTGTTTCATGCTCAAACGAAACACATTGAGATACAGTATCACTATGTTCGTGAACGGGTTCTTGCTAGAGATTTGCACTTGGAGTATTGTCCTTCAGCAGAGAATGCTGCAAATTTGTTCACCAAGCCGGTTTCTCAGGCTTCCTTGGCTCCTTATCTTCGGCTTCTCGGAGTTTGTTCAGCATTTGGTGCTGAGAGGAGGTGTTAGCACATTCATCCCCAGCTTTTGCCCATTTCTGGTGTCCTTTTGGTCCCTTTTGCATGGCCCTTGATTGTGGGCTCTTGCCACCTCTATTTTATATATTTTTTTGGTGTTTTTCCCAGCCCCTATGGTTTTCTCCCAGTCGGCTAGTTCAGTCCTCCAGTCGACCAACTTTAGTTTCTCCAGTCTCGGTCATCACTCCCCACCTGTAAATAGGTGGGTTGGCCTCTCAGTCTTGTATCTTGCCTTGTCTATCTTTTGCTCCCTCACTTATGAGATTGCTTGTGTCTCTTGCTTGGGACTGTACCACTTCAGTATATTCAGCATAGTTGCTCCATCTCTCTCTCTCTCTCTCTCTCTCTCTCTCTCTCTCTCTCTCTTGCACTCTCTATTCAGCACACTCTAGTGCTCTTTTGCTTCCGCTCTGTGCACTCTTTCATGTAGGAGTAAAGTGCAAGTAGAGAGATGAGATGGAAGCTCAAGCCATGACAATGGTGCACGGTGGAGAGAGAAATGAAATGATATATTAACGTCTCTAAGAGGCCATAATGGCCTAAGACCAAAACTGAGAGTACATCTGAAGTTGGTGTCTCATCAAAGAGAACAATAAATGAGACTAAAAAGTACAATAAAGTGATTGTCCTATAATTATAAGAACAGAACTGTAGACTCCGAGATGATATTGAGTAGAAAATACTGGAAAATACTGAAAAATGTATATCAGGTACATCCATGTATGCTGATCAGTTGAAGTGTTGCCCTCTTTTTAGATCAAGTATCTCCGCCATGGGGCTGTCTAGAATGGAGAGGTCGTAGAAGCAAGGTAGGCACCTCCCCGATGCCGAGCAATAATGGCTTTGATTTGGCGATGGTGAGGATGTCGTGGTCAGGATCCTGGTGTGGCCGACAAGCACGACATAAGATAATTGCTCTATCAATGGTGACTCCCTGGGCCATTATGTAGGGTCATGGAGTTTGAGGATCGGAGATGCCTGGGATTGTTTCTACTTGAGCTTAGGAGACACAGAGAGACCCTCTTAGTAGGCAGGAGGCCGAGCCATGGTGTACCTAGACAGAGGACCCTGACAGATTTCTTCGGCACCAGCACCAGCACCAGCACACCAGCACCAGCAACCAAGCCCACACACCTCCTGATATACCTCCTCCATTGGGCCATCAGGGCACCTCGATATCTACCTCCTGGTAGCATAGCTGACAAATGCGGTCATCCAAGACTTGATGCACATATTGCCCTGTCTCAATCCACAGCTGCTGTGATGAGGTTCAGATCTATCCAATGGCACAACGTATCCCATGTGATAGGTGTACATCCATGTACACCGGGCGGGTGATAAAATCATCTGGTGAGAGAGGTGTAGAAAATGGCTCTTGTAATGAGCCATTTTCGTGCCTAAGGGCTCAAGGGGGCTAGTCCATGTCCTCTCTATGTCCACTCTGTTGATATCCATCATGATCATGCAATTTTGCTCTGAGAGCGGGTGAGATCCAAAAATAGACAATCCAGACTATACTGATGAAAGGGTGGTAGTGCCTCTATCCGCAAACCATGTAGGTCAAACCATGATCATCTGAGCGTACCAGCAATGAGTATCTCCATCCTCTGCCAACTGTATGGATGAGGTCAATGCCAATTGGGAGTACCTCAGCTAAGGGAGCTCCCATAGCCGTTGTAAAAAGGTAACTGCCTGGAATAGGGCCTCGGTTACTACTGGTGGGGCACCCAACTCAGCCCGAACAATCTCATGTGGTACTAAAGGGTCTATGAGACCGAAATGATGTGTACATAGTGTGCATGAATTTTGTCATGGATGAAATAAGAAAAAACAACAGTAAACAACAAGCCCATGGGAGTCGCACCATATCAGGCACGCGCACTCCATAGAGCTAGATGCCCTTGTCTCGTCGGCCCAGCCACCCCTAGCTCATCAGCCCCGGATTCAAGAGATCCTAGCCCGCTAGCGAGTAGCCTTATCCTCATAGCAAACTATCAACATCTCTAGCCTTTGTGTATGGACATCTTGGATGGGCCCTTGCCTAGCATACAGGGTTGATTAACTGTTTTTATTCAGCTCTCCCATATCCCATCAGTTATTGTGTAACCTATACCTAGCATAGTAGGATCTATACCTATACCCATCACTTATTGTGTAACCTATACCTAGCATCACTTATTGTGTAACCTATACCTAGCATAGTAGGATCTAGATGTTTTATCTTGTATAATCTCAAAGTTTGAGATCTTAGCTTTCAGTTTTTAGTTTTAAGTGTGTTATAGACTCCTGTATCCATTGTGATGGGCTTTGGTGCCTCCCTGTCCACCCCTCTAGGCTGTAAAAAATCGGTGATGGGGTAAGCTGAGAGGAGGGCGGTTGGGGGTGAGGATCTCTAAGTAGTGAGTCTCTGTGTCAACTAAGACTGAGAGGAGGGCGGTTGGGGGTGAGGATCTCTAAGTAGTGAGTCTCTGTGTCAACTGAGCTCCAACAGGAAGAGTCCAAGGCACATTTGATCTGGGTACTCCATGATTCGGGATAAGGTTCCAAAGCCCTCTCTGAATAGACAGTGAAATCTCCCTCTGATCTCATAGTAGACGGGGCACTAGCAAACAATGCTCCTCCGGCCAACCCCATCTGACAGAGTCTACACGTCTTGTCCTCTCTAGGTATATCCACTCAGCTCTGCCAGTCTCTATCCTCAATCTATGGGATGATGCCCTAAGCTGGCCAATGGCTATCCTCATAGCATGGGACACGAACTCAGTACGAAGGGCTTTGTGTGAATATATGCTCCTATGTGTGTGTGTGTGTGTGTGTGTGTGGAGTGCATGTGTGAGAGCATATCTTGATACATAGTTCTACACCATAGTCATAGGGGATGGGCATTTTTAGACTTGGGAATGTCGGGGATGGCAGCATCTTCCCGTTCCCATTCCCGTCCCATGTCACTCTATAGTCACAGGGAATGGCCATTCTCAATCTTTTCCGTCCCCGTTCCCCATCCCCATTTCGCATCCCATGTGACTATGTTCTACACCCACTATTGGGCACTGATGATATTAGTGGGGATGTCGTAGTATCTAGTCCATACTATGCATAATGGAGTTGATAGTTATATAGTCTTGTGGGTTGACTACCATGAGTATATAACATGCACTTTCCTAAAAGGTGAATTTGGGCATGTTCTTGGATTCATCTAGGTATATAACTTAGTCATTGTATGAAACCATCTGCTGTGAATAATCTCAAGAAACGATCTCTGTAGTGCTGCATCTTGGTAGGCAATGGGCCTACTAGTGTGATCCATGTGTTACATGTGTATAGCCCTAGTAGATCGTCGGATCACCTAGTTTCTGTCCTCAACTGTAACCCTAATGTATGGGGAATATGGATCATACTGAAATGGAGGGAGCTGGTCCATCTGAAATCCATATGCCTGAAACAAGGTGAGTACTGTGCCATACCAAGATGATGAATGCTCTCCTCTGTGATGCCTATATAGTGCAAGTTGGGGGAGTCGAAGTGGATCCATCTCGACACTTTATGGAACTGTCATGTGCATGACATGCTCATGGACATTCTCAGGGCTAATCCAGAAGGGGCAGCCAAGAAAAAGACCATTAAAGCTAGGATTTGGAGCACAAGGTGCAGTATGGACTTGGAGCAGGGCAAGGAAAAAGCATGGGATGTGCTGTTGGGGGCTGACATAGGAGACTGTCGTCGTACTAGTTCAGAGGCGAGCAGCAGGCGCTTCAGGTTATGGAGAGAATGCAGCCCGCCGACCAGCAGTTATTGAAGACAATGTCCAGTCGACGGCGAGCCGGCCAACGTTTCATTTGTCCAGAAGGCCTATAAATAGGCAGCTTGCTCCTCATTCTAAATCTCTGCCACAGTTGCCATAGCATCTCCACCTCCTCCAGCCCCGCCTACTACAACCAATGCGGTTCAGTTTTTACCTTCTATGCATCATATGCCATCTGTGGTATTTGATGTGCTAATTAAGCACGAGGGTGAGAGCCATGCTGCACTGAAAAGCCTCATCCGAGCTTATGGCTCTGCCAAGGCCGACAAATTCTAGCCCTGTTTGACATGGGCAGTTCTGAGGATGCCATCTCTCCCCAGTTGGCTAACAAGATGAGCTGCACATTAGTACCATATCATTTGGATGTGGACGGGTTCACACCTGGTCTCCGCACCCACTTATCTCAAAAGGCACAACAGTTTGCCTTTAAAGTTCAGAAGGCCTCATTCCAATGAGATTTCATTGTCTCGCCTCTTTCGGTGTGTGACATGATCTTAGGAATCTAGTGGTTTTGTCAATATGAGCCTATTTCTGATTGGGGGCATGACACTTTTACTATTTGTAAAGGTTTTCCTGAGCCTGTCATGATTCCTGGGGATAGGAGCATTCTTGGCATCCCATTGATTTCGCGCCTCCAGGCCCAACAAGCTATTCGCACGGGAGCGAAAGGAGCACTACTTTATGTTCGTGCTAAGACAGCCTCTACCTCATCGGTAGCACCTATCTCATCTTCAGTCCCACAGCTAGCAGACCTCCTGTCTAGACGTCAGGACATTATGCTTAGGGATGATCTTCCGCCCAGTCTTCTTCCATCATGTCTTGAGGACCACCATATTGATTTGGTCCCTGGATCAGAACCTCCTAGCAGGTTCCCCTATCGTCTTTCGAAGACTTTAGAGGGCGAGCTAGAAAGACAGTTATCTGAGCTCCTCTGAGCCAGATTCATTCGGACTTCTTCCTCACCATTTGTTGCACCCATCCTATTTGTCCATAAGAAGGATAAGTCTACATGCCTTTGTGTAGACTACAGGGCATTGAATAAACTCACCATTAAGAATAAGTATCCTATGCCACGGATTGAGTACATTTTGGAGCGTTTAGATGGTACATTTTGGAGCGTTTAGATCGATCTCAAGAGTGGTTACCCCATCAGGTCCGCATTTTCAAAGCTGACATTCCAAAAGCACCTTTCTGGACAGAGCGTGGTCACTATGAGTTTGTAGTCATGCTTTTTGGGCTTACAAATGCACCTATAACCTTCAATAAAATGATGTCTAGGATTTTCGCATTCCTCATTGGTAAGTGTGTGTTCATCTTTCTTGAGGACATACTTGTATTCTCAACCACTGCAGAGCAGCATGAGAAAGATGTGGAGAAAGTCTTACAACTTTTGTGAGATAATGGGCTCTACATAAACTGTGGAGCAGCATGAGAAAGATGTGGAGAAAGTCTTGTATCTTTTGTGAGATAATGGGCTCTACATAAACTCCAAAAAGTCTAGCTTCGGTGTTAAAGAGGTTCAATACTTGGGCTATATCATCGGTTCCAATGGGATTCGATTGGAACAATCTTACAGGTAGAAACATTTTCAACCATTGCAACAAAGTGCTTTAAAGCACATAAAAACCTCTGTTTTTTGTTTCAATGGATATACCCAATTATGTCTGGAATAATCATTAATGTATGTGACAAAATATGAGGTAGCCCCCAATAGATGGTATCCCCATAGGACCACATACATCAATGGATATACCCAATTATGTCTGGAATAATCATCCAATGAATGTGACAAAATAGAGGTAGTCCCCAATAGATGGTATCCTCATAGGACCACATATATCAATGTGTATAAGCTACAATTTTTGGATAGCTCTAACTTAACCATCTTTGGGAAATGATGCCTATTGGATTTTTTCAAGAATACAACCCTCACAAACATGTTTGATAGTAGGGACTTCAAGATGTGGTAGCTCAGACACCATGTAATGTTTATGCAAATGCAACAAATTGCCAAAGTTTAAGTGACCAAAGCGTGTATGCCACAACTTAGCATCACCCATTATCTTTGTGGCAAAAACTGTACATACATTATGTTTTTATCTTTCATATGCATCTAGCTTGTAAAGGACATGAGATAAGGTACCAGAACCAACAATTATATTGCCATCACTATGATCATGAATAATACATATGTCATCCACAAACTGAACCACTAAGCTAACCTTAGTAATGGTAGGGACAAATAACAAGTTCTTCTTGATCTCTGGTACATATAATACATCTGAGAGCGTGATTATTCCATTGCAGCAGCGAGAACAATTTTACCAACTCCTTTTATATGATATAAGGAGTTATTTGCATATGCAATAGTGTTTCCCTGTGGAGCAGATTCAAGCAATGAGAACAAACTGCGATGAGAAGTAATGTGCTTACTAGCACCACTGTTAAAATACCAAACATGTACATCTATAACAATCATACATGCATCCTTAAGCAAGGGTCGAAAGTGCATTACACAATGAAAGTCCAATCATAATGTGCATAGTTTGCAGATTCTTTATTTTCTACATTAGATACTGACACGCATTAGCTACATCCATACGTGAGTCTTTCTTTTTCTCCTTCTCCAACCGCTTTCTGCACTCATTAATGTAGTGACCAGGTTTCCTACAATAGTTGCATTTACCCTTTTTCTTTGGCTTGTCACCTTCCTTATCTGCAAGCTTTCCTGATGACTCTAATTTCGGCTTGTAACTGCCCTGAGAGGAAAGGATTTACCTTTGTCTCATTGTTGACTGGCAGCAAAAGTCTAATCTCCTGTATGCATGATAGATCTGTTTTGCCTAGATTTCTCTTCTTTGCAAGATCATAGAAACCAACTCCTCAAACTTCAAGGCATTTGGATTGCCTTTCATCATGAGTCTGATGGTAGATGAAAAACTGTGATACGAGTCCGGCAATGCATTCAAGACCATAGGTACCAATGAACTATCAAGATATACTTCATCAACACTGGCCAACTACTCCTTAAAATCCTTAATTTTTGTAAGGAAATTTTCCATGAAGTCTCCCTTGTTCATATGCTCTGACTATAATTGTTTGTGTAGATAAGCAACACGTGCTTTATTTCGTACTTGGTACAGATGAAAGTGCATCCCAAGCATGTTAGTAGCCCTACATGACCGAATGTGAGGAATGATACTCCTCTTGACTGACAAAGCAAGCAACATATGTGCCTACCCACTCTTCCATCCCACTTTATTGGTTCTTGTGTAGGAGGTATGCTATCCTTGATTTTTGTAATAATTACTTGCGTAGATAAGTAACCTGTCCTTTATTACATACCTGATACAATGATACAAGTGCATCCCAAGCATGTTTAGCAATCCTGTATGACCAAATGTGAGGAATGATACTCCTCTTGATTGACAAAGCAAGCAACACATATGCATGTGTAATCTCTTCCATCCCACTTTATTTGTTTCTATGTAGGAGGTATGCTATCCCGTGATAATGTACCATGTGAAACTGAGTCTATGTCTACAGATTTGCCTTCTACATCATGTTCATCAAAGGAATCAAGACGTTTCTCAGTATCAACCACAACATTCTATCTTTTGGCTACCAACACATGCTGCATCATATAGGACCATAACGGGTAGTTGGTCTCATCAAGATTATCCTCAATGGGATAACATCCAAAATACATCATTGTCTGCCATTTCTAATAATACCCAAGTAAGTAATCATGTAACCTAAAAGTGCTAAGTGATCCTTTTATGCAACCACGATGGTGGCTAATAAGGCCACTGACAATGGAGACTTGCAAGGTGTATGAAAGAAATGCAAAGTAAAGTGAGTAGAAATTTTACTCGTAACATGCAGAGATTGATGTTGCTCTGAAGTGTAGCTCGTATACAAGATCCAATGTGGTGAGTGTTTGATAATGCTTTCACGTGCATTTACACACTCGTTTATAGTAGAAATAGGGTTACAAGAATGCACACACGCACACACACAGTGGAGAAGCTCAAGGGAGCACACACACATGGACACACACACAGTGGAGAATCTGAAGGGAGCACACAATGATATGATAGAAAGATAATGAATGATTTGCTATACAAAGATGATAAGTATACCCCAAGATGGGTGCATACTAGTATGGGGGGAAAACCTCCTAAAGAGGGAAAATGGTTCCCTGTTGGTCCTAGTGTGTTTACACACATCACTACTACCAAATATGGGTACAAAAGGGGTTTGGATAGTCTTTTAAGAAACCCCAAAGAAGGTAAGAATGATATTGGGCCACCCCTTGTGTTGAGAAACCTTATGGGACTAGGGTCCAAAGAAGATCATGTGACAAGGAAAGTATATTTAAGATAAAGTTTTCTTGATAAGTTGTTTGGAAATTGAATTTCCTTTATAATGTTCTCAGTTTGACAAAGAATTATTTCATGCTTGATGCAAGTAAATTGTTGTTTTAAAAGAGTTATAATGCCAAATTACCTGAAGTGGTAGTAGAGGCACATCCTCTTGTGAAAGTGGAATTGCAACCCTAAGTGGTGTTTGATGTTACCTTCAGTAGCATTGAGATCACTCGATCGCTCCGTGTGGAATTGGAAATCGTTGCCCATGAGTGTGACCTCATGGGGACTATCTGCCAAGGCTAAGCCCTTCCTTAGTATGTCATAAGGGTTATGTTGACATGTGCACCTTGAGTGGCTATAATCGACCATCAATCTAGTTCAAAACCCCATGTGGATAGGCGTACTAGGTTCTGTCTCGTGCGGCGCAGCTCTTGTGGGCTTATGCAACTGTCTATTGAGGTCATAACCCCCTTGGTAGTTGTACAAAGGGAGTTTCCTAGCACACTTGAGATGGGGGATTGAAAGCCTAGGAATCTCAAGTGATGCCACAGGATCTTGTGATAGGAAGGCTATTGGAGGCACCTGAGGCTAGAAGCCATGATATTGTTGACAGACACATATGAGAAAGTGAAATGGGTGTGTGCGTAAATTGTTGCAGTTGTGTGTGTGCATGAAAGTATAAAGTGCTTGAGATTAGAAGCCATGATATTGTGGTGTGTGCGTAAATTGTTGTAGCGGTGTGTCGTGAAAGTATAAAGTGATTTCACTTATGGGTGAGTGAGTTCTAACTGGATTTCTAATATTGAGTGGTCGGGTGGTTGGCTAGACCCAAGTGTTGGATGGGGCTCTGTAAGGATTTCTAATGGGCACCCAAATCGGGCACATATGTATTCCCTGAGAAAGGATGCCACAGCCACTACTTTATTATTGACCATGGCCTTTGCTTCTGTCCACCTTGTTGCATAATCTATGGCCACCAATATGTAATACTTCCCATGTGAGGAACGAGGAAGTGGGCCCACAAAATCTAATCCCCACCTTTCAAATGGACCATATGCTGGGATAGGGTTTAAGGGTCCGAGAACCAATTGCTTATGCCCATATGCCTGGCATACTTCACAGCTTCTACACCACTCATAGACATCTTTCCTGAGTCGAGGCCAATAATAACCTGTGTTAAGGATCCTCCGAGTTGTGTTGTGTGGCTGAGGCAAAGTGACCTGAACATTCATGACATAATTCACAGCTTATGCCCATATGCCTGGCATACTTCACAGCTTCACATTCATGACATAATTCCATAATCCTTTTAGATTCTTCTAGGCTCACTACCCTCCTAAGAATCTTATCCTTACCTTGCTTGTAAAGAACATCCCCTAGAATTATGTAAGGATGAGCTTTCCTTGTAAGCCTTTACTTCTGTTAAAGGATTCAATCCAGGAAGGGAAGTATCCTGTATCTAAATAGTGTTGAACATCTTGGAGCTCAGGCCAACATGTATCCATTAATGCAAGAATAGCTACTTTGAAAGAAGCCAAAGTTTTAGTAGCCAATCCATCAACCTTTTGATTATCCTTCCTGCTAACACGCACAAATTTACAAAACTCAAAAGCTTCTTTTAACTCCATTGCCCTTTTATACAATTCATGGAGATTAGGACTCCTTGCCTTATATTCTCCTTTCATTTGTCGGATGACCAATTGTGAATCCCCTTTAACCTCTACCTCTTTAATTCCATCTTTTATGCAATCTTCTAATCCCCAAATTAATGCATTGTATTCAGCCACATTATTTGATATAGCCTTTGGAAATTCCCTACCCTTGGCCCATACCTCTTTTCCTTCTAGATCAAATAGAACTATCCCCCCAGCCCCACATTGCCTGGAAGGGCTAAAGGCTCCATCAAAATGCATAGTGAAAGCAGTTGGTGGTGTCTCCAAATCTTCATATACTTCTTCCTTTGTTCCTGTTCCTTCTTCCTCTTCCTTCCTTGTAAGCAAAGCTACAAGAGAGGCCCTAGTGGTGTTTTTTGCAATAAAAGTGAAAGAGAATTCTTGAAGCTCACAAATCCACTTTGCAAACTTCCCTCCTGCAGGATTGGGTTTGCAAACTTCCCTCCTGCAGGATTGGATTTGCAGACCAAGAATTGTAAAGAAGGTTGAGATGTGAGGAAGAAAAAAGGGTGAGGTAACAAGTATGACCTGAACTTCTTTACTGCAAAAACAAGAGACAAATCACCATTCTCCATTTCACCATACCTCTCCTCGGCTCAGTGAGTTATCGGCTTGCATAATACACTGGTTGCATACGCCCTTGCTCTCCCTTTTGCAAGAGTATAGCACCCACTGAATGTGATGAGACACTTGGGTTCACATAAAAATCCTCCCCCCACCTAGGAGGCTGCACAATTGGACTTTGACTCATGCATTCCTTGAGCAAACAAAAAGATTGAATTTGATCGGGCCCCCATTGGAAAGAAACATTCTTCTTTGTCAATAGATTTATAGGATACATCTTCTCAGAGAACATGTCAACAAAGCGTTGGTAATACTTTGTTTTACCCAAAATCCTCCTTACCTCCCTTACATTGGTAGGTGGTGGGAGGGCCACAATTGCCTGCACCTTCTCAGGATCCATCTCTATGCCTTCTTCTGAGATAACATGTCCCACGAGAACCACCTTCCTTCGTGCCAAGCAGCATTTTCCAGGATTAAGACACCCTTTTGCATCATCAATACTTTGCAAGGCCAACCTCAACTTTTCCAAGTGATCCATGCGGCTTGAATAAAAGCAAAAATCATCCAAAAAGACCCTTATAAACTTTCCCAAAGTAAGGTGCAAATACCTGACTCATGAAGCGTTGAAAAGTTGCTGGTGGTGCATGGCATCACCCTATAGGCATACACTCCCCAAGGGGTGATAAATGAGGTTTTCCTTTGATCTTCTTCACAAATCCGGATTTGAAAGTATCCAGAGTATCCATCACACATTGAATACAACTCATGACCTGCAACTTGATCCAAAATCTTATCCTTAAAGGGTAGAGGATAATAATCCCTCTTTGTGCATGCATTCAGAGAGGGCGAAAGTCCACACACACACGCCATTTTCCACCCTTTTTGGGAGTGACTACAATTGGGGAAATCCACTCTGAATTCTCTACTGGAAAAATAAATCCAGCTTCAAGCAAATTAGTTACCTCATTCTTAAGCACCTCCGCTTGCACTACTCCCAAACACCTTAGCCGCTGTACTACTGACTTACTTTGGGGCTTGAGATCAATCTTGTGCTCTACTAGGGTAACTTGGCATACTTGTGAGTAGCTGTTTACAAAAAGGTTAGGAAATCCATCCAACATTTTTAAGTTATTCTCCCTTTTAGTACCTGCTATGGACTCATCACTCAAGAAGAAGTTAATTCTATTGGTGAAGACTAGTGAGGTCCACATCTCCTTTCTTGAACATGGTTGAAGAAGCTTCCCCTTCCAAGGCTTCATTGTCTTCAGCATCCCCTCGATCCCTTCCTGGGGAAAGACCAAATGCAACTCCCTCCACCTCCCCTTCTGATATGGAATCCTCAGAGCTACCACTTGTCTCCTCTTCATCGGATGACTCTGACTCTGAACTTTCGGAAGTTGAAGGTTCACCTCTTACCACTTTCGACGACTCTTGATGTTGTAGTGGGCCTTCTTATTCTCACCTTGTAGAATAAGATCACCTGTCTTCCACTTTTGAATTGCTTTCACTTGGCGAAGCCATGGCCTACCCAATATCAATGGGTAAGCCCTAGCATCAGGCTTTGTAGGAATGACCTGGAAAGTTGTAGGCACAAAAATACCACATACATCCACTCCCAAATTCCTGACAATTCCTAAGGTTTTCACCCTAGTATTATCAGCAAGTTTGATGCGATAGGGAGAGTTAGTAGAAGACAACTTTAAATCGGCAT
This sequence comes from Cibotium barometz, assembly GCF_041138505.1. Classification (NCBI taxonomy): domain Eukaryota; kingdom Viridiplantae; phylum Streptophyta; class Polypodiopsida; order Cyatheales; family Cibotiaceae; genus Cibotium; species Cibotium barometz. The sequence continues at coordinate 25,641,290 of NC_141055.1, read as the reverse complement.
CTTTCATTGTTTTTTCACTTGTGACATTGATTGACGCACCTCCATCAATGTATGCAATAGAAATCGTTTGCCCCTCAATGATGACATCAATCATAGGCACATCATCTCCTACATCAATATCCACCTTTTGAGCCATAGGAGTCCCATTATCCCTCTTCTTCTTTTTCTTAGATTCCCTTGTGCTAGCCAGCTTACCCCATTCCTTTCTGAGCTTTGGAGAGAGTGCCAAAAGCTGCCCAAATGTGATTTGTGCCGTTTTCTCTCTAAGATCTGTTAAGAGGTCATAACTAAGAGATCCTTGTCCAAGAGGAAAGTCAGATTGTCCAATTTTTCTCCTAGTAGACAACTTCTTCTTCTTCTTATTTTTCTCCTCTTCTTCAGATTTATCTTCTTATTCTTCTTCTTCTTGGCTCCTAGTTTTACGACCCCTTTTTGCCATTGATGGCATCAATGTTTCCTCTTCTTCTTCTGAGCATGTTTCTTCTAAAAGTGCTAAACTTTTATCCTTTCTTTTTCTCAATTTTGGAAACTCAGTGCGATAGTGCCCCTTCTCTAGACATTCATAGCATGTGTGACACTACTTCTATCCCTAGGTTTATCCTCAACTCGTGTCTTGCACTCTCTTGTGTGTGTGTGTGTGTGTGTGTGTGTGTGTGTGTGTTTTCTTGCAAGGAACTCAAGCTCTCTCTCTCCCCCACATTCTTGCCTTAGTGACTTCATGGTCAAGCAATGGGTATTGCAAGCCTTGCCCTGGTCCACCACCCAACAAAAAATCAAAGAAAGCAGCTTGCGCCTACCACCCTACTGGATTTCCAAGAGCCGGCCTCTCAGCTAGAGAATGCGTGCTTGATGTTTGAACGTGCGACAACAGTTCCTTATCCTCTTGGGTCATGTCTTCACAAGAAGACCCCGTGGCCATCCTCAAAAGGGAGTTGGAGGCACTCAAGCTTTCACAAGGCACAAAGTGAAGACAACACCTTAATAGAGTGGCTCTCACCCATTGTTGATTACCCCAAATAAGAAGACTAAAAAAATCTAGGTCTGTGTCAACTTCCGTGCTCTCAACAAGGCCACAATCAAAGATGGATTTCCAACCCCTTTCATGGACAAGGTGCTGGAATATGTGTCATGCTCTCTACAATTTCATTGGATGGTTTCAGTGGCCATAATCAAGTGGCCATCCATCCAAATGACTGGTCTAAAACGGCCTTTGTCACCCAATGGGGCACCTACCGCTACAACAAGATGCCATTTGGGTTGTGCAATGCCCTGGCCACTTTCCAATGCATTGACTAACATTTTTTGGGAATTTCTCACCAACTTCCTCATAGCATTTATAGATGATTTCTCCAACTTCACGGGCACACATCTCGCCACGTGTCTGGAAGCCTTTGCTGACCACCTCCATCAATTATCCTTGGTCATCATTGATAAGTGTCACTCCTCTCATCTCCGGCTCAACCCCTTTACATGTCACTTTTCTTAGTTGTGTCAGGCACACGTTTGGACCACATAGTCTCAGCCCAAGGCCTCACTCCTCCAGATCCAGACAAGATATTTGCCATCTTGAGGTTACCCCCTCCCTTCACTCCTAAGGGCACTCAGGTCTTTGTAGGGCACACTGGCTATCATCGTCGCTTCATCCATATGTATGCTAACATAGCCCTATCCTCACCCGCCTTGTTAGTCCCACCACCCCATTCCTCTGGTCCACACCTAAGTCCTTAGCCTTCTCCTATCTTAAGCATTGTCTCACTCAAGCACCCATCCTCTCCAGATTGGTCCATCATCTTTCATGTGCATGCTAATGCCAGTGTCACTGCCATGGTGGGTGCCGTGCTAGCCCAACCTAGTGAAAAGTACTAGATTGATCGGCCCATCTACAACACCACAGAGAAAGGGAGGCTCTGGCCATAGTGTATGCCTGTCAAAAGTTTCACCACTACTTACTGGGTGTGCACTTCATCGCTCGTCACATCACACCGATCATCACGCTCTCAAGTACCTCCTCAACAAACACGAGGTGGCGGGTCGAGTGTGGAGATGGCTTCTCTTATTCCTCCAAGAGTTTGACTTTGATATCCTTCTGAGGCCCAGCAAACACCATGTGATGGCAGATCATCTCTCCCGCCGCATCGACTTTGGCGAGCTTGCCACCCCTGCAGGTATCCATGATGATCTTCTTGATAGTGTGCTTTTCAAGGTAGATGTTGCCCCATCTTGGTATGGGGATGTTGTTGCTCTTTTGTTCACAAGCGAATTTCCGGCCAATCTCTCTCCCAAGGACAAGCGTTGACTCTTCCTGAAAAGCCGTCCATTTCAACTGGTGGCTGGCCAACTCTATAAAGCCAGTCATGATGGTGTCCTCCGTTAGTGTGTCAAACCCCATGAATTCCCTCAACTTATGGAGGATGCTCATGATGGTCCATCTAGGGGTCATGCCCAATCTTGTGAAATTTGTCAAAAGTGTGCCCCCAAGCCGAGCAAGCACGCCAACAGACCTCTCCACATCTCCTTGGGATGGTCTCCATTTGAAAAATGGGGACTAGACTTTGTGGTACCCATTGAACCCATGGCCCACCCTAGTCGATGTAGGTACATACTTGTTGGCCACACTGACTATGCCACTATAAGTGGGCTGAAGCCATATCCACCAAAGACTCCACATCTCAAACAATGGCAAAATTTTTGTACGAGCACATCTTCACTCGATTTGGTTGTCCCCTGGAGATCACTAGGACCCAATTTGTCAATGAGCTAATCACCACCCTCCTCACTTAGTATCAAATCTTCCATCGCATGTCATGTGCCTATTATCCTCATGCTATAGGTCAAGCTGAAAGCACAAAGTCTTGTGTAGGCTGCTTTGCAAGGCTTGCCACCAACATCCTCGACAATGGTCGGATGCCCTGATTGGCATGCTTTAGGCCTATCGCACAACCTCCAAGGCCACCACACAACACACTCCATTCTAGCTTGCATTTGGTCTTGAGGCAGTCTCCCCCTTCGAGTTCAACAGTGGCTCCCCTAAGGTGGGCCCTCCACGTTCCTCCGACCCTCACACCTCACAAGCAGCAAGCATCTTACGGCTCTCCATCCTTGATGAAACCCGTGCCCGTAGCCAGTTAAGCGTTGGCTCCGCCGAACAAAACCATCGCAAATCATGGCACGACCGTCACTTGTGTCATCTACAATTCAATGAAGACAACTTGGTTCTCATCTACCAAGCCCTATACCTCAAGCGAACCAAAAATCTTGCTCCCACATGGGAAGGCCCTTTCACAATCCATGGAATCTTACCCCAAGGCAAAGTGGAGCTCCACACTTTGGATGGGCAGGCACTCCTGTTGGTCAACAGCTCTCATCTCAAATTATATCGGCCACCCGCCAGGGTCCTTGCCTCACACACCCATCTTCTCTAGCCATCCCTCCTAACAAGGGGAGGCCAATGGAAAAGGAACAAAAATAAGAAAAATAAGAAATGTAAATTTGGGGACCCCATGCTTTTCACCCCATTCCAAAAACAAAACCAATTGAGGACCCCACTTTCACCCCATTCCAATTTGGGGACCCCATGCTTTTCACCCCCCAACTCCTAATTTGGGACCCCTAGCTGCCCACCTTTGCGCACCCCCACCTGTCCCCTTGTGCACCCCCACACCCTGCCATGTGTATGCCCCCACCCCGCCTTGTGATCCCCTGGCCTTACCCTTGTGCACCCCCCACACCCCGCCATGTGTGCGCCCCACCCCGCTTTGTGAACCCCTAGCCCTACCCAACCTCTGCACCCCCGCCTTTTGTTGTGCGGCTGCCCCTTGCGACCCCATACCCTGCCTTGCCCACCCTTCATGCACCCACACTTGCACCCTTGTGCATGTCCAACTTATACGCCCCCCTCCCGACCTTGTGCACCCCCCGGAATACTGACCTACGCGTCCCCCCACACCGCCTTGTGAACCCCCGTATTACTCGACCTTACCCGCCAACACATACCCCCGCCTTGTCGCCTCTTGCACCCTTGCGCATACACGACCTATGCGCCCCACACCACCGAGGGTGCTCCAACCGCACCCTCGGCCTAAGCCTACCTACTTTATTAGGGCGGCACACGTTGTGGACACCCCCTCATCTCCACATAGATTCTGATAAATGATGTGCCAATGGACGACGTCAACATATCTTCTTCACCCACCACCACCCCAACCACCTCCTCTTATTCCGCCCTTGTGCCATTTCTCGCAGCAAGGATGATGATCCCACATACCTCCCTGGAGCTCGGGCATAGCCTCCTTCTGCCTTATCCCATGTCCTCTCCTTTGAAGTCACCCCTTTCCCACACCACACCTCCAACCGCTACTTCTTTCAAATCCACTTCCACGAGCACCACCCTCTCCCATGTCCACCTGTCACCACTCTCAATCAACTCACCCCTCTCCCATGTCCTCGGCTATGCAGCCCCCGCTTGCCCCCCCTCCTTGCGCCTACCCCCTTGTGTGCTCACCATCCTGCTTGCGCCCCCCCTTTGCGCACTCACCCCTGGCTTCCTCTTGCACCCCCACACCGCTTTGTGTAGCGCCCCATGTCCGCTTGCGCACCCATCCCCCTCGAACATTCCTCTTCCGCACCCCCCACATCTGCCTTGCGCAAACCCCATACCCACCTTGTGCACCCTCATACCCGCCTTGAGCATCCCCAACGGCCATCTCTCTAGCGCGTGCACACATGTCCCCCCCTCCCCCTTTCTGCACATACCCATCTTCCCCCCCTTGCGCATACCCCACCCCTCTTGCGCACCCCATCGGGTTGCCTTTCCATCGCCCCCAGCTGCCTTGCCACCTTGGGGACCCCCGCACCCTAAAAATATATATATATAAATAAATAAATAATACTCATAATAATAATAACAGTGCCCTCTCTTCCACCATCGGCCTCTTGTGCACACGCTGTCCTTGCATCGTCTGCTCCTTGTGCACAGCCCTAGGCTACCATCCCACCACACCCCCCTGACCCTCTCCGTGCTCAGGTTTTACTTCTTGTTTCGGATGAGGCCTGTGGTGGCCACTCTCTTCTCACCGGTCTTTCTTGTGGACATGTGGTGTCCTTCCTCGACGCTTCCTCTTGGACCTCTGGTGGTCCTACCTCTTCACCACTTTCTCAGGGACGGTCCATCTACAGCTTCACCTCAACATGTGCCTCTCTACCTTTGGTGTTCACCGAGATGGTGAATGGATTAATTGGTGGGGGACCTATAGCCACCCTCACTACCCTTGGTTGGGCACCCCCAAGTTTGTGAACCTCAAGTGCGGGCACCCCAAAGGGTCACCCCACCAGTCAAACAAGGAGGGAATCTTTGGCTACCTCACTCCCCAAACTTAGGGGCCACATTGGCTACCCACTTGCAGAATCGCCAAATTTTTAGTGTACCTATAGTAGCGGACTCGGTTGCCTGTTGTGTCGGCACACTAAAGTTCACTAGGGTCCTCTCTAGAGCAGTACAAACTCAAGAACGCAATACAACATAGGAGCCAAGAGTGACATGCACAAGAGTGAAGTTGACAAGAGTTGGAATAGCTCAAAACTATGTATTTTATTGGGGATCCTCCCTCAGTACACCAAGGTATCTCTTTATAAAATGGGCATGGCCCCTTGGGCCATCACGAGAGCCAAGTGCTAAAAGTGGTCACACTGACAAATGCAGTTGGAGTAGGTGAGAGACGCCGAGGCACAAGTGGGTGAGCACCGCTTCCAAGTGGTCAAGTGGGTAGCCGAAGATTCCCTCCTTGTGTGACGGCGGGTGGGGTGACCCTTTGGGGTGCCCGCACTTGAGGTTCACGAACTTGGGGGTGCCCGACCAAGGGCAGTGAGGGTGGCTACATTATTCGTTACGCTTTAGAGTAGAAAGGTTATAGATGTTATAACCATACCACTCGTCGTGAGATGCGAGTAAGTAGAGTTGTTGTCTTTGACGATATGAGTAGCTGGTATGCACCAGCAGAGTGAAGATAACAGAAGATGTAGATGTAAGAAGTGTTGATATTGCACCACATGTAGAGCAACAATCATAGGTGCTTACTGGATCTGGAGAGCCCTCCAGTAGTGGATCCAATGTTAGTCCATGGTCAAGCAGGTTGAGGAAAGATCTAGGTACACATGTATCACGCAAAGAGAAGGAAAAGGTAAATCTACCTTTTGTGCCTGATCTGTCAGCACGTTACTCATATGTGGATGGTGACTTTAGCAGCTCTAAGAAGATCCTTAATGAGGAGCTTGGCATTCCATTTGTGGTACTCCTAGTGTAAGGAGAACTAGGGATGTTTTGAGGACACCTGGAATGATTTAGGTGTATGCAGGTCTACGAGGGTTAGGTACCCTATTGAGACAGGTTGAGATATGATGGATATACAGCCCATCATTATGCTTACATGGTTAAAGCAATGCATGAGTTGGAACCCAATTGTTTTGAGTAGACACTTAGAAATAAGAAATGGGAAGATGCTATAAATGAGGGGATGGTAGCATTGGATGCAAATGCAACATGGGAGTTAGGCAATTGGATGTAAGCGGGTGTATAAGGTCAAGCATAACGCTGATAATTCAGCGAGAAGGTATAAGGCAAGATTGGTTGCCAAGGGCTCTGCGCAGACTTATGGCATTGACTATGAAGAGACATTTAGCCCGGTTGCAAGAATGGAAACTGTGAGAGCTATCATTGCTATGGCTAAGCAAAGGGTAGGTCTTTACATCATATGGATGTAAAGAATGTCTTCTTGCATAGTGATTTGGTAAAGTATACATGATGTAGCCACCAAGTTATGAAAGTGATTGTTAACCCTTAGTTTTATCCTTAGTCATTCAATAATTAGGATCCAACTGACATACTGAATGTATGTGACATTTGTATCACACATGTTAGCATCTTATGGCATAAAGCACAAAGCTTATGTATTCATTTAAAGAAGCAATAATATATACGCAGTCCACTGATGGTTTGTCAATTACCTGTCTTTTATTTATCTATTTGTACAGTTCTCTTTTGATGTTCTGTATTTGTCATAAGTTAACATGAATAATAGTATACGTTGGCTTTCCGCCAACACTTTGGCAATCCTGTTGTGTTTGAATTCCTTTTGATTCTCTTGGTTCTGATTGTTTGTTAGCATGATATTTTCCATGCATGGATTTATCACTAGTTGAGGGATTACCTCTCCCAACAAAGCGCGCGATCGTTTCTGGCCTTTTAGAGATCGGCAATGTTGAAATCATCCATCGCAATGTGGCATTGCTGGGTTCTATCCCCCTTTATGTCTGGATTATGGTTGTCGATGCCTACACTATCATACGTTAATCACCGCCTCGACGAATTCACTACCATCCAATTAGCTAGTTCTTAGGGCATTGTTAATCGCCATTCATTTTTCCAATGGGATAAAGTGCAAATGCAGTAAGAAATCCGGACCCTACAAAAGAAGTATACAGATGCTGAACTATAGAGCTACCACCTTTTAAGTCAGCATAAGTTCGTGATGGAACAAGACAAAGCTCAAGCAAAGGCTAATAGGGCAACTCTGCAGGTGCAAGCAGAGTTAGTGCACTTGATGTGGCTGATGATGTAGAAGTTTATGAGCTGTCAGCTATAGTGAAGTTGACACATATGAAGCTCAAATCTGCAAGCTTATGGATAGCCTTTATGCTGAATATGTACAAGAATTCCATAAGATCATTGAAATGACATATCACCCGGATGCATTCCGACAATGACAAAACGATGAATCGGTGCAGGCGGATCCACCGGAGGAGCTAGAGGATCTAGACCATCTGGACAATCTAGTCCTATTCAACAACCAGCCAAAGAGACTACACAGATGGATCAAGGGAAGTCTGCAGGTAAAGGCAAAGGAGACCAGGCAGGTCCTTCTGAAGATCCAGCGCTAGCTCAACTCAGAATGTAGTATGTCTTAATACAAGAGCAAGCACGAGCATTTCATCATAATAATAAACAATTCAAAAATGAAGCAGAAGCCTTAAAACTGGCAAATCAAATAACTGGAGGAGCGCAATGCACAGCTCGAAGATATAGCAGCTTAAGATTTAGTGAGGATCAATACACTAAAGGACAAAGCTGCAGAATGATAGCATGAGGAATACCTTTAAAGACTGTAGAATGAGCATGATGAATATGTTAAAGAAAGTGAAGGCAAGATAGGAGAACTCTGGGGTTCAGTGCAAGTACTAGAGAAGGAGATGCAGAGATGCGCAATCTATATAAGGCAGTAGAAACATTGCACTCCAATAATTTGCCTCTTCCCTCAAGTTGGCGGATTGTGTAGAAAATAGTCACACAGTTCAGGAGGGATGTGCCACCATTAAACTAGTAAACCACTGGATGATCAACAACAATTTACAAAGCGACCAAGTTGACTCAAAGAATCTGTACCAGAAGGATTAGTCTTCCAGAGGAGGGACTCGGGCACAATGAGGTGCCGTTACCTAACTATATGGTCAGAGTACCAGTTGGAAGCCGAGAAGCAGATAGAAGATGATCAAGAAGCTAGCAATCCAGATATTCCTTCTCATTCTTTTTCAAATTATTTACAAACTCAATTTCAGTCTTAAAGGAAAGCATATCCATCAACCCATATTATAGATATAGATTTTAGAAACCCTTTAGATAGAATTGGATTAGGTTTTCACGTGGATTTATTTGAAGAAGTTCAGAATCTAGTTTTAGCTATACTTATCCTCATCCATCAAGTGGGTTCAACATTCATCCGCGAGGCAGACTACCCACTGGGTGTGCCAGGTGTTAACCCGTATTTTTATCTTTATTCATTCAATAATTATCCGCCGAATAGCTATGATAATCCAACCAACATCAAGTGGGTTCAACTTTCGTCTCTACAAGGCAGACTACCCACCAGGTATGCCATGTGTTAACCCTTAGTTTTATCCTTAGTCATTCAATAATTATCCACTGAATAGCTATGAGAATCCAACCAACATATTGAATGTATGTGACGCTTTGTATCACACTTGTTAGCATCTTATGGCGCAAAGTGCAAAGCTTATGTATTCATTCATTCATTCAGAGAAGCAGTAATATATACGCAGTTCATTAATGGTTTTCCAATTACCTCTCTTTTATTTATCTGTTTGTATTGTTCTCTTTTGATGTTCTGTATCTATCATAAGTTAACATGAATAATAGTATACGTTGGATTTCCGCCAACATGATGCACACCTAGATTTTATGTGCAGGTTACGCAAAACCTTGTATGGCTTGAAGTAGATACCAGTGCATGGTCAAACAAGATCGGGGAGTATCTTGTTACCATTAGATTTCAGATATCCAATGTAGATTTTTCACTTTATGTGAAAAAGACAGATAGAGGGATCATGCTATTAGTCATCTATATGGATGACTTGATTATAGTGATGCTGACATACATGATGCCAAGTGGCTGTTAAAGCAGAAGTTGGAGATGAAGGATTTGGGTGAGCTATGGTATTTCTTGGGCATAGAGGTGGTGATATCACCTTATGGCATTTTGTTATATGGATTGGACATGCTGTCCAAGTATGTTTGACAAGCTGTAAGCCTATTTCAGTGCTATTGGAGCATAACATAAAGCCTTTTGCAGATACAGGAGAGAATTTGGAGGACCCCACTACGTACAAGCACATAGTGGGTAGCTTGATCTACATGACCATTACTAGGCTAGACTTGAGTTATGTTGTTGGACTTGTGAGTCAGTTTATGGAGACCCCTAGAAAGCCACACTTGGATGTGGCTAGATGGATTCTTAGGTACATAAAGTCCACAGTTGATTATGGACTTTCCTATAAGACTAGTATAGAGATACAGCTACATGGGTACACAAATGCTAATTAGACTGGTAGTGTTGCCGAGTGGATTTAAGTTCTCATTTTGGAGTGCTACTGTGAGTTGGAGTAGTAAGAAGTAGCTAAGAGTTACCTTGTCGAGTACAGAGGCAAAGTACAGGGGTGCTACTATGGTAGCTTGTGAGGTAGCTTGGTTTCATAAGCTACTTGAGCCCATGGATAGGGCAATTGTCATTTATTGTGACAATATGAGTAGCATATAGTTGGCCAGTAACCCAGTATACCATGCTAGAACGAAGCACATTGAGGTGCACTATCACTTTGTGAATGTAAGATTCCTCCCCAGCCTCTCAGGATGTCCAGTATCTTCCCCTGTAGTCAAATCCCTCTTCAGAAATATAAAAGATCTTGTTTCTACCTGTTTTGGTCTAGAGAGAGAAAATATTCTAGAGAGAGATTATTCAGATTTTGGATATTTTGGATGGAAAAATATCTCTTCATATTTAAATAAGTTTTCCCGAAACAGAAGTTCAAAAAGATTTTCAGAAGGTGCATTCGAAATAAATTATAATCTGTTCAAAAGGCCTTAGCCTGGGGGTCCAGATTTTCTGAAAATTTTAAATTAAGGTTTTGAGGGGCCAATCAAATTCATCCAAATGTGTGGAGGAGATAAATGGAAGAAATAAAGAAAATCCCCTCCCAAAAATGAGTAAATACTCACATAAGATGAAGAGTTGACTAAGGACAAGGATATTAGTTAAAAAAGAAGAGATATTTAGTGAAATGATGAATTTTTGACACCTCAAGATGGGGATTCTCCCTCATGAAGGAGGCTCCTACTTCACATGTGTGGTGGAGTTTAAAATTATCAAAAATTGAGATATTTCATCTCTCCTCTCTCCAAATTCAAGTCTAGTTCCAAAAAGTAAGCTAAACTGACCTAAAAATGGTCAAAAATTGACCAAACTGATCTAGAAAATTCTAGAATCGATTTGCTTGGTTAGAGGCTCACTTTTTCCTATAAATAGAAGCCTCCCCCTTTGTTGAAGCTTAATAGTATTTTTTGCACTGTTACCCTGCTTCTCCCAAGAGCCAAAAACTGTGAATTTACTCATAATTCATTAGTTTTTGACCTTCCCTCTTCTAAAGATTGGTGGCCACTTTTGTTTCAAACAAGAGTAGATCCCTCAAACCATCAAGCCAAAGGAAAACTCTCAAATTCTTTCGTAAGTTAAAAATTCTCTCTTTTTTCTGTTCATTTTATGGTTTTTATGATTTTTGTCTTCTCTAAAATGAATATGATATGCCTCATTGAAAAAAGGCATTCCCCTCTCTTCTTTAGTAAATCCAACCATTCTTTATCCTACATGAATGATTAATGGATAAAATCAAGTTTTTCATAATGTTTCTCTTAAATGAGTAAAAAATGTTTACATTAGAATGATTTAAATACTCTTGGTGAAATTCTAATTAATTTTAGAGAGTTAAAAATTGAAAAATGATCAGCCATACAAAGGAGGTTATGGTGAAATTTTCTAAAATTGTGTAAAATAAGTTTTACTTTTTTTATTCAAAAAGAGTAATTCCCATCGTATATGTATTTCTAAAGTGTTATTTTTCATCCTAGGTATAGAAAAATGCATACTAAAAATATTTTATTAAAAAAGTGTTACTTTCTTTAGAAACAAATTCTATGCATAGAAGGAAGCATATTGAAATTGTTATTATAAAAGTGTTATTTTCATCATAAATGATTTTTATGCATAAATGGATGCATAAAAGAAATTCTTTTATATTAAAAGAGTGATTTTCATCATAAATGATTTGTATGCATAAACTTATGCATAAAAGATTTTTTTATATTAAGAGTGTGATTTTATCATAAATAATTTTTATGCATAAATGGATGCATAAAAGAAATTCTTTTATATTAAAAGAGTGATTTTCATCATAAATGATTTGTATGCATAAACTTATGCATAAAAGATTTTTTTATATTAAAAGAGTGATTTTCATCATAAATGATTTGTATGCATAAACTTATGCATAAAAGATTTTTTTATATTAAAAGTGTGATTTTCATCATAAATGATTTTTATGCTGCATAAAAGAAATTCTTTTATATTAAAAGAGTGATTTTCATCATAAATGATTTGTATGCATAAACTTATGCATAAAAGATTTTTTTATATTAAAAGTGTGATTTTCATCATAAATAATTTTGATGCATAAATGGATGCATAAACAAAATTCTTTCATATTAAAAGAGTGATTTTCATCATAAATGATTTGTATGCATAAAATATTTTTTATATATTAAAAGTGTGATTTTCATCATAAATGAAATTTATGCATAAATTAGATGCATAAAAGAAATTATTTTATTATAAAAGTGTGACTTTCATCATAATTAAATTTATGCATAAATAGATGCATAAAAGAAAGTTTTTATTTTAAAAGAGTTATTTTTCATTAGATTCAGTTTTTATGCATGGGAAGATGCATAAGAGAAATTCTTTTATTCTAAAAATGTAATTCCTACTAAATTGGATTTATGCATGGAAAGATACATAAAGAATTTATTTTAATCCAAAAGTGTTATTCTCAAACATCAATTTTGATTTCATGCATAGAAAGATGCATAAAGAAATCTATTTTTATTTCAAAAGAGTTATTTTCATCAATTTTGATTTTATGCATAGAATGATGCGTAAAGAAATCTATTTTTAGTTCAAACAAGTTATTTTCATCAATTTTGATTTTATGCATAGGAAGATGCATAAAAGATTGATTTTTAATTCAAAAGTGTCATTCTCATTTAAATTGAATTTATGCATAGGAAGATGCATAAAAGATTGATTTTTATTTCGAAAGTGTTATTCTCCTTAAAATGGAATTTATGCATAAATAGATGCGTAAAGAAATCTTATATCAAAAATAAGAATTCTCTTGCATTCTATAAATAGATATGATGATGTGAAATAATGGATGTAGATATATGTATGTGAAAGAATGGATGTAGATGTATGCATGTGAAGGATGGATGTGAAAGAATGGATGTAGATGTATGCATGTGAAGGATGGATGTGAATGCATGTGAATAATGGATATGGATGCATGTGAAGAATGGATGTGAAAGGAAAGATGTATGTGTATGTGATAAGTATGGATGTGGATGTATGTGGAAGAATGGATGTGAAAGGAAAGATGTATGTGTATGTGATAAGTATGGATGTGGATGTATGTGGAAGAATATATGTGGATGTGAATGTGATGGATACGAATGAGAATAGAGGCGATGAGATGTGATGTAAATTGGATAGATATAAATGATAAAAGATGTGAATGAATGATATAAGATATGAATGAATATGAAAACACATGAATCGGGATGTGAATGAATGATAAGGGATGTGAATGAATGATATAAGATGTGAATGAATATGATAACACATGAATTGGGATGTGAATGAATGATAAGGGATGTGAATGGATGTGATGTGATGTGAATCGGGATGTGAATGAACGATAAGGAACGTAAATGAATGTGTTAGCATGTGAATCAAATGTGAATGCATGAAATGTGATGTGAAGTGGACGTGATAAGATGTAATGTAAACTGAATATATGTTAATGTATGAGAAGTGATGAGATGTAATGTAAACTGAATATATGTTAATGTATGAGAAGTGATGAGATGTATGGGTAGATGCAAGTGGATGAGATCTGATGAGGATAAATGAAGAAATAAGTGATGAGATAGAAAAAGATGTGATTAGATAAAAATGGAGAATGCTTATGAAATGAATGTGGTGTGATGTGGATGAATGTATGAATAATGTGGATTGACATGTGGATTGATGTAGATGAAGGTATGAATAATGTGGTTTGATGTGGATGGATGTATGGATGATGTGGTTTGATGTGGATGGATGTATGGATGATGTGGGTTGATGTGGATGGATGTATGGATGATGTGGTTTGATGTGGATGGATATATGGATGATATGGGTTGATGTGGATGGATGTATGGATGATGTGGATTGATGTGAATGAATGTATGGATGATGTGGATTGATATGGATGATATGGACTGATGTGTGGATGATGTGGATTGACGTGTGGATGATGTGATTGGATGTGAATTGATGTGGGAATGATGTGATGTGATAGGGATCGATGAAGTAAAATTGTGGTAAGATAAGAAAAGATGGGGACTAATATGTAAGGATGTGGAGTGTTTGAGAAAAGATGGAAATACTGTTGGGACTGTAATTGTATGTGAAATCTGTTTTTAAATGATTGTTTTATGTCAAGAATGCTGGGGTAGCATTTTGACCGTCTTGTGAATGAGGCTGTGGAGATCTATTTGTTAAAGTTGCAACTGCTGAACGGAGAGTCAATGGAGGACGTCTTGCGTAGCAAGGTCGGCCGAGGTCTTGACTAGCCTCGGTTTGATTAAAATGGTGAGCTTCCGGTATAGTGGATGAGGGACCAAGGAAGCGGCCTATGAGTGAAGCGCTAGGTGACCTGCGAAGGATCCTAGAGGGTGTTGACCATACGGTGCTCAGGCTCTGGGTCGCCGAAGATACCCACAAGTACGTCGGGGAAGATATTGGATCAAGGAGTAAGAGTTGTTTTCTTAATTCGGGTTTGGATCTGGTTGATTGACCTTGCTGGTCCTCAACGGCGGATGAGTCCATGACTCTTTTATATGGATCTGTTGGTTGATCTTGCTGATCTTCCATGGAGATTTCATTTTGTTATGTGAATATATTGCCGGTTACTATGAGCTAGGAACTATTGAAAAGGCCCCTTAGTGAACACGCGGTGAGCGTTCTGGTTGCCAATGATGCCATAAGTACACCGATGAAGGGATGATTGGAAATAAGGATTCAACCAGAGATTTTGAGGATTGTGATCAGTGACACAATGGTTTCATTAAAGGATTGTTTTAAAGATAGCTGATGCTGAGAAAAAGGGAATTTCGTATTGGGTGTGTAAGTGGTGTGACTAGTTTTATGTTTGCATGAACATCCGGCTAGGGGACCTGGGAACTCTTTTCCCTGGTACTCGGGACAAAACCTAACCAAATTCCTAATTGGATCCCATCACTACAGTGGTTAGGCGGTTGGCTAACCCATGGGACTGGATGGGGTTAGGCTGGACTGATGGATCCGTAAATCGAGACTCAATTTCTGTTTAGTTCGATAGATGAAGTAAATTCTGGACAAAAATTATTCTATGGAAAAGAATCAACGGGCTATGCCTCTCAATGAGGAAAAAAGCATTGGTCTCTATAATCCAAGTACAGTCTTTTTCCTTGATTTGACTATAGGACTTACGGGTTCGATCAAATGAGCTTTGTTAGTTAAGGCTTTTGACTATGAAGTTATCCTGGTGGAATTGCCCGTGCTTTCCGGGCAAAGGAAGTTTTTTCGGGTTCGGTTTTGGAAAAAACGATGGATTAGTCTCTTGTTCGGATATCCGTGGACGAGGCCCCGAGTGTGGGACCCTGCCCCGCGCAAGAAGTGCTACTTCCGCTGCTAGCACCCCTGAATTTGTTGCACGGTGGGGACAGGGATCTTACAGTTGGTATCAGAGCAATTTGGCTAATGAGGATCAACCGAGAAGCCAAATATGTCAAAAATTTATCAAGAAGCACTAAAAGGTTGTAATTGTGTGATAAAACTCATACAATTTGATATTCAAAGTGAAATTCATAAATTGGTAATTGGGTCTTCAGATGGAAGTACCGCAATTGTATGGAATCCCTGACTTGCTTGAGGCCTAGACATGATGGTATTTACCTTATAGTTCCAAGAACCATGACTACTCATATATACCGATGGTATAACTGTAGCTCTTTACTGGCAGTATATACGAGTAAATCTAAGACTTGAAATTATAAGCATTAATGCTATCCAGATGATGAATTCGAATGTGGTTGATATGATTTTTAAATTCTGGTTGAGAACTAATGAGTTGATTTGGATTCTGATTGAAAAATGATGATCCCTGAAATTTGGTTGAAATGTAATAAGCTGAGCGAAACCGCAATAAGGATGAATGGGACGAGTCCCTATGATGATGTTCTTAACTGGAATGACGTTAATGACTTCAACCAATCACTATGAGATTAGTGGATTGTGCTGGCAGATTGCTACTGTTAACTTTTGTCCAGTGGATCAAGTTAAGGGATGATAAATTAAAAATCTGAAAAATTGAAATCCCCATGGACTGTTCAGATGGAAAAAATTAGTCTGATGGACCATTATTGTGTTAAAGATATGAATAAAATATTCTGAATGAATTGTTAACTGATAATGCGTTCTATATGAGTATCTTTATCCCTTGATTCTGTGGGGAGCTGACCTATTTAGAGAACCCCGGAATCAGTTGAATCAAAATTTGGATTGAATCATAAATAAAGAGACTTAACAAGAATTCGGATTGAATCATAAATAAAGAGACAACAAGATTTTTTGTATTGATAGGAACATGGATCAAGGTCGCCGTGGTAGAAATGTTAACCCCCAACTCGATGAAGAAGAGCTCGACCTGGATGTTTGTAAAACTCTTCATAGTTCGCAGCCTGGACCTTTCAAGGGGTGAAGGGGAAAACTTGGGCGAGGCTGTGGAGAAGTGGATCGAATCAATGGAAGAATACTTCGATGTCACCGGGAGTACAATGAGAAGAGCAAAATGGCTCTTGCAAGGCTGAAGATAGTGGAGACAGCTAGAGTGGCATGGAGAAACCACTGCGAGACAAACCGTCTCGACCGAACTACCCAAACCTGGACTGATCTCAAAATTTACCTAAGGATGAGGTTCTGTCCTCTCGGCTTTTTAGAAACAAAGATGAACGAATTCTTAGAGTTAACCCAGGGGAGTAGAACTATTGAAGCATATCACCAAGCATTCGCCCTCCTCCTCAGATACTCGCCTCCGCTGGATGAAGAACAGCTGATGGCCAGGTTCATTCGGGGATTGAACGAACCTTTGAATATCCTGGTGAAGAATGCCAAGCCAGTTTCCATGGCCAAAGCAGTTCGGATGATGGCGAAGAATTTCGCCAAAGCCTTTCATGTCAAATTCCCGCCAAAGCCAACACCATCACCTTTCAAAAGGTTTTTATTCCCAGAATATGATTCCAACCTTCCTCCGCCTAAGAGATATCAGGGTCAAACCCAGGATATGGAAAGTTCCAGAATGGAAGAAATGTCCTTTTCCCAAAACTCAATCCTCTGGATTTCAACTTCAGAAGTTCCACCCTTGAACAAGAGAGTGAAATGCTATAACTGTCAAGGGTTTGGACATCGCAGCATGGATTGCCCAACTCCTTTTGGATCATGGTTTTCAGGGCAGGAAACTCAGGGATCAAGATTCCAGACTCCAGCCCCTTCCGTCCAGAGTAATCAGGGTTCTATCTGCCAAAATCAAGGAAATCCCAAAGGTAGACCCTCTATCCAACCTGCAGTTTCAATCCAAACTAATGCAAGACCTCCACCTCAGAATAGGGGAAGTCAAAGAGAGTTGCTCCCAAATCGGCCGTCCACTTCCAAGGCAGTAACGCTGGAAGTGATTGAAGAAGAAGAAGAAGATGAAAGAGATCATACTCCACCTGCGAGATAAGGACATCTCGCGTTTTTTAAGTGGGGTAGAATGTAAGATTCCTCCCCAGCCTCTTAGGATGTCCAGTATCTTTCCTTGTAGTCAAATCCCTCTTCAGAAATATAAAAGATCTTATTTCTACTTGTTGTTTTGGCCTAGAGAGAGAAAATATTCTAGAGAGAGGTTATTCAGATTTTGGATATTTTTGGATGGAAAAATATTTCTTCATATTTAAATAAGTTCCCCCGAAACAGAAGTTCAAAAAGATTTTCAGAGAAGGTGCATTCGAAATAAATTATAATCTGTTCAAAAGGCCTTAGCCTGGGAGTCCAGATTTTCTGAAAATTTTAAATTAAGGTTTTAAGGGGCCAATCAGATTCATCCAAATGTTTGGAGGAGATAAATGGAAGAAATAAAGAAAATCCCCCCCAAAAAATGAGTAAATACTCACATAAGATGAAGAGTTGACTAAGGACAAGGATATTAGTTAAAAAAGAAGAGATATTTAGTGAAATGATGAATTTTTGACACCTCAAGATGGGGATTCCCCCTCATGAAGGAGGCGCCTACTTCACATGTGTGGTGGAGTTTAAAATTATCAAAAATTGAGATATTTCATCTCTCCTCTCTCCAAATTCAAGTCTAGTTCCAAAAAGTAAGCTAAACTGACCTAAAAATGGTCAAAAATTGACCAAACTGATCTAGAAAATTCTAGAATCGATTTGCTTGGTTAGTTTTGGTGAAGCTTAATAGTGTTTTTTGCACTGTTACCCTGCTTCTCCCAAGAGCCAAAAACTGTGAATTTACTCATAATTCATTAGTTTTTGACCTTCCCTCTTCTAAAGATTGGTGGCCACTTTTGTTTCAAACAAGAGTAGATCCCTCAAACCATCAAGCCAAAGGAAAACTCTCAAATTCCTTCGTAAGTTAAAAATTCTTTCTTTTTTCTGTTCATTTTATGGTTTTTATGATTTTTGTCTTCTCTAAAATGAATATGATGTTATGCCTCATTGAAAAAAGGCATTCCCCTCTCTTCTTTAGTAAATCCAACCATTCTTTATCCTCGATGAATGATTAATGGATAAAATCAAGTTTTTCATAATGTTTCTCTTAAATGAGTAGAAAATGTTTACATTAGAATGATTTAAATACTCTTGGTGAAATTCTAATTAATTTTAGAGAGTTAAAAATTAAAAAATGGTTAGCCATACAAAGGAGGTTATGGCAAAATTTTCTAAAATTGTGTAAAATAAGTTTTACTTTCTTTTATTCAAAAAGAGTAATTCCCATCGTATATGTATTCCTAAAGTGTTATTTTTCATCCTAGGTATAGAAAAATGCATACTAAAAATATTTTATTAAAAAAGTGTTACTTTCTTTAGAATTAAATTCTATGCATAGAAGGAAGCATATTGAAATTGTTATTTTGATTATAAAAGTGTTATTTTCATCATAAATGATTTTTATGCATAAATGGATGCATAAAAGAAATTCTTTTATATTAAAAGAGTGATTTTCATCATAAATTATTTGTATGCATAAACTTATGCAAAAGATTTTTTTATATATTAAAAGTGTGATTTTCATCATAAATGATTTTTATGCATAAATGGATGCATAAAAGAAATTCTTTTATATTAAAAGAGTGATTTTCATCATAAATGATTTGTATGCATAAACTTATGCATAAAAGATTTTTTTATATTAAAAGAGTGATTTTCATCATACAAATCATAAATGATTTCTATGCATAAACTTATGCAGAATTTTTTTTAATTAAAAGTGTGATTTTTATCATAAATGATTTTTATGCATAAATGGATGCATAAACGAAATTCTTTTATATTAAAAGAGTGATTTAGATTTGTACGCATAAATATATGTATAAAAATATTTTTTATATATTAAAAGTGTGATTTTCATCATAAATAAAATTTATGCATAAAAGAAATTATTTTATTATAAAAGTGTGACTTTCATCATAATTAAATTTATGCATAAATAGATGCATAAAAGAAAGTTTTTATTTTAAAAGAGTTATTTTTCATTGGATTTAGTTTTTATGCATGGGAAGATGCATAAGAGAAATTCTTTTATTCTTAAAGTGTAATTCCTACTAAATTGGATTTATGCATGGAAATATGCATAAAGAATTTATTTTAATCCAAAAGTGTTATTCTCATCAATTTTGATTTTATGCATAGAAAGATACATAAAGAAATATATTTTTATTTCAAAAGAGTTATTTTCATCAATTTTGATTTTATGCATAGAATCATGCATAAAGAAATCTATTTTTAGTTCAAAAGAGTTATTTTCATCAATTTTGATTTTATGCATAGGAAGATGCATAAAAGATTGATTTTTAATTCAAAAGTGTCATTCTCATTTAAATTGAATTTATGCATAGGAAGATGTATAAAAGATTGATTTTTATTTCGAAACTGTTATTCTCCTTAAAATGGAATTTATGCATAAATAGATGCGTAAAGAAATCTTATATAAAAAATAAGAATTCTCTTACATTCTATAAATAGATATGATGATGTGAGATAATGGATGTAGATATATGTATGTGAAAGAATGGATGTAGATGTATGCATGTGAAGGATGGATGTGAATGCATGTGAAGAATGGATGTGGATGTATGTGAAGGATGTATGTGAAAGGAAAGATGTATGTGTATGTGATAAGTATGGATGTAGATGTATGTGGAAGAATATATGTGGATGTGAATGTGATGGATACGAATGAGAATAGAGGCGATGAGATGTGATGTAAATTGGATAGATATGAATGATAAGGGATGTGAATGAATGATATAAGATGTGAATGAATATGATAACACATGAATCGGGATGTGAATGAATGATATAAGATGTGAATGAATATGATAACACATGAATCGGGATGTGAATGAATGATAAGGGATGTGAATGGATGTGATGTGAGGTGAATCGGGATGTGAATGAACGATAAGGAACGTGAATGAATGTGTTAGCATGTGAATCGAGATGTGAATGAATGAAATGTGATGTGAAGTGGATGTGATAAGATGTAATGTAAACTGAATATATGTTAATGTATGATTAGAAGTGATGAGATGTATGGGTAGATGCAAGTGGATGAGATCTAATGAGGATAAATGAAGAAATAAGTGATGAGATAGAAAAAGATGTGATTAGATGAAAATGGAAAATGCTTATGAAATGAATGTGGTTTGATGTGGATGAATGTATGAATAATGTGGATTGACATGTGGATTGATGTAGATGAAGGTATGAATAATGTGGTTTGATGTGGATGGATGTATGGATGATGTGGTTTGATGTGGATGGATGTATGGATGATGTGGGTTGATGTGGATGGATGTATGGATGATGTGGATTGATGTTAAAAGTGTGATTTTCATCATAAATGATTTTGATGCATAAATGGATGCATAAACGAAATTCTTTCATATCAAAAGAGTGATTTTCATCATAAATAATTTGTATGCATAAAAGATTTTTTTATATTAAAAGTGTGATTTTCATCATAAATAAAATTTATGCATAAATTAGATGCATAAAAGAAATTGCTTTATTATAAAAGTGTGACTTTCATCATAATTGAATTTATGCATAAATAGATGCATAAAAGAAAGTTTTTATTTTAAAAGAGTTATTTTTCATTGGATTTAGTTTTTATGCATGGGAAGATACATAAGAGAAATTCTTTTATTCTAAAAGTGCAATTCCTACTAAATTGGATTTATGCATGGAAAGATGCATGAAGAATTTATTTTAATCCAAAAGTGTTATTCTCATCAATTTTGATTTCATGCATAGAAAGATGCATAAAGAAATCTATTTTTATTTCAAAAGAGTTATTTTCATTAATTTTGATTTTATGCATAGAATCATGCGTAAAGAAATCTATGTTTAGTTCAAAAAAGTTATTTTCATTAATTTTGATTTTATGCATAGGAAGATGCATAAAAGATTGATTTTTAATTCAAAAGTGTCATTCTCATTTAAATTGAGTTTATGCATAGGAAGATGCATAAAAGATTGATTTTTATTTCGAAAGTGTTATTCTCCTTAAAATGGAATTTATGCATAAATAGATGCGTAAAGAAATCTTATATCAAAAATAAGAATTCTCTTGCATTCTATAAATAGATATAATGATGTGAAATAATGGATGTAGATATATGTATGTGAAAGAATGGATGTAGATGTATGCATGTGAAGGATGGATGTGAATGCATGTGAAGAATGGATGTGGATGCATGTGAAGAATGGATGTGGATGTATGTGAAGGATGTATGTGAGAGGAAAGATGTATGTGTATGTGATAAGTATGGATGTGGATGTATGTGGAAGAATATATGTGGATGTGAATGTGATGAATACGAATGAGAATAGAGGCGATGAGATGTGATGTAAATTGGATAGATATGAATGATAAGGGATGTGAATGAATGATATAAGATGTGAATGAATATGATAACACATGAATCGGGATGTGAATGAATGATATAAGATGTGAATGATTATGATAACACATGAATCGGGATGTGAATGAATGATAAGGGATGTGAATGGATGTGATGTGATGTGAATCGGGATGTGAATGAACGATAAGGAACGTGAATGAATGTGTTAGCATGTGAATCGAGATGTGAATGAATGAAATGTGATGTGAAGTGGATGTGATAAGATGTAATGTAAACTGAATATATGTTAATGTATGATGAGAAGTGATGAGATGTATGGGTAGATGCAAGTGGATGAGATCTGATGAGGATAAATGAAGAAATAAGTGATGAGATTGGAAAAGATGTGATTAGATGAAAATGGAGAATACTTATGAAATGAATGTGGTTTGATGTGGATGAATGTATGAATAATGTGGATTGACATGTGGATTGATGTAGATGAAGGTATGAATAATGTGGTTTGATGTGGATGGATGTATGGATGATGTGGTTTGATGTGGATGGATGTATGGATGATGTGGTTTGATGTGGATGGATGTATGAATGATGTGGGTTGATGTGGATGGATGTATGGATGATGTGAATGAATGTATGGATGATGTGGATCGATGTGGATGATGTGGACTAATGTGTGGATGATGTGGATTGATGTAGATGAAGGTATGAATAATGTGGTTTGATGTGGATGGATGTATGGATGATGTGGTTTGATGTGGATGGATGTATGGATGATTTGGGTTGATGTGGATGGATGTATGGATGATGTGGATTGATGTGAATGAATGTACGGATGATGTGGATTGATGTGGATGATATGGACTGATGTGTGGATGATGTGGATTGACGTGTGGATGATGTGATTGGATGTGAATTGATGTGGGAATGATGTGATGTGATAGGGATCGATGAAGTAAAATTGTGGTAAGATGAGAAAAGATGGGGACTAATATGTAAGGATGTGGAGTGTTTGAGAAAAGATGGAAATACTGTTGGGACTGTAATTGTATGTGAAATTTATTTTTAAATGACTGTTTTATGTCAAGAATGCTGGGGTAGCATTTTGACCGTCTTGTGAATGAGGCCGTGGAGATCTATTTATTAAAGTTGCAACTGCTGAACGGAGAGTCAATGGAGGACGTCTCGCGTAGCAAGGTCGGCCGAGGTCTTGACCAGCCTCGGTTTGATTAAAATGGTGAGCTTTCGGTACAGTGGATGAGGGACCAAGGATGCGGCCTATGAGTGAAGCGCTAGGTGACCTGCGAAGGATCCTAGAGGGTGCTGACCATACGGTGCTTGGGCTCTAGGTCGCCGAAAATACCCACAAGTACGTCGGGGAAGATATTGGATCAAGGAGTAAGAG
Source organism: Cibotium barometz (assembly GCF_041138505.1). NCBI lineage: Eukaryota > Viridiplantae > Streptophyta > Polypodiopsida > Cyatheales > Cibotiaceae > Cibotium > Cibotium barometz. Next base: position 25,617,993 of record NC_141055.1, on the reverse strand, counting down.
TTGTTTTCTGAATTCGGGTATGGATCTGGTTGATTGACCTTGCTGGTCCTCAACGGATGAGTCCATGACTCTTTTATATAGATCTGTTGGTTGATCTTGCTAATCTTCCACGGAGTTAGTTGTTGATAACAAAGTGTCTTTGGAGTCATATCTTCATGAAACTACGGCAGCCCAAGGGCTAGGAGGATACGGAGGACATAAAAGAGAGACTTACTAATCCCGACACAGATTCTGAGTTGGTTGGTTCTGCCTCCAAGAGCAGAATTGGTAACAGTAAAGACCAGTTAAATTAGTGTCAGCAAAACTGGAGATCAACAGAACATAGGGGAATGTCTTGTATGGCTATGGGGATGATAGATTGATGCTAGCTAATTCGGGAGGACAATAAGAGAACCAGGAGGACGAATATTGGGGTTGAATTTTGCATCAGATGTCCAAACTATTTTACTGGCACCTAGGGCAAAATAGAGCCGATAGGGCATCAGGAGAAGGGAGCTGACAAGTTATAAGAAGTGTTAAAACCCTAAAGATGTCTCTAGCTAATCCTATGCATAAACATTCATAAACCAGGCATTACTCATCCACCAGCCGACCACCCCCGAGCCCAAGGGTGCACACACAAATATAATTAAGTACCACATACCTAACCTTGGTGTCCCATACCACCAAGAGGTATGACTTCAATCCAATAGCACATAGCTCTAGCATGAAATGGCAAGAGAGTAGATACAATGCTCTACACAAGAGAACATCCCATGAGAGTGCCCCATGCCCCTATATTATATAGGAGGGCCCTCAAGTGACTCTTGACTCTCCATTTCCATGTGTGACCCTTGGTTACCTGACCCTAACCTCAACCCAAGGTTAGACCTAACCCTTGCCCCATTAGAGCATGTTCCCATGCTCATATGCCTAGGGTGGGTTAGCTTCCTTGTGTATGCATATATAAGATGTCTTCCTACTTTATTTTGAATGGTTTACAATAAGTTTTCAAGAAATTGAAAACTACTTTGAGTATGAGTTCCCATGATCACCCTAATGGGTAAACAGAGCATGTCCCTAGTGGTTGATCCAATAACTAGTTTTATCTAGTGGTTGCAAGAGGAGATGCACAACTCAAAGAGGGAGCTAGAAGATCTCTAGCAATATCCTTTCGCAACTAGATAAGGAAATGCTACCACAATTTAAAGGGGTAGGAACCCAAATCTTAGAGCATTTCCCTAAAAAGAAGCCAAATTGACTAAGTCAATTTTTGCCACATGTAAGGTGGTCCCAAGTGGAGAAAATTGATGCCAAGTCAAAAGGATAAATCTGTGAAGTCATGGGTATGAAATCATTAAAAATAGTTGATGCAAAAAACAGGAGATACTCACAACCGTGAGTAACTTAAGATTTTCACACCCAAAAAAAACATCAAATAAGTAAGAAATATATGCCCACAATAAGTCAGTAGGGTCCTAGGACACATGGAATCACTTTTAAAATTAAGTAGGATCCCAGGACACACGCCATACCCAACAAGTCAATAGGATCCTAGGACACATGAAATCACTTTAAAAGATAAAAAATAAAAAGATCTTTTGGCGTGAAAAACTACTAGATACTCCCAACACTGTGAGTAACTCGAGTTTTTTATGCCCAAAAAAGTAGGTTTAAAGGCAACAAAAGTCATGCAAGATGTTTCAATGTGACATTGGAATTCATAACCCGAGCTCAAATTCATAGAAATCATAATATTTTTCAATGTGAAAAAATAGTAGATAATGACCGTGAGCAACTTGAGTTTTTCACGCCCAAAAAATATATAAGAATAATGATATGAGGTAATAAAAGGATTCCAAAGGGTGTGGACAAGCTCTACATTAGGTCAAAAATAAATAAAATGAGTATGCACATTGTATATACATCATAGATATGTTCCTGTGGTTAGTTTAGGGTGCACATAGTATACACCAAAACCACCATCGTAAGAAAGAGGACAAAGACAAATGATCTTAATCAACCATTAGCACCCCCCAAAGCATAAATTTAGTTTTTCATCCCCCAATTTTGGGTGTGAATATCTCTTATATTCATTGGTTTTTCATGCCAACACTGACTCCAGTAAAAACTAATGAAAAAGAATTATGTCACCTCTAACACTCTTACTAACATCATCTCTTAGCATAAAACAAATTTTTCTTAGCCATGAATTTCTCCTAAAATTCAAGCATGAAAAACAAGTATGGTTTTCATGCCCTTAAAATCTCTAACTTTGCATTTATTCTTTAACTGCATCATTTCATCAACATGATCATCGCAACTAATATGCATTACTTCTATAAAGAAAATAGACCATTTTTTTGGCGTGAATATCTCATGATATTCATGAGACCGTGAAAAACTGGTTGGTTTTTCATGCCCAAAAAAGTTTACTTAATTGATATGATTTCTTCTAATTCCATGTTCTTACTAACTAATTCATCGGCATTCTCAATGACTAACCCTTATATTTTTTTTCCATGAGTATCTCTTGATATTCACGACCGTGAAAACCTAGACTGGTTTTTCATGCCACCTCAAGTTTCTTCAAATGATTAAAAAGTGTTTAATCTTTACTTTACATCCATCAACTGAATCATAGTATCATTTTACTAATAATAGCTACCATCCTTTTAGCATTAATCTCTCTGATGATATCCATGGCCATGAAAAACCAGACTATTTTTTCATGCTTTTAACAAAACCTAGTCCAAGCAGCTCCAAGTTCCAAAAGGTTGTATGTAGCACTAACATCCTTTTAAAAAAAGAAGGAAAAAAGAAAAAAAAGAAAACATAAAGATAGGTTATACAGGTTATTAGGAGGATCCCCTACCAGCTATTGGAGGCTGACGTAATTAATGTTTAATTTTATAGGATGGCTCCTCCAACTAAAGAGACTAAAAGATTCCGACTATGCATCTTTGGACCCAGAGGCTTCGGCAGGCACCAGTGCTACCCCTATTAAGAAGGAGGTGTCTCAAGCCTTCACTCGTCTTGAGCCATACTTATGAGGTATGGCTCGGACAATCATCAAACAAGGAGGTGTCTATGACAAGGTGAAAATCTCTTTATAGTACCACTCCCTAGAGTGCATGCTTTTCCTGGAAACACCAAGGTGAAGGGGAAACTATAAGCTATTGGTCTAGACCAATATGTTAAATAGCTACTACCAAAGGTTATCGATGCCCCCCCTCTACACTAAGTTCATCAAGTCCTATGGTAATGACCTCAACTTCAGGAATAAATTTATCTGGGGAAGTGACCATACAGGCTAGGAGGATCCCCTTCCCCAGCCTCCAATAGCTGGTAGGGGATTGATAACCTTCCCCAGCCTCCACCAATAAACCTGGTAGGGGATTGATAACCTTCCCTAGCCTCTAATAGTTGGTAGGGGATTGATAACCTTCCCCATCCTCTAATAGCTGGTAGGGGATTGATAACCTTCCCCATCCTCTAATAGCTGTGGTAGCTGGCTATCCCCTCAAATAACCTCAACTTCAGGAAAAAGTTCATCTCCTTCACTGAGTCGTAACCCACACCACCTACTATTGAACCATTATAGACTATGCAAGAGTAGGAACTATTTTCTATTTCCAATAGAATCTATCCAAGGAAGTCCCATAGAGATACAAGAGGAGCCATCAAAGCCTATAGAATATGCTTTGATGGCTCCTATGATAGAATAGGTAGAAGAACATGTACCTTCCCCACCCTAAGATTCATTTGTGGAAGTATAGGTACTAGAGGAAGAGGAGAAGAAGACTGAGGACAAGGTACCATAAGAAGAAGAACCCCAAGCTACGACAGAGGCCATGCACCTACCACATGCCTTTGTCAAAGGAAGACAAAGCCTTAATGCCAACATGATCAATAGACGAGGTTGTCCAATCTAGAAAGTATGACATGGCAGTAGATGAAGAGGAACTAAGACCAATTAAATTACAAAGGAGGTTCTAATTGAAGGGCCTCACCTTACAAATACTTGTCTTGAAGACCTTCAAGGCTATATAGACGTTATCTCCAATGACAAACCAAGCCAAGCTTACTTAGCTATATGTCGATATTAGAGCACTGTTGTTTAGGAGAAAGATACAAAGATGAAAGCTTATATAAAGGTAAGGTGCAAGAAGATGGAGAGAGTCAAAAGCTGGTATCGGACAATGTTGACCAATTATATCCTCATACATAACCAACACTGCAAAGACAACGGATATCTTCTTGTAAAAGAATAAATCAAAAAAGGCTAAAGAGGAGTTGGCTAAGGAAGCCGAAAAGAGAAAGTAGTAGAACATGATCTCCAAACACGGAAACATGTATATCAAACAACTTTGGTGGAGATCAACAGCCATATAGATGCTATGAAAGAAGATTTTGACAAAAAGGTTGTAGAATTTATGGCCCGTCAAAAAGAGTCTCAAAGGCTAAAGGCATAGGTTAGTGAGCACATCAAGGATCTACAAAGTGAGAAAAAAGACTGTGAATAGAGCTGCAAGAGGTGATCAGTACCATCAACAAACTACAATAAATACAAAAGGACTTCATGCAAGCAAGAAGTTGGTGGAAGGGAGGGAGGGAGGATTTCAAAAATACACAAAGATGAAGACGTAAAGAAGGAAAGGATTGAGTATCTTAACAAAGCTGGCGGAATTGAATAGGCCTACACAAGCAATAAGAGCCCATAATGCAGAACTCAAAGAAAGCAAAGAGCAACTGTCCATGGCAATTGGTAGGCTACCAGCAAGTGGTAACACACCTCACCATCTCTCTCCAAGAATCAAAGGTAGTTTTGCAATCAAATGAGGAGGCACTTACCCATGCAGTAGTATAGTTGCAGGAATAGATAAAAATAGCTTAAGAGGCTACAACTAAATATCATAGCCTGCAGGCACGTGCCATAAGAGAGGACGCAATATAAAAGATCAAAGGATAGCCCAACTGGAGAAATATTTAAGCCAATAGCTTAAGCCACACATAGAAGATCCTAATGCATAAGTGAAGAGCCTCATGAAGTGACTTTGTAGTTGGCTTCACTCTTGTCGGTGGTTCCTTAGCTCCATCCTCAAACTTTTACCTTTTTCTTTGCTACACTAACACTCTTTTTTTTTTACAATATGATATTAGCATTAATGAGGATCTAACTAGGGGAGACCTTGATAGTTCTTAACTTCAAAAGATCATGGTGTAGAATGTTAATGAACTCTATAATTTTGGATGACATGGAATAACTTCTAGAACTCTATTCCTCCTAACTCCCTCCATCCCTGCTAATTTTTAAACTCTCTCTAACTCTTTTGCTTGGTTTGAAACTAGGGTGGGTAGAGGCCTATGATACCTATACATACCTAAGCCTTCACGAAGGCACCTTATATACCACCCTTATGGTATCTTAAAACTTTATTAAAAAATCTCTAAATATCTAGAAATTTTTTGATATTTATGGTATATGAATTTTCACTTGAGCATATTGAGCATCCTCCTATTGTAAATCTTAAAGAACAATTAGAGCTTAATACATTTCTAAATACCACTAAACTCCCTCCAACCCCAAAGTTTGATAATGAAACAGAAGGGGAAAGTGCTTATCCATATATATACCCACTTCATAGGCTTTCTCATCTAATCTTCTCCCATATCATGGGAGAAGCCCTCAAGCCTACTAGCACTGAGGGACCAACTAACATAGAAGCTCCTTCTCTACAACATGATTTTCCCACTAACACACTAGCCCCCAAATCCAACAATAGCAAGCTACATAGAGGTAAATCTACAATAATTACAATTTCCTACTAAGAATTCTGGTGTAGTTGTCAACATAGATTATGAAGACTAGATAAGAGTTGGCAACCCAATGCTCAAGCTACTGTTCTTCAAAGTGCTGATGCAAGTTACACCATTTAACCCAACAATGAGGATTTTTCCTGAGTCCTACAAAGAGTCAGAATGGAAAAATAATTCCTCACCATTCGTGAATATGGAAGCATCTTCATAAGGTCGATACAAAGAGTGGACTTATTGTATATGCCAATCAAGAGGCAAATCACCCCATCACCCCAGCTGTCTTTGTTGTAGATCTGAGGAGGGATTATTATATCTATTACAACTTCCCACTCTTTAAGCTTGCCAAGTTTAATAGCATAGAGAGTCAGAGTAAAGGGATTTTCTTATGGGTCTAAGCATGGGAGTCTAGTGTTGCCAACCTGCGGTCTGTCACTATGATTAATCCCACCCCTACCTTGCATAAGGCTATGGACAAAACAGAGGTGGTTGATGATGTGCTGCTGGGCATAGTTTCCCCCGCTAATAAACTCTAGAAATAGAAGATTAAGATTCACAACAAAAAGGCCACCCTCTTTGTGGCTTTTAGGACCATGGGCAACCTTATCAATATCCTGATTCACTATGGGATTGGAGGGAGTGGAGTAAATTATAACAACAATTGTGGTAATGACAATTGTGTGAGATGATCTTTTGTGTGTATCTGGGTTATCATTAGCAGTATACAGTTGGCCAGGAACCCAGTTTTTCATGCTCGCACGAAGCATATAGAGGTCCACTACCATTTTGTCAGAGAGAAGGTTTTGGCAAGAGACGTTGACCTTGTTTATGTCAGCACACAGGATTAGGTCGCTGACATCATAAAATTTTGGGGTTACCCTTCATATTCGGGTAAAGGCAATAACTTCGTCAACTAGCTATGCCCACGGGCATTGTGTGTTTCTCCCTTAAATCTACATGAGTGAGAAATTATACACAGATAGTGATAGTGATGGAAAAATTAAAGCATAAGGAATCCATGTCAAGCCAGTTACACTCTTCACTCAATAGTAGCAAAAATAGGATTTAGTCATATATGCTCATGCAATATGAGGATAGATTTGGGGCAAGTCAACAAGTGTTTGCACTCAGCGCAAAATAGGCAAGGTTCTAGATGGGGGTGATGGTAAACCTCAACAAGATGTAAGGGTTGGCAAAGCATGGCAGAGCAAAAGGTAAGAAGGACCTTCACAGTGGATACATTTAATTAATAGAGACTAACTCAATGCGCTAAATGGATGCCAAATGATCAAAACAAACAAACTTCACATTGCTAGCACCAATCATTCCAAGAGCATGATAAGCAATATCTTTTCTTTTTCTTTATCCTCATATTCTTAAAATGTTGTTTATTACATTAGTCTTTACATCATGGAGAAATTTACTTTTACATATCTTTTTAAGAAATTACTTTTACATATCTTTTTAAAAAGTAATTAGTCAAGCTTTATAACTAAATAGAAACTTTTATTAATGAAAAGGTAGTCATTGTTTAGTATATGTGCTTTCCTTTGTAAAAGGCTTTTGAGATTATGGTTTATTAATAAAAAGGTAGTCATTGTTTGTATATGTGCCTTCTTTTGCAAAAGGCTTTTGAGATTATCGTTTATTATGGTTGCATAATTGTTGGGCAAAGGTTATGTTATTTTAATACCTTAGAAATTACACCAAGGTTTTTTTAATAAAAAAAGATCAAAATCTGGATGGAGTAAGCTATTATTGACTGCAAGTGTCTTTTTTTAGAATAAAAACAGATATAAATACTCTAGATGGGGAGGGGAGCCACCATTTGGAGGGGGTGAATTGGACCCAGTGCTATGATGTGAGTATTCTTCTTGTTTTTTTACATCACATATAACAGAGTCATAACCTCCTAAGAGAATCTGGGTGTGACTCCAAAAAGTAAGAAAGGGAAGGCCTTGAGAAAGCCTCACCAGCATATATATAGCTAGAGGAATTCATCTTGAGAAGACCTCCCCATTTGACTAAGGAGTTGTAACCTCCTAAGAGAATCTAGGTGTGGCTCCAAGAAGTTAGCAAGGTAATGTATTGAGAAGACATCGCCAGAATACACATAGTTGGAGGAAATCAGCTTACTCAGAGTATCGACTAGAGAGTTATAATGTCTCATCTAGCTTGCAATGGTTTACATTGCTACATATCGACTGGAGAGCTATAATGTCACGTCTAGCTTGCAATGGTTTACATTGCTACGTATATGAATATCACAATTTTTTTTAAATTATGTTTTACTATTTGGATCTTGCGTTCATGTGATTCATATGTGTTATTTGTTTGTGGAAGTATGTGAAGGTACCAAACACACTTCACATGGATTGCCATGTGGATATCATTCGCCTTCTGGGTGCATCACATAAAGGCAGTCATTCAAGACTTTGACCTCTCTCGGATGTGAGCATGGGTGGGCTCCTGGCATGATTGGTTTGAGAACAAGGAAGTAGCTCTAGATGATTACGGGTGGGGTGGAGCCTACTTTGTATACATGCTGATACTAAACATACGTGGCTATTAATACCAGCAATACTTGAGTGTTCATGCTTTTGGGACCTATAACACGTGAAGTGGCTCCTTGGGATACTAGGATTCCATGACTTTAGTAGATGTGAGACATATGTGAGCTCTTGTATGCACTGGTCTCACCAAGATTTGGGAGTGCCGTCTTGTTGAGGATCATAGTCATATTGCAAGGAGATATGTGTTAATGATGTAACACTAATGTGTTACCTTGTGCTATGTGTTTGGATAGATGGAATTATGCATGATATGTGAAAAGAATTGTATAATTCTATGTTTTTTTAAGGACTATTTTGAGAGGAGTGTTGTGTGAACTCTATTTAAGTGGTGTGTGTGAGTAAAAAGGAAATTTTAAATATGGAAGTATGAGGTTGCACAGCTCCATAGGTTGGGTGGAGACCCATGGGATTGGACAGGGATAGGCTAAGCCTATGGAGTTGGTCTAAGAAGAAAGGGATCTAGGTGGCACAATGGACCCCGAGTTTAGAGGTACTTTCTAAAACAAGACCAAGTTATATTTTAGAACAAGAAACTTGGGATAAGTAGTCTAGATTAGTAGGCATCAATGAGGATAGAGGAGTTTCCTTCATAATCGAGGAGTTAGTACATCTTGTTGAGCCTCGAGGAGCCACTTGATCTGCTTGTTGTGACCTACTTGTGCGAATTATGAAGAGAAAATAATTAGAGGAATCATTCACCTTTCCTTACATAAGGATTGTTCCAATAAGACTGAGGGGAGATGATAACATAGTCAAGCATCAAGATATTGACATATGAGGCCGTGAGTGAGTCGCTCTACCATTAGTGTGATTTTCCTTGCCTAATTATTGTATAGGTAGAGGGGTAGAGGTCTCACAAGAGACCTCCTCCCATCTTTCACCACCCATGAGATGAGGACAATATTCACGGAGGACCCTTGAACAAGATTTAGATAAGCTAGCTCGGTGGTAAGAGCCTTGCATGAGCAAGCTTTGAAAGCATGTAGGAAACCATGCCTAAAAGCTCGACTGTGTCCACATGCTTACCAAGGTTTTATGTCATGAGTTTGGCAAAGAGCTATCACCACATGCACCCCAGGGAACCACCTGCTTACCAAGTTTTAGGCTATAAGGGAAAGAAAAGATATAACAAGGGCAAAGAAGACCAGACCCCCTCCACCATCCCCTCTTAAAACTCCATCCCATGACCCTCCTTCAACCCCCACCAACCATTCTTCTTCCAATCAAAGTCCAGCTACTACTATGGACTTTAATTCCACTTTTATTTACTTATTGCATTGATTCAAGAGGCTAATCAACAATCCTTTGGTGCTAGAGAGCTTCCAAACGGCTTAGGCCATAATGAAAAACCGGCACACGCTAACATCTTCGAAGGATCTAATCCTCTTTTTTGCGAGTCCCATGAGCAACAATTTACTTACCCACAAAAAATCATGGAACCTTGTCTCTTAAAGTAGTTCTTTGGAGACTCTAGACATAACTTTTAATACAATATAAATCTACCTTATCAACCAGTACATGTGCAGAAGTTGTGCTCAAAATTGAACGTAGATCACCCAAGGCACACAAGAGACAAATGTGAGCACCTTGATCTCTATAACCACAAGCCACAACAAACCACATGTTCTTACTGCTATAGTGGCAAAAGCCATAGCTAAAAGACTCAAAGGTTTAGGAGATCTACACAAGTGAGGTTTGCACTGAGACCCCCCTTTAAAGTATGAGTAGTTGTAGAAGGGTATCGCCTTTTTGCACTGACCCTAAGTGTAAACACTAGCCACTTGTATATAGTTATAGTCAACCAAGTGTAAACACTATGACTATTTTAGCCATAGTCATCAACTAAGTGTAAACACTAGCCACTAGTGTAAGATTCACAACAAAAAGGCCAAGACTTTTAGCCATAGTCATTAGCCAAGTTTAAACACAAGCCACACCACTAGTGTTGCCAATAGGTTTTCCAACCTACAGTCTGACACTATGACCAAGCCCACACCTATCTTGCATGAGGCTACGGCCTCGTAGAGGTGGTTGATGATGTGCTAGGCATATTTTCCAGTAATAGATGGTTAAGATTCACAACAAAAAGGCCACCTTCTTTATGGCTTCTAGGACCATGGGCAACCTCATCAATATCCTGGTTCATTGTGGGATTTAAGGGAGTGAATTAAATTATAATAGCATGTGGTAATGCCAACTATGTGAGATGGTCTTTTATGCATATCTGGGTTGTGTTTGGATTATTACCAAATTGTGGGTTACCCTCCTAAATCTGCGTACGTGGAAAATTATACATAGAAGGTGATAGTGATGGAAAATTTTAGAGCAAAGGAATCCATGTCAAGCCAATCACACTAATCACATGGTCTTCACTCAATAGAAAAAATAGGGTACACATTTTGTCGTATATGCTCATGCAGTATGAAGATAGATTTGGGGAAAGTGAAGTGTTTGCACTCGGCACAATAGGCAGCAAGGTTCTATATGGGTGATTGTAAACCTCAACAAGATGCAAGGGTGGGCAAAGCATGGTGGAGAAAAAGGTAAGAAGGACCTTCATGGCTACATTCAATTACTAGAGATTGACTTAACATACTTCAACAAATGGATGCCATATGATCAAGACAACCAAACATCGCATTGCTAGCACCAATCATTCAAAGAGCATGATAAGGAACATCTTTCCTTTTTCTTTATTTTCATATTCTTAAAATGTTGTTTATTACATTAGTCTTTACATCATGGAGAAACTTACTTTTACATATCTTTTTAAGAAATTACTTTTACATATCTTTTTAAAAAACAATTAGTCATACTTTATCTATTTATAACTAAGCAGAAAGTTTTATTAATGGAAAGGTAGTCATTGTTTAGTATATATGTGCTTTCTTTTGCAAAAGGCTTTTGAGATTATGGTTTATTAATGGAAGGGTAGTCATTGTTTATTATATGTGCTTTCTTTTACAAAAGGCTTTTGAGATTATCATTTATTATGGTTAGGCCCATTGTACATAATTGGTGGGCAAAGGTTATGTTATTTTGATACCTTAGACATTGCACCAAGGTTTATTTTTGTAAAAGAAGATCAAAATTTGGATGGATTATGCTATTATTGGCTCCAACAATCCATTTTTAGAATTTAAAAAGATATAAATACTCTAGATGGGGAGGGGAGCCAACATCTGCTGGAGGGGGCAAATTGGACCCAATGTTGTGTTGTGAGTATTCTTCTTATTTTTTATGTCACATGTGACATAGTCATAACCTCCTAAGAGAATCTAGGTGTGACTCCAAGAAGTTAAAAAGGTAATGCCTTGAGAAGACCTCACCAGGATATATATAACTAAAGGAATTAGGCTAGAGAAGACCTCCCCATTTGACTAAGGATTCATAGCCTCCTAAGAGAATCTGGGTGTGACTCCAAGAAGTTAGGAAGGTAATGTATTGAGAAGACATCACTTGAATACACACAATTAGAGGAATTTAACTTACTCAAAGTATTGATTGTTGGAGAGCTATAATGTCTACTCCAGCTTGCAAAGGTTTACACTGCTTCATATATGAATGATGCAAATTGTTTGAAATTGTGATTTACATTTTAGATCTTGTGTTCATGTGATGCATATATATTATTTATTTGTGGAAGCATGTGAAGATACCACACAAGTTCATGAATTACCATGTGGATATCATCCACTAGGTGCATTACATACAGACAATCGTTCGAGACTTTGACCCATCTCATTCGTGAACATGGATGGGCTCCTATCACACGATTAGTTTGAGAACAAGGATGCAGCTTCGGATGATTGTAGGTAGGGTGGAGCCTACTTTGTATGCATGTTGATACTAGACATAGGTGCCTATTGACACCGACACTAGAGTGTACATGCTTCTTGAACTGGTATGGGTGGCTGGGTGAAGTGGCCCCTTGGGATAGTGGGATTCCATGATTTTGGTGGATGTGAGATATATGTGGACTCTTGCATGCACTGGTCTCATAGAGATCTGGGAGTGATCATGCTTAGTAGTACTGTTTTCTTGTTGAGGATCACAATTGTAAGGAGATATGTGTTGATGATGTGACACTGATGTGTTACCTTGCATTATGTAATTAGACATGTGGAATTATGCATGATATATGAAAATAATTGTATGATGCTATGTTTTTTAAGGACTATTTTTAGAGAGTGTTGTATGAACTTTGTTTAAGTATTGTGTGAACTATGATTAAGTGGTGCATGTGTGCTAGTAAAAAGGTAATTTCAATTATGGGTGTGTGAGGTTACATCGGTTCCATTGGTCCAGCGGAAGGCTAGAACCATGGGATTGGACGAGGATAGGCTAAGCCTATGGAGGTTGGTAAGAATACTCACCTTTATTGGATTAATCCTTCTTGGAAGGATAGATCTTAGTCCTAATCTTATTTTCTTTACCAAATCTCTAGGCCTAACAAGCTAGAGATAAAGATTAGGCTTTTTTTATGATTTTTTAAGCTAATTAAAATGAGGATTAGTTCATTTATGTTTGTTTTATGTTAGGAAAATTCATAATTATTCATTCTAAAGTCAAAGAGAGTTTGGGCTAACATTCTTATAATATGGAAGTCATATTGGGTATTTTTCTTAAATAAATAAGGTGCTTATGTTTATGTTTAAGCTTAGGTTTATGCATAAACTAATTTTTATGTTAGAAGTGTAATTTTAACCATACTCATTTCATAGTAAATGCGCGAAAACTATAGCAAAATTTTATCATTAGAAAATGAAGGATTTGCATAAATAAATATTTATATTAAAAGTGAACTTTTGGGCATTCTCATTTCATAGAAAATGCAGGGAAACTATGGCAGAAATGTTATTATTTAAAAAATAAATTTTATGCATAATTAATTTTTATGCTAAAAGTGGAATTTGAGCATTCTCATTTCATAGAAAATATGGGAAAGTTATGGTAAAGTCTTTATTGTTGGAAAATAGAAATTATGCATAGATAAATTTTATATCAAAAGTGGAATTCTGAGTATTATCTTTTCTTAGAAAATGTGGGGAAGCTATGGAAAATTTTATATCTTTAGATAATGAATTTACGCATAATAAATTTTATGCTAAAAGTGGAGTTTTGAGCATTATTCATTTGCCTGAAAAATAAAGAAGGTTATGCATAAATTTTCTAGACATGAATGGATGTGAATGGATGAGATTATATGTGGATTGATGTGAATAGATGTGGGCTGATGTGGGAATGATGTGATTAGATGTGAATTGATGTGAGAATGATTTGATTGGATGTGAATTAATGTGAGATGATGTGATTAGATGTGGATTGATGTGGAAAGATGTGAATAGATGTGGACTGATGTGGGAATCATGTGATTAGATGTGGATTGATATGGAAAGATGTGGATAGATGTGGATTGATGTGGGAATGATGTGAATAGATGTGGATTGATGTGGGAATGATGTGATTAGATGTGGATTGATGTGGGAAGATGTGAATAGATATGGATTGATGTGGGAATGATGTGATTAGATGTGGATTGATGTGGAAAGATGTGAATAGATGTGGACTGATGTGGGAATGATGTGATTAGATGTGGATTGATATGGAAAGATATGAATAGATGTGGATTGATGTGAAAATGATGTGATTAGATCTGGATTGATGTGGGATGATGTGATTGGATATGAATTGATGTGAGATAATGTGATTGGATGTGAGTTCATGTGGGAGTGATGTGATTGGATGCAAATTGATGTGGGATAATATGAGAAATGATATGGAATGATGAGAAATGATATGGGACGATGAGAAATGACGAGGAAAAATGTGAAAGAGTGTGTAATGATGAGGAAAGATGGGATTTTTGTTGGAACTATAATTGTATGTGAAACCTGTTTTTTAAAGATTGTTTTATGTCAATAATGCTAGGGAAGCATTTTGACTATCTTGTGGAATGAGGTCATGGTGACCTAAGTGAAATAGTTGCAACAGCTGATAGAGAGTCAATGAAGGACGTCTCGCGTGTGGCAAGGTCGGCCGGGGTCTTGACCAGCCTCGGCTCAATTAAAATGGTGCGTTTTCGGTACGGTGGATGAGGGACCAAGAAAGCAGCCTATGAGTGAAGCGCTAGGTGACCTGCGAAGGAACCTAGAGGGTGCTGACCATACGGTGCTCGTTGCCCAGGATACCCACGCATGTGACGAGCAATAAAAATGAGTTGGAGCTATTTTTTGAACATTGGCATGGATATAGTTGATTGGCCTTGCTGCTCTTCAACGGATGAGTTCATGGCTCATTTACATGGATCTTTTTGGTTGATCTTACTGATATCCAACTAAGAGTCCATATGGTTTTTATGTGATTATACTCCTAGGTACTATGGGCTAGGAACTATTGAAAAGGCCCCTGAGTGAGCAGGTGGTGAGCTTTCTCGTTACCGATGATGCCTACGCTGAGGAAGGAATGACTGAAATCGGATTTTAGGGTTGGAAAGTGAAAAAGTTAAAAATTAGACCTAGAAATGGAATACTGAGGATTAGGATGGAAATGTTGTGGTTTTATTGCAATACTATTTTGGAAATAGTTGAATCAGAGAAAAGGCAATTTCATATCGGGTGTGTAAGTGGTCTGTCGATTTAATTTCTACATAAGAGCCAGCTAGGGGGCCTGGGAACTCTTTTCACTGGTATCCGGGAAAAAACATAACCAAATTTTCATAATGGATCCAATCAATACAGTGGTTGGGCAGTTGTCTAACCCATGGGACTCGATGGGGTTAGGCTGGACTGATGGATTCCTACAATAAAATTCAATTCTGTTCAAGTTACGATAGTTGAAGTAACTCACAGGATAATCCTTGTTCTATAGAAAAGGATCAACGGTTGTGCCTCTTGATGGGGAAAAAAGCGTTGGTCTCTATGAACCAAGTGCAAGTTCCTCCTTTGATTCGGCCATGTGACCTGTGGGTTCGGTCGAAATTCAAATGTTAGTTAAGGCCCTTGACTATGTTAGAAGATCATTTCTTAGAGGAATCGCCTATGCTTTCTGGGCGAGGGAAGTTTTTTCTGGGTTCGGTTTTGGAAGAGCCGCCGGATTAGTCTCTTGTCCGGACATTCGTGGTGGGCGCGAGGCCCCGAGTGGGAATCTCTGCCCTGCACAAGAGGTTGCTGCTTCCTCTGCCAGCACTTCAGAGTTCAATGCGCAGAGGGGGCAGGGATTTCACAGCTGGTATCAAGTAACCAATTGGTTGAAGTTGATCAACCAAGAAGCAAGAAATGTTAAAAATTTATGAGTTACCAATGAAAGATTGTAGTTGTGTGTTAAAACTCGTACAAATTGATATTCAAAATGGGAATTCACAAATTGGAAATTGGGTTTTTAGATGGAAGTACCGCATTTGTGTGGAATCCCCAACTTGCTTAAGGCCTAGATATGATGACATTTACCTTATAACACCAAGGACCGTGACCACCTGTATATACCGTGAGTATAACTACAGCTCTATACTAACAATATATATGAGTGAATCTAAGACCTTGAAGTTATAAGCAAAAATGCTATCCCAGATGATGCTTTCGAATGCTGGTTGATATGATTTTAGAATTTTGGTTGAGAATTGATGAATTGATTTGGATTCTGATTGAAAGATGGCGATTTCTGAATTCGGGATGATGAGCTGAATAAGCCATGATGATGATGAATGGAGAGAATTCCAGTAATGATGTTGGTAGCTGGGAAGACAAGCAAGTCTTTCAGTAGATAACTATGAGATTAGTGGATTGTGCTGACAGATTGTTCGCAGCTTTGACCTTTGCCCCAGTGGACCCAATTATGGAATGACAAATTGAGAACCTGTATAACTGAAATTCCCCTGGGGAATGTTTAAATGAAATTACTGATCTGATGGACCATTTTTGTGTTAAGGATATGAATGAACTATTTTCTGATGATGAGTTATGTATGCTTTTTCTTATAGAAGGGATCTTTATCCCAGGATTCTGAGAGGGTTGACCAAACTTTAAGAAACCCTAGAATCAGTTGAATCTAAAGTTTAACTCCTTTCAGATTTGAAGTGATCTTTTCACCTAAGAGTCTTGGCTAAGTTGGAAAAAGGGACTTAACAGGAAATTTTCGTATTGATAGGATCATGGATCAAGGTCGTCGTGGTAGAAATGTTAGGACCCTACGCGATGAGGAAGAGCTCGACCCAAATGTTCGCAAAGCTCTTCATAGATCTCAGCCTGGAACTTTCAAAGGTGAAGGGGAGCACTTGTTGGGAGGAGAAACAATAGAGAAGTGGATCGAAGCTATGGAAGAGTACTTCGATGTCACTGGTTACAATGAAAAAAGTAAGGTGGCTCTTACCAAGCTGAAGATCGTAGATACAACCAAAGTAGCATGGAGGAACCACTGTGAGACAACCCGCTTAGATCGGAACACCCATACGTGGGATAATCTTAAAGCATACCTCAGAAAGAGATTCTGTCCTCCAGGCTTCTTGGAGACAAAGATGAACGAGTTCCTAGAGCTAACCCAGGGAAGCCGAACTATGGAGGAATATCAAAAGGCATTCGCTCTCCTCCTTAAATACTCGCCACTGCTCGATGAAGAACAGCTCATGTGTGGCAAAGTTCATTCGGGGAGGAATGAACGAACCCTTGGATACTTTAGTGAAGAATGCTAAGCCATTTTCTATGGCTGAAGCAGTGCGGATGGCGAAGGATTTCGCTAAGGCCTTTGTTGTCAAGGTCCCGCCCGAAGCCAACACCATCGTCTTTCAAAAGATTCCTAACCCCGGAGGGTGATTCTAACTTTCCGCCTCCTAAGAGACAACAAGGTCCTAGTCAAACCAAGGATACGGGAAGTTCCAGAATGGAAGAAAGGCCTTTTTCTCGAAATACAATCCCCTAGAACTCAACTTCAGAAGTTTCATCCTTGCACAAAGGAATTAAATGCTTTAACTTCCAAGGATACGGTCATTGTTAGCATGGAATGCCCAACTCCTTTTGGATCAAGGTTTTGGGGACAAGGAAGTCAAGGACCAAGATTCCAGATTCCAATTCCTTCCTTCCAGAGTAATCAAGGTCCTTCCCGTCAAAATCAAGGAAACCCCAGAGGTAGACTCTCTAACCAACCCTCAGCTTCGATGCAAAGTAATGTAAGACCTCAGTCTCACAATTGGGGACGACAAAGAGAGAAGTTCCCAAACCAGCCATCTACTTCCAAGGCAGTAACGCTGGAAGTAATCGAAGAAGAAAGAGATGAAAGAGATTATCCTCTAGCTGCTGCAAGATGAGGACATCTCGCATTTTTTAAGTGGGGTAGGATGTAAGATTCCTCCCTTCAGCTTTTGAGATGTAAAGGTGTAAGAACCTCCCCTTCAGTCTCTGTAATCATCCCCTAATTCTGAATGCAAGAAAATATTGTTTTACTCTATTTTGGTCTAGAAAGAGAAAATATTCTAGAGAGAGGTAATACAGTTTTGAACTTTTTTTGGATAAGACTTTTCTCCTAGTCAATAGAAAGAGATCCCCTGAAATAGAATCTTAAAAAGAGTTTTCCAATGTGCATTAGAAATAATTGAATATGTGAATTGGACATCTTGGCCTAGGGGTATAAAATTTCACAAAAAATCTTATTAAGGTCCAAAGAGTGTCAAGAAGGGCCAATAAGGTTAATCCAAGTGTTGGATAAGAAAAAGGCAAAGAATATAAGAAAACCTCCCAAATATGAGTAAATTCTCACATAAGATGAAGAGTTGACTAGTACAGGTTTTATTAGTTAAAAAATGGGATTTTTTAGTTTAAAAATAGAAATTTTGACACCTCAGAATGGGAAGAAGGGCTCATGAAGGAGGCGCCTAGAAATCACATCAAGGGGCATTTTTTAATTCAAAAAAGTGAGATATTTCATCTCTCCTCTCTCCTCCTTCAAACCAAATCAAAAAAGTGAGCCAAACTAGTCTAAACTTATCCAAAATGGATCAAACTGGAGCAGAAAGCCTCTAGATTCTAGTTGGAAGTAGTTGGTGGCCTCCCTCACCTATAAATAGACCCCCATCCCTTTGTATTTTCATATTGGAATAACTCTATGCTAGTGTAATTTTCAGTTTATTATATTTCTATTATTGTGAAGCTTTGGGGCTTCGCTAATCCTCTTCTTCTCTTGGAGATTACCCTCTTTTACTTGGTGGCCAAGCTTCTTCTTTAAGGGATTCACATGTTCCTAAAGAATCAAGCCAAAAACCAAGGGTAAGCCTAAACAATGGTGTTTTTTCTAAATGGTAATCTTCTTCCCAACCTCCCTAATGCTTGGAAAGCATTTTAATCTATTGGTTTTTCTTTTAAAACCATGTTTTTATTGATTATATTGTTAAAATGGATTAATGCTTATTTTTTATGCTTAAAAGTAATGTTTTGATTTGTAAATCTCTCTTTTGGTAAGAATACTCACCTTTATTGGATTAATCCTTCTTGGAAGGATAGACATTAGTCCTAATCTTATTTTCTTTACCAACTCTCCAGGCCTAACAAGCTAGAGATAAAGATTAAGCTTTTTTTATGATTTTTGAAAGCTAATTAAAATGAGGATTAGTTCATTTATGCTTGTTTTATGCTAGGAAAAATCTGAGAATGAATTTATGCATAATAAATTTTATGCAAAAAGTGGAGTTTTGAGCATTATTCATTTGCCTGAAAAATAAAGAAGGTTATGCACGAATTTTCTAGACGTGAATGGATGTGAAATGATGTGAATGGATGTGAAATGGTGTGAATGGATGTGATTATATGTGGATTGATGTGGGAAGATGTGTATAGATGTGGACTGATGTGGGAATGATGTGATTAGATGTGAATTGATGTGGGAATGATGTGATTGGATGTGAATTGATGTGAGATGATGTGATTAGATGTGGATTGGTGTCGATTGATGTGAATAGATGTGGACTCATGTGGGAATGATGTGATTAGATGTGGATTGATGTGGGAAGATGTAAATAGATGTGGATTGATGTGGGAATGATGTGACTAGATGTGGATTGATGTGGAAAGATGTGAATAGATATGGATTGAAGTGGGAATGATGTGAATAGATGTGGATTGATGTGGGAAGATGTGAATAGATGTGGATTGATGTGGGAATGACGTGAGTAGATGTGGATTGATGTGGGAATGATGTGAGTAGATGTGGATTGATGTGGGAATGATGTGATTAGATGTGGATTGATGTGGAAAGACGTGAATAGATGTGGACTAATATGGGAATGATGTGATTAGATGTGGATTGATGTGGGAAGATGTGAATAGATGTGGATTGATGTGGGAATGATGTGATTAGATGTGGATAGATGTGGGAAGATATGAATAGATGTGAACTGATATGGGAATGATGTGATTAGATATGGATTGATGTGGGAAGATGTGAATTGATGTGAATTGATGTGGGAAGATGTGGGAAGATGTGAATAGATGTGAATAGATGTGGATTGATGTGGGAATGATGTGATTAGATGTGGGTTGATGTGGGAATATGTGAAAAGATGTGGATTGATGTGGAAATGATGTGATTAGATCTGGATTGATGTGGGATGATGTGATTGGATGTGAATTGATGTGAGATGATGTGATTGGATGTGAGTTAATGTGGGATTGATGTGATTGGATGTAAATTGATGTGGGATAATGAGAAATGATATAGGACGATGAGAAATGATGTGGGATGATGTGATTGGATGTGAATTGATGTGAGATGATGTGATTGGATGTGAGTTAATGTGGGAGTGATGTGATTGGATGTAAATTGATGTGGGATAATGAGAAATGATATAGGACGATGAGAAATGATGAGGAATGATGTGAAAGAATGTGTAATGATGAGGAAAGATGGAAATTTTGTTGGAATTGTAATTGTATGTGAAACCTGTGTTTTAAAGATTGTTTTATGTCAATAATGCTGGAGAAACATTTTGACTATCTTGTAGAATGAGGTCGTGGTGACCTAAGTGAAATAGTTACAACAGCTGGCTGACAGAGAGTCAATGAAGGATGTCTCGCGTGGCAAGGTGTCGACCGAGGTCTTGACCAGCCTCGGTTCGATTAAAATGGTGAGCTTCCAGTACGATGAATGAGGGACCAAGGAAGCAGCTTATGAGTGAAGCGCTAGGTGACCTGCGAAGGAACCTAGAGGGTGCTGACCATATGGTGCTCAGGCTCTAGGTCGCCCAGGATACCCACGCGTGTGACGAGAAAGAAAAATGAGTTGGAGCTATTTTCTAAACACGAGCATAGATCTGGTTGATTGGCCTTGCTGGTCTTCAACGGATGAGTTCATGGCTCTTTTACATGGATCTTGTTGGTTGATCTTGCTGATCTCCAACTGAGAGACCATATGGTTTTTATGTGATTATACTCCTAGGTACTATGGGCTAGGAACTATTGAAAAGGCCCCTAAGTGAGCAGGTGGTGAGCGTTCTGGTTGTCGATGATGCCATATGTACGCTGTGAGGAAGGAATGACTGAAATTGGATTTTAGGGTTGGAAAGTGGAAAAGTTAGAAATTAGACCTGGAAATGGAATACTGTGTGGTTTTATTACAATACTATTTTGGAAATAGTTGAATCAGAGAAAAGGCAATTTCATATCGGGTGTGTAAGTGGTCTGTCTATTTAATTTTTGCATGAGAGCTGGTTAGGGGGCCTAGGAACTCTTTTCCCTGGTACTCGGGACAAAACATAACCAAATTTTTATAACGGATCCTATCAATACAGTGGTTGGGTGGTTGGCTAATCCATGGGGCTGGATGGGGTTAAGCTGGACTGATGGATTCCTATAATAAAATTCAATTATGTTCAAGTTACGATAGTTGAAGTAAGTCACAGGATAATCCTTGTTCTATGGAAAAGGATCAATGGTTGTACCTCTTGATGGGGAAAAAAGCGTTGGTCTCTATGAACCAAGTGCAAGTGCAAGTTCCTATGAACCAAGCGTTGGTCTCTATATGAACCAAGTGCAAGTGCAAGTTCCTATGAACCAAGCGTTGGTCTCTATGAACCAAGTGCAAGTTCCTCCTTTGATTCGGCCATGTGACTTGTGGGTTCGGTCAAAATTCAAAGGTTAGTTAAGGCCCTTGACTACATTAGAATATCTTTTCCTGGAGGAATCGCCTATGCTTTCTGGGCGAGGGAAGTTTTTTTCGGGTTCGGTTTTGGAAGAGCCGTCGGATTAGTCTCTTGTCCGGACATTTGTGGGCGAGGGAAGTTTTTTTCGGGTTCGGTTTTGGAAGAGCCGCCGGATTAGTCTCTTGTCCGGACATTCGTGGGCGAGGCCCCGAGTGGGAAGCTCTGCCCCGCGCAAGAGGTTGCTACTTCCGTTGCCAGCACTCCAAAGTTATGCGCAGAGGGGACAGGGATTTCACAGTCATAGTTAGCCAAGTGTAAACTCTAGCCAATAGCTACTTGTATATGGTAATAGTTTGCCAATTGCAAACATTATGACTATTTTAGTCATAGTCAGTCAAATGTAAACACCAGCCACGAGCCACTTGTATATAAGCCATTTTAATATTAAGATATGGAGAGATCATCCCCCTTCCAATACATTTTGTGTGAACTCTTCTCCCTATCATCCTCTACTCCCTTACATGAAGTCTCATGATAGTCTCCTCTAGTCCCTTGCATGAAGTCTCATGATCCGTGGCTTGCTTAATGGAAGCTTGCTTGGATGAGAGTGATTTGTGTTTCCTCTTAACATGAGTTTCTCTCTTTCTTGCCTCTTTCTTGTGGGCCTTTCTTGTGGGATCCAAGGAGCTCTTCAGGTGATAACGGAGTGAGGATCCAACAAAGGCGGCTGGTGTACCCACATTAGGAAGTTTCTTTGGTGGCCCTTTGGAAAAGTTTCCTCAACACATAATTCAACAAAGTACCTTCTCTTCTTTACAGAGAGGATTTTGTAAGAGGATACACAATGTGTGGCGTATAGAAGAGAACACTCACAAGAAGTAGGATATTTCACAATAAAGAGAAGAATAATGGATTACTAGGTTGGCATCCATTTGTAAGCATGTCTATTAGATAGTCAACACTTGAAACAACTATGTTGTTGCTTTCGGTAGAGGTTATACGTTGCCAACTTAGGTAGGTTAGCTACCAACTTCATCATTCCTTGTCTGTGTGATCAATAGCATAGCACTCTTATCACCTCTTCACTTTGCTTTCCCTTTTTTTTTAATCATTTTTCAAAGGAAGACCACCATGTTACACCCCATTGCATCATTGAAAAGTTCCTTGTGATAGTTATGTTGTCCACCTCCTTCCTTAAGTCTTTCCTGCTTCATTTTCTTGATCATGTATTCATGGATTTAACTTTGTCACCCTGAGAAGCTCTTTCTTAGCCTTGATCATATATTTATGGATTTGACTTTGTCACCTTGAGAAGCTCCTTCTTAGCATTAAGAAATCTTTTCTTTTTAATGTCTTTGGATTAGGACAGTCTCCCTAACTCGAATCCAAGACTATTGAATTCTCTAATTCTTTTGATTGGGTGCCTAATCCTACTCCTTTGACTTGACCTTTTATTATTTTATTTGTCTCTCAACTTGTGTCCTTAGTTTCCTTGGTCCAATCTTGGACAATATACTTCTCTTCTTACTTCTTAGGACCCTTTCATCCTTTTTGAGGTTGTGATCTTGTTAGTACAACAATCCACTTATCCTTATTTTGGTACTAATGCCTTCTTTCTTTGTGTCTAGCACTAGTAGATTAAGTGGTGGCAACCATGTGATTATTGAAAAGTGTGTGAAATTGATGCCTACATTAGAAAATCTCAATAGAGATGTCCCAATCCACAATCTATACACATCCACTGATGCTACACTTATTGCATTCTCTTTGGGAAATTAGCAATTATCACCACATTTGAAGCATTGCATTGGTAGATTAAGCCCCCAAATTCACCATCACAACAATGGCCCTAATTAATTAAGCCCTTCATCCACGAAAGGAAGAGTTCAATTTATTACTGAATGAAGGGATTGTATTAAAATGATAATGCATCAGGTTATACCTTTGAATAGCACTAAATAATTGTAGCATGCTTGTGCTTCTCTTGCTATTCCACGTGCTCTTCCTTATTGTTAAAGATGCTCCCACTCAAAGTTCTATAACGAGAGAGAGAGAGAGAGAGAGAGAGAGAGAGAGAGAGAGAGAAGGCTATGCCAAATGCTATTAACCTCAGTTTTTGCAACAAATGCCAGAGAGAGAGAGAGAGAGAGAGAGAGAGAGAGAGAGAGAGAGAGAGAGAGAGAGAGAGAGAGAGAGAACTATATTGGAAGATTTTATTGGATTTCTTACTAGAACTATACTAAGGTAACATTTGATAGCCTAATGTTTGTTATGGCATATCCCTTGTTGTTGCAAGACTATAATTATTATAGTGCCAATAGGTGTGTAGCAGAGCAGTGTAGGTTTGTGAGGCTTGTGATTAGAGGATGGGAGAAGTCCTGAGTTCAAATCCGGGCGAGATCACCAGTGGCATTCGAGTCGTTTACCGACGAGGATTGGTAGCCTTTGGGTGGGAGACCAAGCCACCTTGGGATGGGGGCTCAAGTTGTTCTACATAAAGGAAGGAAGGAGGAGGTACCCATCAAGGGGATAAAAAAGAAGACAAGACTAATAAGCATAAACATATCCTATGCCTATGATGACAGTGGTGTAATTATCCGAAGAGCCAAGCAACGGTGGAGTCATCAGTGATGTTGGGGGTGCAAATGCCACTTTCTATAAACAGCCATCCATGGTGTGATAATTAACGTCTCATTTAATGCTAATGTAGCCATATTTTAGGTTCATCATCTCACCCCTTTTTATAAAAAAAAATCCGTTTGCAACAGAAGACTCGAGAGAGATGCTTGCCGAGTGGCACGGAGCCCGTTCTTAAGACCCATTTAATCCTGATTAAGTTCGCATTAGCATTAACCCCCGTAATTCAAGCCTACAAGCGTGCACGTCCTTTTGGTTTTCTATATATAACCCCCTTTGTATTTCCAGTGATCATCATCCGGGATTTGTTTTGAACTCTTCATCGTTCTATGAAACCGCCTCGAATGCGCAATTAGCAATGAGATCATGTATTAGTGGCGTCTTTAGAGAGATTATTATTAATCGCCCATTTGGTAGAGAGATTTAATCAGATATTAGTAGTGCCTTCATTAATCAGCCACCACCATTGCTGCTAATCAGTAATTGCAGAGATTAAGATCATTCCATCATTGAGGAGATAATATTCATCCACTAGCTGAAGTGATTCAGCATATAATCAGAAAGATAATCATTCATTCTAGCATTGAATTATGGCTCCTTATAGCCCAGAGAATGGATTAATCATGAAGGTGGGGTACAGTGTTGATGATGGGAGGGATCCTGCAGATTTGGACCCTCGTTTACCTTTGCTTCAAGACGCTGATCTTCAAGACAAGGTGGTTCTTCTTAGGGTTGATCATAACGTGGTGAAAAAAGGTGATTACTTCACACTAATTAGCGTATTTGCTTATATTTATTGTCTTAGTAATCATCATCAATTTGCTAATGAATGTCGTTACACACTAATCATAATGAATGATTCTAGTAACTGCGTGTTAGCTTTTATCAATTACTCTACACTGATTCTAAAGTTTCGCTGCTGTTAATTTTTGTTATAATTCCCCCAAAAAATTATACTAGAATTGATTTGCTCGAGAATAAGCTAGTTTTAATTTAATTCATGAAGCCAGTTTGATGATGATTTATATAGTTTTTTTTTTTAACACAACACACACACACACACACACACACACACAAAGCAAAGGAATTATTAAAAATTTTAAGTGTTTATGCATAATTAGAGTTTATATAGTTTCAAAAAAAAAAGCTTTGTACAAATGTACACACAGAATTATAAAAAAATTTAAAGTGTTTATGCATAATTAGAGTTTATATAGTTTCAAAAAAAAAAGCTTTGTACAAATGTACACACAGAATTATAAAAAATTTTTAAAGTGTTTATGCATAATTAGAGTTTATATAGTTTTTAAAAAAAAAGCTTTGTACAACCACACACCACACACACACACACACAAAATATATATAATATACATATATAATACATATATAGATATACATATTTACACACATATATATATATGTATATTGAGGGCAAAGGAATTATTAACTTTTTTTAAGTGTTAATTAATGCATAATTAGAGTTTAAACTTTTGAGTTTGATATATATCAACTTTCCAGGCAAAATCCTTGATCAGTACCGTATTGATGTAACACTGGCTACTATGTACAACATCGTGGAACGTGGAGGCAGGTAAATTATTCGAGGAAATCATTTAATTGAGAATTCAGGCCTTTTTTTTTCCCCATTAGTTAAGGTCAAAATTACTCTAATTGTCCTTTTAATCAGTTTAAAAGAAGATTATGGTCGCAATTAATTAAAACCATTTTAGAAGCTTTGTGTGAGGTTGGTTTTTTTTTTTTTTAATGTGATCTCAATAGCCACCTACTCGAGTTTTGAAAGGGATTAAGACTCAATGGGGAATCTATCTACTGTCATGTCCTCGTTAAAAATGTTTGGGATGATAAATTATCGGTGCTTAAGCTTATAACCATGAGAGGGTAATTAGTGTGATCCCACTTTTCCTCCTAATTCATAGAATCATGATGAATATGACCCATCCATAGAACTAAGTCTTACAATTTTGGATGATTAATATCATGATCTTAATTCAAAGTTCATTCGGGACAATGGTGGATGAGATTAGCTTCATAATCTTGATTATAACTCAAAAGGTTTGTTTGGGATGTTGTTAGGAGGATGGTGAATGATTAGCTTCATAATCATGATTAAGCTCTGTTTGGGATAGTGCTTACACAGTTGTGGGATGATTAGGCCCTAAGTTTCTTTCTAATCAAGATTTGTCAGTCATGGTAAGTCACTTGTGGGTCTTGGGTAGTTGTGCAGTGATGACAAAAGTTTATCGATGATAGGTCCGAGATATTTATAGTTGAGGTGATGATAATCATGGCAAGATTTTCCTTTGATTTCTGATAAAAAAGTAATGGGATAATCAACAGGCCCATCATCATGACACACATTGGGAGGCCGTACGACAAGAAGGCAAGGAAGATAAGCATCAGGCAGGATGATGCGGTGGATGCGGTGGTGGCTTACTTGCAGCACAAGCTCAGGATCAAGTTTGTGGTGCCACAGTTCCACGTGAATGGTGATGATCAAGGCATCCATGACATCGACACCTCTATTAACTGGCTTATTCAAGACCTCCGTAGTCGCAAGATCGGTGGCATCTACCTTCCCAACACGCGCTGGTTTGCGGTACCATCCTAATCCCCAATTTCCCCAAGCACACCCACCCACTCATTGCCCTCTCTGTCCCTTGTTGATCTGCCTCATGAATGATATCACCTGCATACACATGAGGAGGCTTTTAAAATCAGGCCTAAATTCTACCATGATTGCAACAATCATAATCACATGTTGGTAATTGTTTTCATATTAGGGAGAGGAAGACAAAGGAGAGAACATGCAACGCTTTGTTGTTCAGCTCGCCGGTTTGGCTGATGTGTATGTGAATGATGCGTTTGGGTCGTGGCAATCACATGCTTCCACATACCACATTGCAAAGTTCCTGCCCTCTTATGCAGGTCTTTGCTTGCAGGTATGCCTTCTGTCATATATACATCATGTTGAGAACACATTGCCACATAATAAACAACCCAAAAGGATTTTCTGGTCATTTATGGGTTTTTCTCAACCTATCATTGGCTTATATTTCTTTTTTTCTTATCCCTCTTTTCGTAAGGACGAGCTTTGCCACGTGAAGTTGATATTGCAACCGACTAGACCATTTGTTGCTGTGGTTGCTGGTGCCAAGTATGATACCAAGATCGGGCCTCTGACCGAAATTTACAAGAAGGTTGACAAACTTATACTAGGTGGGGTGATGTACAACACCTACCTGTGTGCCAAGTATGGGGTAAAGATCAAAGGGGTTCAGGTATGTGTACATCATCAACTTCATGAATCCATGTGTTTGAGATGCATCATGTACATCAATTCAGATACAAACCACATTTAATCCGAAGTTTATTTTGGAATTTTATGTATAGGAATCAGATATAGAGCTTGCAAGAGGTTTGGTTGAGCAGGATGCCACCGACAAGAAGATTGTCGAGCTGCCGTTTCTGATAGAATCTGACACACTCGAAGGACGCAAAGAGGGGCAATTTCGGATGATTGCAGCCAAGGTTAGCTGGTTGCAAACTTAACCTGATTCAAGCTAAACATTGTTTTTGTTTATAATTATGCCTGTTTCTATCTTAACTATGGTGTATAGACACATACTAAGGTACTTATCTGCTGACATGGTTGATTTCTGCTTGTAAGGACTTAGCTCCGGGGAGAGAATACAACTATGTGGTGGATGTGGATCCCACCTCTTTTGGGGTTGATCCTTGCAAGGAGGCGCTGGGCTCGGCCAAGACCATCTTTGTGAATGCTGTCATGGGTCTCATGCCTCACTTTTGGCATGGCACTAGCAAGATGGATGAGGTCATCGACCAGAACATCTTGGCTCAGAAGTTTTTTGGGGGAGGAGACACCCTCCAAGAATTCAAGAGGTATATTTCTCATACATGTATGTTGCATGGTAAGCATGTGGGGTCGTCATGCTTGGGTGCTATCATCGCCTCATACATCTATGTATGTTGTTACCATGCCACTCATACATGTATATAGCATGGTGTACATGTGCGCCTATTCATGGTCTATGTCATTCTATGCCCTGTTATTATGGCTTCATACATCTATGTTGCATGCATGTTGCCACAAAGACCTGATACATAAGCATTGTACATATGCATGTTTCAATCTAAATCTATGGAGCTCTCTGTTTGGACCTGCTGCCAATACCGACCAATAGGACTGTGGGGCCTGATACGTCTAGGTTGTATGCTATGCATGTTGCTATGATAGTCTACATCATCACACAAACATTTCATGGTTTGCATGTGGGTCTATTACTCTTTCCAGCAGCTATGTGCTTAAGTTGCTCTTGCAGTCTTGTATATATCGCTGCTGCATGCTATGGGCGTTGCTACTATGCTCTCGTGTAAATTGGCATGGTATGTATGGTGGGCACTGGGGCTTACATGCACACATGCATATATTGCCTATGTTACATGCATGTAGGGCCATGTTATTTTGGCATGGTATGTATGGTGGAGCTTACATGCACACATGCATATATTGCCTATGTTATATGCATGGGGGGGCATTTTATTTTGTCTGTTATGCTATGTATTATTATGGCATCGTATGAATTTATGCTGCATGCTACCCATGTTGCTTCTATGCCCTCAGATTGCATGGTATGCTGGCTTATTGTTTACTTTTTTTTTCTCTACCAGCATATATTGCAGCTCATTATAATACCACCATCTTTGTGTTTTGAGGCTTTGTGATGTATGCCACCTACATGTGTGTAGCAATAAGCACATGTACATGGGTTCATGATAACTAAGGCTTTGTTATGGTGATGTGCAGCTTGCATCCTAAGCTGTACCATGAGGCCTTGCACAGTGCCAAGTACTACCTGTTCACTGGAGGCGGCACAGTGTTGAAGGTGATTGAAGAGGGGGATCCCTATGGCTTGGAGATTGTCAAGGCCCTCATCCACAACAAGGAATCCCAGGAACAGAACCGCACTCATGGAAGATAGTTCCACCCCCCATAGCTTCATAATTGGCAACAATACATGAATTTTTGTTGTTGGGTCAAGGGATCATCATCATCATCATCATTATTATTATGTTGTAATAACCCATAGCCAATGCCGTTTAGCGAGGTGATGGCCTCCCATTATCCCTTAGTATTTGCAGGAAAAAACTTCCTGTTTGATTGTTTAATGTAATAACACCCTATATGGTTGTACTTGGGCAACAATGATTCTTATTTCATGTTTTTTGGTGCTTATACAGAGATTCTATGTTAATTTGTGTGTGTTTTTAAGAGGGTTGTTGGTTTTCTTTTTTACAAGTTTTGATGGAATGTCTGGTATTGCCACTTTTTTCAGTACTTGATTGATGTTTCAATTGGCAGGCTTCCATGCTTAATTATTACCTGTCACATGTACTAAATTTCCTCTTATATCACACTTCTATTTCTTTTAGGCACTCTTAGCTTAAATCAAAATGGGATTGTTTTCATGCAGGATGCAATTTTGGCATATTCCAGATCAGAGGCACTTTTAGCCTAAATTAAATGTGCTTGTTTCTGAAGAAATAACATGATTTAAATGTGGGCTTCTTTCCCTCCTGGTATTCAATCACATGACTTCTTGTATCTTCAATTTGTTTTAAGGCTCTTTCTTCCAGTGACATAACCTTCATTATCTAGGAAGCCGTTGAAAAGCATCCTTATCATTAATCCAATGATGGTGCAATACATCATATTGCAGTCAAACCTTTGGTTTATCAGGCCAAATGATGTATATAGGATGTAAAACACTATGTCCCATGGAGTGAAGTCAAAGAAGAGAGTTAATGGGTCATGTTATGCTTGATGGAAGATTGATTCACAAGATTTTGGCTAACACAAAATGATGATGAAAAATTGGAGTATACTCAATGTTACCTTTAACTCTTCTCCATTCTTCTATGCTCTTCTTTCTTCATTTCATGTAACGCTCATGCTTTCTTTGACATTTGGCTCCTTTCTAAAGTTGATTTACTTCTTTGACTCAAAGCCTAAAAGATTTATCTTGCCTTCACACTGGACTAGGTGTTTGTGGCCGTCTTTTGGATCACCTTCCAACTGCATGTTTGATAAACATAGAAAAAAGTGATCCATGCAATTGTGAGCTAGTATGTCTCTACCCATGGGATGTGCTTTTTATGTGCAAAAATCCACTTTCATGGTTTGGTCTAGTAGATTTGATTGGTTTCCAAATCATGTATGAGCCTAGATTCTTGCATATATGGGCATCCTTGAGAATGGCATGGTAGGATCCCTTCTTGTTAAAAATCTATATGACCCTAGATTCTTGCATATATCGGCATCCCGACAATGGCATGGTAGGACCCCTACTTGTTAAAAATATACAACCCAAGAGGGTTGTATAAATTTCAACCCATATGTTTTTTATTTTAACATCATGTAAGATTCCCATTGGTTTAGTTATCTTGGGGTCAACAAGTTTAACCATTATGTTGGTCCAAGGGAGGTTCTTCCGAGGTCTCCCAACAATCTTTTGTGTGATAACATTGACACTAGCACCACCATCTAACCTTCTTTTCCTCTCTGTAATGGGGGATTACAACATGCATTTTCTCACCCTAAAAGAAGTGTCCCAATTTGTTTAGTGACACTTTAGGTGGTCCGTAATGCATGTCAACTTCCAAATGAGAGCTTGTGTCAGATTGGAAGATAGGATCTTATGAGTGGAGGCTTCCATCCATCCAATCCTTAAGGTCTATCCAAAGGTAGGGATTGTATTACAATAGATTCTATGAAGATGCACAATTTTGAGGATAAAACAATTGTTAGGCCACAATGTCATAAGGTTGATACTCTTGTTCACAATGGTGGGCTCGGTCCTACAACTATGTATGGAATCCTTACTAACTTTTCTTGTAGGGGGTCGTTCCTCAGTTAAGGAAATATGTATATCATAACCAATCACACAAGAAAAGAGCATATCTTACCTTATGGGCATTAAATTAGATCCTCTCTCAGATTCCTCAACAACAACCTCAAGCAATTGCTTGTGTGACACATCCAGTTTTGTAGACAAGGCAATGAGTCCTAGCTTAGTGACTTCCACTTCCCAAAAAAAAGTGCTAAAAGGGTTATATGTTTCCAATTGAGACAAAAAGCAAGGAAGTAGATTTCGCTCCTAAGATGGGCTTCAATGGTAGTCTATACATGTGTAGAAGCAAGGGAGTAGATTTTTCTCATAAGGTGGGCTTCAATGGTAGTCTAAACATGTGTAGGTAATCATGCACTACCACTTACTTAAGCATAGGGTTTAGTTCACCTAACCTTCTTGACCAATTTTTTCACCTTCTCGAATGCAATATTTTTTTAGCACACGCTTGGGTTTTTTGGGACACACAATTATACATTATTGTTAGATATTTATGGTAGTACTACAGTGAGGCCATGTATTGATGCCATGGCCACTTTTGTCTCACTGGGTTTTCCTCCCTAGCCATGCGGTGTGAATAGACACCTTAGGTTTAGCTATTACATAAGATAAGTAACCGCATCCATTGTTTAGGGTTCTTGCTGCTCATTTGTTCTTTCTTCATCAAATGCGGAGTAATAGTTGAGAAGGTTGTGATGCGCTACCATATTGCCAAGCAACAGTTGTCCATTGCGTTTCCTTACAGGCGATGGAAGCTTACAAATGGAGAATGGGAGGCGTTAGACTCCAACACAACCTCTACAGAACAGGGTGTGCTACATATATCCATGCAAGGTGGGGATGTAGAAGATGTTGCTGTGAATGATGACTGGTCCCTTGCCAACTTACGTGAATGATGACTGGTCCCTTGCCAACTTACGTGACTACTTAGTTCTTCGATTCTCACTAAGTGGTGATTTTGCTTTGATAATCAATGGTAGAGTAGTGCGCAACAGGCAGGAACGATCTTTTCTTTGTAGAGAAATTACTTTCCCTGGCTGTGTAGCTATCAAACAACCACAGGATATGTAATCTTGGATTGAAGTAAATACAATTTCAATTTTTTTGCCTGACTGTCTTATTAAGGTTTTTCAATTGTCTTGTGCAAGTTTTAGTTTTTTGTGATAGTGTAAGGTTGGTCACACAAGCATCTGTGGCTTGAGCCACTAGTAAATTAGAAATGACCTTGTGATGGAAGGATACGTTCTTGCTTTCGCATACCATTTTTTTAAAAAATTTTGGTACTTAAAAATTTTATAACAAGGTCGCCCATTTATAAACGATACTTTACTCATTTTCATCAATTGACAATTACCATTCTCTCCTAACACTTGCTCTCAATTTCGCACACCTTTCTGTATCACACACTCTCTATTTCTTGCAATCACTCATAGTCATGGCACCTCTACTTGACGCACTTATTGCACAGCTAGGAAAGCTTGAGCTACTTCATAGGGTTGACGAGATCGTCCCTATGTTTGAGGGAGCAATTGATGTGCGTGCAACAATGCATCTACATGCGGATGCTTTTACAGATGTAACCAGGTATATGGATCAACACATCAGCACGTACTCCATCATGTTTGAGGGTGATGAGGGCCTATGGGTTCCGGTTGACCTCATCAAGTACATATTCAGGGAAGACAAGAATTTTAGATTCCGCCTATCTTTAAAATCCCTCACAGAAAAGGACTACAGGAATGAGGAGGAAGACTTGCTCTTGGATCTACAAATGGGCAACATCGGCACTTCTTTCATGAGCTGGGACATGGTTTTGGTCCTTCTGTTACAAGAGGGTGTGGCGAAAGAAAGTGGCAAGGAAAAAGAAAAGGGCAAAGCAAAGCTAATGGAGCAGGTCCAAGAGGCCCATGCTGAGGAAGAGAATGTTACAGAACAATGGGAGGCCTCAATGGCATTGGCTCTACAAGAGAATGTCCCCGAGGAGGTTCCGGACCTAGTTCTAGAGGGCGATGAAGTACTTGAGGAGGTCCCAAACCTTGTTGTCATGTCTTTGCATCCAATCATTATTGATGGGAAAGAATTTTTGTTTCTGGATGACATTGCCAAGACACTTGGGTTTCACGAGGATGAGGCACTGTCTATTATTGCCGTGAATATTGGGGGTCAAGACAAAGGGAAAGTGAAAATCTCTTTTGAAGATGACAACCTCACAAAAGCGCTTGCATATGATATTGGTAGCAGTTCCTTGGAAGATGTAGTGGCCAAAGCGCTCGTTGAAATAAAGCAAGATGTGCAATTCTATGAGAGTGTAGCTGCCTTTGAACCACACATGCCCTTGATTGCTGGCGATGCTCAAGACCAAGGAAGCATAAACTTGACAAATGAGCAACTAGTTGCAAGTGACGATGCAACTGAGGTATGTCCTAACTTCTTAGTTGTAAAGCAAATTATTTTTAGTTGTATCATTTCACGCTTCCTAACTTCTATATTGTCATGTTGATAGACTGCTTTTGAAGTGGACAAGTTTGCTATGCGCGTAGGAGGAACGCGGCCAAAGTCAGAGGGTCGAGATGCATCTCTTTGGCACTACATACCTGCCCTCAGAGCCGACATAGTGCGGGTTTTTCATGTAGACTATTCAGAGATCGCCTATGCCGAGCTCCTAAAATGTAAAGCACTTAGTGCAGTCTTGTCGGAGAACCCCTTAGCCTCAAACATAAATAAATGTATTTTGGTAGCTAGGGAAGCTGCCTTGTATTGTTTTACGGGCAAGCATCCCGGCTCAGTTTTAAGCCATTGTGCCCTTTCTCAGGCTCAAGGAATTTTCACACACACATATAGATATGTGTGTGTGTGTGTGTGTGTGTGTGTGTGTGTGTGTGTATATATGTGTGTGTGTATATATATATATATGTGTGTGTGTATATATGTGTGTGTGTGTGTGTGTGTGTGTGTGTGTTTGTGTGTGTTTTTTCCTATGTGTATAGTGCTTTTTAATTTTTTTTTAATGAAATGTTCATTGGCACTGAGCATACAAAAAAAATTGGACTCATCAAAGAATTTAACACAACTCAAAAAGCTTTCATTAATGTTTGAAAATGCTACAAAGGATTTTGGGAACATTACAAAAGTTTGTAGGGAGAATTACAAAGTGGGTTAGCCTATTGAGGTAGAAGGCTACGCTCTAAACGTAGGCGTAGGACCATATCTACAGGCTTCAAAGTGACTCTCTTGGCATGTACCATAGCCAGCACTGAGTCTTCAAAAACGAAAACTACAATATCTTCAGCAGCTTCTTGAAGAGCTTCAAGAGCTGTGCTCTGTATGCGGTCAACCCTGTCAGTAAAATTTTCCATTGTTTCTCTCACCAGTCGAGAGAATGGTGCCTTGGGGATGAGAAGATTTGTGCTTTTCTGATATTTCCTAATCTCTCGTAGCGCGACTGTCCCTGGCCTCCATTTTCTCTTCTTCTTTGTAACCGGTGGAGGCGGTGGTGGTCTTTGATTCTCCCACAGTGGTCGTTCAGACCTGAACTTCTTTTTCTTTTATGCACGCTCTTCCTCTTCTAGCTGGTCTCGAAACTTGCCCTCCATTCTTTTGCCACACGTCTTGACTGGACGTCTGGATGTTGTGGGTGCTTGTGGCTGTGCTTGGCTAGCCCTCCTTGCGTCCTCTTTGGGCTGCTGTCTCTTTTGCATTTCTTTCTCCCAAGCCGCCCTCACAAGAGCAAACTCTTTGTCAATGGTATCTTTCGTGATGCCATAGGACAAGAGCTCGACCTCCCTGTTCTGTAAGATAACCTCTAGCTGTTCTAGGGTATCGGCCTCAATAACAATCTCGGGTGGTTTCCCTTGACCTTCCTCGGCTTCTTCTCGACGCCGCTCTTCTTTCGCTTCTCTACTAGGCTCTGCTTCTTCAGCTTCCTTCCTATGCTGCGCTTCTTCGGCCTCCTTCCTGTGCTCTTCTTCTCTCATCTCCTTTGCCTCTTGCTCTGTTACTATAGGTAGATTTATCCTTTTTGCTGTAGTAGGTAGTGGGCCGAGTTGATCAAAAAACCGCTCGTCTTGCTCCTGTTCTTCTGGCATGGCCTAGGTATGTACGTGTGCGAGAGATAGTGGGAGGGCAAGAGAGAGTAGAGCACAAAGAAGAAATTGAAATGTGGTGGTTATAAATGAAAAATGACTTTAATATGTCTATAAATATATTTTTTAAAAACTTTTATAAAAATTAAAACACAAAAAGATTATAATCAGAGAGTTTAAGTCCATGAGGAACCACACCGACGCTTGCTTGCTACCCACCACTGCCTTAGTCTCTCCCTAGCATTTGATCTGTTGTATCCTTCAGTTCTTCTTGCATTAACAGTTTTCATTATTTGACGCCTAAGAGAAATTACCGCAAGATTTCTACCTTTTTTTGCCAACCAGAACGCGATAGAACCAGTTGAACATTTCATGGAGCGCATTACTCTTGACTTTGCCACCACCATGGCGAGTGCCCTTAAAATACACGGCCTTTGCTTGGTAATGTGATTTCTCCATGCCTTGATTGCTCCAAAGTGCTAAAGAGCCATATCTATCGAGAAAGTATGGCCCATGTGCATACAATATATGCTGCATAGAAAATTACAAAAAGTCAACAAACAGTATGAAGAACATACTACAAGGACACAAGAAATATAACATTACCATGTAGTGAGTAATGTGTGTTTCTCCCCATGCCTCGACCATTTCTTCTGTAAATCTACAAGTGGCTTGTTTAAGTGCCTCAATACCATGGTCATCTAGGTGAGGTCGCTCTAGAAGATCGACCATTTTATCACACACCTCCCATACACATGCACGTTTTAGGCCAAGCCTGGCATCATTTCCTCGATATGTTGTAACATCACATATCTTCTTCCAAATTTCAAAGTTAGTGTGGCTATGAGAACCCAAGTGGTTTGATAGCAAGTGTCTTGCCTTTGATCCACCCATGCAAATTTTATTAGGGTTGTCTTGTGTAGGGTTTGATTTTCTGTCCTTTGTCAAGACCACTGCTCCAGCATGTAATCCAATAGAGGAAATAGAGGAAAGTACACCCTCTAGTGCACGTATTGACTCTTCTCGTCGATCTTCGGGCTCCATGTTCCAGACATAGTTTATGTGGAGCATCAATAGCTTATCCAAAATCATGAGTCTTGCATGTAATGTGCACACATGCACTTGACATAGTGGAATGTCCAAGATTGGGTTCCAAGCATTGTCCTCCTGGTCACGACTAGGTGGCTTGCTCTGGTCACAACTTAATATGCCATTATGCCATACCTTTGATCCTTTCCTCTGTTCATCATAAAAAACGATTGCTTTTTTTGTACCCACCTGTTTTTTACTTTTGCCTTTGCCTTTTTACTCGAGTCTACTGCTGTCTTGGAAAGACAATAGTAAACACATGAGAATATAGTATTCGCACCTGTTTTACAACCCAACATACACTTTAAGGTTTTTAGATCGCCACCCAAGTGCCATTCAACGTTAAAGCAGCCTATCCCGGGAACATCAAGCTTTTGACCATTGACCTGACAAGAGACGACATGTTGAATGCCAGACCGTTCAAAATACCACCTCAAGGTATCATGGTTCTCTTTTGGGAGGACCCATGCTGCTTGTTCTTCTCTAATTGAATGCCGTAGTAGTCTTGCTTATGCCCTTGACCCCTATTATTGCTGTCTTGACTTGCATCCAACTCTTGGGTCTCTAAAGGCTTTCCTCTAAGTGCTCGGCTCATCAAGGTTAAACTAACACACTCCAGTCTTTGACCTTTAACCATTTGACATTCATCCAGCTTCAAGACAAACACGACATTTCCACCTGTCTCTTCAAGTGTGAGGCCATAGTACTAAATCATTGCTTTTTGTAGCACTTCCATGTCAATGTAGACATTGTTATATGCATTGTATTCAAAGGGTTTGTTTGTTGGCATTGGCATAATATCCTCCACCCACTTGTACCCATTAAACATGGATGCAATATCACCATTAGCACACTTCTTTGCCATCTGTAAGCTATAAAGTGTTGGAAGCAAGGATTGCGTAACTCCCTTTGCTCGCAACCCTAAAGTGATTGACCTGTACATTGCTCTGTAACCTTTCTGGCTAATACCTGCTGAGTCACATATATCAAGCATCTCTTTGGGTGTGACAATTTCTTTGATTTCCTTCAAGAAATATTGACAAAGGGTCTCCCGCAGCTTATCATTACCAGAACCTGTTTTCATTTCCATGATATCCTTCTCCTGAAGGACATGCTGAAGAAGGGAGACATTAACATTGTCCTCAGCATTGTTACATCCTAGTATAGCTGTTGCACATGCCCTACAATCGCAAGAGTCACCCATGAGAGATGCTTCATTCATTAATTGCTTCTCAAAGTTGCTATAATTCCTACAAAATTTTTTACCTGGTTTTTTGTTTGCGCCTCTTGCATGTGCCTGCTGTCTTAGAAAGTAACCCAACAGCTTTACGTTTTCTTTGCCTTGCGTGATATCCAATGGGAAGGTGAGTGAAATGGTGAACACGACGCCGAAGATTACGAGTGGAGTGTTGAAGACGAACATAATTATCGGTAAATTGATTTATTGTGCACACGATCCGCTAAATTATTCTTCTGCACCTCAAGCTCCTCTGAGAGCTCTTTAATCCTCTGCATCAAACTATTGATCTGCTTAGTCGATGCCGCTTGAAGCTGGTCGAAGGCAAATTGTGTTTCCCTCTTTCCAGCTGCCTCATCTAGCCTCAAGCTCCTCTGAGAGCTCTTTAATCCTCTGCATCAAACTATTGATCTGCTAAGTCGATGCCGCTTGAAGCTGGTCGAAGGCAAATTGTGTTTGCCTCTTTCCAGCTGCCTCATCTAGCCACAACATGTGTAATCTCCTACAATAGCCAAGAAGCCCATTGAAACCATCACCAACAAACTTCAAAAAACTTGTAATGCTTTTGAATGGTGGAGGGGCACCAGATATTGGATCTGGTGGATAAAGATTTCCATCAATCCAAAGATCAATGGCCTTTGCTCCTTGCATTCGAAGCTGATCGTATGAAATATTGGGTGCAACATTCCTACTGCGTAGGGTTGTGTATTCTGTCTCTCCAAATCAACCTGAAGGCGGATCTTAGAAGGCTTATTGGTGATATCTTGTAGTGCCATCTACAAGAAAGTAGGCTTGTAAGCTTGAATAGGAGTGGAAGGAGCAGGATATGGTATCAAAAAATAATGGGAAGAATGGAGATGAGGGTTGCTTCTCTAGAGCTGCATTGTGGATAGAGAAACAAGCCACAAAGGGAGCCAAAGAAACATAGAGAGAGTTGGCAATGGTGAGAAGGAAATGCAAAGGAGACAATGCATCATGGGAAGCTTCTTTAGTGCAAGCTATGGCTGCTAAGCAATATAGAGAGAGAATACATCATGAAAAGGTTCTTCTGTGCAAGTCATGGCTACTACTGTGGGTTTGGAGAGAGGACCAAGTATTGTAGAGAGAATGCTCCTGGTAAGCTTCTTCCTTACAAGCCATGGCTACTACTGTGGGTTTGGAGAGAGAAGGCTGATTTAGGAGTACAGATCTGCTAACTATGGAGAGAGGACCAAGTATTGTAGAGAGAATGCTCATGGTAAGCTTCTTCCTTGCAAGCCATGGCTACTACTGTGGGTTTGGAGAGAGAAGGCTCATTTAGGAGTACAGATCTGCTAGCTATGGCTTTTGGAGTAGAGAAAGACGCTTTTTTCCATGGAGAAGGAGTGCAGGGCATTTTAGAGAGAGGATGTAGAGAGAGAAAGAGATCTAGTGCACACACAAAAAAGGGGGGAAGAAAGTGACGAATTTTTGGAATGTTTGGAGTTCGAAAAGGTAGAGAAGGCTATGATGACTGACTGACAGCCCATTACAAAGCTTTAAAGTCACCTAGGTGGCCAGATCTAAGAATATCTCCTTTTTTTCATTTTTCTTTGTTTTTTTGAAAAATCAAATATATGCTTTTAGGACTAGGCCTCTAGGCTTGGTCAAAGATGGATTATCATTTTAAGCATTTCACTAAACGTCCAAATTAAAGGGCCCAAGAAGACTCCATTGAGTTCCTAATGATGGCAACACGCAAGGCTATGGCTTCATCATAGGTTGCTTTTGCAAAGCTACAACAACAAAGCTGTACCAAAAATATTTTTTAAGCTTATATTAGTAGTTACTTTCCAACAATAGCAGAAGACAAGTCGGGTTGCTAAGGGAGACACATCCATCTCAAATAGTGTCAACATTCGATTCCATCAAGTAATTTAACTTCTTCGATCGAGTGATTCGACTTCTTAAATCGTCCATTAGTTCTCAAAAAGAATGCATCTATTAGTTCTAACAGTGATTAGGCTTTTATCACCAAGGACAAAGGTAAGAAGTTCTTGCAGAAGAACAATTCAAACAAATCTTTTGAGGCTAAGAATTATTCTAGTATGCCAAAGAAGATTACTTGCCAGTATTACAAGAAGCATGGCCATGCACTTGAACAATGCTATAAATTGTAGGCTAAATAAAAGAAGAAAAATAAATCTAACAAAGTTTCTACCAGCTCTACCCCATACAACTAGAGAGCCAAGAATGTTGTCCCTGAAGACTTGTCACTTATGGCCGTTTGTAGCTTTAATGCTAACGGAGATTCATGTCTCAGCGCTTCAAACAATTAGTATCTTGATAGTGGTGCTTCCAAGTACATTACTTCTCAAAGAAGTTTGGTCAAAATATGGAGTTTGTGCAAGTTGGTCACACAGTTATGCGAGCAATAATGGCTCCTATCTAGTCAAAGGTATTGGTGACATTTGCGTCATTACTGCTAGTGGTGAAGATCTTTGTCTTCAAAATGTACTTTTTGTTCTAGGTATAAAGAAGAATGTGCTTTTAGTGCCCACTCAAACAAAGGGGGGTAGATGATAAATGCATTATGTATTTGCACTTTCTCTGTTCGGTGCTTTTGTTGTTAGCACTCTTTATCGGTGCTTTTGTTGTTAGCACTCTTTAGTTCACTAATTAAGCGTAACGAGACAAGAAAGTTGTGCTTACTTGAACCCTCAACCATGGTTCATACAAGTATAACAAGTATAATGATGCTTGTCTAGCATGAAAGATACCCAATTGTAGCATGCTAGGTTTGGCCATACATCGAGCCATACATCGATTAGTGGATTGACACTATGCTAGAGGGAAATTCCATGTAGGTAATATCAATCTAATGTTTATATTCCCTTTAGCTCCTAGAGTTTGTATTTAGATTAGTTTGGCTTCTTAATTTTATCACCTATTAACTTGGATATATATAGATACATACATCTACCATATCTTATTTGGGAGCTCCCACATGGTGGCTCCCAGCTATCCATGTTGGCAACTTCCCCTTTCTTCTCTTGTCTTTTTTTCTAGTAGTAGTAGCAGCAACAGCAGTAGTAGCAGCAGTAGCAGCAGTAGTAGTAGTAGTAGCAGTATATAGTAGTAGTAGTAAGTAGTAGTAGTAAGTAGTAGTAGTAAGTAGTAGTTGCAGCAGTAGCAGTAGTAGTGGTAGTAGTAGTAGCAGCAGCAGCAGCAGTAGTAGTAGTATATATCGTAGTAGTTAGAGGGTTAGAGAGTGCTATATATATATATATATATATATATATATCTTATTTGAGAGTTAGAGGGTTAAGTTTAGAGAGTTAGAGATTTAGAGAGAGACAAAGAGGGTTACAAAGGGAAAGTTAGAGAGAGTTAGAGAGCGAGTTAGAGTGAAGTAGAGGTAGGTATGATTTAGGTTCAGTTCAATCAACGATCTATATATATATATATATATATATATATATATATATATATATATATATATATATATATATATATATATATCTTATTTGGGAATTAGAGGGTTAGTTTAGAGAGTTAGAGATTTAGAGAGAGACAAAGAGGGTTAGAAAGACAAAGTTAGAGAGAGAGAGAGAGAGTTAGAGAGTGAGTTAGAGTGAAGGTAGGTACAATTCAGGTTCAGTTCAATCAACGATCTAACTTCTTCAATCACCCGATTCAATCGTCTGCTCACTTCTTCGATCTACAATTCAACTTTTTCAATTGGCGATTTCACTTATTCAATTTTTCGATTCAATATTTCGATCGGTGATTCCACTTTTTTGATCGGTAATTTCACTTCTTTGATCAACTTGTTTGATTGCTTGATCCTATTACAAACTTCAATCATCCAATCCGGAACTTCAGTCATCTGATTCAAGTCGGATTCAACTACGGACTTCAATCATTCGATTCAATTACACACCTTAAATCATCCAGTTCAACCTATAAATTTTCAGCAAACTGACAGATTGGTCATCTCAACATTTGGTGACTTTATTTTAAGCTATTTTTAGCATCTCTCTTTCTCAAATTCAATAGTAGTCAGGTATATCCAACAACCCATCCAATGATTTGTTTGGTATTCTTTCAAAAGAAGATAAATAAGATAGGTCAAATTATTATCTGTGAAGTTTCTTGGTTAGAAATGTTCTTACTACCAAGGGTTTATAGGGTCTTGGCACAATTGCTCCTACCACTCCTTAACGGGGCTAGGGCCAAGAGACCTAGACACATGCACAAGCTGCTGATCAAAGAAGATAGGATTCTAATGATGCACAAGCTTTGAAATTAATTACTTTATCTATCAAAAGGTCTATTGTTTTGCATATTCATTTTTGCAAAACTTCTAAACTTTATTGGGACAATTTAGATCCTATTTATTATGCTGAAAATGATGCTTGAGTTCCTTTTCTCAAAAAGGCAACTTGACACCGACAAAATATAGGAGAAGGGGTCCATGAATGAACACTTAACCAAGTTATAGGACTTAAGAGAGAGAACAACTTCTTGACATTGATGAGATCATTCCTGACAAGGAAATGGTTAACATTACCCTTAATTCTTTGCATGATTCTTATGTAGGTTTCAACACTTCCCTTTGACTTTCTTTGAGAGAGGCAAGGTAGCCCCTCTTACCTACTAGGAGCTTGTTAGCTTATTGTTTCAGGAGGAGTAGTTTGGAGTGAATGCATCTATCAGCTCTAGCAGTGATCAGGCTCTTGTCACACCAAGGACAAAGACAACAATTCAAACAACTCTTATGAGGCTAAGGATGATTCCAAATAAGCCAAATAAGGTTACTTACTAGTATTGTAAAAATCTCGGCCATACAATTAAAAATTTCTTTAAACTTCATAATAAGGAAAAGAAGAAAAAATATTCTAACAAAGGTTCCATCAGTTTTGCCATTAAAACCATAGTGCCAAGAAAGAGGACTTTGTGAATGTTATCCTTGAGGACTTTTCACTTATGGATGTTTGCAGCTTTAATCCTGACAAGGATTCATGTCTCAATGCAACTGCTTTAGACAATTAGTTTCTTGATAGTGGTGCTTCCAAGCACATTACTTTTTGAAGAAGTTTAGTCAAGAATATGGAATCTATGCAAGACGGTCATACTATTATGTGTTCCAACAATGCCTCCTATCCAATTAAAGGTATTGGTGAGATTTACCTTACTACTGCTAGTAGTGAGGATCTTTGTCTTTAAAATATACTTTTTTGTTCCAAGTATAAAGAAGAATCCGCTCCTCTCAATGCCCACTCTAACAAGGAGAAGTCTTAATGTTGAATTTACAGATGATAAGTGCATTATCTGTCATAGAGAACATGACATACATATTGTGTTTACTGGAACTCTCAACCAAGGTTTATAAAAATTGGACATGTATGACAAGTGTGATGATGCTTGTCTAGCAAAAGTAGACACTTCAAATGTAATGAAAGATGCCCAGTTGTGGCATGCTAGGTTTTGCCATACATCTATTTAGTGGTTTAATGCTTTTGTAGAAACATGGGATATTCGAGGACCTACCTAAATTTGATCCCCTACCCAGATATGTTTGTGAAGGATGTATCCTTGGCAAACTCTCCCACCACCAACCTGTCCCAAAGAATGCA
Organism: Cibotium barometz; assembly: GCF_041138505.1. Lineage (NCBI taxonomy): Eukaryota > Viridiplantae > Streptophyta > Polypodiopsida > Cyatheales > Cibotiaceae > Cibotium > Cibotium barometz. The sequence goes on along the minus strand of NC_141055.1, from coordinate 25,574,915 downwards.
ACAGATAGAGCTGACTATAAATTACAGTTTATATATAGTGCTGTGTGTGATCCAATGTGTAGACTCCATCTTTGGGAGTGTGGACTCCATCTTTGGGAGGAAATATTTACTTTGTTACCTTTATTGATGATTACTTGGTGACCTTCATTGATTATTACAACAAATTCAGCTACTCTTACCCCATCAAAGTAAAATTAGAGAAATTTTCTTGTTATGGCTAAGAATGAAATTGGTTTAAAAGTACACTTTCGTGCTATGGATGAAATTGGTTTAAAAGTACAAACTTTCTGTACAAATAGAGAGGGGGAATATATGTATAATGCTTTCAAAGACTTTTTGGCATAAAAAGGCATTAAGCATCAATGCACAGCTTGTTATACACGATGATAAAATGGTGTTGCTGAGAGAAGAAATAGTAGGCTCCACACAAGTTTGGGATGGAAGCAATTCTTTGTGCTACCTGTGTGCTAAAAAGGTGCCCCACTAAAGCTTTGAAGACAATAACTCCTTATGGAGCTTATTTTAACAAAAAACCTAAGGTTGAACACATATATGTTTTTTCTTATTTGGTATATACACGCACCATCTCAGATGTGGACTAAGATTGATGATAAGGCAGTGAAATGTATTTTTATTAGCTATAGTGCAGAAACCAAAAGCTATCGTCTCTATAATCCTCTTACCAAGAAGATTAATGTCAGTAGGAATGTTCTTTAAGGATTCTATTTATCCTATGAGTGATGGAATTCACAAAATATACCTATGCCAACTCCTTGGAAATGTTTGATGGTTTGTTGCCACTACCAATGTCTTGATACTCGGTAAGCTCATCCTCGTTTACTGCTACAAGGGGGGGATTCTCAAGAAGCTGATGCACCAACTTTTAATCAACTAGAAGATGCAATAAATGCTGAAAGATCAGCAATCAAGGATTCTAGGGTTATACCTAGATGGGTTAGAAGCACCTTGTAGGATAGCAAATTGCCAAGTAGAACCAGATCCCATGTGCTAAAACCATTTCTTCAATAAATACTACTTAGTTCTCTTCATGATGTAGATGAACTTGAGTCTTTTTAAGAGGCTCAAGAAGATCTAAATTGGGCTAAAGCCATGTAGGATGAAATGCAAGCTATTCATAAAAATGGTACTTGGGATTTGGTGGATCTACCACGTGATAAGAAAGCCATTTTGGTACTAAGTAGGTTTATAAAGTCAAGAGAAAGGCTGATGGATCTGTGGACATGTTCAAGGCTAGAATTGTTGCAAAAGGTTATGCCCAAAAGAAAGGAATTGATTACGATGAAACTATTGCCCCCACTTTTTGTATGATCACTATCATCATATTTATTATTGCTTTGGCAACCCACCCCACGAATGGAAAGTGCATCAATTGAACATGAAAATAGCATTCTTGAATGGTGGCTTACATGAAGAAGTTTATGTAAGTCAACCAACTAGATTTGCACAATCCGGTCAAGAGCAAAAGGTATGTAAGCTTAAGAAAGCTTACATACCATATAAAGCTTAAGAAAGCTTTATATGGTTTGAAACAAGCCCCCATGGCTTGGTACCATAAGATTCATGACTATTTGGCTGGACAGGGATTTCAAAATAGTCCTATAAAAAGAACTTTATATGTCAAAAAGAAAAAGCAAGATTTACTTCTTTCCATTCTCTGTGTTGATGACATGTTGTTCAACTAATGAGTATTTGATTACAGCCTTTAACATTGACCTTGCCTCAAATTTTGAAATGTTAGATCTTGGTCTTTTTCACTACTACTTGAGCATGCAAGCAATCCAAGTACATCAAGGCACTACTCAAAATGTTTAATTTGGAAAGTTACAAACCAATCTCTACCTATGGAACCTGGCATAAAGCCTCCATGATCGTAGAGAACCATTTGACATGACCACTTATGATCAAGATGTTGGATGCCTTATATATTTGTGTAACTCATGGCCAGACATCTAGTATGGTGTGTCATAGCTTTCAAAGTTTATGCATTGTTGAAATGCTAAGCATTGGCACACAATTTAATGTATCTTTTGATAATTACACGGCACTTGAGACCTTGGATTGTTTTATGCCAAGGGGGTGATTTATAACTACAAGCCTTCACACTGATTTCGATTGGACAGACGATTACGATACACAATAGTACACATCTAGAAACTCCTTGTTTCTTGGCAATGCATGCATCTCCTAGCTAAGCAAGAAGCAACCAACTGTGGCAACCTCGTCTTGTGAAGTTGAATATAGAGGAGCATTCATTGTGACAGTTGAATGTGTATGGTTAAGAAGACTGGAAGATCTTTGTGTCCCTTCAGACAATCAAACTCCAATTCTCATTGATAGTCAAAGTGCATTAGCAACAGTAGGCAAGAATCTTGCCTTTCATGCTAGGACCAAGTAGCACTACCACTACGTCAGAGATAGACTCCATGTAGGTGAGGTCAATTTGATCTATTCAGTATACATGACAATGTCGCGATCTTTTCATGCCAAGACCAAGCACATTCAAGTACATTACCCCCACTATGTCTGAGAGAGACTCCTTGCTAGGCGAGAGCAATCAGATCTATTGCAGTACACATAACAATGTGGCAGATCTTTTCACTAAAGTCTTATCATATGAAAAGTTTGAGGCCTTCCACAAAGCTTTGGGCCTCATTATCCCTTTAAGAGACTAGAGGGGGGTTTATTAGATATTTATGGTAGTACTACAATGAGGCCATGTACTTATGCCATGGGCACTTTTGTCCTACTGGGTTTTTTCCATGGCCATCTAAGTGTGAACAAACACCTTAGGGTTAGCTAGTATATAAGCAACCTCAACCATTGTTTAGGGTTAGTGCTCATTTATACTTCTCCTTTGTTTTCATCTCCCTCCCCTTTGAGCTAGCCATTCTCTCTCACACTACACCCTTGTGTTCTGTTCATTGAGCATTTTGTGTGTGTGAGTTAACAAGTTAGATAGAGAGAGAGAGAGAAACAAAGACAAAGACAGAGCAGGTACTGCTTCTTTTGTGGAAAAGGAGGACATGAAGACAAAGATTGCAACTACCTCAAGGGGTTCTGTCAACTTCATCAGCAACAAACTCCTCCTCTCGGCTTGACATCCCCCAACCTTTCCCATTATGCTACAGCTGCCATTGCCGTTCCACAAACCTTCCACACTCCTACAGCTTCTCCTTGCCGTTCCACAAACCTTCCACACTCCTACGACTTCTCCTTGCCAAAAACCCACTCCTCATGTGACCTACCTTCCTGCACCAGCCACCATGGCAGTAGCCTTAGTGAGCCGCCCTACTTGCACTCCCCAACCTCACAATTGCCCCATCCTGTGCTGCAGATGTGGGGAATATGGTCATTACCAAAGCCGTTGCCCCTTCTTGGTGCTGAAGGTGCTCTGCCCTACAAGCGTTGTCTTGTATTTAAAGATCCTTATACCTGGGATTACCCCAAGAAAAATGCATCCATTTCCTCCAACTCCAACCGCCCACTTAGTCTCTGTAGGATATCCTCCTTCCCTTTGCCAACCTCTCTCTCCCACCCTTAGTATACGTCACACCCACAACACCCACACGACCCACCATCCGCCATAGCGGTCACCCAATCACAAAGGAAGGCCTTGCTTAAAGAGCAACAAGGGGATGAGCCCGATGATAACACTCATCCCCTCCCCCGCACAATCATAGATCAATCCTTCTTACAAGCATTCAAGGACCTCCACAACCAACCCTCTATGTTAAACAAACCTTCTAGCCCCTGCCTCCCACATCCTAAACCATAGCCTACACCTTTCTCCGTGTGGAGGATCTACTCAAAGAAAATACAATGAAAGTGATCTTCTTTGATCTTCTCCAGAAGAACACTTGGACTACTCCAGGAACAATGATATATGTCCTTCATTATATCGTGCACACAGCAGAGGTCATAATGAAGAGGACGACACACAACTCATGACAAGTGATTGTAGAACACAGGGTACCAAGTACCGACATTGAAGGCACCGAGATGACACTCCTATGGGCATCTCCTAGAGATAGGAGATTCTACCAAAGGTCGCTGCTCTCATGGCATCTTCCAAAGATAGAGGATGCCATCGACTCAATCTCAAGCATATATGGTCCCTCGACTCACCTTAAAGGACATCCTTCATCCTTCACCCCTCACCCATCATCGAACATCCTTCATGCTTAATCCTTCATACCACTTGGTACCCTCGTCTCAATCTCAGGCATATATGGTCCCTCAACTCACCTTGAAGGACATCCTTCATCCTTCACCCCTCATCCATCATTAGACATCCTTCATGATTCATCCTTCATACCACTTGGTAACGTGTGTTCTATAGCCACTTGTCACAACAGCTTGAGCTGTGTGTTGTCCTCTTCACTATGACCTGTTGAGTGTGCACAGTACAGTGGACATGTATCAGTGTTCGAGCAGTGTTCTTGGAGTAGTGCAAGTGTTCTTATTCCTCTTGTAATCTTGTCTCTTCTTGTGTTAAGTTGTGTTCTTCTCCATGGGGTCTTTTGTGTTGTGCTATGAGCATCCAAGACTCCGGACATACTGTCCAAAGAAGAGCCACTGCTTACTGTGTCGGGCAACCAACCTTGCTATAAAGATAAAGAGAGCTAGAGAGAGAATAAAAGAGAGCTAGAAAGACACACACACACACACACACACACACACACACACACACACACACACAGAGAGTGTGTGTGTGTGTGTGTGTGTGTGTGTGTGTGTGTGTGTGTGTGTGAGAGAGAGAGAGAGAGAGAGAGAGAGAGAGAGAGAGAGAGAGAGAGAGAGAGGCATAGTTAGAGAGAGAAAAAGAGATAGTTGGAGAGAGAGAGTGAGATAGTTAGAGATAGGGAGAGATTTAAAGAGAGTCAGTTAGAAAGAGAGAGATTTAAAGAGAGTCAGTTAGAAAGAGAGAGTTAGAGAGAGAAAGAGTTAGAGTTAGAGAGAGCTAGAGAGAGAGAGAGAGAGAGAGTGAGTGAGTGAGTGAGCACGCGTGCGTGCATGTGTGTGTGTGTGTGCGTGCGTGCGTGTGTGTGTGTGTGTGTGTGTGTGTGTGTGTGAGAGAGAGAGAGAGAGAGAGAGAGAGAGAGAGTTATAGAATTAGAGAGCTAGAGAGAGAGTTAGAGAGAATGAGAGTTAGAGAATTAGAGAGCTAGAGAGAGAGTTAGAGAATTAGAAAGAGAGAGAGACACACACTTTCTTCTCTTATTTTCTCTCTTATATATACTATTATATATATATCTCTCTCTTATTTGGGAATTAGAGGGTTAGAGAGTTAGAGAGAGGGTTAGAAAGAGGAAAAAAAAGAGTTAGAGAGTGAGTTAGAGAGAGAGAGAGAGAGAGAGAGAGAGAGAGATACTTGGACACCAAGGTGTGTCTAGAAGAGTAGATTGGTCAACATGTGTGCTTGGTGCCTTCTTGCCCACCTTCGCATTCTTCTACCTATGCATGCCTCCTTACACCCATCCTTTTCTCTACATCCTAACACCTCACCAACTCTGCCAAACCCTTCTCCAGATTCACAACCCCTGCCTCCCACCAACTTTGCGCCCGAGCTTAACCCCTTCTCCTTCTCACAGTGATTTTACAAAACCCTAGAGGTCCTGCTGTCAATGGTCATGCATCAGAAGGCCCAAGAATTTTACATGAATCCACACCATGAATTCCTACTTAACTGTAAGTTTTTGTGTGACCGTTGGATAGGAACTACTCATAGTAGCTGAGATGGCACATGTTGCCAGTGGTGGCAACAAAGGTGCGGAAGGTTGCACCTTTATCTCATCATCCCAGTTTTGGCCAGTGTGGGTGATTCAAACCTTGATTTTTGTTAACTGTAAGTTTTTGAAATAAGGAGCCTTTTTTTAGATCAATTAGAACCTCCACAATACAAGTACAAGAAATAGAAGCTTAGAATTATAAATATAAGATGAAAACTTCGTAGCCTACTATCACATGGCTTGCTTATCCTCTCCTCCTTAGAGATGCATTCATCTTCATTTTATAGATCAATGGAGCCTCATCCTTTATATCATGTAGCTCTATCATTTCTATGTGCCCAAGTGGAGAATCTCAAAGTTGCAAAAACTCATCCTCGCCAATTTCAAATTTCTCTGCCACCTTGGTCTCAAAATCATTATCGTCGTTTGTAAGAAACTATGACATCATCTTTAATTACCTTACACAAGTTACACACAGGTTACAAAGCAACTCATCTTCTCTCATATTGAATACTCACATGATATCATTAAGAAAGAAATACTCCACATTATTAATCATTTTTGTTTTCTAACAAGGAAGGTACTTAAGCATAAAAATCTCTTGCTTTTTTGGATCAAGTGGTGGAAGATCCATATTACAAGGGAAATTACATTTTTAGAGAGACTTGGTGATTTTTTTGGTGTAGAATGGATTAATAATTATCCTAGAGTGCAGAGAGAGAAAGTCCTAATTAGCCCATTAATTAACTGCATTGAATTCACAATATCTACTTAGAGATGCACAAATTTATACCCTAATTTTTGAAAAAGAAATGACACAAATAAGACTCATATGAACCAATTTGTTATCAATAAATTTGGTGTAAACCCATAATTTTCTCTCTCTAGAAATTTGAGAAAGAAAAGACCTATGTGCATTAATGTGTACAATTTGAATACACTTAAAAGATAGGTTAAGGTCATGGAATAGAGATTGGAAGATTATGACCAAATTTAGAGAATAAACAAGGATTAAAAATATTTAAAAAATAACATAGAGAGAGATGTTCTCACGTGCTAGTTGTGCATGTGTAAAGTATGACCAAGGTTAGGTTAGAAATTCAAAGTCATTTTTGAACAATTTATAAGCTAGAATTAGTATTCTAGGGAAAAAAAATATCTATATCTACTAGAAGAGAGAAGATCCAAGATATAGAAAGAGAGAGAGAAAAAAGAAATAGGATTAAAACCAAGGCCTACAATAGGATTGTCAATTTGCAAACATAAGAGTTTAAGCCCTTAATCAAATAAAAAAATTGAATAGAAATTGGGTAAGATATTTGGAAATTTTTGAGTACAAGAAGACTCTTAGCCTTATGTGCATAAAAGTGCACTAAAGTAGGACCATAAGACTCTTAAAGAACACAAACATATAAATCCAGATAAGAAAATAAGTAGTTAACCTTAGAATGAGTCCCCATTGTACTTAAAGTAGGACCACAATACTCTTAAAGAACACAAACATTATGATGATGAAATCTAGACAAGAGAAGTAAGTCGACCTTAGAATGACCCTCCATTATACTTGAAGGACTCTATTTCAAAGCTGGGATGAATGACATTTGACTAAGGAGTCTATTACATGTGATGTGTGCTCTCTATGATGCATTGGGGACACCTAGTGTGTCACTGTATTTAGCTCAGTATCATGGGTAATTCTATTTAATACTTGATGCTGAATGTATGCTTGCATGGATCTAGGTTATTATGTTTTAGGTTGTTGCGTTTTTGCTTTTACCATATGTGTGAGTTGATTTGTTGAGCAAGTCCAAACAATTCCATATTCACATGATAGTAATTGGTTTGTGAATGAGTCCACATCATTGCTACCACATGTTATCATTATTTTATTGAGTGACTCCAATTTATTGTGACTTAGCATTGTGCATTATATGAGTATAGGCTATGAGTACAAGAACGATGATTGTTGGGCAAATGTTATGTTATTTTGATAACTTAGACATTGGACTAAGGTTTATTTTTGTAAAAGAAGACCCAAATTTGGATGGAGTACGCTATTATTGGATCCAAGGGTCTATTTTTAGAATAAACAAAGATATAAATACTCTAGATGGGGAGAGGAGCCAGCATCTAGAGGGGGTGGATTGGACCCAATGCTATGTTGTGAGTATTCATCTTGTTTTTTCTCTTAGATTTTAGGTGGCTTATTATGTTTGTAGGATGAGATTTGTTTTAGTGGTATCAGAGCGAGGCTATGCTCATGGGGAAGATTTTTTTTAATTCGTCTCTTTAATCAAATCATAGAAGATTTACAAGATCATCACAGCAAAAAAACCAAACGAGAATGCTTAACAAGACCAACATAGCATCGTGACCTAATATTCATAGGAAAAGATATGCACAGCCTTGTATCCTCAATTAAATTCAAATATTTGAACTTCATTCTAGCATAAAGACTAAGAAACTTTTCCAAATAAAAACTTAGACTCGACTGTGGCATAAAAACTGAGAAACCATTTCCAAAAAACTAGCATGTATATTATCCGAAATCAGATGTTCATCACGTGAAGGATTCCCCAAAGGTCATCATCCAATCACGCAATACAAGTCAAAAAATTTAAAACACAGTCTAGACATAGCACAATACAGGTTTCCATACAGTCATTAACCCAAAAATCTGTACTAAGCACAAAGTTTCCATCGATAGTTATCAAGGGATTCAATAATCATAACTAGGATATGTGAGGTAAATCCACAAGAGTTACCTGAGAGGAGGAACTCCCGGCTAATGCTACCACAAGAGACATGGCAAACAACCACAAGACACGGGCTAATTGAGTGTATAAGCACTCACCTTGCTCCATTTATATAGGTAGAGCCAAAGGAACCTTCCAAATCGCCATCACAGCTCCTCGCCCAGTGCATTTGCAAAACCATAACCCGCCTTCCTCGACTCCCCACCAGATTATGTGCAGGGTCATAAACGATAGCCAGCTAAAGCCGACTCATCAGAAATGAAAGCCATGTCAGGTCACCAAAGTCACCTCAACAAAAATGAGAGCCATGTCAGGCAAGTTAACCTCGCATGTATGAGATTAGGTATAGTTTATTATTAGAAAGATGCCATATGTGAATGAACCCTAGTTACAAGGTAGTTATGTGAATCAACCTTCCAAGGATTGACACCACTAATAAGGGATGCACCCAAATTAAAATGTGCAAGTGTGTGTGTGTGTGTGTGTGTAGCTATGTATGTATATATTATATCGATGTCTTCTAAGACCAAATACAGTCTATGAGACTCGATCAAAAGTGGTACATATGTTTTTCAGAGTGAGAAAGGTGCTAACAAGAAACAAAAGTAAAATTGAGATGGCTCGGTACCGATGTCTTGTAGTGTTCTCAATAATGAAGCACCTCCTTGATGATGACAAGATTCTTTTTTGCTTGCAATTTCTTTTTGCAAGAGAAAGAAGTGAATGTCATCTTCATGTTCAAAGATTTGAGATGATTGTGTAACAAATGGGAGCATATGCAATGCACTCCAACATGGTATGTTGCTTCTGTCTCAAACTCTGTTAAAATAGATATGTGTGCTTTATCCGACTCATCAAAAAATAAATTATTGTGTAGGGTGAGGTGTAATTGGCTAGGTTATGTGTGCAGTTTCTTCTTGCAAGAGAGAGAACATCTTCATGTTCAAAGATTTGAGATAAGTGTGTACAAGTGGGTGCATATGCAATGCACTCCAACATGGTGTTACTTCTGTCTCACACACTCCAACGCGACACATTTAAAAATTGATGTGTCTCTTCATTGTGCCAATGCCTCTGAGCATTTGAGGTGATGGGAGCCTACGTGAAAGACCACTGATAATCGATGACATGTTTTGTGTACCAAATTCTACTAAAATAGATATGCGCCCTTTATCCAACTCGTCAAAAAATAAATTATTATGTAGGGTGATGTGTAATTGACATGTTTGCTTAGGTTGTGCATGTAGAGAAAAGCATCAACTACTTGAAAATCTTGTGATGTGTAATTGACATGTTTGCTTAGGTTGTGCATGTAGAGAAAAGCATCAACTACTTGAAAATCTTGTGATGGTGGAAAGGTGAGATTTAGGGCTTGTTAACTATTAACCGTCTTGAGTTCAAGATTTCACTCTTATTGGTCTTTTGCACCTTACAACTTGCCTCCCGTGCAATCTGTTGGATTTTTTTGGATAATGTTTTATGTATGCAATCAAAGCAACTATATACAATCAACCATTCCATCAAATGGACCTTGAAGCCCTCTCTTTCTCTCTCTCCCAAAATAGTAGTGAGTTGTTGTTTGACCTTGAAATTTGTGTTCAACTTGTGAAGAGTGTATTTGGGATCCATCCATATGGCATCCGTATGGAAGATGAGATGTTGCCCCATCCATAGAGAAGCACTGTTATGACCAGAGTGCTAAACAAATATTTTTCTCTTTTATTTACATAAAAGACAGAGAGAGAGATTTTTTAGAGAGACTAGCTCTTAATTTATGTTTGATTGCAAGTATTTTCAAATGCACTCTTTCTTGTAGCTAAACCTATATACTTTTAAAATTGTGGTGTGGTATGAACATTGTGTTAAGCATGGTCCTTAGTCTTGATGCATATGTACAAAGGTCTAAAAGGTCTAAAAGGCCTAAAGGCTGTTTGGAATTGGTAATGTAAGTTTGTGAGAAGGAAAAAAAGTGTAGAGGTTAGTGAGGACATTTATGGATGACATATTTGGGTGATGTCATGGGTGTCACATTGAGATTTTGCATAGAGAGCTGTTTCGAGTTATAAATTGTTGCTCACACTTTTTGTGGAAGATTCTTAACTGGTTGATTTAAGCTTACTTTTAATTAATTAAACTTGTGATCATGTGAAGTCTTAATTATGGATTTAGTGGTGAGGTCTATTGCAACAGTTTTCACACAATCTCTCTCTAAGCATCATCACGCAGCTCAACGGCAGGCTTCTCCTAAGGAGCAATACAGATGAGCAGCAGATCAAGGCAAAGCACAAACGCCAACCGCAAGTCTGTATGAAGACGCCATGCCCACCTGCTCTGGCTGCAAATGAAATCGGTCCATGTGTACTCTTCGCCCTTTTTCTCTTGCATATGGCTGCAAATGAAAATGGGTCCATGTGTACTTTTTGAATGACCGGTCAGAGTTTAAGTGATATGAGCCTTGACGGCCTCCATCCGGCCACGTCGACGGAGTTGACCGGAGATAGTGCAGAGAAGCTTTTTGTTTTTGGAGAACCTAAGGCAAGGTATGAAGAGTCTTTGTAAGACTAAAGTTTACATGGCCTTAGGAACTCTCACAAGAGACCGTTCATATGGCCTTAGGAAACTTTGCGGCTCTGTCATCACAACATTGACACAATCTTCATGAACACAAGTACAAAAGATGGTTCCACAATCACATGGTAGAGATCCTCAATGATGTCATGGGTGATGTATTTTGGAATGCTATCATCAGTCAATCGGATCTAGGCCACTCGGATGTGGTATAGGTGCCATGCTAGATGATGTCACATTGAGCTTAAGTGTGCTACATAACCTATATATTAATGCAAACCATCTTTTTGGTTTGAGAAAAAAATAGCTTATTAATTTATTAATTCTTAGTTATGACCTAACTTATTCATTATGGCTCCTTATTTCCGAAACATAACCTTGCATTGCTACCATTTGCGATTAACAAGACATATATATATATACCTAGATGAATCCAAGAACATGCCTAAATTCACCTTTTAGAAACGTGCATGTTATATACTCATGGTAGTCAACCCACAAGACTATATAACTATCAACTCCATTACGCATAATATGGACTAGATACTACAACATCCCCACTAACGTCATCAGTGCCCAATAATGGGTGTAGAAGAACTCTGTATCAAGATATGCTCACACGCACTCCACACATAAGAGCATGTATTCACACAACGTCCTTCGTACCGAGTTTCTGTCAAACCTCCGGAGACTCAGCCATAATGAAGCCTAGCACTAAGGGAAGTAGCAAATAGAAAGAATTAGTACAACAAATAAACAGTTGATAGGGCAAATGCACCCCTAAAGATAGAAAGAATAAGCACAATATCAACTGGCCCCAACTCAAATGAAAACTTCACAATGTGAAATCTGCATGTATGCTAATACGACTGAATTATATACCTAGATGAATCCAGGAACATGCCCAAATTCACCTTTTAGGAATGTGCATGTTATATACTCATGGTAGTCAACCCACAAGACTATATAACTATCAACTCCATTATGCATAGTATGGACTAGATACTACGACATCCCCACTAACATCATCAATGCCCAATAGTGGGTGTAGAACTCTGTATCAAGATATGCGCACTAACAAGACATAATTAAAAGTGAACCATTTACATTGATTGGACTTGGTAAAGAATTGTAAAGACTTGTTACACACGCATACACACTGCGTTGCGTGCATACACTGTGCATTGCGTGTGTATCGCATACACACTATGTGTTGCGTGTGTATAGGTGTGCATGCACTCATGTAAGTCTTGTACGGCACTCATGTAAGTCTTGTACGGAAATATGTGATGAGAACAAGTAAACCGGTTGTAATTTTTAAATTTTAAAGACTTGAACTGCGTGACATCAAAGTTTCGAGCATAGGGAATAATTGGATGCCTTCTATAAGTTTTAGAGATGGCTCTCTCTCTCTCTCTATCTCTGCACTGATCAAGACATGTCGCTGCACAAAGGCCCAGAAAATGATGTAAATTATAGATTGTGCTCACTCAGATTCGTCAATTTCAATAATAAAAGGTTTAAGCAAACAGCATACAGCGTTTGAAGGTATACAGGTTCCTATCACTGACCAAGTACCGTGTGTACAAGTTGCAAAATTAAGAATTTATGTTTTGGGGTGACCCTACCACAAGCGTTAACACAAGTTCTACTAACGTTGAAGCCACATTCTGCAAAGGGCATCTGGTGCATAGTATCTAACAGACCAACCAACTGTGTGGTACCAATGTACATCCCCTTAATCGTATCTTTTTGAAGCCAAATATTCTGCACAACAAGATAGAAAGAACCATGAGATGGTGGTGCCTATGCCTGGTAGCCCTCATTAAGAGCTTTTATGTGAAAAACAAAATGGATGCTATGTAATGTTACCGTTTAAGAAAGAATGGTAAATTCGCTTTTCATGTAATCCAATGTCAGACTGCATCAAACAGCCCTACAAAAACAGTTCAAAAAAGGGTTAAGACATAACATGACATAGCCAATATGGTCCCGAAAAGTACCCTTGAAAATTTACCTCTAAAGCCATCAACTTCCGGACATTGCTGGCATACAGCTTTGGATCAGATTTTTCCTTTTCAGATGGAACATACATAGGAAACCAGACTACTTCCAAGTGATTTATGAATTGGCATAGCAGCAGAACAACATGCCTAACCTGCAAAAATCAGGCTTACCATGTCAGAGTCTTGGGCGAGAAGCTAGAATGGGTGCATTCAGGCCTCTAGCATCACCATTCTAGCTTCTGGCCCAGAGACTCTAGTTTTATGGCTGCAGGTTTGGCATGTTGTTCTGATGTTAAGCCAGTTCATAAATAGGAAGCCAGATAACTTCCAAGTGATTTATGAATTGGCAAGACAGCAGAAACAACATGCCAAACCTGTAGCCATAAAATTTACCGTGTAAGAGTCTCTGTACCAGAAGCTAGATTCAATAAATTCGGGTCTCTAGCATACAGCTTAAAATGCCCTGCAATAGCAATGTACATGGTTCACACTTCACCATAACCGTACACAAGTTGAAAGTACTTGCCCCAGAAATTGTGTCCCAGGCAGGACTAAAACGTCTGTACGGATACTTCAAAATGACTGGCTGAACGGGAGTGCCTGCAAGAAATGCACCTGTCTTGAAGGGAAGTAGATAGTAACCGTTTGTGGTTGTTCCTTCTGCTTGTGCAATGTTGAAAGGAGTCAAATTTCAAATGTAAAAACCAAAAAAAAAAAACAAAAAAATCATGCATCTTCCTAGAACAAGGGGTTAGAATAGATGCTACACATTACCAGGAAAAAGCATCATCATTGGGGCATTTTTGTCGCTAGCTGCTGCTCGCAACCTCTTACTAATAATCCCTGAAGTGAATGGAAAAAAAAATTTATACAAATATAAGCATGTCCTTTAATTTCCCCTCAAACATAGAGCAATACTCATATTCGAACTCCATTTTAAGAAATTGATAACAGTAAATCTCAACAATCAAGAAAGTATTGCATGAATTTCTCCTCCCTCTTTGACCAAAGGAACAGTCTGTCCTAATCCACCAACATTGCAGAATCTGGGACCATGAAAGGCGAAACCTCCCCACTAGAAGAAGACCCTTGCCATTCGTTTGGATTTCATTGGAGTACAAAAGCACTCCGGAAACCAGTCCATGCATTGTGTTTGATTACTACAATGATGCCATTCCCTTCAGGTGCAGACAAGTAGCCACCATAGGCGCGATTAAACCATGCATGAAAGAGAGATAGAGAGAAAGACTGGTTTTCAGTATCTGTATTATGTACATGAAAAGGTTACATACATGCTTGGCCAATGGCCTTTAAGACTATCTATGACAGTCTCCAAAAGGAAGAGAGAGAATTAGGAATGAATGTTGGCCTAGCTATATATAGGCCCTCCTTGCACAAGTCGGCCAGCCTTACTGCTGTCGACCAGCATCTTGGACAAGTAAAATGCTAGTCTTACTGCTGTCGACCATCATCTTCGACAAATAAAATGCTAGTCGGCTATATCAAATGCTGGTCGGCCTGCAATGCCCTAAATGAATGCCTAATACTGCTACCAAATGTGGGATTAGATGTGAGGTTAGCCATGTCACGTTGCATGCACACGACATCCCCTCTTGATGACGGGAATCCAACTTTCAGAGTCTTTTGGCACGAAATCTATCACGTGTTTATAGGCCCTCCTTGCACAAGTCGGCCAGCCTTACTGCTATCGACCAGCATCTTGGACAAGTAAAATGCTAGTCTTACTGCTGTCGACCAGCATCTTGGACAAGTAAAATGCTAGTCGGCTATATCAAATGCTGGTCGGGCTGCAATGCCCTAAATGAATGCCTAATACTGCTACCAAATGTGGGATTAGATGTGAAGTTAGCCATGTCACGTTGCATGCACGTGACATCCCCTCCTGATGACGGGAATCCAACTTTCAGAGTCTTTTGGCACGAAATCTATCACGTGTTTAACTTGTGTTTAATGGATTTTGGAGACAGTTTGGTCGCACCAAACCCCTCACAGATCTGCTGCTCTTCTCTCTATTTTGATCTCTAAAAACCCTACCACATAAGTACAAGAGCTCTAGAGTTGGTATTAGAGCCTAGCATAGTAGCCAGGAGTTTCATAAAAAAGGTTTTTGAAACGCGTTTCGAAACGTTTCATTGCCAAGCCACCATTTGGATGTGCCCTAGGTTTTGGGCCAGTAGTGCATGAACAACCGTACTAGAAGCTAGTTGGAAACTTTTCCTTAGGTTAGAGATAAATTGCTTAAGCCACATTAAATCAAAACAAGGGCCTCATGGTAACTAACCATATACCACCTCAAAGGGAGTCTTCCTTGTTGACATGTGGATTGTACCATTCATGGCATGCTTCACCAAGGGCAAGAATTCCTCCCAAAGAGTCTAAAGATCCTAACAATAACACCACAGCATCGTGGTCATAGTCTTGTTCATGCTCTCAATCTAGCCATTCGTTTGATTACGGAACACTTGTACCCCATGTACAAGAGGCAACCTCAGTTATGCATGAGAGAAACAAAAGTTTGAGAACTTTTGGGTCTTAAGACTGAGTCAGACACCATTTGGATGTGCCCTAGGTTTTGGCACTCAACGCATCGAGACACGGCGAGAGCCATATACCAAAAACCAGTTGGAAACTTTTCCTCATAGACTTAAGTCAGAGATTAATTGCTTAAGCTCATTAAATCAAAACAAGGGCCTCATGGTAACAAACCATATACCACCTCAAAGGGAGTCTTCCATGTTGACACGTGCATTGTATCATTGATAGCATGCTACACCCAAGGCAAGAATTCCTCTCAAAGAGAGTAATGATCCTGACAATAACATCGTAGCATCGTGGTTATAGTATTGTTCATGCGCTCGGTCTCCCCGTTCATTTGATGATGGAATCTGATACCAATGTCACATGTGGAAGCTCTGGGAGTCTTCTTTCAGCCCTAAACACCATCCTAGAACAACCTGATGCAAAACGCAAGCAAGAGAGATGGAGAGAGAGAGAGAGAGAGAGAGCCAAGTTTCAGTATATTCATAGTATACAAAAAGAATACATTTTGGCAAGCCCTTAGTTGCCCCTCAAAAGTGGAAAACACCTAATCTATATATATATACCTAGATGAATCCAAGAACATGCCCAAATTCACCTTTTAGGAACATGCATGTTATATACTCATGGTAGTCAACCCACAAGACTATATAACTATCAACTCCATTATGCATAGTATGGACTAGATACTACGACATCCCCACTAACGTCATCAATGCCCAATAGTGGGTGTAGAACTCTGTATCAAGATATGCTCTCACACACGCACTCCACACACACATAACAGCATATATTCACACAAAGGCCTTCGTACTGAGTTTCTGTCAAACCTCCGGAGATGCAGGGCAGACTCAGACATAATGAAGCCTAGCACTACGGGAAGTAGCAAATAGAAAGAATTAGTACAGCAAATAAGTAGTTGATAGAACAAATGCACCGCTAAAGATAGAATAAGCACAATATCAACTGGCTCAATCCACTAGGGATTGAATGACTCAATCCACTAGGGACTAAATGAATGTCAAGGAGCCAAGCGATGCCTATTTAAAGGCCTTGAAAACAATTGTGCGCTGGCCAACCTACTCTACACTCTTCCTGTCCATGCCTAGCTATTGTAGCTCCAGACTCTAGTGTCATGTGCGGAATTGCCATGGACATTCTCTAGAGCTAGTCCAAAAGGGGCAGCCAAGAAAAAGATCATTAGAACCAGAACTAGGAGCATAGAGTGCAGAAGTGGCTAGTGTGGACTTGGAGCAAGGCATGGAGGACATGAATAGGGGACTGTCGGCTGCATGAAGGATGACGTCGGCTGTACCAGTGGTGAGGCGGCTGCAAGCGCTGCGTTTTATGGAGAAGATGCCAAGTCGGTTGGCTGACCAGTAGTCTGACCAGCAGTCGGCCAGCTCTCCTTGTGTCCAAAGGGCCTATAAATAGGCAAGGATGCTCATTGTTATAACCATTCATTCCCTCATGGAATGGATCCTTAGAGTAGGACAGTTTTTGGTGTATTCCACCTTTTATGCAAGGCAGCCTAGGGCTGTAGAATTAGGTACCTTTTTGTACCATATAAATATACTGAATTTCCAGCATTTCTCTCTCTCTCTACTCTCCCTTCTATCTGCGTTTGCATCAACATGTTCTCAGTAGTGTTTAGGGCTGAAAGAAGACCCTCAGAGCTTCCGCGTGTTACATTGGTATCAGAGCATCAGGCTCAGCAAAGCTAAACACTGATTCAGTCCCATATGATGGTGTACATGTCCAAGGTACAGGAAAGTATATGGATACGAAGCCCAAGGCAAGGAACACATGAACGGGAAGAGCTCCCTGGTGGTGTTCCACAAAGCTAGAGGGGATGGCAGTCCTGTGAGCCAGATAGGTTTTCGGGCAACAGTCCCAAGGGATGATTATCCTCCAAGGGGTGATGTGAGAGTGCCAGACTCATTTCCAAGGAATGAAGACCAAGACAGTGTTCAAAGTCAGGGCAGCAATGGATTGGGGACTGGATGGAACAGATGCATAGATCTTATTCAGAGTCGAGTCAGAGTGGTTTTGGAGACCGGGCCGGGTTTTCAGAGAAAAGGGTTGCCAGAGATGGATGGATGACAGAGGGACTTCGGGAAAAGAATGGGATGATGACAGTCATCCAAGAACAGGTTGGAATCCCGTCATCAAGTTTAGCAGAGGGGGATGTCATGTGCAAGAATTGCCATGGACATTCTCTGGAGCTAGTCCAAAAGGGGCAGCCAAGAAAAATATCATTAGAACCAAGACTAGGAGCATAGAGTGCAGAAGTGGCTAGTGTGGATTTGGAGCAAGGCATGGAGGACATGAAGAGGGGACTGTCGGCTGCATGAAGGATGACGTCGGCTGTACCAGTGGTGAGGCGGCTGCAAGCGCTGCGTTTTATGGAGAAGATGCCAAGTCGGCTGGCTGCCCAGCAGTCGGCCAGCTCTCCTTGTGTCCAAAGGGCCTATAAATAGGCAAGGATGCTCATTGTTATAACCATTCATTCCCTCATGGAATGGGTCCTTAGAGTAGGACAGTTTTTGGTGTATGCCACCTTTTATGCAAGGCAACCTAGGGCTGTAGAATTAGGTACCTTTTTGTACCATATAAATATACTGAATTTCCAGCATTTCCCTCTCTCTCTCTCTACTCTCCCTTCTGTTTGTGTTTTGCATCAGCATGTTATCAGTAGTGTTTAGGGCTGAAAGAAGACTCTCAGAGCTTCTGCGTGTTACATCTGGAGTCTTCTTTATCAGTTGCCCTTCAAGGATTAGCCCTGGGAATGAGAATGCACATGTCTTGCACATGACACCCCCCTCTGCTAAGCTTGATGACAAGATTCCAACTTCTGTTCTTGGATGACCGTCATCATCCCTTTGTCTCTTCTTGGACTCCCAAACTTGCCATCCTTCCCTTCATAGTAACCTTTTCAATGAAAACCCTGCTCGGTCTCCAAATTCACTCCAAATCTGATGAAGATGTATGCATCTATTCCATCTTGTCCGCTATCCCTTCAAGCCTTGCTCTTGAACACTTTCTGTGGTCTTCTATTCCTAAGTATTGAGCCTGGCACTCTCACCCCACCCTTGGAGGATCCTCCTCCCTTGAAACCATTGCCTGAAAGCCTTTCTTGGTATGCCCCAAGTGATGCCCAACTCACACGACTGCCATTCCCCTTGGGTCTTGTGGAACGCCATCCTGGGAACTTCTTCCATGTCTTGTGTTACTCTCCTTGGACTGTGCACCTTCATCTAGGACTGAATCAGTGTTTAGCCTTGCTAAGCCGCATGCTATGATACCAATGTCACATGCGGAAGCTCTAGGTGTCTTTTTTCAACCCTAAACACCATCCTGGAACAACCTGATGCAAAACACAAGCAAGAGAAATGGAGAGAAGAGAGAGAGACGGCTGAGTTTCGGTATATTCATAGTAAACAAAAAGGATACATCTTGGCAAGCCTTTGGCTGCCCCTCAAAAGGTGGAAAACACCTAATCTATACCTATTCTAATGACTCAATCCACTAGGGACTGAATGAATGTCAAGAAGACAAGCGATGCCTATTTATAGGCCTTGAAAACAATACTGGGCCGGCCTACCTACTGTCGGCCAGGTCCCCTCGACAAATCCCCAACTTATTGCAGCCAACACAGATGATGTCTCTCCATCAACGGCCTCTTGGGTATTCCCAGAGTCTTCCTACCCATGCCTAGCTGCTGTAGCTCCATACTCTGGTCATAAAAAGTCTTCTTTGTTTGTTTCCCTTCAAGGATCAGCCCTGGGAATGAGCATGCACATGTCTTGCACATGACAATCCTGAACTGTAACTTCGTCTCCAAAACCATAGAACAAGATCCCAATGAACTTTGGATCCTTGTCCAAGAAGATCCTCTTCAAAAGTCCATGTAAGCGGAACACCTGCAAAATGAAAAGCATGGCACTTCTTGAGCATCTGCATCTCTTTGCAGGGAAAAAGATGGGTCTACTTTCTCAACCAATCAATGATGCAATCATTCCAGAACCTCCGAATCTTTGGCAGTCCAACCACAAAGTCCATAGGAGAACAAAGTCCATAGAAATGTTCTCCCATGTGGCAACTCAAGAACAAGCAATGGGTGAAGCTTGCCGAGATGGTGTTTGGCTTTGAATTCTTGCAAACCTAACACAACCATACATACCGGTGTACATCTTGCTTCATGCAAGGCCAAAAGAAGATTCTCCAATATCAGGCCCTTGCCACGCAGTGTCTTCAAATGGAAGCATCATGTGCTTCATGCAATAGTACCCTCTTGTAAATAACGTTGATTTTGAAAATATAATGGATTCTTCTTTGTATAATGCTTTCCATTGTGTCTTGATTCCACTTTCTTCATTTCTCATACCTACTATGGATGTTAATGAATTAAGTGTGTTTAAAAGCAAAGAATTAAAGAAGATACTTGATTTGTTTTAAGATGTATTTCCTAAGGAACTGCCATCGGGCTTACCACCCAAAAGAACAGTAGATCATCGTATTGACCTGGTCCCTGGTACTCAACCTATTAGTATTCCACCTTACAGAATGAGCCAAGCTGAGAAAGATGAGTTGGCCAAACAACTCGCAGATTGTTTGAGGATGGGACAGATCCATCCAAGTAAGTCACTTTGGGGTGCACCTGTGTTACTTAGGAGAAAGAAGGACAACACTTCGAGAATGTCTGCAAATTACAAGAGATTGAACAAGCTAACAATCAAGAACCGTTATCCTCTCCCTAGATCAGATGACCTAATTGACTATTTAGCCGAAGCGAAGTACTTCACAAAGATAGATTTACGCGCTGGCAATCACCAGATACGTATTCATGAAAGGCACGTCGAACGAACCGCCTTTCGGACTAGGTATGGCCATTACGAATTTCTCGTATTACCTTTTGGGTTAACTAATGGTCCAACCACTTTTCAGCAAATGATGAACGATCTTTTTCGTCAACATTTGGAAAAATTCATAGTTGTGTTCTTGGATGATATTTTAATATATAGTCGTACTCTTGAGGATCACGTTAGACACCTCACAATTGTCTTAACTATTTTAAAACAGAATCGACTATATGCTAAATTAAGTAAATGTGAGTTTTTTATGACAAAAATCATTTACTTAGGACACAAGATCACAAGAGACGGGTTGAGCATTGACTATGACCGAGTTCAGAAGGTTTTGGCCTGGCCTATACCGTAGACTGTGAAACAACTTCGTTCTTTTCTCGGTTTTGTTGTTTTTCTTTGGAAATCTGTGCGGGAGTACTCTTAGCTCACACTACCGATGACCGACTTGTTAAAAGGTCGTGGACGTAAGTCGAACCAGTCTATCACTTGAAATAACGATCTAGATATAGCCTTCAGACTTTTAAAAGATAAAGTCAAAGAAGCACCTATCTTAGCATTACCCGATCCTAGTAGGCCTTATGTTCTTGAGACTGATGCCAGTGACTATGCAATCGGGGCTACTCTATTCCAAAATGATAGACCTGTTGCTTTCGAGAGTAGTAAGCTAGACGATACTCAATCTCGTTGGCCAACCCTTGAGAAGGAGCTTTATGCTGTCATTCACGCTCTCAAGGTTTGGAGACATTATTTATATAGCTCTAAGTTTGTGGTATTGACTGATCATCAGTCAATCAAGTATGTGTGTGATACAGATGATTTGAGAGGAAGGAAAGCTCGATGGATTGAGTTAATGCAAGATTTTGATTTTGAGATTCGTTATCGAAAGGGGTCTATGAATAGTGTCGCAGATGTGCTAAGTCGAATTAGAGAGGTGAATACTTTGTCGTTCACCGAGATTTCTACTGATTTATTTTAGTCATTGAGAGGGCTTTGCATGACTGTGAGTTATTTTGGTCCATATTGGCAAAAGATCCAAGACGGGAGCTCATTGATTGACCAAGACTCAGTGACTAAGCAGCCTACCATTTAGGCTGCAGGAGGCCAGTGGATGATTCGGAATGGTTTGCTATTCCGTAATGACAAAATTTGTGTACCACATATCCCCGACATTAGGTCCAAGATTCTTAAGAAATGTCACGACGCCCCTTCTGCTGGACACCCTAGGGTACACAAGACATTAGCTTTAGTGAAACACACTTTTTATTGGCTAAAGATGAAAGGAGAAGATTATGTCCTCAAGTGTCAGGTTTGTCAAGCAAATAAAGCTGAACGCTTTAGATAGACTGGGATGTTGCATCCTTTACAAATCCCAGGTAATAAATGGAAAAGTATTTCCATGGATTTTATTATTGAAGTGCCAAGAACACATCAAGGCCACGATTCTATTTGGGTTGTGGTGGATCGCTTGACAAAAATGGCTAGATTTTTACCGATACGGAAGACCATTACAGCTACACAATTAGCAAGGCAGTTTATCGAACAATTGTTTAGACTGTACGGGTTACCGCAGGACACAGTCAATGATAGGGACTCTAAGTTTCCAAGTGACTATTGGAGGCTTGTTTTTGAGAAGTTGGAAACAACTTTGAATTTGAGTTCCTTAGATCATCCTCAATCTGATGGCTAAACTGAAAGAGTTAATCAGATTTTGGAGGATATGCTTCGAGCATATGTCTCTAAAAGACAGAGTTCATGGGAGGATTATCTTCCTATGTTAGAATTTGCATATAATAGTACTAAGCATACGAGTACAGGTTTTAGTCCTTATATGCTTACGTATGGTTTTTAACCTAGATCACCTTTTACCGTTGGATTTTCAGGACTTCAGCATGATGCAGCACGTAATTTTCTGCAAGATATGCAAGAAATGTTATAAGTTATGAAGGAATCTATTAGAAGTGCTCAAGACAAAGACAGAGTTTATTCTAATAGACATCGTTCACCCACAGAGTTCCCTGTAGGAACGATGGTGTATTTGCGAGTTCGGAAAGATTCCGAGACTTTACGGACATGTCAATATCTAAAATTATCCCCTAGATACTGTGGACCATTTCATATTACACGACGGATTGGTTCAGTTGCATATGAACTAGATTTGTCTTCTTATGTGAAAAGTTCATCCTGTATTTCATGTCAGTAGACTTAAGGAAGTACTGGGTGAAGCAGACCAATTAGTTACTCCTCAAGAAATCATAGATGTCGAGGATATAACATTTGTTTCACACGAACCAGAAAAGATCCTTGGATTTCGTAAAAGACGATTGCGAAATACACTTCTCACGAAATACAAGATCAAGTGAAAGGAAGGACGCTACATGGGAGACATTGACTATCCTTCAGAGGAATTACCCTGGGTTTTTACTGAGCTCAGGAGTGAGGTCTTAGAGGAAGGGGAGTATGTCATGTGCACAGAGTGTATCTACCGTGTGCTACACGCACACAAGACTAGCTTCGAGGCTTAGGAAAGCTTGGAGCTAGGGACTGATTGGCGAGCTGGACTAGGGATAGTTGGACTAGGGATAGACTAACGGGTGGGCACCCATGTATGGACGGGCGAGCGTCCAAGTGTGGACGCCCAGTGACCGGCCAAGAGCCTATAAAAGGGTGGCCAAGGTTAGTCAATAGTTCATACAGTCTCGCGTGTCTTTGTGAGAGCTCTATGGTCAGGAGCCTGGATCTAGTGCAGACATGCACCTGCTTTATGCAACCAAGGCCGGCAGCAGTCTCAAGGCCCACGAGGGTAGCTTCGTGACGGTATGGGAAAACATCTGGCTAGTTTTCTCAGCTCGTGGCTCGGTGGGGATAGCCAAGACTTGTAGGTTTTGCCCATGGCTGTCAAGGTTGGGAGGTGAGTCAGGCCTGCACCCCCTTCACGTTGCTTGGCTTTGTTTTGCAGGTTTCGAGTCTTGTGCCAAGAGCGTTCTACCAGCAGGTGATCCTTGGGGGGATTTGACAAAGGCTCTGATGGGTGAAGGCCCAAAGAGAACCATAGACCTGGGATCAAGCTTTAGTCTTAGACTTGGATTGTGGGCTTGGACACAAGGGTTAGGCTTCAATAGATCAAATGAGTACCTTGTTATGTGGGACAGTGTAAAGTGACTGTAGGTTTGAGAATATCCTTATTAACAGACACAAATTCTGAGCACATTGCTCATATTCAAGGTTTTAATGGACGAAAGCCCATAGACCTGGTTCAAGCCTCGGGTCAAGTTTCAGTCTTACTTCGACCATTGGCTTGCACACCATGGTTAGGCTCGGTGTAAATCTAGCTTAAGCAGGTGCTATGGCTCCGGGTGGTGAGTTTGCCAGCTCGCACCTAGGAATTACTGATTCCAAGGAGGTTTCATGGTAAATCTTCATCAACAGACTCAAAGGTTAGGGCTGTACTATCCTGAGTGTTTATATAGTTGGACCTTGGTATCAGAATGAGTCAACCAGCTTTCCATTAAAAAGGTTGAAAATGTTACACAATTAATGCCATGACTCAACCAAGGCCATACCTGCAACACCCTTGAAATCTGAGGGCTTATCTTCCCGTTGTACATAGACACAGCCTAAGCACTTGCTGCAAAGCCCAAGCCACAAATCAGTGCCCTTAGTTATGGTATATAATACATTATCTTACCCCAGAAAACTTTGATCCTCTAGTTCAAACGTGAAAGAAGAGCACACCTGATCAAACCAATAAGTGGTAACTTAGCTACTGATCTCTTTTAGATTGATCAAATGCACCAGTCCATGCCAAACAAAGAAGCAACAGCAATGTAAGGTCTTTTCCTCCTAGATCACAACTCGATCAAGCTATTAAACACTATAACAAGCTTCAGTATACCTTTGCAACAAAGCTGGGAAATGAGGCTGACATGTGATAAAGAATGTCAATATATGACACATGATTAGATACAATGGCACCAGGTCGCAGATCTGTCTCCTCTGGAGTCTTTCCCTCCTGTACATTACCACATAGGCCAGTTAGAAGAACCTTAAACCTTCCTCGGGCTTTTACACGAATAAGAGAGAGTTCTGGAACTCTTTAAAGGACAGGCAATATTGCATGTCCAAGTCTAACACACCCCATCCATCGTCAGATAACTGACCACTTTAGTGGGTGGGTATATGTTGTAAAGGTCTTTAGTACTTACCACGACAACCATTGGTAAAACAGCCTATCTATACCAGTTTGATACCTAAAGAAAGACAATATGTAATGTTGAGCTAAAATGTGAAAGCACCTGTTTAAATTAAGGCTGAATTCAGAGCAAAGCCTGCCCGTCAGCAGAGGCCCATCCAGACCACCCGTGAGGAATGGGTGGTCAAGATTGTCCATTCAACTCCCCACTTGTTCTGTATCCAGCCTAAGTCCCTGGTGAACTAAGGGTGCCTAGGCGGATGCATAGCCGTTATATCAACATTAAGCTACCGCTACACCAAGTTACCCCCAACACACACACACACACACACAAAACAACCTCTCTCTCTCCTCCTCCCTCCTCTTGGTTAAGTACACCCCTTGAATATCTTGTAACCACCGAGAGAGATACATGGGGCGGCGAATCTCAGGGGCATGTTTATCAGCCATGATAAAGAACAACATAACAGCCAGGCCTTTTTTACAAAGAAAACAATTTGCTCTTGTTTTAGAAACCAGTCCTCTGACCTTTGAGTGTTCTGTGTCTTGTTCTTTGTCCCTTCGAGTGACTGTGATCCAGTAGAAACCTAGCACAAAAAGGACAGCCCTGGAAAGAAACCGCCCTGAATGTACAATGATAGCTCTGCGCAATCCAGTCAAGTGAGCATAATTCTCCTGTCCCCCATGTGAAGGCGTCGTGATGTCAGAATTATTATCCTCCCCGCCTTCACTCTTCTCGCTTTCTGCCCGAAGTGGTGAAACACTAGAGTTGCCATTCTTCCCTTCGACCCCGTTCTGATCTGGAGACCTAAACATAGTGCACAATCTGCAGATAATGTAGTAGGTGATCACTATTATCATCAGCAAAACCACCTTCACCGGCACGAAGACCAGAAGAGCAAGAACCAGGACCGCTTTCTCCATGATAGAAATGTCGCCTTTTCCCATGGTCCCATACGTGTCGTGCCGTACATAGGCAGCATACTTGGACTCCATCTCGTTTAGGGTTTCTGCCATCTCCTCTAAGGTTTGTCCTTCATCTTCACCTTCATATGATGATCCATCCCTCTCTTCTCTAGCGAGCAGAGGGGCATCATCTGCTTGCGATTTTGAGAAATTTTCGCCATTGCTGTGCTCGCCATCTCTCTCTGTCGACACCAAGACCACATCCGTCCCATCCGAGGGCAAGAAAGGCAGCTCGTCGGAGGTGACCTGTGTAGCCATGGGATTGTCCCCTTCCTTGAGGGCTTCAGAAAACTCAAGCTCCATTCAAGAAAGGGGTTCGTGAAATCGCATGGCCACAAAGCTCAGAGGACGCCATCGCAGGAAGCCATGGCACGGAAGGACGCCCTTATGATTTGTTTACTCTGCCAGTAAAAGCAAAATCCTAGGTGATTGATGTGATGGCAGAAATCTCAGGGTTTACAATATACATTAAAAAAAACGCAAGATCGCTTGGTTTGCCAAAAAGCAAAATCTAGGGTTTGCAGACAAGCCAAGGCAGAGAAATTATCTGAAAACTCTGCTAGAAAAAAGAGAAGCTTTGATCTTAGTGCAAAACCAAGGGTTTGAGCTTTGTACTTTTGTGGCGATGGCGATGGCGATGGCGATGGCGAAGCTCCTGGCTTCAGCTGCTCGGACAAGGTGAGAGAAGTGTTTTTTGCATGCGAGGAATGTGGCAACAGTCACCAAATTTGGAATGGAAAACACACGGCCAAATATAGCGGGTAACGAGGTCAATAACGCCCTTCTTTAGAGCTACCAGAGAGAAGTCCACTTCATTGTTCCCCCCCCACGATCTCCACATACGCTTAAAACCGTCAACGGGAAATCATGGATTGCATTTTCTTGAAGGGTTTCTTAAATCTTTTCCCCTCTTGCCTTTTTCTTTGAGAGGATTTACGTTTCTCTTTGAAGGCAAATGAATGGCTTTCGTTTAAAACAAACCTATCTTTTCCAAAAGCTTGTGCCCAATCGCCCACCACCAATTGCACCAGGTGACACGGATTAATTTCAACAAAACGATCGGCCTGGACACTATGGACCACCAGCTTGGGATGCATGAGGAATATATATTGACCTCATCTATGAATTCAGCTAGCGTAGCCACTAGGCCTTGTTGTCTTTAGTTAAGAAACATTTGATAGATTACATGTATGTCCATTCCTTTTCAAAGGGCTCCATTCACTTGCAAGTTGCAACAATGAAAGGATAACTTCTATGGACTCCACACTTTTTCATAGCAATGTTCAAGAATGGTTGTTAATCCACCCTTAAGTTCGTGAGGGCTATTAACACCTCGAGTCCACATTGAACTCATAATTACCTTTGAGCCTCTTCTCATGTAGTGTAGGAACACTAGTAGTGGGCATCTCGTGGTTCTCTGACGACCCAAATTTCATTGAGAGTGAAAAATGCTAATGTGGTCGACTTTGGGCAACCTACGCTCTTCTACTCAACTTCTTGCCTTTTCATCTTTAATCCTCTTTTTTGGCCACAACAACTAAAACACACCTTAGGAACAAACTCTTTGTGAACTCAAAATTGAGGGCTTCACACTTGTCCAGTTTGTACCTAGGGTAAGGCTATGCATTAAGCCCTTGCATCAAGGTTTATGAGTGTATACTGAGCACTTACATCTAGTCAAGTTCCATTTACACGCTCATGGAGCATTCACGTAGCTTGTAATGTAAGGATGTGTGTGCATGCTTGTGCACTCTAAAAGGTCAACACCCAGTGGGTGCCATTGGAAAAAAATATCGATATCACCTAAGTTAGGAGACCAAATTTTATTAGGTCTACTTGTATTCTTTACATTTTCAATAGGTGTCATGGCTACCAATATGATTGACTTACAATATGTAAGTGTATACTGATGAGGACTTCACCCTAGTCGAGGATGTGTATGCACTCTTAAAAGTTGTCACCAAGTGCGGGTGTCAATATCAATATCACCTAAGTATCACCTACCCAATATGATTAATTTACAATATGTGAGTGTATATGATTAGAACTTCACCCTAGTCAAGTTCACATTCACACATTTGTTCATGTAGCTTACAACAAGGACATGTGTGTATTCTTGTGCACTCTTAAAGGTTGTCACCAAGTGGGGGTGTCAATGAAAAAATATCAATATCACCTAAGTATCACCTACATGCCTATGTGCTCAAGGGAACAATTTTTTGTTAGGTCTACTTGTATTCTTTACATTTACAATAGGTGTCTCGGTTAAGTAAAATATTTAGTAAGAGTATCTTAAAGGTGATCATAAGATTGGGTAAGAGAACATGGAAAAAGGTTAGAAACTAATTAGTAAAAGGGGTTACAAGGTTTAGAGTGGTTAGAATTAGGCTAGAAGGGGGTGGGGCGATGGGGGAGAGGAGGGTTTTTCATGATTAGTTCACTATTTTCATGTTTTCATGTTTACTTGTTGACACACAACTCTCTCTTTATTCCTTTCTCTCTTGTTTGCTTAACACACAACTCTCTCTCTTTATTCCTTTCTCTCTTGTTTGCTTGGCACACAACTCTCTCTTTGTTTCTTTCTCTCTCTAGTTAATTAGCAATGGGCTACACAAAAGATGACTTGAAATTGCAAACTCTTGCACCACTCCTTTCTCTCTGTAGTTATTTAGAAATGGCTACACAAAAGATGACTTGAAATTTCAAGCTCTTACATTATTCCTTTCTCTCTCTAGTTAATTAGAAATGGCTACACAAAAGATGAGTTGAAAATTCAAACCATTACACTACTACAACTAGAAATGGAGATGTTGGTTGGGTCAAAGTACTTCAAAACCCTAATGCAAGTAAAACAAAGTTAGGGTTTCATAAGAGATGAAGTTCATTTTTCTTTAGCTACCTTATCTACCTTCACATAGTTCAATGTATGAAAATACACCTAGTATTAAGTGACTTTTCATGTGCTAGTCACTTATTATTTGTCATGGACCAATGTCAAAATGGGATTTTGGGCCCAAACTAAGCACTTTGGGCCTTGTCTCGGGACCATTTTTGGCCTAAACAAAAATGGAAAAAAAAAAGATGGGATTGGGGGGTGGGGTGGGATTCATACGAGAAGAAGTGAAATTTTCTTTAGCTACCTTGTCCAACTTTACACATTTCAACACATGAACATGCAACTCGTGTTATTTTTGTGTGAGTCTTTATTTGTGAACCAGCACCAAAATGGGCTTTCAATCACAAATGAGCATTTTGGGCATAAAAGGTAGCAAGGATGGGGATGTATTACGTGGGTGTTTGTTTTTTTGTTTTTTGGCCGATGGGGGGGGAGGAGGCTTGGTGTCTACATCTCTATATTATCTTAAGGAAGAGTTTCACAAAGCTGCCACGTGGCAAGAATTTGGAGGTTTGGGAAGGGGAGGAAGAGGTTTGAGGAGGTTTGGGTAGAATTTGAATTTGGAGTCTCAAAAGATGTGCGAAGCACGGGTTGCCCACTAGTCATTGGAAATATATGATATCACTTGAGTGCATAAAAGATGGCTTTTTATAATTAGGTCAACTAACATGCTTTATGTCCATTGGAGGTGTCTTGATTACTAGCTTTTCAATGTATTTGCCTTACAACAATAAGGGTGTTAAATATTCATCTTTACAAATATGTATACTAGTAAGTGATTGACATATTCATCTTTAAAAACAAATATGTATACTAGTAAGTGATTGCTGGTATACATATTCATCTTTACAAATATGTATACTAGTAAGTGATTGCTGGTATACATATTCATCTTTAAAAACATATACCCTATTGCAAGTGATTACACACACATGCACGCGCACGTGTTCTCATTTGATGATCTCATGGAAGGAGGTGTTGGCACACACTAAATGGAAGCCTTCAGATCAGCGCGGTTGGGCTGCTCAACAAGTTTGTCAGGCTACTCCAGAAGTCATGAAGTAGTCAACACCTCACCTGCCATAGAATTCAAATGAAAATTCTATAAAATCGCTCGATTGGGACTAGTGAGAATTCTGGATGCTTTGTTGCCACGTAGAGGCCGCTTATTATCTTTTTGGAAAATCCGTCAATATTTGCAGGTTCCGCGTGGATATGTACAGTTATGGGAGAAGGTAAGGGTAGAACTTACACCGTTTGGTGATATTCCTCAGTTGGAGGATCAGAAACCTTGGTTAGATTGGGCATTTAGAAAGCCTCAGGACATTGTCCGCCAACATACAACAAATCAAGTGTACCATATGATGGTAGAAGATAAGCGCTGGATCATTGAGAAGGCTAATAGGGTATGAAACATCAGGAAGAGTAGGGCCTAGTGGAAGGAAGTAATCTTACATGGCCGGTGGTCTAAGATTCCATATCAAGGGAAGGTGTTCCTATGGCGCATGTTAGTCAGAGACTTACCATTGGGGGACCAATTATGAAAGTGGCGGATTTCTTATGGTAATTGTGTGTTTATACTACATGCTTGGAAACATGCTCGCATCTTTTCATTTCACGTCCGGTGTCAAAGAAGGTGTGGGATTTCCTTCCTTGTGTATAGACTTCATTGATAGATAGGCCCATAAAGGTTGAAGACTAGATTTTTGGCAAGATTCCGAATGGACCATATAACCCATAACATTCAGTTTTCTTTCATTTTTTCGGGTGGACAGGTTTGTGGCATAACTGGTTAACTAGGAATGCCTTCATATTCGATGCAAAAGTTGGTATTACAACTCACATAGGTCATATAAAAGGGCTACTATTGTGGCAAGTCTCTTCCTTGCGGTCAGCTCATTTGGTGGAGAATGACATGGCTATATATTGGATGAGGGTACTCCAAGCTACACCTGTGGTTCGAAGTAATTAGTGAGGGAAAGCTAGCACATCACATGGCGGCCATGTGACCATTTGTAAAGTATATTTGGTAATATATCTTCTATTGCGAAGAGAGAGAGAGAGAGAGAGAAAGAGAGAGAGAGAGAAAGAGAGAGAAAGAGAGAGAGAGAAAGAGAGAGAAGCTTTCCTCCCTCCACTTATCAACATGCCCAAACAATTAAAATTGAGAAAACGTTTTGGCAAGATTTAAAATGCACACACATTCTAGGTGAGAAGGCATACACATGCATGCTAGCATGCATACACATGCATGCTAGTTAAAGGGTTCTTTACGCACACCCACATATGGGTCTATTAGAGCCATGGTGATAGACATACATGATAGTTTGAGATTATGACACCTTATATGAGGGCACATTAGCACAAATACAATGCTTCTTTGAACTTTCCAAGGGCACACTCGCATGATATACACAAACACCACCCTTTTGTATACTTTACAAGGGCACAAACACCACCCTTTTGTATACTTTACAAGGGCACAAGTGCCACCCTTCTTAATATTTGCAAAGGACACACTTGCATGAGTACTATTAGTTTGTGTAACGTCCTTCTTAATATTTTTGCAAAGGGCACATTTGCATGAGTACTATTAGTTTGTGCAACATCCTTCTTAATATTTGCAAAGGGCACACTTACATGAGTACTATTAGTTTGTGTAACATCCTTTTTTATACTTGCTAGATTTAGTCAAGCTACAACCACAAATGTCTCAATACCCTAAAAAGGTGGGTGAAGACCAAGGAGTCATGTTGAGGGGTCATCCCATTCCTTATCAAAGGACTCTAAGTTTCCTCCATTCAAACATGACAAAATAGAATACGCATGAATGGAACAATGATGAGTGGCAATGCCTCATTCTTCCTAAGAAACCCTCATACCACCTTGTGTACGTAAGGTGATAAATAGTTATATGTACATGGTTTTTATAAGTATAAATATCGCCTTTTGTAAGTTTCAGATGAGTACTACCCCTATTATAAGGTAATGGAGGAATGAGATATTTGTTTTGCAAATATTGAGTAGATAATAGCTAAGCATAGGGGACTGAAAAGATCATATTCTACCCACTCAAGGCATTGGACCCAAAAGGTGGCAAGAACATGCCTTACAAGTGGCTGGTATATATATACAGAAGGAGGAGAACTTCAAGATGACCCTTTCACAAATGAGAAACGTTAAAAATGTTTTTAGGCTTCAAGACACAATATAGATTTTTTATTAAGGATTGCAAAACGGCACTAAATTTTTTTTTAAATATCCAATTATTTATGGTGTTACTTAGCTATATGAGAACTAGTAATGATGCATGAGATAGTGTTTGCCTTGTCAAATCAAGGAAGGTATTTCTTTACGATGAAGCTACGACTAGTAACAAACAAGGTCACATTCAAGGCCAATCAACCAAGCTAGGGAAATAGGAATCAAAATGTTGAGTATAGCACACTCCTTAAGATACAACCATAGTGTCCCATGGATTCAAGTAGCCATTACCAAGTAACACATCTCCTTGTGAAAGATAAATGCCTTGTGAAAGATAAATGCCTTGTTTCAATCAACTACTTAAGTAGCAATGTCAAATTTTGTAAGGCCATACCCAAACTAAAAGCATGGTCTAACTTACAAGTAGAAAAAACTTTTACACATCATTACAATATAGATGTGCCAATAAACAAGTACACTCAATGTCAAGCTAACTCCAACTTGATGCACTCATAGCCTTCAAGGGACTAAATGTAAGCCATGAAGGTGGTAATGTTAACCCAACCTCTCTAACGTTAAGAAAGGTCAAAGATCACATCAATAATTAATCTTTTGATAAGATATTTACTAGCTAAAAATAGTATGTGTAATAATCAAGAAAATGCTTAAAAGAATATCATACGCATCAACCAACAGCTTCTCAAATCTCCCCCCCATAACGAAGTCTTTCACTCGATCAATAATTCACAAAAAATAGCATGTCTTGGTGACAAGTTTATAATGGTGGTACAACACTTGTAAGAAGAAATATTGGTCAGGCACCTAATTACATTAATAGTCATGGTAAGAGGGCTGAAGCATATGTGTTCAACTAATAGTCATGGTAAGAGGGCTGAAGCATATGTGTTCAACTAATAGTCGTGCTCAGAGGGTTGAAGCATATGTGCTCAACTAATAGTCATGGTAAGAGGGCTGAAGCATATGGCCATGCACTTGAGACAGTTGCACAATGTGTAAGGTACACCATCAACATGGTCAAAGGTAACAAGTTAAAGTGGGTAAAATTTCATACAACAATTAAAGATGGGTTCTGTTATATGCATATTATGTGTGCCTATACTAGGAGGCTAATCCACATTAGGCTTGTGAGCATGGAAGCATGGGAACAAGCTCTAGTGGAGCATGGGTTAGGACTAACCTTATGGGTTAAGGTTAGGGTCAGGCATCCAAGGGTCACACATGGGAGATGGAGAGTCAAGAGTCACTCCAGATTGATAAGTTGGCCACCAATTTTAATGCTTCTTTTGGCATGATTAATGACCATTAGATAGCATGCGTTGATTGTTATGATCAACTATGGTTTTTATGGATTCAAGGAGCTTCTATGCTTTTATCCATGGTTTTATAAGGATCTTTTGATCTTTTGGATAATATCATGTGATTTGAAGGTAACATTTGCCTTCATTTTTTGCACATAATTTTGGAGTATATTGCTTGTACTTTTGTACATATTCCAACTTGGATACCTAGTTGCTTATGTATCTAGGTGAGTTATTTTTCTACCCTAACTTTATTGTGTTTATTGGACAGTTATCATTAGAAAGGTGTCAATAATTTAATTTCTTTTCTAAATAATGTACTCGGAAAGAATTATTCCTTGATGTGGTCTCAGGAATACAGAGACAGGTTTTAGTATGTGAGTCTGGGATAAGGCTATCTTATTCCTTTTATACAGGATTTTATTCATATTTTCTTAGACGACATACTAGGGAGTTTCAAATTGGTAAGGTATGTATGGGTGGTATGGGACGCTAGCGATCCCTCACATATATTATCTTATGGGATAATTTGGGCTCAGGATTGTTGCTTTGCTTACATCACTTGGCATGTTGACCTTGACATTCAAAGACAATCTCATTTTCTGAATTCATTTAAAGTTATTGTGTGGGCAGTCTCTAGATAAACTTCTCTTATCTATAGCCTGCATGTATTGATGAGTGTAATCTCGTCGGCATTTTCACTTGTTGAAATCTCTTTCTTTAGAGTTCAAAACGAGTTTATCTTGTTATGTTCGGATTAAGGAAATTTGGATTTTTCGTGTGTTGGCATTTCTTTCTCTACTTTCGTACTTTAGGTGATTTATACAATCAACCTGATGGTTTACGGATGGACATATGTGACTCATCGAGACGTTGATGACTCTCTATGTTGATATGGGTAACTTGGGACGCCGATAATACCATGTGCAAATGTGGGTACATGGAGCCGCCGATGGATACCTGGTTCCTGCTGTTATAATGCCATGTTTTCCTACTTTATTTCGAATGGTTTACAACGAGGAAACTACTTTGAGTATGAATTCCTAATATCATCCGCCGCAGTCTGATGGGGCAAACAGAGCATATGAATCAGATTGTAGAGGATATGCTTCATGCATATGTCTCTGGAAAAGCATCAAATTGGAAAAAATATCTTCCAATGATGGAATTTGCCTATAACAGTTTTAAACATACGGCTATTGGTTTTAGTCCGTTCATGCTTATGTATAGGTATCAACCCAGGGTACCTATTGATATCGGTCTTAAGGACATCGAGCTTGATGCATCGAGGGATTTCTTGCGTGATATATAGGAAATGCTGACCAAAGCTCGGGATTCTATCAGGAGTGCTCAAGATAGGGCACGGTTCTATGCTGATAGAGGACGCTCAACTTGGTTTTTTGAACTAGGAGTGTTGGTTTATTTTAATGTTCCTAAAGATTCTCAGACTTTGTCAATAGGAAAATGCTCGAATTTATCTCCTGTATATTGTGGTCAATTTCGATTTATACATCGGATAGGGCACGGTTCTATGCTGATAGAGAACGCTCAACTTGGTTTTTTGAACTAGGAGTGTTGGTTTATTTTAATGTTCCTAAAGATTCTCAGACTTTGTCAATAGGAAAATGCTCGAATTTATCTCCTATATATTGTGGTCAATTTTGATTCATACATCGGATTGGCATGGTTGCGTATGAACTTAAACTACCTCCAATTGTTAGAGTTCATCCAGTCTTTCATATCGATAGATTGAAAGGGAAACTGGGAGGTGAGGATAACACAGTTACTCCTCAAGAACTCGTTGAAGAAGTCGAAGAATTATCCTATGTTCCACATGAACGTGATAAGGTACTTGAATTCAGGGAAAGGAAACTTTTTAGTTGACTAATCCCTCAGGTTAAAATTAGGTGGAAAGATAGGGAAATAAAGGATTCGACTTGGAGTCGATTGAGATTGTTCAACATAGTTTTCCTTCTTTTCATTGCAAGAGTGCAATGTTTTGAGAGAGGGGAAGTATGTTATATGCACATTATTTGTGCATATACTAGGAGGCTAACCCACATTAGGCTTGTGAGTATGGGAGCATGGGAACAAGCTCTAGTGGAGCATGGTTTAGAACTAACCTTATGGGTTAAGGTTAGGGTCATGCATCTAAGGGTCACACATGGGAGATAGAGTGTCAAGAGTCACTTGAGGGCCCTCCTATATAATAGGGGCATGGAACACACTCACTGGGGAGGCTTAGGCTATGGTCTCTTGATGTTATCTTAAGGTTAGGTTATGTTATGGTCTCTTGTGTAGAGGATCATAACTACTCACCTACCATTTCACACTATAGCTACATGCTACTGGATTGGAGTTATACCTCTTGATGTTATGGGACATCAAGGTAAAGGTATGATGTACTTCATTATAATTCATGTGGGCATCCCTTGGGCTCAGGGGTGGTTGGGTGGATGAGTTTATGCATGTTTATGTATAACAATTATCTAGAGAGATCTTAGGGTTTAACAGGTTCTTAACACTCACCATTAGGCATTTCCATGGTATGATGCATAGCCCTCAACATTGGAAGTTAAATGTGTATGATTAGAGCACCATTACACACCATTGATGGTTTTCTTGAAGCATTGGACCCTTCCTTCGAGCATTTTAACACTCTTCATGCTTTGTGGAAGAGATTGCAAGCACTTGAGAAGCAATCAAACAATGCAAGCATTTGGAATGCAAGTGATGTTCTTGGATGCCATTTGAAGTGTAATGAAACTATTGATGCTTCTTCACCAAGTTGGATTAAAACTCATGCAGTTGTCAAATGCATATGTGAATGTTCAATTGGAGGTTTTGAATGCCCATGCTTTTGGCATGCCTATGTACAAGGCATATATGTGTGTTGCAGTGGATCCACACCATAGAACCTTGCACATTGCTTTCCTCCATCCACATCTTATGAAGAAGAAGGCATTTGACCATATGACTCTTTGATAGGCCGAGGTAAAGAATGTAGTTGATTCTTACATTGTTTGAAAAACTCACCTTGACTATGTCTAAGGTTTTCAAGGGACTTCATTATGTTATCCAAGGTTGAGTCCAATCTTTGCATAATGACAACTTTAGAAGGCTCAACTTGAGTGTTTTGATTCTTAGCAAAGGCATTATTACTGACTTGCATTGCACCCAAACCAATGCATCTTGCTTGCATAGCATCAAAACCATTGGCTCTTGCTTGCATTACACCCAAAATAATGCCTCTTGCTTGCAAATCATCAAAACCATTGGCTCTTGCTTGCTTTGCATCAAAACCCTCACCGTCCTCTTCATGATCACCCTCATCACATGTGTCCATAAGATCACTACCATTGTTACCCTCATAGGTGTTGAGTTGGGATTCATCTTCACTTTCATTGACCCAATCCTCATTTTTGCCATAAGTGACCTTGTGAGAAGAATCATAACTAGCATGCTCATCATAGGTATAGTCATCAAAATCTACATCTTCCATATGCCCTTGAGGGTCATAAACATAATTTACATCACCTTGGTCATCATAGGCATAAGCATCAAAGCCTACATCTTCATTGTCACTATCCATGTATGTGGAGTCTTCAAGATTGCCACTGTCCCCATTGGGAGTATAATCCTCAATGTTAGAATCCATGCAATCTTCTTCTTCATCGGTGCAACTACCATTTCCGGTGCTATAGCAATCACCCTCATAGTCATAACTCTCATCATCTCATGAGAATTGCCCTCATAGTCATAGCTCTCATCTTTACGAGAATTGTAATCTTCCATGGCTTCTCCAATGGTACACCATATGATAGAAATACCATAATCAAGTGAACTAAGGCTTGTTGGAAAGTACTTGAGATGCATTGGCCAAATGTCAACTTCCTTCGTGCTCAATCAAAGCAAAAATGCTCTCTATTTTGACTTTTTCGTAGAAAGTCAACCAAATGTATGGCCATTTAACCACTCCAACAATGTTGGAATTAAATGACCTTGGGTTCTATGGAATGCTCTAAGAGTGTACTACACAACCATAAGATCAATTTTGCTTCAGTCCAAGGGTAAATATTCTCTATTTTTACTTAATGTAAAATGACCATAAATCCCCAACAAGTGATCCAAATGGAATGATCTATAGCTCGATGGGAAGCTCTTGAGGAGTACTAACAACCCTATGAGGGGTTTGAGTACAGTCACAAAGGGGAAGTACTCTCTATTTTGACTTTCTTTAAAAAAGTCAACTATGCTAGCTGATCACACAAATAGTAATGTCCAGATTGGGGAGTTCAATGGCTCTTCTCGAAGCTCTAAGGGATTACTAAAAGGCCATGCAAACACTCATAAAATAGCCCCAACCCATTTCGACTGAATCGGTGTTTTGACTTTTGTGCTGGTGAGCTAGATTGAACCGCCAATCACACCCTAGTAATCCAAATGACTTGAGATTTGGTAGATAACATATATGTTGTTAAAACCCTAAGAACTCTCTAGATAATTGTTATGCATAAACATGCATAAATCAGGCATAAACTCAACCACCCAACCACCCCCGAGCCCAAGGGATGCACACATGAATAATGAATGAAATACATCATACCTCTACCTTGATGTCCCATACCATCAAGAGGTATAACTCCAATCCAATAGCATGTAGCTATAGTGTGAAATGGTAGAAGAGTAGATATGGATCTCTACACAAGAGACCATAGCATAAGCCTCAAGCTTTCTAGCCTCCAAGCCCCCTTGATGAGTGTGCCCCCAGAACAATTCACATTCAAAGTAACTTTTTCGTTGTAAACCTTTCGGAATAAAGTAGGAAAGCATGGCATTATAACAGCAGAAACCAAGGATTCATCGACACCTCGACATACCCACATCTGCATATGGAATAATCGACGTCTCGAGTTACCCATATCAACATAGAGTCATCAACGTCTCGATGAGTCACATATGTCCATCCGTAAACCTATCCGGTTGATTGTGTAAATCACCTAAAGTACGGAACTAGAGAAAGAAATGCCAACAAAGGAAGAATCCAAATTTCCTTATCCGAACACAACAAGATAAACTTGTTTGAACTCTAAAGAAAGAGATTTCAAGAAGTGAAAATGTCGACGAGATTTCCCTCATCAAAACATGCAGGCTATAGATAAAAGAAGTTTATCTAGAGAATGCCCACACTATAACTTCTAGTGAATTTAGAAAATAAGATTGTCTTTGAATGTTGAGGTCAACATGCTAAGTGATGTAAGCAAAGCAACAATCTTGAGTCCCAAATTATCCCATAAGATAATATATGTGAGGGATCACTAGCGTCCCATACCACCATGATACCACCCATACATACCTTAACAATTTGAAACTCCCTAGTATGCCGTCTAGGAAAATATGAATAAAATCCTTTATAAAAGGAATAAAATGGCCTTATCCAGACTTTCACATACTAAACATGTCTCTATATACTTGAGACTACATCAAGGAATAAATCCTTTTGAGTATATCATTTAGAAAAGAAATTGAATTATTGGCGCCTTTCTAACGCCTTTCTAATGATAACTACCCAAAACACAATAAAGTTAGGGTAGAAAAATAACTCACCTAGATATATAAGCAACTAGGTATCCGAGTTGGAATATACACAAGAGTACAAGAAATATACTCCAAAATTATGTGCAAAAAACGAAGGCAAGTGCTACCTTCAAAGCACATGAAATTATCCAAAAGATCAAAAGATCCTTATAAAACCATGGATAAAAGCATAGAAGCTCCTTAAATCCATAAAGACCATAGTTGATCATAAGAATCAATGCATACTATCTAATGGACATAAATCATGCCAAAAGAAGCATTAAAATTGGTGGCCAACTCATCAATCCGGAGTATATGAACATTGTGTTGTTCAAATAAAACTCCAAAGTAAGAAAGTGAAACACATGTGTGTAACACTCAATAAAAAAAACCCTAGACACAAGTGATCTAGGCAGAACCTGATGAGTCCATATAAAACTTGAAAAACATCCAATAGAAATCCACCAAAATAAACCGATCAACTAACCCATGATAGAGTTTGTCTTAGGCTTAAGAAATTAAGCACAATCCACACTTTAATAAGTGCCAAAATAAATTATCATGGAAAAATGTCAAAGGTGAAACACACTTTGAACGAAAATTATAGCCATCAAGAGAAATTAAGGAACATGTCCAAAAAGAATGGCTAAACAATGGTAAAAAATCATGAATACATCGTTTAGAATTAATCCAAACATAAATATCCATTAATACGAGGTATAATCGTATTAATAAAATATGCAAATAACCCGCATCTATCTAATGTCAGCACGAGAAAACGTACTTCAACATTAAATAACCCTCGAAAATATTAAATTCTCGAGAAAAAAATTTATCATGAATTTTCTCAAATTTTTTCAAATTTTATAGGGCCTCAAAATATAATAATTTTGAATTCCACCAAACCTATCTTATGGCATTCCAAATCTATATTTTTCCAGAAAATTTTTAGCAATTTAATTTGCCAAAATACCATTGATATTTTAAAAATACCAATTTTTAGGATTTCTAAAAATAATTTCAGAATATTCCTAATTTTTTCTGAGAATCCCATCGTTCACGAAATTTCCAATTCCGCCCGACAATTCTCAAATCCAATGAAAATTTACAATTTTAATGGATTTTTCTAATTTTCTGGGTCAAAAAATATATTTTTAAAAGAATTTGAATGGTCACAGGCACCCGAATGGACACACCACATGCCAAACACCAACCCCACATTTTCTCGAAATTTAAAATAACTTTTGTCTAATTTTCCACTAATTTTCAAGAATTTTTTGAAATTTTTAATCAACCCCGAACGCATTTAGAATACGAACGGTCAAAAAATTTTGGAATTCCAACGGTTTTCCCGGAATACGGAAAGCCAAAAGTTTTGGGAAAATGAAAAGACAAAAAAAATTGGAATGTGAAAGGTCAAAGGTTTCCGGAATACGGAAGGTCAAAAGTTTTTCTGGAATTCGAAAAGCCAAAAGGTTTCGGGAAAACGAAAAGCCAAAGGTTTTCCGGAAGATGAAAAGCCAAAATTTTTCAATAAGAATTTTCCAGGAATTTTTCAGAGATTTTTAAACCTCAAATTCCAATTTTTTTGAAATTTTTCAGGCTTTTTCTAAGCTTTTTTTTTTTGAAATATTATCAAAAGCCTTTTTTTAAATTAAAAAACTTATTTTTTTTAAAAAATAATAAAAATAAGCTTAATTAAGCTATTAAGCTTTTGATTTTTTTATGGGGGGGGGCGTTTTTTTTCGCCCGGCTGTGCTGCTGCAGCACAGCCCCCCCCCCCCCCCGGTCGCCTGCGCAAAGAGAGAGAGTGACTCTCTCTTCTCCCCTCTCTCCTCCCTTTCCTCTCCATTTCCATCTCTCCTCCAATCTCCTCTCTCTCTCTCTCTTAATCAGAGAGATAAGCTTGAGATTAACTTAATCTTTGATTAAGATTTTTTAATTAAACTCATAATCATAATTAGACATTAATTATGATTAATGTTTAATTTAAAAAATTCCTTTTTAAGAGAAATTTCAAGAAAAAATGAAGGAAATATCAGATTTGAGAGGTGGAGACGACCCCACGCACACGGGAGAGCAATTTATGCATCAACACGCTGTCCCCTACTGAATTTCAGTAGCAAATTGACAGAAATTTGATCGCATTCCCGCGGAAAAAACTCACAAAAATGTATAAAAATACATTTTTTATCATAAAATGCTCAAAAATTTCCTAAAAAATTAGGAAAAAATTTCTAAAAATTCTAAAAATTCAGGGAATCCATTCTACAAAAATATCCACCATAAACTTTATGGTATTGTTGTAAAAAATTCCATTAATGCTTGATTTTAACCATAAAAAATAGAGAAAAATAGCATTAACTCACGGTATTCTCCCGCAACGTCGATTCGTCCATTGAATTGTAGTTACACACGTTCCAATCACCAAATCGATGATCCACGTATAATTCATCAACACAAATCAACAAAAAATAACATTTTATTAGTAAATATTAAAATTTACTAAAAAAAATCAACAATTAAATAGAGATTGCTCTGATACCACTGTTAAAACCCTAAGATCTCTCTAGATAATTGTTATGCATAAACATGCATAAATCAGGCATAAACTCAACCACCCAACCACCCCCGAGCCCAAGGGATGCACACATGAATAATGAATGAAATACATCATACCTCTACCTTGATGTCCCATACCATCAAGAGGTATAACTCCAATCCAATAGCATGTAGCTATAGTGTGAAATGGTAGAAGAGTAGATATGGATCTCTACACAAGAGACCATAGCATAAGCCTCAAGCTTTCTAGTTGAGTGTGCCCCATGCCCCTATTATATAGGAGGGCTCTCAAGTGACTCTTGACTTTCCATTCCTCATGTGTGACCCTTGGATGCCTGACCCTAACCTTAAACCTTAAGGTTAGTCCTAACCCATGCTCCACTAGAGCTTGTTCCCATGCTCCCATGCTCACAAGCCTAATGTGGGTTAGCCTCCTAGTATATGCACACATAATGTGTATATAACATAGTACACATAATGTACATATAACATATGGGTAGTGGAAAACTCAATGATGAAGTCAGATTTGCAACCAAGCACTCTGTTCACAAAGTGTCTGTACGACCCACTGGTAAAGAAATTAGCATAGCTCCTTAACAAGAGATCAGAATGGGGTGGTTAAGAGTTTTATGGAAAGCCCAAATGATGTAGAATAAGTGCCAATAACCAAATTATGTTTAGTTTAAAAAACCCTTGGACTAAATTGCACTTTTTTGGACAGCTGTGCAGATTATGCCAAAGTGTCACCAGTAAGCATCAAACTTACAGAGGCACATTCCAGTAAACCCATAGCTTCTTAATGTATCAAGAATACACTTTGCCATAGTAATTTTGACCAAACCTTGATGTATTTATTGACAAATCTCAATCCAAATCATTGCCACAAGTGACCACCATGCATCATAAATCTTGCTTTTATACAACACTTAAATCCCTTTACCTTTGTATCTTCAATTCGATTGTTGTTGATGAAGCACTTTGTGCTTACTAATCTCCCAGCCAAGCCTTCCCACCCTCTTATCTATTCTAATTCTAAAGGTAAGAGTTAGGGCCAAGTTTTCACACCGTGTACCTAATCCTCCAGCTATCTGCTTTTCCAAGGTACTCATGGATAGACGCATTCAAGACACACCTTACCCTTAGCCTCTCCTCCCATATGCCAAGGGCACCCC
The DNA here is from genome assembly GCF_041138505.1 of Cibotium barometz. Lineage (NCBI taxonomy): Eukaryota > Viridiplantae > Streptophyta > Polypodiopsida > Cyatheales > Cibotiaceae > Cibotium > Cibotium barometz. The sequence continues at coordinate 25,532,523 of NC_141055.1, read as the reverse complement.
TTACACAATCTAGATTCTATAAGGAAATGTGATTGTGTGAAACTTATGTAGAATTTTTGAAAAAACCTTCACTTACAAGATTGTTTGCATGAACTCATGCCAATAGCATAATGCCAAATATCACTTATGTTAACAATCCTAAAATGGGATTGATCATGGTGATAGACAATGATTAAGCAACATAATTAGGGTGGATTAAACCACACTAAGAAATCCATAAGAGAGATAGAGAGATTGCACACTCAACACTCAATTCTATTGCATATCTCAAAATGAACCATACAATGATATAGGCTTTTTAGCCTTATCCCACTTTACACATCATCATCCATGTGGCACTCCCTTTTCCACTCTTTTGGTCAACACACACACCATACAATATTACATGTGGCATTCTTATCTTGCCACAATATCTTGTACCTCTAGGGTGCTTTCTCACTTACACACAACACCACGATTACATCTCTCAACACCCCCTCTTAATCGAGGTGTTCCACAACTCACCCATCACCCATCAATGTAGCATTGCACAACCGTAATCGCTACCTCTCAACACTCCCCCTCAATGATACATTGGAGTGTCCATCAACTAATAATGTGTGCGCGTTTCTACCATCTTAGACACCAAGTCCATTTTGAGCCGACTCGCTCACAGCAGCGGAACCACTGAGTCCAATTTGAACATAGAAGTTCGGGTGGGAACCAACCCATGCGCATGCACCTCACATGTGCATCGCTCATGCACACATCATGACAACCATTTCGAGCTTCTCGGTGAGCTCGGGCAAGGCAACCCTCATACCAATGGGTGAGAACAAAAAATACATATCTCATTTTGAGCACGCAAGCTCGGGTACGGTTACCCTCATAATCATGGGTGAAACAAATACAATGCCTTTTGGCCAAATATGGGAATGGACCCATGTGTGTGTGAACACTTTCATGCTTTTGAAGGCTTGTGAAGTAGGTGTGTGAATGGACCCTTAAGACCTTATCAAAAATGATTTTTTTTAACATAATAATTTTTGAAAAGTTGCACCCCTTGAATGCGTTGCTAAAAATATGTCTCTCCTCCTGGTCGTCGGGCGGCGCCAAGGCTTATCTCCTATTGTTGTTGGCAGATGCTCTATTGTGTGTCACTCTGCATCGAAGGACAAGACTCCATCTTTCCTTTGTCTTCTACAAACGATTCCATATGCTATCCTTTATTATTACAGGACCCACCGTCGTCTTCCTCTTCACGCTTCCTCTTCACGCTTCCTCTTCGTGCTCAGCTTCCATGGCCTATAGCACCTCTGTGCTCTACTACTCACTCTTCTGAGCTTTCTCATATGTTTCTATTTAGATCTTTCTCTCCTCATTTTGTACAATCACCATCAGAAGGAGGTCATGCCCCTCCTGCCACATCATCATGTGTTGCGAGCCCGCACTCCTCTTGTTCTCTCTCTCTCTGTGTTTTCTGTAGCTACACCTTTGTTTTCATCTTCTCTGATTCATTTTCCCATGATGGGTTTTCCTTCTCTAGCTACATTATGAGCTTGCTACTCATCAAAGTGAATTGTTTGCTTCCTTAATTCCTTACTATGAGCGAATGTGAGCCCTCAGCTATCTAACGCATTCGTGCGTTCCTGTAACTATAGCTATAGCTTTAGAACAAGCAGCCATGGCCGCCATGTTTAAGCTTGCAGTCACTTTGGCTTCTTTTCTCAGTTCTTGGAACTGTCTTTAAAGCCGACGGCCTCTTCTTCTTCTGCAACCACCAAGCAATATCTCATGAACTGCTGCTCTCTCTACCTTCTACTTGCCTCATCTATTCAACCTCCGTCTTGAGGTTTAACACACAGCCATCACAATGACCGCCAACTAGCTCCCCATTGAGCTCCAAAACTTGCTTACCTTAGTAAAACCTCCCTCACGAGGTTTTCATACCATTCAATGGCTATTGCAGCTCACCAATGAGCTTATCACATTCTACATGCTCCCCTTCTTTGCATGCAGAACATTAAGGGTACTTTCTTCAGGTGGTTTCTCGTGAAACCATAGGTGCAAAAAAACTTTGTGAAGACTCCTCCATTGTCTCCACCACAAATGAGTGCATCCCACTCTTGGTGCACACACATGGACTCCATCTTGAGTCTCAAACCTTGCTTGCTTCAGCCAACAAGCAAAACATGGACTCCATCTTGAGTCTCAAACCTTGCTTGCTTCAGCCAACAAGCAAAACATGCACCTTAAAACATGCTCTTTGCCCAAATGCAAGAGCCATGGGATCCACATATCCCAACAACCAGCAACCCTTCAACATTGAGCGTTTTTCCATGCTCAAAACCAAAACTTTGAGGCAAAACTTCACTCACAAAACCAACCTTCTTGAGACACCTTTATCTCCTTGGCAGCTTCCTTGTTGACACCGAACACTCCATAGCCTTCATGAAATCTCCATTTTCAGCTTCTTTGATGATGAGCATGTTTTCCATGTTGCAAAAATCCTATTTGCAACTCTTGGGCAACTTCTATGCAACCTCCTTGTTGCAAATCTCCTCTCAAACTTGAGAATGGCAGCTCCAAATCTCTCTCAAATCCTCACAAATGCAAATCCAAATGATAATATGAGTGTGCATATTTTTTTTAATAATAACTGAAAATAATGCTTAATCAAAGAACTCATAACCAAGAAATCTATACATAAATATTCACCATGACCAAGAGCCCACCCAAGCTCTGATACCATGTTAACAATCCTAAAATGGGATTGATCATGGTGATAGACAATGATTAAGCAACATAATTAGGGTGGATTAAACCACAGTAAGAAATCCATAAGAGAGAGAGAGATTGCACACTCAACACAAGTTCTATTGCATATCTCAAAATGAACCATACAATGATATAGGCTTTCTAGCCTTATCCCACTTTACACATCATCATCCATGTGGCACTCCCTTTTCCACTCTTTTGGTCAACACTCACACACCATACAATATTACATGTGGTATTCTTATCTTTCCACAATATCTTGCACCTCTAGGGTGCTTTCCTACTTACACACAACACCACGATGGACTCATTCTCTTCTCCACCACCATGTAGCTCTAGAAACATCAAAAATTATACACTCTATTTTGTAAGAGGTTAGCTCTACAAAGGACAAACAAGGATCTCCATTCACTCTTGCATTTGGTCAATGCATGGATTATGACTATGTGGGTCCTTATGAGTTCATTATGGGAGTTGAAGTGGACAAGAGACTTGCTGTAATTTTTAGACAAGAAAATGAGAATCCATATACACATCGATGCAAAGTTTTGGATTTCATCTTGAGAATTGATGACATCTTGACATTGGTGGATTACTCTGTAGATTCCATGGAGGATGTCTTAGATTTTGATGATAGTATTGGCAATAAAATAGTATGCATTGATGTGGATGGTTGTAGAGCTTTGGATGCATATTTTGAGCACTCACATGCTATGGATCATGCCTGTTTGTTTCTATAGTATGCTTTGGGTTATTTGCAAGATTCCCATGATTTTGATGGTTTGGCCTTGCTTCTACCTTGGCATGATTCACATTTGGAGGCATTCAATTTTGATGTCCATAGATGCTCTTATGAGGCCAAATATCATATCTAGAGACATTTGTGTTTGTTCACAGTGGATGTTGTCTTGACACTATAGACTCAGTCTCTATGAGACATTCACACTTGGATATACTTGGGATACTACATATATCATTGTGCATACTCATGATGATGATTATACATATGTGGATCTTATCCAGAGAGACATTAATATAGTGGACCATGATTATGGTTATACACATGTTGATCTTGTCTAGGGAGACATTGATATAGTAGACCATGCCTTAGATCATTCAAGGGATGATATATATGATAAGAGTGTCTATTTTCTTATGATTGTGTACGACTCCACCTATGAGATATGCTCATTTGCATTTGTGGATGTCATCATGATCCTATGGTCTATGGAGCTGAGGCATTCACTTTTGGATACGTCACATGCCATTTGGGATGCATGGTTTTTGCTCATGGGACATGCGACATTTACATTTATGGTTACTTGGTAACCAAGGATGGGTGTATAAGCTTTCCCTTAGATCCTAACACAATCGATGGCCACTGTATTGATCATTGCATATGTTATTGTGATTCTAATAACTATGAGACATCGACATTAGATGGTGACTTTCATGGACTTCCATTTGATATAGGTGGGGATCATCATCTTGGTGGATCATTGGATAAAGCTTCCTTCAGTACATGTGGTTATGCATGTGTACATATGGATCACTAGTTCTTGGGACTTCCATTTGACCCAAGAGATTGTGTGATGGTTGAGGATGCGTGGTTACATCATCTTTTTGACCTAGGCAGCATCATGTTTTACAGCTTGGGAGTTGGTCCATGGAGTTTTCCATTTGATCCAAGAGGCTACGAGGACCTTTTGATGTTGAAGTTATTTATGCATCGACATTTGTGGTTTTCCATTTGATCCTAGCAACTTGGTTTATTATATGGGATAGTGGATTGTTGGGAACTTACTATGGTCTATGACTCCACATGTTGTGGGTTGATTTTGGTTTGTTTTGCATGACCACCCTTCGATTTCGAGGGCAAAATCATTATAGGAGGGGATGGTTTGTAATGAAGTAGATTTGGTGCACATACAGATGGGGAATGGGCTTAGGGACATTCACATGTGTCTACTTTTTGGGCAATGAGCTAATTAGACACAGGGCTCATGGTCATTGTATCACTTTACCATTTTATCATATAATACACCTTTCTTAAAGCTTCCATGGCCTTCTTGACTACTATTGCCCTTAGGATGGTGACCTACACCCATGCCTACTCCATGCCTTGAGTAGCCACTTTCTTGCAAACCCATTTGTTTATTAGAAACTCATTTTGACTTGAATCACTTTAGAAATAGAATGACACAGGGGCATGCTTGGTTAATGTGCCAAGGCTAATACTTTGAGTATTAGCTAGGAAAGAAAATCAAAGTATTATTCTTAGATTAATGTGACCTCTAGACTAAGGGTATGTGCAAATAGTCCTTACATTATCATTTTAAATATAAGGCCAAACTCTCGACATTCTAATGGACTTTTGACATGGTTAAGATTATGTTGAAACCTTCTCCCCTTGTTGCTCTCTTATTGTTGATTCATTGTACATTTTTTACTATTGTATGCTCTTGGGTTTTTTATAGGTTGCATGGGATTTAGGTGAGCTCTAATTCGATCTCTTGATGGTCGAATTCATGAGAGTTTTAATTCTACCTATCTTGAGATTGAAGCAATATTCCATGAGTAGTACATAAAGCCTAGATAAAATTGGCCTAGAGGAAACTCATATAGAATCTTTGTAATTTCATCTTTAAGAATGGACACTTCTATGAGCTTTGTTAGAACTTTCTTATGCATCAACATGGGCCATGATAACATCTACCTTGATGTAATCACTAGCAACAAGAAATGTATAATCCTTGCACTTCATCTTGGATTGACCTTGGAGCTCAAAAGAGAAAATTGTAGGTGCCCTAGCTTGGTGTGTGGGAAAAAATGGTTGTAAAAGATTAAACAAAGTGTTGGAGTGTGAGAGATAAGTAATGATGAAAGTAAATGTAGATAAGAGGGCTCTTTATGATGGGGAGAATATGTGCACCCATATTAAGGAGTGTTAGCCTTTGCCTAAGTAGTGTAACTTGTCCCTATGGTGCTGCAAGAAGTTGAGGAGGTCCAAGCCATGAGGAGTGTGGATGGTAAAACCTTTGAACCCACACCCATATCCATCATGGAGGTTAAGGTTAAGATGTAGGTATTAAGAGACAATATCTTGAGAAAAATGCATTCACAAATGAGAGTTCTTTGGAATTTGGATTTGCATTTTGCTAAGAGGCACATTGTACTCTCAACATACTTTATTTATTAGGGGATGCATGGTGATTCTTCAACTTGTTCTCAAGGGGAGGATGTGATCCATGTAGATATGGGATCAAGGACACATTCGTATAATGTATAGTTCAAAGGTGAATTTACTTGGTGAGTTATAAATGGTCAAATAAGAGTGTACAAGACATCAAAAGTGAAAATAGTAGTTATATTCTAGGGTAAAAGGATCCAATGGAGAGAATGAAGGAAATAAAACATGGAGAGAAAAATATATGCTCTCATTTAGAGCTACAAAATGATATACATGGTGTCACTTTTTGTAAGCTATTAGATTAGTTTCTGTACTTTAATATTATATTTTTTCATGTTCATATTAGTGTTCTTAAATCCCGACCCTCCCAGATGAAGCCACACATCATTTCCAAGCTCGTCCAAAAATTCTCTGGGGATAGAGATCCTATTCAACATGTAGAGATTTTTGAACTCACATGCAAAGCCTGTGGGCCTGTCAATCATCAGTGATGTGACAATGATTCATGCTTTCTCACTGACCCTAGAAGGGAAAGCGTGTTAAGGCTCACCCTAACCCTCCTTGAAACACATCCAAAAAGAGATTACATGGTGAACCGTAACGATCTTTCCAATGGCCGAGCTTGTAACCCTCAAGGTCTCCAAGCTCTACAACTCCTTGAGAAGCAATTCCACCGCGTCTCCCGCAACAACGAGCGTTGTCACACCACCGCGTTGCACTACGGATCCTTGTCCCTCCTCTCACCTCACTTTACTCACACACACTCGCTAGCATGTATTAGGGAGAGAGATTAGCAAGAGCAAGACTCAATTGCACAATGGGAGAGTATGTTGTATTATGAGAGAAATTCACTTATATACATGGCCATAAGTGTTCACACTCACTTAAATTGTGGCGGCCGACCCGGCACTTTAGACTCATTAGAGGCCTAATGCTATTACAATGATTACTCCCATAATATATCCATGAAGTACATCACTTAGGACTTCATCCTAACCACACGCTCTTGAAGCGGGAATTGCCATAAATACTCCGTCACACCATTACAGTCGCCCGTTTAAGTTGTAGTTTTGGACACTATTGCTTGATATCTTGAATGTATGACCCTTTGGTGTATCTACTGCCGTGACTCCTTGATGTAAAATAATGGCGGTAGCTCTTGTTAATCCTAGAATTGGATTAATATTCTCCCCTTCCTGAGATGACGATCGCATCCTCGTGTGATCATGTTGAAGACCTTTGTGTGGGGAGAATGAACAAGCTTTGTCGATGGCTTTGATGTTGAATGACGTTCAATGGTCTGTGTTCCTCCAGAAGGAATAAGAAAAGTTAGTTAATGAATAAAGAGGTTAGTTGTGTATTGGAAATTCCTAACAAGGTGGGAGATTTTTGCGAATGATTGCATTTTTATATTTGTGTGAGCGTCTTTTTTTTTTCTCACTTTATTTTTGGCAATCATCGGCAAGGTTACATGTGATTTTTGTTAGTGGGGACACTAAGAGATGTTAATAATGGGAGAGAAGAGAGAGAAGGATCCGGAGGAACATAGACTTTATCATCAGAATGAGATGGTGATTCTGAGTTCCTCATTTGATTCATTGAAGCTACATTCATCATTTGAAGTATTTGGCTTGTGATGATGTCCCTTTGTGTGGCAGGACTCTTGTCAAATGTTGTTGAGTAGGACCTGATCCTGTCTTCTTCTGCCCATGTGCTTTTTATGTTTTATACATATTTAAGTGCTCTTATGAAGCTGATTTACATGACGTATAAGAATTGAGTCTAATAGACTCTTATTGAACTGCTATGTGTTGAAGTGAATTACGTCGACTTGCGAGGCTAATATAGATATCTTCACTAAGGATTGAAGATCATTGATTTGTGAAGATGGTGGCGTCATTTGGAGAGGTTTGTAATTTGAAGGAAAATTCTAGGCGATGGGTTGTACCATTGACCAGGCTTTCGCCCACCATGGCTCCCCCATCCAGAGATGTACCTGGAAGTTGTTGATGGTAAGGCATTGGTGCAAATGTTCTCGAGTGCATGAGTATGGATTCGTACTACTCATGGAGCAGTTGCTACATTAATTTAGCCAAAGGAATAGTAAGCAATAAGCTTGACAAATATATAGTGGCTATTGTGTGATATGGCTTAATCCATGACGAGACTTAAAATCGTGAAAATGCAGGTTCTTAAGCCTTGAGATGGAACTCCTTGAATTTGTAAATTTTGACCTTATTTTTTTTTCTCCACGTGAACTGCTAAGACGTGAAACACTGAGGCGTGAAAGACCAAACGTGAAAGTCATGACGTGAAAGAGCAGACGTGAAAGTTATGACATGAAAGTCATGACGTGAAATTACAGACGTGAAAGTTATGACGTGAAATTACATACGTGAAAGTCATGACGTGAAATAGCAGACGTGAAAGTCATGACGTGATAGTGCAAATGTGAAAGTCATGACGTGAAAGTACAAACGTGAAAGTCATGACGTGAAATTACAGACGTGAAAGTCATGACGTAAAAGTGCAGACATGAAAGTCATGACATGAAGATCCAAGACGTGAAAGTCATGATGTGAAATCGCAGGGACTGACATGGGTCGTGACTTTACAACTGTGTTTGCACTTGCTTAGGATGGATTATTTATCATTTCTAGAGAGTGACAAGAGCATTGTCATTTTATTCTTGATGTGCTCTTAAGTCTCCGTATTTGATCTTGAATTTGTTGCTGAAATGATGTCGAGGCAATAGGGAAGACTGCTGATTATTTGCTTAAACAAACAAGCTCTTGTGTTGGTACTGGATGCACGAGAGTGGTTGAGGGATTTCCTTGCTGTTTCTTGGGCCTCCATTCTTATCGAACTATAGGTGAAGTTGTTGTGGGGTTGAAGTCGGTGGTGAGATTTTCTTCATATTGTTCGATTTTGGCAACCATATGATCGAATTACCATCATAGTATCCTTGTTGTTGAAATACATGCACAGGCACCCATCTTTGATGAACACTGTAATTTGGTTGCCGATGTGCTTGGTGTTGAGGCTTCTTTCTTTGTGCAAGCTTAGGGGACTTTGTGATGCATTTGGGGACCCCATCTTTGGTATTTCTTTGGTAGTACCCTTGTGCTTGCAGCAATATTTTTGATACCCACACTTATTGCATTGGTGGAGTTCTTTGAGAGGAACTCGCATAGGCTTTTGTGGATGGTGTTGTGGAGTACCTTTCTTCTTCCTTGGCTTTCGAGTGCTACGTTGAGGAAGAGGTTTTGACTATCGAGGCAACCAAATTTGATTGGCACCTTCATAGTAGCCTTAATGTGGAAGGTTTGGGGCCCTCCTTGACTTTGGTTGGCGCTGAGGCTGTAGGTTTGAGACTCATTGGCATTGTTGATGATGAGGTTAGAGTCTCTTGTGGAGTGGTTCTCGATGATGAGGCCTTTGAGCATGTGGTTGTCTCCTTTGGTGAGGTTTGTTGATGAAGATACATAGGCTCCGAGGTCTTTCCTTTGAGTTCCCTATTAGAGATAGATGGTTGGGCTCTAGAAAATTCTTCAGGAATAGCTGCTGATTGCGAGGTTTTGGCATCGAGCTTTGTAGGTGAGGATGGGGTTGAAAGAGTAGAGGCTCTATCAGAGAGTCGGTCCTCGTTGATCCAGATGGTAGGTCATTATGTAGAGGGGCTTTTGTGGAAGAGGCTTGTGTCCTTTTGCGTTCAGCGTCATAGATATCCATTAAAGTTGGATCCTCTTCCTCGCAGTATGGTATTGTCAACTTCTTGTCGTTGACCATCATGATGACTCTATCGCTAGCAAAGCACAGTGGTGCTGGGTAGCAGAGCAACAGTCCATTTATGCCCCAAGATCAAATCTGCTTCCGACACATAACCACAAAAACCTTGCAAGTGAGGGGGTTAGTTTCAATATACATTGTATGTTCAAAGTACCCCCCAGACATGGCATGTTCAGTCTTGTTTAAAGGTAATCCTTTCAAGATGGGCCGTGAGTGTTGGTTGACCTAACAAATCCCATAGCTCTAGGGTGATTTCATTTGCAATTTCCAATCCAACCAAAATCCTAGGAATCTTGTTAGTAAGATATGTTGGAAGTTCCGGCTCCTGCAAGGTTTCTTCATCTCGTATAGCAATTATACATTGCATTGCAGGAGTGTTCAAGGTGATTGTTTGCATGGATTCATCTAGTGAATACAATGATTCACTTATCCAAGGCTCGCCAAGGATGACATCATACTCTAGGGAATCTAGGGTGACATGAAATGTAAATTCCATATCGCCACCATTGAATGTTCGAGTAGTGTATCTAAAGTATCCGGGAACTTAAATGTTTTGTCCATTGGTTCCTTTTACAAGACTATTGCTTATCGGGGTGAGTTTAAGTTGTCCCAATGACACCCAAGTGTCTATTGTCATGATGTTATGACTTGCTCGAGGGCTAATCAATGCGCGCTTACGCTGAACATCATTGCATGTATGGAAATCCAACCATACCATGATAGAGTCTTCCAAAGGAACCATAGGTGTTTCGGTTATTGTTTCAGCTTCAGATCTTGTGTCTGTTTCATATTCCCATTCACTTTCATCCTCTGTTTGGGTCTCAGCTTTTTCAAGAGTACCCAATGCGTACAATGGCACACTTGGCCCTCTGACAATCCCTAATGAGGACTGTTTGGAAACTTGTGAATCCTGACATTCCTAGTTTACGTAGTTCGTTAAGTCCTTGTATAACTCAGGTTGAGCCATTGAAGGTGCAAGTGTTTATATGATGCTGGCTTTATCATGAGAGAAAAGCATTCCTCCGTATGAGGTTTTGAGAGACTGTTTTAATCTTGTAAGGGAATTATCTAATTTCGTACATGCTTTCTCAAGCCTATAGTTCATACAATCTATCTCAAATGACTCTCTGTAGAGAGTATGTCTTCCTCTTGAAAGGGAAATCAACTCTCTGTAGAGAGTATGTCTTCCTCTTGAAAGGGAAATCGATACTCCTCTAGGTTATGTATCTTGGTTGCTATTTTACTTTTGGCATTATGAGGCTCAACCACTATCGTTGACCCTGTAAGACATTCAACTATGTTAAGCATGCACTCTTGAGCTCGTTTGTTGCGTTCTGCATATGTCATGTGATTATTATTATGCATTTGGGGTGGTTGGGTGGGTTCTAGTTTCTTGATTGGTCTATATGGTGCATTGAGCGAAGGGTAAGAACTTGTCTCATCCCCTCACTACGTGATGTACTAGAACTTGTTTCATTTTCTGACTTCCTTTGGTTTGTTAATTCTTCACTATGTTTACCCATGCGACAAGATCAAATTTTCTTTTGGGCTTTTGTATCCTGTGTCACACGTATGGGTGTTGAGGTTTGTGTGGTGGTCTTTGATGTGGATGCATTTACATCATGTATAGCTTTTGGCTCTTTCATGTTGAGGTTTGTGTGGTGGTCTTTGATGTGGATGCATTTACATCATGTATAGCTTTTGGCTCTTTCGTGTTTATGTCCCCTTTTGGGTTTATGTCCTCTATAGACTCCTTTTCCCTGTCTTTTACTTCAACCTAGGTTTCGACAGTTTGTGTCCTTTGTTTTTCTTGGATTTAGAAGGTTTTGTTTTTTCTTTTGGGTTTTGTTTTAAAGCATGTTCTTCTACCCATGTTGAGCTATTGTCTTTTACACTCTTCTTGAGTGTTTGCGGTGCCTTGGCTTGTAAGCGTGTAAGCACATTCAAGGGCACTATGGACAATTGCCCATTTTGTACGCTTAAGATGTTAAGAGTTGTATTTTGTGAGACAAGTTGCATTGAAGCAACTCGTCTTGAGCAATCTTGGAACATGCGATCAATGCCACATCGTTCACACATTGGTCGTAAGGTGTGACTATGGGCATGGAAGTATTCCAAACTATGCAGTCTACCACCTTGTGAGGTCCATGACAATAGAAACACTGAAGTGTCCAATTATCTACCTCCTAAGCATTTTCTACCCTTTGGATTGTTTCTGTTTTGTGCACGGGAGGTTTTGAGTCCATCGTAGATGAAGCATGACACTTTTTAGTATCATGGCCAAAGGTTTTATAATAGATGCAATATAGAAAAACAGGTGCCTTGTATGTACAATGAGGATTGGGATGGTCGTTAGTGATTGCATTCAACACAAGGCATTTCGCTCGTTACTTTTATAGGTATTAAGGATGTTCAGTTTTGAAGGTTTACATCCTCTCTTACATATGTTGGCTGTGTAAGGTTTTAAGCAAGGCTACATAAAATTTTGGGAATGTCAATTCCGAGATCGATCTTTCTTTTGCCATTGCTTCATTTGGTTTAGATGAGTAACATCTCGTAGCATGATCATCTTCTAGCATGTTGTCATCTAAACATATTGCTTCTTTGCAACATTGATCGAATGTTTCCGGATTGGATACAATGACCAAGTTATGTAAGTTGTTATTCTTTAAGCCCATCATGAAACACCTCCTCAATTGAACATTGTTTAATTTTTTCCATGACTCACAACGTGAGTCCAAGAGTTTTATCTGAAGGATAAAATCTCTAATGGATTCATTTGGTTGACGTTCAATTGAATAGAGTTTTGTTGTTGCACTCCATTGATCACCTTGTTTGGAAAAGCTATGTATAAAGGCTATTTTTAAAAATTTTTGAAGTTGGTCTTGATCACCGGCATCAATGATGGTCTTGATCATCGCATCAATGATGCGATGAACCATCGACTAGCTTTTCCTTCTAAGCATAAGTTCAATGCATGTACCTTAGTGGGGTAGTTGGGATTTCCAAAGGCTTCACATCTCTGTTCAAACATTTGAATGAATTGAACAGGATCTGTTGTTCCGTCATATTTGCCCATAATTTTGGAAATTTGTACGGCCATATTTTTGTAAGTCATTGAGGCCGTACGTGAGTGCTCTTGTTGGAAGAGATTCACTGAGTCCTTGGGCCACCCTCTTTCCTAGACTAGTTAGTATGTCCAAGATATGGGCATCCAGGAAAGGGTTGGTACTTATAGAATTTGCAGGAATGTTAGGCAAGGGGCCAAAGCCTAGTGGAATCGAAGTGACAGGGGGTGTAAAACCCGATGACACACGTGTTATAGGCATGGTCAATGGCATGGGGAGGTGAATTGGCAGCATGGATCCCAATGGCGGCTCGAAGATGTTAGCCATTGGGTTCAGTCCTTGTGTAATTGCAGGCAATCCCTGTATTGTGGCCATGTCAGAGTGCCGAAATGCTCCTTAATGAGCAATCACAGTTTTTTTTACTTTTTATACTTTCCCACAGCCCATTTACAGCCTCAAGAGGCTTGGCGTACTCTTCGTTGGATCAAACAAGTGTCCGTTTGTTCTAATTAGCTTAGGCGGCGCTATACGCACGTGAACGACCTCTGAGATATTTTTTCGATAAAAGCATATGCTAGGAACTTTCTAGATGGAAGAGAAGGTCCTAAAACCTATTTTCCATCACTGTCTCAAGACAAAAAAAATTTAAGAATTTTTTCCTTGATCCAAAAGGAATTTTGAAAAACTTTGTATGAGGGAGTTGTAGTATTTTTGGAGTACTACAACTTTATTTCCCAGATTCGTCTGTGATTTTGTTGTTTAGACCCTCAAAAAGTAACCCGAATATGGCTCGTTATCGTTTTCGCATTGTTTTTTGCGATTTCTCATGGTTTTTGGGCTATTTTTTGCCTCGATTTTCGAGTCAAATGTTGAGGTTGTTGGTCGGAGGCCAAAATGATCAATTTCGACTTTGGACGAACAAGCCCAAAGTCGAAGAGCTCGATGTCAGCTTTCCAATGAGCCCTAGAGCGCCTTCATCGGATATACGGTTTAAGAGATACACGCCTCCAAACAGGGGTGGTTTCTAGAGTCCTTTTTTTGGGGCTACGTGAACTGTTTCATGCCGTGAAATATTCTTCATGCGTGAACGGGAATTCAAGTAAAAATTAAATTTCGATTATTTTTTTGGCCGCGTGAACTGTTTCACGCCGTGAAACACTTCACCCGTAGAAATTATATATATATATATATATATATATATATATATATATATATATATATATATATATATATATATATATATATACCGCGTGAACTTCTGTTTCACATCGTGAAACACTCTTCACGCGTGAACCGGACTTCATGTGAAAATTAAATTTTGATTTTTTTTTGTGGTGCCGCCGCGTGAACTTCTTTCACGATGTGAAAAACTCTTCACGCATGAACCGAACTTCACGTGGGATTAAATTTTTATTTTTTTTTAAAGATTTCCGTTCACATGAGATTTTCGTTTACGTCATATTCCCATTCACGTCATATTTCCATTCACATGAGATTTTCGTTCAAGTGATTTTTTTGTTCATGTGATTTTTTTGTTCACGTGAGATTTCCATTCATGTGATTTTTTCGTTCACGTCATTTTTCCGTTCATGTGGTTTTTTCGTTCACATGAGATTTTCGTTCACGTGAGATTTCCGTTCACATGGGTTTTTTTTTCACGTGAACTGGTTTTTCACGCCGTAAAACATCCTTCACGCGTGAACCGGACTTCACGTGAGATTAAATTTTGATTTTTTTTTGGGAGTCTAGTGGGAAATACAAATTTCTCTTTTTGGGGGGAATATTTTTTTGAGTTTAGAATGAAAGGGATATGGGCATTTTCCCAAAAAAAGGTAAATGGAATTAAAAAAGTCAACCCTTTAATGACACACCTTACACCCTTCATAAATGACCTCCAAAATGGACAAATTGACAACTCATGAGCATCTTCTCATTGAATGCTCATTAGCCTTAATGAGTTATGTAAAAAGGTGATTAAGGATTAATCTAATATTAATTCTTTCACTAATCTTTCTTTCTTTTACACTAATCAAAGACTCTAATTAACCACTAATCCCTAATTCACACAATTGAGCACATCATTGGATAGAGCAAGGAAAAACTAATCTATGTGCATTAACAATTGTATAAATTAATCTAAATTAGGAGATTAATTAGACTCTTAGTTATAGTCTCCTTTTTAAGGTAAAATTAAGCAAAGAGAGTCAAATTTCTCCAATTGATGTGATTAGGTGTTTTGATGCATCTAGATGCTCTCAAAACACTCAAAAATCCTAATTTTGACTACTTATATGATTAATTTAGACCCCATTTAACACATTTTCTAAATTCTTAGCCTCTTTGAACAAGATTAATCACTCTTAATGACAAAAACGAGTCTATTAAGAGAAATTAGTCAAATTCAAAGATTTTTTTATGGTTTTAAGAAAAATTTTGAAAGATTAAGCTACTCCTAAGGCTTGCTAACACTCTAATCCAAACAATTTCAACAAAAAACACACAATTAAACTAAAATTAATGATCTTAGATCTATGTTTAAACTAAAGAGAGCTCACATTCACTAAGAAATGCATTCTCTTGCATTGTTTGATGTAATGGATGCAAACTAAGCCTAATACAAACTATGTGCAAGCCCTAACAACATGAAAAACCATAAAAACAACAACAAAAATAGCAAATTAATCTAAAAATTAAGCAAAAAAACATTCTTTTCAAAAACAAAAAAGAGATCTACTCTATATCAAATCTCACACAAATCACCATCAAATCCATATCTTTTTCATGGAAAACCACTAATCAAGATAATGGGCAACGGGTTATGCGTAGATTAGAGACAAAACAATGGAAAAAGCCAAGGGATGGCTCCCCAGCAGCGGTGCCAAAAATGTTAAGGCTCACCCTAACCCTCCTTGAAACACATCCAAAAAGAGATTACCTGGTGAACCACAACTGTCGTGAGGATCTTTCCAATGGCCGAGCTCGTAACCCTCAAGGTCTCCATGCTCTACAACTCCTTGAGAAGCAATTCCACCGCATCTGCGCATGAGCACCGTCGCGTTGCGCTACGGATCCTCGTCTCTCCTCTCACCTCACTTCACTCAGACACACTCACTAGCATGCATTAAAGAGAGAGATTAGCAAGAGTAAGACTCAATTACACAATGGGAGAGTATGTTGTATTATGAGAGAAATTCACTTATATACATGGCCATAAGTGTTCACACTCGCTTAAACTGTGGCCTAAAGTGGCCCGACCGGGCACTTTAGGCTCATAAGAGGCCTAATGCTATTACAATGACTACTGTCATAATATATCCATGAAGTACGTCACTTAGGACTTCATCCTAACTTACTACTACCACACACTCTTGAAGTGGGAATTGCCATAAATACTCCGTCACACCATTACGGGTGCCCGTCCAAGATGTAGCTTTGGACACTATTGCATGATATATTGAATGTATGACCCTTTGGTGTATCTACCATGACTCCTTGATGTAAGATAATGGCGGTAGCTCGTGTTAATCCTAGAATTGGATTAACAAAGCGCATCAGTGGTTTCAAACCCTCAAACCCCCGAGGATAAGGTTAACTTCACACAACTCAAAAATGTGTTTGTGCCCAGCTTTGCCAGAAGTGGTGACAGATGGAGCCCTGTGGCACAGCTACACAATATCAAACAAAAGGAAATGGAGTCGATGAGAGACTATGTGTCTCGATTAAAGCATTTAAATATAAGGTGCAAACTATGGGAGAGGCAATAACTGACGCGATCAGTTATTGCCTTGCTTCCAAAGAGGAGTTAGAGACCACAAGATTATTTGGTACCATCCCAACTAGCCACTCTAGATGCATGTTGCAAACTAGCAATTGAATATGAAGATAATATGTTGGAATTGCCGCAAACCGGAAGATGTCAGAATCTCTTTGGCAACGACAACTTCGCGTGTTTTGAGTCACCAAGAAATTGGAACTCGAAGCAAGCAAGTCAAAAACATGATTGTGGACGAGCTCAGTAACGCAATACTAGAGAAATTGAAGGTAAAGGAGGGAAGAGAAACATTTGGGATGGGCATAACCATCTTTACCC
This sequence comes from Cibotium barometz, assembly GCF_041138505.1. Classification (NCBI taxonomy): domain Eukaryota; kingdom Viridiplantae; phylum Streptophyta; class Polypodiopsida; order Cyatheales; family Cibotiaceae; genus Cibotium; species Cibotium barometz. The sequence continues at coordinate 25,515,629 of NC_141055.1, read as the reverse complement.
CCGTAGGAAATTGGTGTGGTGCTCCATGTGGTGCAGATTGAATCACACTACCACTGAATGTCCACAGTTATTAAAAGAAATGCCACTACTCTATTGTGCACATTGTATAAAATTAGGGAATCATGACACTTCAATGTGCAGATATCCAAGGTTCTAAACAGTTGCACTTACTGGCACCTAGAGCTCCATTGGCCTTACCAACACCACGTGTACAAATCACTACAGCCTGCAGGACAACCCAACCCTTTCTATTTACCTAGGGGGATGTTTCAGGTACATGACACTTCACCTCTACCACCACCTGTTCTACAACCACAACCACCAAAGTCTAAAATCAACCAAGTATTGATTGAAGAGCCATCAGAAGATATTGATTTGGTACATGAAGTAGAACTTAGTGGAGAGCACTATGCGGAAGCTGCGGAGATCACACCTGAATTCTATGTCCTACAAAATAACACGCCAGTACCTGTGTTTCAAACCACGGTATAGTGGAAGGGTAAGAACATGAACTCAAACATGAGGAGAGGACCGCTACAATGTTTTGGCTATGGTGGGCCGCATCGAATCACTGAGTGCCCAAACAAGAATGTGGTTCATACACACCAACCCCAACAATTGACTACTCCGCCCAATGACATGCCAAACTTACTTGTACTAAATGTGGTATTGATCATTTGATCAAGGATTATTCATACCGCGCAAGTGGTTCGACTTCCACTTCAAATCATGCTACCATCTGAGCCATTATTAGTGTGCAGCTTGGAAATATCACACCACTCAATGTCTTGACAGACACAAGCCCAGTCCCAATTGGTTGGGGGACAACAAGAAGAATCGAGCAGATGCGACCATTTCGAGAACTAGCCAGAGGAGAAGAGTGAAAAAAGTAGGTAAGGGTGACACCAGGGTCACAATCCAAGATGGATCCGAAGAAGATATGATTGACACCGGATCCACCCAATCAAGAGAAGAAGGGGATCAAGCTTGTTCTGAACTCAAAAGTAAGAGGTAGGTTGCGCACCTACATGTTTATTGAGGTTACCAAACTTTCATACTTTATGGGAAACTTTTATACTTTGTGAGGAGGACAACACTTTGATGCATCTTCATGCTAGTTCTTCAATGGTCTTTATGATCCCCATTGTCGCCATTTTATAGATTCTTTATCCATGATATAAATTGCTCTGCTGCTTCTCCATCAAAATGCCTTTCTACTACAAGTTAATTCTCAAGGTTTTGAATCCTTTTCTAATGCCTTGTCTCATATTGGTTCTTTAGAACTTGCCATGCTTCAGAAGCTTTGGTTCAGGGTCATCGCCAGATTAGTGATGCTATTGACGATGGCACGTAGTATAACTGCATTCCTTCATCTCCATGCCAAAGCAAGAACAAGATTTAGTGATATGGTTTGTAAAATGAATCTACTAGATCTAGAGTAGGACCTGACTTTGCATCAATCCCTGTTTGCAGTTTCCGAAAGCTCATTGAAATTCCAAAGAGTGGACTTTGTCCCATCCAACTTCTCATTACCAAGGTGAAGGGCAGGCACGAGAAGCTGTATTATTTATAGGTCTGGTCTTCTCTCCAAATTTGCCTTCAAATGGAAAACTACCAAAAATAAGCTTTACCTAGAGCCTATGCCTTGATACCATGTAAGAACACACAATAGTAGAAGCTGGATCAACATAATATAAAGCACTGAATTGTAGAAATAAGTAGAGAGTAAATAATATTATTGCTTACAAAAACTTGATTACAAACTGATGGCATATATACCCACCCGTGTGCTCAGGGCAAGGAGCTTTGAGACACTCTAGATGAAGGATATTGGTATATGTAATGAAGAGGAACATGTTTCCTTTGAAGAAGCATAAGAAAATGATGTAAGTTATCCAGCAGGATGAGTACAACTCCTCAAAAATGACACTTGGTATTTAGCAAATTTGCCTTACGGTAAAAAGGTCGAAGTGGCTTTATAAGCTAAAGCGAAAGCTAATGGTAGCATTGTGATCACTACAAGGCAAGGCTTATTGTTGCAAAGGGTTATGATGGTAGTGTAAAGCTAATGGTAGCGGTGTGATCACTACAAGGCAAGGCTTGTTGTTGTAAAGGATTATGCTCAAGAGAAGGGCATAGATTATGATAAGACGTTTGCACCCGTCTCCTATGACTACAATCACGTGTATTATTCTATTGGTGGCAACGCATCATGGTTGGAATGTACATTAGTTGGATATCAAGATAGTCTTCTTAAATGGTGACTTGTATGAGAGGAGGTCTATGTATCTCAGCCTTTGCACCCATGTCTCGTATGACTATGTGATCAAGTGTATTATTGCATTGGTAGCGCATCATGGTTGAAATCTACATTAGTTGGATATCAAGATTGCGTTCTTAAATTATGACTTACTTGAGAAGGTCTATGTATCTAGGGCTAGGAATTTCAAGTGTACAGGTTAAGAAAAGATTTATCTGGCTTTAAGAAGACTCCCAATGCATGGTATGAGAAGATAAATGCATACTTGGTTATAAATGATTTGTATAACAGTCCAACTGAGATTACCCTCTATGTAAAGAGAAGTAAAGATTGTTTTTTGTCATGATTTTATACATTGATGGCATGCTCCTCATAGTCCCTTGAAATTTCAACCTTCAAGGTTAAATTACATGTGTCATTTGAGATGACAGATTTGGCCTCGTTGCATTATTATTTGGGTATACAATTTATGTAGTGTGATGTGATGGTTTTACGATGTTGCAATCCAACTACATATAAAGGATGCTTACACGGTTTGATCTTGAAGACTTTTAAGTCTATTACTGCACCAGTAGAGATAGGTGCTAGGCTTAGTCTCCAACCAAGATGTAGATGAATCATTTAATGCATCACTTTATCAGTAGGCTATTGGGTGCCTCATCTATCTATGTAATACAAGGCCAGACATTCAGTTTGGGGTCTGCCGGTTGAGCAAGTTTATGCATAGTCCCAAAAGTAAGCATTACTAGAATGCTAAGCAAGTATTCAAATACTTACAAGACACTCAATCCCTTGGCTTATTCTATGCTAAGGGGAGTGATGTTCAGCTACATACTTTTAGTGATTCCGATTGGGCTCGATATTATGACATGTCACTGGCTTTTTCTTTCACGTTGGTGATTTATGTATATCATGGCTCAACGAGAAGTAACAGTGGCCACTTTGAGTTGTGAAGTTAAGTATAGGGTAGCTTTTACACAACGGTTATTGAGTGTATATAGCTGAGACATATTTTGTGGCAGATCTTGGTGTTGGACAAGTAGTCCCCCCCCTCCATCTTCACTAATAGAGCAAAAGCCAGAGTGGATTATAGTCGTACGACGAACCCAGTGTTTTCTACTCGCATAAAGCACATTGAGGTGCATTATCATTATGTCAGGGAGAGGTTCATTGCAACAAAGATTAACCTAGCTTATGTCTCAACACACGACAATGTGCTAGATATGTTCACAAAGGCTCTCTCACGAGAGAAGTTTAGAGATTTTTGTAAAGCTTTGGGGATTAATCAACCACTTGATCCTTATACATGTTCACATCATCACTACAAGAAAGATTTGTAGCATTTATATGGTAGTGATATATGAACGTATGCTAATAATAGACTGAGACACTTTTTTCCTCTTTAGGAGATTTTTTCTCTCGAGCATATGTACGCACTCTTATGAGTGTGTAAGTAACCTTATCATATCACTTCACTTATCCTCATCAATCTACTTTGAGTGTTGTGCTTCCATCAATCTCTTCTTGCTTGCTATATCTATGTGTATGTTACTACATTGATCTCCCCTCCAACGTTACTCCTTTTGCACTAGGATCCTGTTACCAGGTGGTGGCGTGCAATTTCAGTCCAAATCAATCAGGGACCTCTGTCTCAAAACTAGAGAAATCACAAGAGGCAAGTTCTATCCCAATTAGCAACTTCTAATGTAATTACAGTAGAGCTAACCAAGATGAAGAAGAAGGAAAAATTCATGTCATTATTGAGCACCAAGGTCAAAACACTCTCTTCTCGGGCAAAAGTTCATCTTGATGTCCATGACCTAGAAGTGAATTTTCACTCAAAATGATCTTAATATGAGATAAAGATAGTGGATGCAAGCACTTCACGAGTTTGATTTTGAAATCAAGTAGAGGTCAAGAAATCCTCCTTACTTTTAGTAGTTGTAATTTCAAATTTCTTACCCGCTCGCTGTCGAGATTAAGGAGAAGATTGGATCACATAAATTTTTTACCGCTGTTGCCTTGCTTGAGTGGGAAAGTAACACAGCCTAAGAACTAAAGAAAGTTCAAGGATACAAGTTAGAGGATGGATGCATGTACTTCAATAATCGATTGTGTTTTCCTAATGATATAGATCTTAAAAAATGGATTCTAGATGAAGCACAAGATATTCTTCAAGCGTTCTATAGACGAGAACCCAAAAGACGGATGAATTATCTATATTTGATAGAATTTACTTGTTATATGTATCTCATAGAATAAGTCCATTTAAGGCACTTTATGAAGAATATTGTATAATGACATTAATTTGATTCAATCTAGTCGTCAAAGCGAAAATATCAAAGCAAATGTTAGATGAAATGGATCATCAAATGCAAACTACAAAGAAGGACATCAAAGCTGCTTATTAAAGACAAAAGCAATATGCCGCTTTGAAGTGAACTACGCACCGAGAGTTTGATGAAGGTGATATGATTTTTCTTTGTGTACGATCTAAAAGTTCAATCTCTTTGAGAAAATAGAAGAAACTAACGGCTATTTATTGTGGATTGTACATAATTACATAAAGACTCAAAAATCAAGCTTTTGAACTTTTACTTTCTCCATACTTAAAGATCCACAATGTCTCTCACATGAGTTTATTGAAAAAGTGTAAAATCCAAGTTACATATTGCATGATGAGTGCATGTTGCTTTTACTGCTCAAGGTCAAATGGAATTGGAACTAGAAGCACTTTTGGATATCAGAAAAAGACCTTACGAACATGATCCTAAAAGAATAAATAATCAAACAAAAGTTTTTCCTAACTAAGGATGCTACTCGGAAAGAAGAAGAGTATTTTTAAATGATAAGAATTATCTATGAAAATATGCAAGAAAATACATGTATTAAACTCGGCAAAAAGATTTGAATAGAGTGCACTTTTAATTAATTTCAAGGATAAATGGGTAAACGATTAAATGTCTCAGATTGAAAGGTGACTCCAAAAACCTTACGAATAAATTTTTAAGAGAAAAATAATAATAATGTGGAGTTAAGCATAGGAAAGTGGGTAGATGCATATGAAGTCTAAAGTTAATATGGTGAGCTATCAACTTGGGTAAACTAATGGCACATGTAGAGAGTTCAAGTAACACATGCCCGATTGGTTATAGGTTAGCTTTACCAAGGTTCAAAGCAACCATTTGGAGTGTAAGAAGTGATTATTTGAGGTTGTACAAGTAAGATATGACATGCCTCAAAACAACTCGACTAACCCACAAGCAACCTCGTGGTGTGCCTAGATAGCACCATTCAGGCAAAACTACTACACACGTGCAAATCACTTCCCAAGCAACAAACAGATACAACATAAACCACAAGATAGCAAAATCCACCCATCTGTAAAGCTTTGTATATTAACATCTCCATTGTTTAGGCCCTGCATAGGGACCTACCATGGAGGAGCAAAATCCATGAAAAATTCCCATATATTAAAACATGTCCTCCAAAAACTCCTCCAGGCACATGTCCAAGGTAAAAAGCCTCAAGGTGAGACCTGCCATAATGGACCAAATTCCAGCCTGCACAGCCTATAGACACGTGCGCCTGAGACCTGCACTTAGAACAAGGATATCCATTTTTGAAATACCTTTTGTACTCGAACATTCATAGATCTACTTGGATGCACGCTTGCATTTGTAATTTGATGCTCTTCTTTCTCTAGTAACATTTGCACATAAGCACACAAGAAGTTAAACATTGGTTTCAATGTCCTACTCAAATATATGCTTGCTTTCTGTGTTCCGCTGCTCTCTTTTTTGCACACAAGCACAAGTAGCTCATAGTATCAGAGCCTAGGAAGATTACACTTTCTCTTTTCTGGTGGAGTTCGTAAAAAGCATCTTTCAGGTGTTTTGTGTTGTTCATCATACACACGAATTGATGATGCCTATATTTTCCGGCATGATGATGAAACACATTGAGCACCTCTAGGCCCACATAGTCAAGCATGGAGGCTTGTGATGCTCATCTGGAGGTTCGACTAGATGCTCGATTGGAAGAATGTCCACCATTGGCCACTTCAAATTTTGCATTTACGGGTCGAAGATTTGACCAAGAATACACTCAAGCAAAGAGAAACAAGAAGCTTCATGCCAGCCTTTGAGTAGCTATATTGAGCCCAACCAAAAGAGAGTGGAAGTTCCCTATACATCTTTGTGCACCTGTAACTGAAGATGCGAATTGTGTCATCAACATTCACTTTGGTTGATGAACAGCTTACATGTTCTGCATGGTTTGCATAGACACCATTTGGCATTGCTATAGTCAAAATTCTCACCTTATCATACCACGTATCTCATTCACAAACTAAATAACTACAATTTAAAAGCTGAATCCTTGCACTACCTTCCTACCAAATTATTAATGCCAACACGAGATCAAATCCAGGTCAAAAACAACTGTAAGGTATTTTGGTACAGCAATATGGTCCAAATGCTCCCACACCCACATGTCTCATAGGTTTGAAGACTTCATATTCAAAGCCCTGCTGACCTCAGCTTCATGTTATCCAAGTTACTCCTATCATGTTTGCTAGACACTGGCAAAAAGCACTTAGTAACAATTCAACACAATTTAAGTGCCCCAGCTCTCAATTAAATTAACATAAAACAAACTCAAACCTAGTACCCCATCCAAAAAAGGTACCCGATCCCACAACCCAGAGCACATTTAAGTACGATATGCTAGCAGTAGCATGCATTTCTCACAATATACATCCTCATAAAGTAAAGGGAATGTGTAACCTAGTTCCACAAAAGAATGTGGAGTCATCAAAGCTTCAAGACCTACTCAAGGATTCTCTCACTCCTACACCCTGATGTTAAAGTAATCAGCATCAAAATGGTGCAACCGGACATAACCATCTTCACCTCCACTTGAAAAACTGCCATAAAAAATAATGTAGGTGAGGGTGCATTCATTAACCAAGCAATGCAAATCCACAAGTTCATGTAGAGCAGGCTTCTATCAAAGAAAGAAGACATTTACCCTCTGCCATCAGGATTGAATGCAAGGGCATTGATTGGACCAAAGTGTCCCTTCACACCACCAATCTCTTCTTGATAGATCTGTAAAATATATTTTCCAAAAACACAAAAACTCATAAAAATCTCAAGGACACATGCAGAAGTCGGGAAAACAAACTGATTGAGAACCAGCCAAACCTTATGATAGAAGGTTGCTTCAAACTTCCCTGCTCTGCGGTCACTAGTCGTCACTTGAGAAGCCTCTTGGCCTCCACCGATGACTACCTGTATAAAGAAAAAACAAACATAAGTGTTGCACATAGCGTCCCAGCTAACAAAGGGCATGGTAAAGCAGGCTAGCTTAGGGCCCATGCATTGCTATGCTTCTGAGAGATCCAGCAATAAGCAGAGTATCTTTCATCCATCAAACTCTTTCCACCCTTGTATAATGTAAGGTTCGCTGACTCTGCACATGCCATCAACTCCATCATGCATAGTATAGACTAGATACTACGACATCCCCACTAACGTTATCAGTGCCCAATATATGTTCCAATGCCATCTTACAAAAGATTAGTGCCCGTTCAAGCGGGTATGATGGCAAAGCACCTTATGGTAGTCGGGTGGGTGCAATTATGTTAACCAATGGAGTGGTTAATATGTGGATTTACTTGGTTCTACTTGGATCTCGACCTCTGGCTACTACATTCATGGCAACCCTGCCACAATCCTCAACATTTCTTCTCCATATTTACATGGTGATGGAATGTAAGGAAAGGTTTGTATATAACCGTCTTTGGGTTTGGACTTTCCAGCCCCATGTTCCAGCCCCATGGGGTTGTGCTGCTCAACCATGGCTACTCATAATGGGGGCCACATACCTTTGTTGTGGTGCCTAGACAATACAATATGTGGGTGGAGCTTTAATATCCACACACGCACTCCACGTGCGCGCGCACACACACACACATAAGAGCATACATTTATACAAAGGTCCCGACATTGATAAAAGACGCTGACTCCTCTCTTCTTCTGGCCTCGCATGAAGCAGGTTGTGCATCAGTACATACGATTCTACAAGTCTGTCACAAGTCAAAGTCAGACTCCAAGAAAGCAGCCGGCAAGCTTCATCCGTCACCAATCCCAAAGTTGTCATGGGAGAACATTTTTATGGACTTTGTGGTTGGATTCATAGTTGTTACGAGGCGCGCCTCTAACAGTTCGAGGCGTTCAAGGCATACGACTGCCTAATCGAAGCGTCCACAAAAAAAACCTTCTTTTTTTTTTCTTTTTTCTTTTTTGTTGGTTTAAGTCTTTAGACAGGAGCTTTAAGGATCCAAGGCAGCCCCTCTCACACACACTCTCTCTCCCTCCCTTAAGCCTTTCTCAAGACCCAAAGTTTAAAGTTCAAACTTCAAACACACTAGGATGATGATGTTTTTTATACCCACTTTTGGGGCTCTCTCTATACTCTACCGGTTCATTTCATTTTACTTTGTACCCTTGAAATCTTGATGATGTATCCACATGATGAGGATGGACTATTTTGGTCTCATAGGTCATTTGGGTCTTTTGTAGACGTTTAATACAGCTTTCTTTCTTTCACACACACTCTCTCCCTCTCTCATACACACCCTCTCTCTCCCTCCCTCAAGGCTCATACATTCTCTCTCTCTCTCTCTCTCAACTTTCACTATATATATTATATCTATCTATCACTATATATATATATATATATATATATATAAAGCAGACGCCTCTAACACGTCTCTAAAAAATACGAGTCTTTCGAGGCAATACCATACCCGCCTAGTACCAAACGCCTTTGATGCCTCTAATGAATTGCCAAAGCGCTAGGGATTCCAATATGATTGTATCCTTTCAATCGTTAATCAATTCAGTAAGCAAACCCACCTCATTTCTTGAGGTCACATACACATGCTTGGGAGGTAACCAAGCTTTCACTCACCAAAAGGTATTTTGGTTGCAGACTTCCAAAAAGGATGGTCTTGGACAAGCTTTTTGCAAGGCCTTGCTCTATGGTTTGGGGATGAAGTTACAATTCAGTACCACATTCCATCCCCAGACAATCATACAAAAAGCGTGAACAAGACTATAATCACAATGCTATGGTTTTACTGTTAGGAGCATCGACCCCTTGGGAGGTGTTTCTACCATCGGAGGAGCATGTCATCAATGACACGATGCAGGCGTCAATGAAGAGGACTCCTTCTAAGAGATTACATGTGGCCGTCCGGTCCTCATTGGAATGACCTGAGCTCTTGAGACTTCCAAATGACATTATGGTGCCAATCACATAGTTCAAGACTTGGACCAAATGTTGCGACTAGTCTAGGAAGAGATATGGAAGGCTCAAACGAAATAGTGCAACAAGAGAGAAAAACAGTTCTATGAAATAGTTGCACGAGAGAGACAAGCATCGCCAGGATAGCACCATTAGAGAAGGAGACTGAGTATAGCCGAAGATCCACAAGCAGAAGCACAAACAGTTTGGGGAGAGTTCTTCCAAACTCACTCCAAAAGGAAAAGTCCATTTAGGATCATCGAGAAGCTCAGTAACATAGTCTTCGAGCTAGAGTTACCGAGCAACTAAAAGTTGCATTCCGTGTTTCATTAAAGTAATTTTGTGGAGTACTGTCATGCGCATAGAGTGTATCTACCATGTGCTACACGCACACAAGACTAGCTTTGAGGTTAGGGAAGCTTGGAGCTAGGCAGGCTGATTGGCGAGCTGAGTTAGGGATAGACTAACGGGCAAGCACCCAAGTATGGACGAGCAGGCGCCCAAGTGTGGACGCCCAATGACCGGCCAACAGCCTATAAAAGGGTGGCCAAGGTTAGTCATTAGTGATATAGAGTCTCGCGTGTCTTTGTGAGAGCTCTATGGTCAGGAGCTTGGATCTAGTGCAGACGTGCACCTGCTTTATGCAACCGAGGCCGGCAACAGTCTCAAGGCCCACAAGGGTAGCTTCGTGGCGGTATGGGACGCCACGAAGTAGGGATTGATCGGTACGTTCATCTAGTTAGCTCAGCTCGTGGCTCGGTGGGGATAGCCAAGACTTGTGGGCTTGCCCATGGCTATCAAGGTTGGAAGGTGAGTCAAGCCTACACCCCCTTCACGCTTGTTAGGTTTATTTGCAAGTTTCGAGTCTTGTACCAGGAGCGTTCTACGAGGAGATCCTATGGGGATTTGACAGTGGCATCAGAGCAAGCCTTGTGAATGAGCAAGTCGGTAGGTAGAGAAAAAGAGGTCGAAGAAAAGGTATGAGTTCGAGAAGCTTGCTGTTTTTCTGTGCATATTGCCGTTTTTTCAATTTCAGTATGTTGCTTTTGCATCGCGGGAACCCATGATGAAGGTTTTGGTCTTGTTAAGGGTTGGTTTGCTTAGCAAGAAGAAGGGTTGTATGTTTTGCAATTGTTTGAACAGTTTGAGAGAGAAGAAGTAACAGCATGTCGGCTGTGTTTTTGTGAGAGAGAGAGAGAGAGAGAGAGGGAGAAAGAGAGAGAGAGAGAGAGAGAGAAGAAGCGAAGGCTGTTCAGGTCTTTGTGACGCCTGAAGGTTGCGCAGCCCACCTGAACGAAGACACCTGTATGCAGGCAAGTCTTGCACGTAGGCTGAATGTACACGCAGGCAGCATAGGTGCACCGTGTATAAACAGGCACAGTCGGCCAACTGTATGCGCAGGCGCCTAATTAGATGCATAGGCAGCCACACCAAGCAGGCGAGCGCAGTCAGGTGCTATTCGCACAGCCGGGTGTACTCAGGCGTAGGTGTGAAGGCTCTAGCGACAGCCGTATGCAGGCGATCGCAGGCGGGCATTATTCGCAAGCAGGCGGGTACACGCAAGCAAGCGACGCACGTGGGCACTCGTCGGATGGCATGAAGACGGCGCTAAGGTGCTGCATGAATTTGCGAAAAGCAAAGTCGTCATCTACAGGGTTTTTTTAATTATAAATTTAGCTTTTGTTATTAAAAAAAACCCCACGTTGCTTTCGTTTTTTTGCTGCACCTTAGAGAGGGTTTAAAAAACCACTTATTGCTTTGTTAAGTGTTTTTTTAAAGCAAACATGAATATATATATATATTACCCACAAAAAAAAAACACAAAAGCAAAAGCTAAGTTAGCTTTTAGGGAAGCCTATATATTCCCCTTAAGCGGGCTTCTTGCCACACCTCTCAAGCTCTCAAGTTGTCTAGCACTCTTATTTGTGCAAGATCAACCTTTTCTCTCACCTTTCCCTCTTCAAGATGTTGACCCAAGAATCCGAGTTGGAGCCCATTCTCGAACGTGAAGACCTGCCGGCTACGTAAGCCGTCCATGCCGATCTTTTCGACGATTATGTTTCAAAATCAAATTTCCAAGAGTTTAAAGTTGCTCTCGAAGCTTCTTCCTCGGAATGTCAAGCACAAGTCGCCGTGTAGATGCAAGCTTTACATAACTCCATCTCTTTGTTGACCACTACCCTATCACTCTTTCGGGTATGGATACCTTGGCATCTACTTTAGGCCCCAATATTACTCTGGAACAGTTTGGGGGCGAGCAAAGACAGCGTATCAAAGAGATAGTGGACACTTGGCTACATAAGTGGCAAGTCCATTTTCAGTTTCATCCATATGACGATGGAAAAAGATCCAATTAGCAACAGGTTTCCTCTCAGGCAAAGCTTTGCTTTGGTGGAAAAAACTCAACCCTAAGCCAATGACTTGGGCAAAGTTTGAAGACGTCTTCAAGAAAGAATTCCTCAAGAAAGAGGATGACTATGATGTTGTTGCCCGGTTTACTACTTTGACCATGACCTCGCAAAACCTCACTTATGAGATCTATCTCCAGAAATTTAGGGACTTGCAGACAAAAGCTACGAAAATGGATTCCACAACTCTTTTGGGTTTCTTCGTAGCCGGTTTACCCGACTCATACCGTTAACAGGTTAAAAACAACAAATGCAAAACTTTGGACGAAGCCATTCATTCCGCTCGTATCTATGATGATACAATGGTCTCTTCCAAGTCTAAACCCGTTACCGAGCAAGGAAACAAGCACAGAAGGAAGTTCTCCGCACCGATGACTAGCATGACAGAAGGAAAGTCTTTGGACCAACCTTCAAAGAATTCGACTTCGACCCTAGCGAAGAAAAAACGTCTCCTTAAGACTTTGTAGCTCAAGAAGGAGGGACGTTGCTTCATCTGCGAAGAAAAAGGACATATGCGTAATGAGTGCCCGAAGCAAAAGGGTGCAAAGACCAACGCAGGACCCAAGCCAAAGGCAACTAACCAGTTGTCTTTGACAGGTACGTCAGTTACAGTACTTTCTCGTCCCAGTACATGTTCTGATTGTCTGTTTGGCTTGCATGATCTTCTCCGAGTTTATGGAGAAGTCTTCTAGACCCTGGCAACTCACACAATTTTGTTAATTACAAACTTGTGCATAAATTGGGTCTTGACACAACACCCAACGATCATACCTACGCCTACCTACGGGTCGGTAAGTATGGAATCGAAAGGTGGAGACGTTACCAATCCGGATTCAAGACTACAAAGATACTCTGAAATGCTATATTATGCACCTAGAACATGTAGACTTGTTATTAGGGATTGAGTGGTTTAAGACTCTTCAAGTCCAGACAGATTGGTCTAGTCATATTTTTTCTTTTGAACATAAGAACACCCAGTATAGTATTTCAGGTGATTGTATATATCCCTCTCAGGACCTCTTGTAAATACAGTTGATTTTGGTAATATAATGGATTCTTCTTTGTATACTACTTTCCATTGTATATTGATTCCACTTTCTTCATTTCTCATACCTTCTATAGATGTCAGTGAATTAAGTGTATTTGAAAGCAAAGAATTACAGAAGATACTTGATTCGTTTCAAGATGTATTTCCTAAGGAACTACCATTGGACTTACCACTTGAAAGGGCAATAGATCATCGTATTGACCTGAAGCCTGGTGCTCACCCTGTTAGTATTCCACCTTACCGGATAAGCCAAGCTGAGGAAGATGAGTTGGCCAAACAACTCGAAGATTATTTGAGGATGGGACAGATCTGTCCACGTAAATCACCTTGGGGTGCACCTGTGTCGCTTAGGAGAAAGAAGGACAACACCTGGACAATGTGCATAGATTACAAGAGATTGAACAAGCTGACAATTAAGAACCGTTATCCTCTCTCTAGATCAGATGACCTGATTGACCGGTTAGCCGAAGCGAAATATTTCACAAAGATAGATTTACGTACTGGCTATCACCAGATACGTATTTATGAAAGGCATGTCGAAAGAACTACCTTTCGGACTAGGAATGGCCATTACGAGTTTCTCGTATTACCTTTCGGGTTAACCAATGCTCCAGCCACTTTCCAGCAAATGATGAACGATCTTTTTCGTAAACATTTGGAAAAATTTGTGGTTGTGTCCCTGGATGATTTTTTGATAAATAGTCGTACTCTTGAGGATCATGTTAGACACCTCTATCAGAATGCGCAGCAGCGGAAGACTAACGCATGTAGAAGACGCATCACCATCGAGCACCACGAACACCCCTAATGGGCACTGCAACATCCCTCCACCGGGCTCCCATCTCCCGGTGAGCTGCCTCCCAAAACACCGACCAGAGAAGATGACTATGACAAGGTGCCACTCTAGCCTATATATGGCTCTTCAACTTCCCATGCTTCCACTTATGGGATAATCTAAGGCACCTTCTAGCCATAGATCACAAGCTCGAAATCGCCAACCTTCCAACACCCTCCCTCGATTCGAGCTCCACAAGCCACCGAGGCGCGAGGGGGTTGCCCAGAACTACACACGCCTAAGCCGCCCAGGACCACACATGCCCGGGCTCTGATACTATGTCAGAATGCACAGCGGAAGACTAACGCACGTAGGAGACGCATCACCATCAAGCACCACGAACACCCCCAATGGACATTGGGACATCCCTCCACCGGGCTCCCATCTCCCGGTGAGCTGTCTACCAAAACACCGGCCGGAGGAGATGACTATGACAAGGTGCCACTCTAGCCTATATATGGCTCTTCAACTTCCCATGCTTCCACTTATGGGATAATCCAAGGCACCTTCTAGCCATAGATCACAAGCTCGAAATCGCCAACCTTCCAACAACCTCATGATTGTCTTAACTATTTTAAGACAGAATCGACTATATGCTAAATTAAGTAAATGTGAGTTTTCATGACAGACATCATTTACTTGGGGCACAAGATCACTAGAGATGGATTGAGTATTGACTATGACCGAGTTCAGAAGGTTCTAGCCTGGCCCATACCGTGAACAGTGAAACAACTTCGTTCTTTTCTCGGTTTTGTTGTTTTTCTTCGAAAATCTGTGCGGGAGTACTCTCAGCTCACACTACCGATGACCAACTTGTTGAAAGGTCGTAGACGTAAGTCAAATCAGCCTATCACTTAGAATAACGATCTGGATATGGTCTTCAGACTTTTGAAAGAAAAAGTCAAGGAAGCACCTATCTTAGCATTACCTGATCCTAGTTGACCTTGTGTTCTTAATACTGATGCTAGTGACTATGCCAAGATGATAGACCTGTTGCTTTTGAGAGTAAAAAGCTAGACGACACTCAATCTCGTCGGCCAACCCTTGAGAAGGAGCTTTATGCTGTGATTCACGCTCTCAAGGTTTGGAGACATTATTTATATGATTCCAAGTTTGTGGTACTGACTAATCATCAATCAATCAAGTATGTGTGATGCGGATGATTTGAGAGGAAGGAAAGCTCGATTTGCTGAATTAATGCAAGATTTTGATTTTGAGATTCGTTATAGAAAAGGGTCCATGAATAGTGTCGCAGATACGCTTAGTCGAATTAGAGAGGTGAATACTTTGTCGTTCACCGAGATTTCTACTGATTTATTTCAATCATTGAGAGGGCTTTGCAGGACTGATAGTTATTTTGGTCCATTTTAGCAAAAGATCCAAGACGGGAGCTCATTGATTGACCAAGATTCTATGACTGAGCAGCCTATCATTCAAGCTACAGGAGGTTAGTGGATGATTCAGAATGGTTTACTATTCCGTAATGACAAAATTTGTGTACCACATATCCCGGATATTACGTCCAAGATTCTTAAGGAGTGTCACGACGCCCCTTCTGCTGGACACCCTAGGATACACAGGACCTTATCATTAGTGAAACACACTTTTTATTGGCCAAAGATGAAAGGGTATGTAGAAGATTATATTCTCAAGTGTCAAGTTTGTCAAGCAAATAAAGCTGAACGCTTTAGACAAGCTGGGTTGTTGCATCCTTTGCAAATCCCAAGTAATAAATAGGAAAGTATTTCCATGGATTTTATTACCGGAATGCCAAGAACACATCAAGGCCACGATTCTATTTGGGTTGTGGTAGATCACTTAACAAAAATGGCTAGATTTTTACTGACCCGGAAGACCATTACAGCTACGCAATTAGCAAGGCAGTTTATCGAGCAATTGTTTAGACTGTACGGGTTACCGTAGGACATAGTCAGTGATAGAGACTCTAAGTTTACGAGTGATTTTTGAAAACTTATTTTTGAGAAGTTGGAAACAACTTTGAATTTGAGTTCCTCAGATCATCCTCAATCTAATGGCCAGACTGAAAGAGTTAATCAAATTTTGGAGGATATGCTTCGAGCATATGTATCCAAAAGGCAAAGTTCATGGGAGGATTATCTTCCTATGTTAGAATTTGCATATAACAGTACTAAGCATACGAGTACAGATTTTAGTCCTTTCATGCTTATGTATGGTTTTCAACCTAAATCACCTGTTATAGTGGGATTCTCAGGACTTCAGCATGATGCAGCACGTAATTTTTTGCAAGATATGCAAGAAATGTTACAAGTTGCGAAGAAATCTATTAGAAGTGCTCAAGACCGAGACAGATTTTATTCTAATAGACATCGTTCACCCAGAGAGTTCTCTGAAGGAACGATGGTGTATTTGTGAGTTCCGAAAGATTCCGAGACTTTACGGACAGGTCGATCTCCGAAATTATCCCCTAGATACTGTGGACCATTTCGTATTACACCATGGATTGATTCAATCGCATATGAATTGGATTTGCCTTCTCATGTGAAAGTTCATCCTGTATTTCAAGTCAGTAGACTTAAGGAAGTACTGGGTGGAACATACCAGTTAGTTACTCCTCAAGAAATCATAGATGTCGAGAACATGACATTTGTTCCACACGAACCTGAAAAGATTCTTGGATTTCGTGAAAGAAGATTGCATAATACGCTTATCACGGAATACAAGATGAAGTGGAAGGATCGTGTTGAGGAGGATGCTACATGGGAGACATTGACTACTCTTCAGAGAGATTACCCTGGCTTTTTAGTGAGCTCAAGAGTGAGCTCTTAGAGGAAGGGGAGTATGTCATGTGCACAATGTGTATCTACCGTGTGCTACACGCACACAAGACTAACTTCGAGGTTGGAGACGCTTAGAGCTGGGCAGGCTGATTGGCGAGCTAAGTTAGGGATAGACTAATCAAGTATAGACGGACAGGCGCCCAAGTGTAGACGCCCGATGACCGGCCAAGAGTCTATAAAAGGATGGCCAAGGTTAGTCATTAGTGATATAGAGTCTCGCGTGTCTTTGTGAGAGCTCTATGGTCAGGAGCTTGGATCTAGTGCAGACGTGCACATGCTTTATGCAGCCGAGGCTAGCAGCAGTCTCAAGGCCCACAAGGGTAGCTTCGTGGCGGTATGGGACGTCACTAAGTAGAGATTGGTCGGTACGTTTATCTAGTTAGCTCAGCTCGTGGCTCGGTGGGGATAGCCAAGACTTGTGGACTTGCCCACGGCTGTCAAGGTTGGGAGGTGAGTCAAGCCTGCACCCCCTTCACGTTTGTTTGGTGTATTTGCAGGTTTCGAGTCTTGTACCAGGAGCGTTCTACGAGGAGATCCTATGGGGATTTGACAAGTACCATAAGACAAAGCTGAGTACCCTGCCAAATGAGGACAAGCCCAAGTTGCTGGTGGTGGATAATGGATTGCAGGAAGCCTTGATGCCAAAGCAGGTTGTGTTGCACCAATACAAGCATGGTACTCGTCGGACACAACTCTAAGATCTTCACGTTCAAGGGCTATTTGATCCAGGTCACCATTTGGTTTGTCAAGGATCAGCCCATTTTAGAGAGCTTATCAAGAGGCCATGCAACTGAAGACAGCTGCAATTCAAGTGGGGGGGGGCGACACAACTCCACGTCGTCCAAACCCCACCATAGAGTCCAAACTTAGGCACCTAAGGCTAGGCATTGCCGGGCAGCCCCATGATAAGGCATCAGGCAACACACATGTGACTAGTTGAGGTCAGGCAAAGGGCCCTACCAAGTCAGGTAGGTTTGGGCATCTCAGGCAACAGTCAGTTGGCCCTCTCGTGTGAAATGCCCCTTTTTGCAAGTCAGGCAGTAGTACAACAAGCATCATGTGGCCAAGGAGTCTTGCCCCCAACCCCCCCCCTTCTCCTCTACCTATATAGGCGGCGTTTGGAAAAACATTTGATCATCACATTTTCCTCGAGAACACAGCAGTAAAGAGCAATCTTTGCAGCCTACTTGCAGTTGAAAATGATCTGCAGCAACAGTGAGGCTGAGATCACGAGATCATGTTCAGCATTTTATTTTGTACTTGCAAACAATTGTAAACTCTTTCATTGTACATAATAATATACAGTAGGGTTTAGGTATTCTTGTGTGTGCTTGTATTTCTTGTTCCGCTGCACTTCTCTACTCTCTCTCAGAGAAAACCCTAGTACATAGGCCCACGTGTATCACACGCTGAGTTTCTTTTTGCAAATTAGAAAAAATATGATGTGAACAGCACGGCACTTACATGATCAAGAAGTGGAGAAATGGCCACAGCATTCACTGGCCGTTCAGCTGCATATGTCTTCAAAAGTTTCAACGTCCTTATATCCCACAACTACAACAGAGAAATAAGACAAAGCATTCTCAAAAAATTGACAAGAGCTGAAAATATACTTATATTCCACAACTACAACAAAGAAACTAGACAAGGCATTATGAAAAACTTGACAAAAGCTAAGGATGCTAGGGTGCATGTATGTATGTGCACACACACACACGCGCGCGCGCGCGCATGTAGGAGCAATCAAAGCCTATGCAGCAGCATGATATATATATATATATATATATACCTAGATGAATCCAGGAACATGCCCAAATTCAACTTTTAGGAACGTGCATGTTATATACTCATGGTAGTCAACCCACAAGACTATATAACTATCAACTCCATTATGCATAGTATGGACTAGATACTACGACATCCCCACTAACGTCATCAGAGCCCAATAGCGGGTGTAGGACTTTGTATCAAGATATGCTCTCACACACGCGCGCACGCGCGCACACACACACACACACACACACACACACGAGCATATATTCACACAAAGCCCTTCATACTGAGTTTCTGTCAAACCTCCAGAGATGCAGGGTAGACTCAGCCATAATGAAGCCTAGCACTAAGGGAAGTAGCAAATAGAAAGAATTAGTACAACAAATAAGTGGTTGATAGTGCAAATGCACTGCTAAAGACAAAAAGAATAAGCCAAAAAAAAAAACCTTGGCAGTCTTATCACTAGATCCAGTGATAAAATGTGAACTGTCAGCAGACTTTGCTAAGGAAGTGATGTTTTTTTTATGCCCTGCTTCTGGGTCATTTTCTTTAAGCAGCTTGCCTGTCTGCAAAAAAATTGAAGAAGGCACTTAAAACCTGTTTAAGACACAAAAACATTAAAATAAGAGATAAACTTTTACCGGCCATCAGTTACATGAGGCATAGTCATGCTCAAGCAATTTCCTTCACATCTCATTCAGCAAGTAACCACAAGCCAAAAACCATATAATCCCAAAGTAGAACAACCTTCAGTATTCCTGAAGGTGACAAATACATGCCTTTATACAAAAAAAGATGTTTCAGTGCAGGAGATGATAGCCATGTGCAGCAGGAAGATGAAATTTCTGGTATAATTTAGGCAGACAAGTCCACAAGGATCCAACTGTCAGCTCTAAGAGTCTCTACCCTCTTTCAGATCTGCTTATAGGCTTTAACTGCAACTCTGGCAGTACAATAGTATATAGTGATGGGTAAAAAACAAGACACAAGTTCAGTATGTGAATTTCTTGATCTTGATTGAAAATTGTGCTCCTATTGCATAGTAATTAAGCATTTTAAGTACACTGTGTACAGTGCTAAAAACATGTTGGGTCCTGAAAGACTTGATTGGGAACAAGTACATTAAGCACACTACACCTTTTATGCATGCATGCACATGCGCACGCGCAATATGGAGATGGTCTTGAGAACTACAAGATCTAAGCTCTTTGATACTAGTTACATCTTACATGGGCATTGATCTAAGCTCTTTGGAACATGAGGTTAGGTACGAGTAATGTAGACACTATGTCATAATGCTGTGTTGCAACATATTAACACACAACTCCAACATTTGCAAGTGCCTATCAAGCACAACAATACCGGAGACAAGCCATTGAAATACTTTACTTGTTCAACCAACCTGCGCATCCCAAATGCGGATTGTTGCATCCTCGCCAGCACTAACGATGGTCTTGTTGAGTGGACCCCACACGGCTCTATTGATCCTACCTTGGGGCCCAGTAATAACCAGAACAGACTCACTACTCTCTGCACAATGAAAGACAACCAAGCACCAACTCTTCAGTTAGCACTTCATCTTAAATAAAGCTTACTAGAACCAAAAATCTGCGAACGTAAAATGTAACACTCACCCTTAGAGCGATCCTTCTCGATCCTTTTCACATGTATAGCTGATGGTGCTCCCATAAATGGGTCCGTAGTTATTACAGCAAGCTTGTCACCAATGGCAATGTCCACTGCTCTTGCTGGTGACCCAAAATTGAATGAGTGAAGCTGTGCGCCTGTCTCTACATCCCATAACTTGACTGACTGATCTGCAGAGCCTGTAATTAACCGACTAGTGTCTCCTGCATCAAGATGAAAATATCAGGATTCCTTTTCAATGATGTTGATAAAACAATATGGAGTCCACCCTCTGGAACATATGTACATACATATTGATTGAACTACCTTCGCCAAAAAAGATGTTCCTTGAAAAACAGAACTCAACCTTCAAAAATGAAAATACATGTCCATGTGTTGGGTATAACCCATTTTCACACGTGTATGTACATATCTAAGTATGTGAGTCTCTAGTTATCATTGTGTAAATGCATATCTATCCATAATAATATCTGCATATGTGAGTATGTGCTTTGGGGTTTAGGGCGAGTGAAGGCAGAATTAGCCTAGGTCACAACAGCTCGGAAAGAGGCCAAGTGGGCAGTCTATCATCAAGGTAGAGTGCTCATCGAGGATTTCCAACCCAAACAAAAACACAGGTCAATACCCAAAAAGAAACTAATAGAATTTTACCGAAGCTGATGGTACTTGATGCTTGACATGGCATACTGGCTAGTTATTAGGAGTATGGTTTTTCGTATATGTTTTTCTTTTTTGGATCATGTATTTAGCACAAAACCAACATGGTCTTTCAGTTATGCAATCGGTCTCCTAGGTCATTTTGGCCTTCCGCAGACATCTCTCTCTCTCTCTCTCTCTCTCTCTCTCTCTCTCTCTCTCACGGTGATCATAATGTACGTAATCAAAGTTACGCACCCTAAAACCACAGTGATGAACACAAAGCACGAATGAAAATTAATTCTGATCAGATCGAAGCAGAAGGCAAGAGGCATCATCGCAAGATCGCCTCATACTGTGGGGGTTACAAAGCCCAAAATCCCTCTAAACCCTAAAAACAGAGAATCTGAGACTGGAACCGTGCCGGAAAAAACCCTAACCACACTTGCCACAGAAAAACGCTAACTAACAGCAACAATGAAACCGATCTCCGCAAGAGAAGGGACTTACTTGAAACGTCGCAACACCAGACAGCTCCATTGTGGCCCTTGTAGGTGCCGAGGCGCTCGCCATTGTGGGCGTACCAAACATTCGGGGTATGGTCTTTGGCGCAGGAGAAGAGCAGATCTCCATCTCTGTTGTACTTGAGGAAGGTGAGAGGCCTCTCGTGGCCCTTCAACAGAATGGGCCTCATGATGATCACGATGAAAAGCTTTGGCGGCACCGCAACGCAGACCTTCGATACAGCAACAAGCACCCAAGGTTCTTCACAGAGTAAACTTGTTCCTAGGTTGTATGTATTTTTCAAATACTTTAAATGACTTAAAATGTGTAAAAATTAGTCATTAGTAAATTAGCATTTGTAACTTTTCATGGATGCTGGGCCACGGCCCTATTCACTCTAACGCATTAATTAATTTTTTCGTGGGTGGTTGTCTTCAATTTCTAGAGGAAAACCTTAGGTTCACTAAGGCTTTGAACGTTAGTGGTAAGGCCATTGCTCGATAAATTTTAAAATTTCATTTTAAACTATAAAGAACATAGAATGGAAGAATTTTAAAAAACACAATTGTTTATTTTCCATGGACGGAATCATTAAATAAACAACCATTAGCATGACCAAAGAGCTGTCTTTGTACTGTATTTATAAACGGTATAAAGCATGATAATAGGACGTAATTGTGTACATACACCTAAAGCCAAACTCGAGAAATCCACTCAAGTATATTAAGTAAACATGAAAGCTAGAGTAACCTAGAGGAAACAAGCTTCTTCCTCGTTGGGACCAACAAATTTACAGACTTCTGCTGATGACAACGGTATGAACTCATCTCCGCTTTTTTAAACTTTTGTGTTCTCTCCCAAATAGAGAGATATGATGTGCTGTAGTTTTGTTGTGACTACGCTTCTTCCTCATCGTCAATGACAATGGGATTGCCATAAGTCCCTAGCTCTACAATGTGGTTGCCGTGCAGACCTTCATGATTGTGTGTTCTATCACCGTCTTCACTTTCGTCATCTTCATGTTGTTCTCTATCTATGTCTATGCACTGGGTAAAGTGAGGAAGCTTTGTGACTTTCCAAATGGTAGCGGATCTTTTCCTACTCATGCCAGATCCAGTCTTTAGAATTATCCATGATGCTGTCGGGTAATATTTTCCCGTGCGGATCATTTTGAGGAGAGTTCTCTAGAGTGAAGCACCAAGCTTGTTGGCTATGTAATTATCCATGTATACATAAGCCCACTCAAACAAATTGACAGGCGACGAGCAAACTTTGTTTTTCAAGTATGCATGTCCATAAAGAGCATATAGTTGACGTCCTCTCAGTATCTCCTCACTGGAGATATTATGCGAGAAGAACTTGAAATGGGGCTTGTGTAAGTCTTTCATCATGCAGTACCCTATCATGCCTTCAAATGTATGCATTTTAATTTGTCTTAGAACTCTACACATCACTAAAGCACCCTCTGGTTTGAAGAAGTCCCACCCTAAAAATCTTTTTATGGTTTTGCCTATACTTATGAGCGATGGGGCCATAAGACTCACGACCATTTGAAAATGTAAATGGTTCAAAGTCCCACCCTAAAAATCTTTTAATGGTTTTGCCTATACTTATGAGCAATGGGGCCATAAGGTTTACGACCATTTGAAAATGTAAATGGTTCAAAGTAACACCTTTCTCTAGGGCAAACATGCCTTTTAAACGATCCATTCTTACGAACTCCTCTAGTGGTTCCCACCATGATAGATTTATGTCTCCATTTTTGATAGCCACAGTTACCGATACTTCGAACAGCTTCGCAGCGGGAACTAAGGTATCTTGTGGACAGAGGGCTCCGAGTTGACATTTCTATCATTTGTCATCGATTGTTTGCCTTTTGTGTCACGCTGTGTGGCTCCTACACAAGAAGAATAATAAGCACCTCCAACATTTTGGTGGCTGCAATTAACTAATTATCATGGAATATGTTGTCTCTGAATGCTTGACAGATGTCTTTGCATGCCTTTGTTTTGTATGGTTTCATCTTTTGTCGTCTTCCCTGTTTGCGGGCTCATTGCCATGCTCCCATGGTCGTGCATCTTTCCCATTCGCGGGCTCATTCGCCATACTATCATGGTCATGCATCTTCCCCGTTCACGGGCTCGGCTCGACATGTTCCCATGGTCATGTCAGGTGTTTTCATTATCCCTGTTCACGGGTTCATCGTGTTCAAGCTTCATGCCCATACTTCTCTCACGGTCGTACAAAAAGCTCATTTGCAGCTTCCTGGTGTACAAGGTGCATGTGTATGGTTTCCTTTTTTGTCATCTGCCTGGTTGCGACTTTGTCGCTATGCTGCTCCCAAGGTCGTGTCAACTGTTTTGTGGTCTCCTTCAGTTTTGTGGATCATGCCCATGCTGCCCCCATGATCGTCTTGAAGATGCATGTGCAAGGTTCGTTTTCGGGTTCCTAGCTTACAAGTTGCATTTCCATGCTCCTTTGACAGTCGTCTTCTCGAACCTTCTGTGCCTTTGTGCATTTGATTTTGCCTTTGGTTTTTGGAGTTCTCCTTTGTGCTTCTGGACGTTGTAGAGCTTCTGACATGCGTGGTTGGTTTCTGGACTTCTCTCGTGTAATTCTAGACGGCGTGGACGTTGACAATTGTGGCTTCTGGACGATTTCTATTATATGGCAAGTTATTGGTTTCTATCTTTTCATGTGTTGGTAGTTGGCTATTTAATGACACTTCCCGTTCTCTTGTTCATCAACTTTGTCATCTGCGCTCTGTTTTTTTTAGCTTGTCATCTGTGCTCTATTATCCTAGCTCTGTTAGTCGTCGCTCTTATAGCTCTAAAGAGAAAAACACTACATGACATCACGAACCTTATGAAGATCGGCCGCCGTCATCCTTCTTCCTTCCCTTGTCATGAACAGATACGTAGCAGCCATCCACGTCCATTGTTCCGAAAGCACAAGTTGATTCTACCGAGCTACGTTCTCACTCCTCTCACAGGGCCTTCTAGACTTCGTAATTTGCATGCAGTGAAGCAGAGAGATCGATCCTCTGGTCCGGATTTCATACTACTCGTTCTTTAAGAAGCAACCTTAATCGTATTCCATTTTTTAAGTTACAAATTAGAGCATTGAATATTCATGGTTTAAAATTGTAGCCTTAATCATATTCATGGTTAAAAATTCATTGAATAAGTCGGGGTTTCACATGCAACATTTGCATGCAGTAAATAAAAAACAAAATGTCTACTACATATAGATTCACGTTATATGACGACTCTTATTTATAGGCATTCTTCTTGTGTAGGATCCACACATCGCAACACAAAAGGCAAATGATAGAAATGCTGACTTGGAGCCCTTTGTCCACAAGATACCTCAGCTCCCACTAGAGAAGAAGATGAAGCTATTCGAAGTATCGGTAACCACGGCTATCGAAAACGGAGACATAAATCTATCATGCTAGGAACCACGAGAGGAGTTCGTAAGAATGGATTGTTTAAAAGGCATGTTTGCACTAGAGGAAGGTGGTACTTTGAACCATTTACATTTCCAAATGGTCGTGAGTCTTATGGCCCCATCGCTCATCATAAGTATAGGCAAAACCATAAAAAGATTTTTAGGGTGGGACTTCTTCAAACCAGTGGGTGCTTTAGTGATGTGTAGAGGTCTAAGACAAATTAAAATGCATACATTTGAAGGCATGATAGGGTACTACATGATGAAAGACTTACACAAGCCCCATTTCAAGTTCTTCTCACATAATATCTCCAGTGAGGAGAGGACATCAACTATATGCTCTTTATGGACATGTAGACTTAAAAAACAAAGTTTGCTTGTCGCCTGTCAATCTATTTGAGCGGGCTTATGTATACATGGATAATTACACGGCCAACAAGCTTGGTGCTTCACTCTAGAGCACTCTCCTCAAAATGATCTGCATAGGAAAATATTACCCGACAGCATTATGGATAATTCCACTGCATAGACATAGAAGAAATATTCTTTATAGATACTCTCGGTGTTAGATATTTCAATCCTGTACATGCACAATCTGACAGAGAACAACACGAAGATGACAAAAGTGAAGACGGTGATAGACTACACAATCATGAAGGTCTGCACGGCAACCACACTGTAGAGCTAGGGACTCCTGGGAATCCCATCGCCATTGACGATGAGGAAGAAGCACAGTCACAACAAAACTACAACACATCATATCTCTCTGTTTGAGAGAGAACACAAAAGTTCAAAAGGGATCGTGGATGGAGATGAGTTTGTACCGCTGTCACCAGAAGTCTGTAAATTTGTTGGTCTCAATGAGAAAGAAGCTTGTTTCCTCTAGGTTTCTCTAGCTTTCCTGTTTACTTTATATACTTGAGTGGATTTCTGGAGTTTGGCTTTGGGGTATGTACACAATTACGTCCTTCTATCTTGCTTTATACCGTTTATAAATACAATACAATGGCAGTTCTTTGGTCATGCTAATGGTTGTTTATTTAATGATTCCGTCCATCAAAAATAAATAATTGTGTTTTTTAAAATTCTTCCATCCTTAGTATCTTATGTTTTCTTTATAGTTTAAAATGAAAATTTAAAATTTATCGAGCAATGACCTTACCACTAACGTTCGAAGCCATAGTGAACCTAAGGTTTTCCTCTAGAAATTGAAGAGACAACCACCCACGAAAAAATTAATTAATGTGTTAGAGTGAATAAGCCCCCACAAAAAAAAAATCAAAAAATAATTAATGTGTTAAAGTGAATTAATTTTTTTAAAAATTAATTAATGCGTTAGAGTGAATAAACATAGCACCCATGAAAAAAAAATTAATGCATTAGAGTGAATACAAAATTTAATTAATGTGTTAGAGTGAATAAACATAGCACCCATGAAAAAATTTAAAATTTTTAATTAATGCGTTAGAGTGAATGAACATTGTTAAAAAAATTTTAAAATTAATTAATGTGTTAGAGTGAATATTTTTTAAAAATAATAAATACACTAGAGTGAATAAACGTAGCACCCATGAAAAAATTAACAAAAATAAATTAATACATTAGAGTAAATAAAAAATCAATTAATGCATTAGAGTGAATAAACATAGCACCCACAAAAAAAATAATTAAAAAATGAATAAACATAGCACCCACAAAAAAATTTAAAATTTTAATTAATATGTTAGAGTGAACTAAAAAAATTTAAAATTAATTAATGTGTTAGAGTGAATAAACGTTGTGGGTGCTTATTCACGGTGCTGGCCACATTAATTAATTAATGTATGGTTGTTCCATTAAAGCGCATTACCCTAAGTTATAAACCTTAGGATGTTCAATCAGCCATTGTGTCCCTCTTTGTCAAAATGAGCATCATACTTTGTTTAATCAATGTGTTTCTGCCTCACATGTCTCTGTCTCCGTCTTTCTCACTCTTACATATCATAGAGGCGCTCTCTCTCTCTCTCTCTCTCTCTCTCTCTCTCTCTCTCTCTCTCTCTCTCTCTCTCGCACAAAGCCTCAAGCATGGCTCCTCTTTTTATAACCGCCTCTGTGCCCAAAAGTTCGAGCGACAGAAGGATCCAAGCGTCTCCAACCCTACCACGCATCATTTGGCCACCATCCTCCCAAATCGAAAAAATTAACCAAAGTATGGTATTCGTTCCCTAAGGTTCCTCACTACCTCCAGCTAATTAATGTAAAAAAACGTTTGGGACCCATATTGGCATTCTAACCCTCCATGATTAAATTCTTAAACAAGTTACGAATACCCATTTGTAGCAAAACATATCCTCCCACTTTTGTCACCATTTGTTATAAGAGTCACTTCAAAAAAAGACAAAAATATGCAATTAAGTCTAAAATTCTAATTAAAACACATCTAATGAATCCCAAATTTGCCAATATATATATATATATATATATATATATATATATATATATATATATATATATCCACCCTTGGATCACTTGTCTTTGATGGGGTTCCCAAAGAAAGACAACTAGAAAATGTAGATAACAAGTGACGAGAGGAAGGACATCGCATTGACATTGTCGACCCAACATCCAGTCGCATCATGGACAATGTTCATGGTTGGGTGGAGCAATTGAGAAAAATGGACGTGTTGCTAATATTTAATGTATAACTTCCCATCAATTGGTTTGGGCTCCAAAAGACCTCAACTTTAATCAATGGGTGGCCTTTTGTGTGGTTGGTGTATGACATCTAACATATTTTCCCAATAATTTAACATAGGCAAAGAAGTATAGTCTCCGTATTCAAACTTAACTTTTAACCTATTGCAATTATCATTGATAAAATATTGTAGAGGGCATCCCAAATCTTCTCTATGTGATGGCTTATTAGGGGAGCATAGTCCACGGAGCATGTAGGAGGACATATAAAAAGTGGTGTACCAAAATCTCTCATATCTAACATACCTTGTCATATAGCTTAAGATACTGTGCAATCCTTTTTAGTGATTAAACAAAATATTTTTTGTAAGTTCAATATAAATGTCACTTCTTTTTTATGATTGTCATATCTTATCAATAAGATCCTAGGTGTTTGAAGTTTTTTTTCCATTTGATTATGGCATATGGTCTTTTGCCCATAAAATGGGAAGAATTACTTAATTAAAGTTAAAGATTCAACAAATCCTTCACTATCAAGTGTAAGCATGAGCATTTTGGATCCTTTGTTGTCCATGTAATCATGAGACAACCATCGTATCATCTCAATAACCCTAACATGATTACACATGAGATGAGCACCCCAAAAAGTAGCTCTAGCTTAACACACACCTTAAGCCCCTTCGATTCCTTATGATGGATGGTACAATGAGGGATTGGAATTGTGATGTCACACAATTAATCAAACATAAAATAATACATATGATGTATGTTTTGCTTTAAAGTGTAAAGTTTTTGGCTATCCCTTGAAGGGATGCTATAATGTTCACCCGATTTCTCCTTATTCAATGAGGCAAAAATGAATGCATGAATTTCTCTCACACTCTTTTTCTCTTAAACTACAACCCCAACCCCCCTCCTCAAGCCATATAATAACTCTCTCTCTCTCTCTCTCTCTCTCTCTCTCTCTCTCTCTCTCTCTCTCTCTCTCTCTCTCTCTCTCTCTCTCTCACACACACACACACACACACACACACACAATTTCACCTTGTTTCCAAGCGATGTCCTCTTAATGGCCCATTTGTGTATGATGAAGATGAATGGACTACTCTATGACAATGCCTCTCATCAATCATACAGGGGAAGTGATGCCAAGATTCAACCCCACAGTACTTGTTTTCCTGCCTTGTGAGAAAGATTCTTCTTGGTTAAACCCTATGTCTTCTATCTTTATTTTCATAATTATACTCTAGGTGATGAGAACTAGTATACTTGACACATCAAGGTTACCTTTTATGATGCATAGCTTCTCAATCACCTTTTACTACCTGAGGTTCTTGATACACTGGGCTTCCTCAAACTACTTGTTCCATGCACAACCACCCTTTGTTACATTAGGAGGATTCCTATTGGCCACTCTATCCACCATTAATGTTTCAAGATTTGGACTGGATCTAACATGCCTCACCCAAACATGTAAGCATGTTTCTTTACACTTTATAAAATGGCATTAGCCTTATTTGAGACGATGCTATTTTCTTCTTGTTCCTTCACATGCCATTCAGGTTCCATGTTTCAAGTCTGCAAGAATTTTCCTTGGAGCGTGGGCCAGCTAGCTACATCACTAACAATCACTACATAAAACATGATAAATTATTAATTATCTTAGATACAAATCAATCTACCATTTTAGATGCAATAGATATAAATCAATCTTGAATGTAAGCATGTTGCTTTTTGCACTTTGGAAAAGGGCATTGGCCATATCTGAGACTATGCTATTTTCTTCTTGTGTCCTTCACATGCCATCCAACTTCTATGTTTGGACTCTGCAAGAATTTTCCTACCCATTTTAAATATGATAGATACTAATCAACCACTAAATAAGAGGATTATTGTAAACATTAATTATTCCCAAAGTGCAATACAAATCTCTCACCCAAGGTGGCAATGTCAAATTGCCTTACTCCTTGACTTCTCCATTGAGTCAATTCTCCTTTCTCACATAGTTCTTTGTGCTCCATTTGATCCCCCTTTCTCACATATAATGAGTAGTGTGATTGATCAAGCTTTGATCCCGATGAAAAAGACATGATTTATCATGGCCTTCCATTTTATTGTTTGCTCCTGAACTACATTCAATACACCTTATCCTTGTGCCATAGTAGACCATTCCAAAGCTTATAATGAGGAAACTCTTCACCATCTCCTTGCTGTAATTTTCTGTAAATATGGGTAGCACTCTCATTGACAAGATACTCCTCTTGTATCCCTTTTATCCATTCACTATACACTTCCATAATCGATGTCAATGTGCAAGCCCACATTCTAGTAGACAATGCATCCGCTACTACATTGTCCTTTCCCGGAGTTCTTAAGCTTCATCTACCATGAAACCATGGAAATTAACTATCTCATGACCTGCTCTTTTTATCCTTGATTTAAAATGGTTATAAAAAACAGCTTAGGATTATGCATCTTCCCCTTTCACATCTGGAACTAGTCTGTATACTTTAAAAATTAGAAATTGTAAAAAAAACACATGTAGTAAATGCAATTAGTGTTCAAGGGAAAAACTAAAATAACCATCAATGTAAAATGATGGATTGTAAATGTGGCATGCCATTGCTATTGTTACCCAGTCATCATAGATTCTTCTTGTATGATCAAATTCACCCATGCAAGATGGAGATGACTCCTACCAATGCATCTCATTCTGTCACCAAGTTTACACCCATTGGTAGAGAGGACATTTTGAAGACATAACACCTCCGATGCTGGTAGTTCTTGGCCAGAGAATCTACTTCCTTGAAATATGTCATAAATTGACTTCCTTGTATAGCTCCAGCAAGAAAAACCTTGCTTCTTTCCTCAACAACCAACTTTCTCAACCTAAATAATTTAGTTCAACTCTCTACTTTTTTCACTTATGTGTATGACACTTTATTATGAATAATACTTATAGAGGGGCCATCTCTTCTAATAAAATTGTTTAACTCAAATATCCATCAACATAAAATGTTGGGTCATAAATGTGGCATGTCATTACCATTGTTAGCTAGCCATTGTTGTAGACTCTTCTTGTATGATCAAATTTATCCATGGAAGATGGAGATCACCTCTACCAATGCATCTATTTATGTTCACCAAGTTTACATAGAACCCTCGGTGACATTTTGAAGACATAACACCTCTCCACTAGTAGTCCTTAGCTAGGGAATCTACTTCCTTTAAATTTTAAGGGTAAGATAGCTCCAGCAAGAAAAGCTCTTTATTTCTTTCCTCAATAACCAACCTTCTTGACCTAAAATAATTTAGTCCAAGTCTCTAATTTAATCACTTATGTGTATAATGCTTTATTATGAAATAATACTTATCTTTGATTTTCCACCAAAGGGGCCATCTCTTCTAATAAATTGTTCAACTTAATACCCCCAACCATTTCATGACCTTCCTTGTCATCCTTCATCACACTGAAGGCACGAGCATGATCACCTCTTTAGCTATTGTCATTTGTATCTTCCTTGGACCACCAACACTTTTAACTCCATTAATATCTTGTTGCACTAGCCTTCCTAGTCTTATCAATTGATGCTTTGGATGTTCCTTCTTGTAATATATGCTAATGTTTGCCACACTAAATCATGAACCTAGTGTAGGACTCATTTGAGGGGCATAACATAGTATACACACTAATTGCACGTTTGAATGCATGTAGTTATGGTATCTTGTAAAAGTGATAAATCACTCAAGTTTTTCCCATCATTTGCAACCATGCCCACCACTAATTTAATACTAATGAACCTTTAAAATATATCATATTATGATGGCCTGTGTTGAGATAGTTTGTGGACATGTGTTTTATCTTGTCCAAAGGTGCCCATCATATTTATGGTGGTTGATCATATTGATGAGTCTGCACAAAACATTGATGGCTACAACTTCTTGGTGTGTGACTAGTACGATGCTTTCAAATGTTTGACCCTTGTTGGGTGTTGGACTCACACACTCACACACACAAACTTGCACATTAGGGTTAGGTGCAGGGTAGAGAAGCTCACACACAGAAATGAGAGAGAGAGAGAGAGAGAGAGAGAGCCAAAAGTGTGGTATCCACAAAATGCAAGTCAACCCTTGCATGTGTGCCCCATCCATATAATATAGAAGTACAAAATATTATATGTTAGAGTGTCCTTTCACACTTGATGTCCAAGAGGAAAAACCACATGGGAAAAAGTGTCCTTGGTTAAGCCATGTTCACACATAGCACTACCATAGCACTACCATAAGTGAGCATATGCCTACAAATCCCCCCTGTAGTGGAAGTGTGAACCTGTACAAGGTAGCAGATCACTCTCTGTATGAGAGTAAGCCCAAAGATTTGCGGAAAGCTTCAGACTTTTCTCAAGGTAAAGCCTTTGTGAATAGATCTGCAACATTATCCTGTGTAGGGCAATAAGATAAACTGATCTCCCCTGCATGTAGTCTCTCTCTGCCATAGTGATAATGAATCTCAATGTGCTTGGTACGTGCATGAAATACTGGATTTCGTGCCACGGCCATAGCACTCTGGCTATCAGTGAGAATGGTGGTGGGTGTCTGCTGACACTCACGAAGATCAGCCAATAGTCTCCTTAACCATACACAATCTACTGTAGCTGTAAAGACTGCCCTGTACTTAGCCTCACAAGTAGATGTAGCAACAGTGGGTTGCTTTTTACTCAACCAAGATATGCATGAACTGCCAAGAAAAAAACAATTCCCACTGGTGGATTGCCTGGTATCATAATCACCAGCCCAATCTGATGGACTTTTACCCATTGCAATTAGGGGGAATTCAGATCAGCCAGCCCCTACACAAGAAAATCAGCATGTAGAACATGTGGACCAGCCAGCCATTTAGCAACCTTCTATGGAAGAAGTGGAAGATCTTGTCAGGGAAGAGCAAACAACCATAGACACAGCCAAGTCAGTGCCAAGATGGTTGCTAAAAACTTTGCAGCTGTGGTGGTAGAACAAGTGGCGAGGCAGAGATGAAGTGTCCTGTACCCGAAACATCCCCCTAGGTAAATAGGAAGAGTTTGGCTATCTTGCAGAAAGCTATAGTGATTTGCACAGGTGGTGCTGGTAAGGCCATTGGAGCTCTAGGTGTCGGCAGCTCTGCTACTGTTTGGAACCTTGGATATCTGCACATGGAGGTGTCATGATTCCCTAATTTTACACAGTTTGCACAATAGAGTAGTGGCCTTGCTCTTAATTGTGGGCATTCAGTGGTAGTGTGATTCAATCTACACATAGAGCACCACACCAATACTCTACGCGGGTAAAGATGGGTATGCCCATGCCTAGATGTTTCTCTTCCCTCCTTTACCTTCAATTTTTTCAATATTGCATTACTGAGTTCATCCACAGTCATGTTTCCAACGTGATTGCTCCGAGTTCCAATCTCTTGGTGACTTGAAACATGCAAAGTCGTTGCTACCAAAGATATTCTGACATCTTCTGGTTATGGCAATTCAAGCATATTATCTTCATATTTAAAGTGCCAGTTTACAACATGCATCTAGAGTAGCTGATCAGGCTAATACCAAATAATCATGCATCTTGTGGTCTCTAAGTCATCTCCGGAAGCAAGGCAACAACTGATCATTAGTTAGCCTTTCCCGTAGTTTACGCCTTGAATTTAAGTGCTTTAGCCAAGACACAGTCTCGCATACATTGACTCCATTTCGTTTTGTTTGATGTTGTGCAGTTATCCCACATGACCACATCTGTCACCACTTCTGTGGCAAAGCTGGGCATAAACACATTCTTGAGCCGCATGAAATTAACCTTATCCTCGGGTTTGAGGGTTTGGAACCATTGATGTGCTTTTCCTTCTAGGGTCAGTGAGAAAGCATGAATCATGTTACATCATCACATTGGCTAGCCTACAGGTTTCGCATGTGGACTCAAAGATCTCTACATGATGTTGAATAGGATCCCCATCCCCATAGAATTTTTGAATGAGATTTGAAATGATGTTTGGCTTCATTTGGGAGGGTCAGGATTCTAGAGCAGTGCCTAGTTCCCTGACCATTTCTCGGCCCATTTTTGCAGCCATATTCAATAGATCTATCCTTCTTGAAGGCGCAATCAATGGCTCCTTATTTTTGTGATTTTTGTGAATTTTTTAAAAGAAAGAAAAACAGAACACCACCTTGCTCGTTCACGTTGACAATTCCAGTGATGCAAACATCAAAATTAACTAGAAAAAACAGTGGAGCTCTCTTCCAAGACCACTCCACCACATAAATACACACAACCAATTTCTCAAACAATTTCACTTCCACTCAAATCTTATCCATTAATTTCCTACACAATGCACTATCAAAATGCAAAGGCAATGATGAATCTTATGTAATGGGAGTTGAAACTCAAAGAGGATGGAAAAAACAAAGGTGTTTCCCCAACAACGGCACCAAAAATATCATGGGCTACCACACCTCCAAGAGGGAACTCAATGCATTCACCTAAGGGGGAAGAGCAATAGAACACAACTGTCGTAGGGCAATTGTCAATGCTTTGAACTTGTGTCCCTTGAGGCCTCCAAGCTCACTTGAGAAGCTCCAATCCTCTAAGCTCCGCCTCCACGCTGTCACTATAGAGTCACTCACACCATCACATAAGGCAATCACTCTCTCTCACTCTTCAACACAAGCATGCAACATACAAGTATAGAAGAAGCACAACTGCTAGAATGCTCTCTCTCAATCTCTCTCTCAAGACACAAACAAGAGCTCTCAATAGCACAAAGGGGGATTGTCTCCATTCATTATGAGAAAATGCCTTATATACAATTGGCCCTTATTCACACTTGGGCGCCCAAAACTTACTCAACTAAGATCTTGGATGGCCAATATCTCATAATGTATAACTTCTATAGTGCCTTTGCATGACACTTATTAATGTCCTGAAATGGAGGAGCATATTTGTTAATCCGAATGGGATTAACAACTCGGCTGCCAAAAAATAGACTAAACTGACTCAACTAGCGCAGAAACTTCCACACAAGTGTATTCTGACCTTCCCCAACCCTCAAGCTAAAAAAATTGATCAAGATATCTCATTAATGACTTTAAGCTACTGACAGTTGGTTGGCCCATGGCTGACTCTAACCTCAATATTCCCTCAAAGCCAATTAAACTGACCGAACTGACTCAAGTTTCTTCGCCTGTGCATAAGCTAGCACTTCTATACCCTCCAAACACTCAAACCAAACATAGATCTAACCTTTTGGACTCATAGGTAACAACAGCTAAGTCACAACAGCTGCCACTAAAACCACTCAGACCACAAAGCCTTCTGATTACTGCTAGATGACAACTCTATATGTCAGTTATGACCTACAAACACTTCTACCAAGCTCAAACAAGCCAAAGAAAAGGTTATACGCCTTCAGTTGACTCATCTGATTCTCAGCTTACTAACACCTTACACTTTCTCTTCTTATTCTGACTCAGAATCAGTTCTTGAATCATTAGATTGTTACTCATAGAGACTCAATCTTCATATGCTCTATCTAATCAACACACATATCACCATAGAAATCTCAAGGCAAATGCCATTACAAATATTCTCAACTGATACAACTCAAACTCTTAGATTTTCTCATGTAGACAAAATGCTTTAGTGTCTCAATAGCCCTAAGACCTCGGGCTTCAAGAAAAAAGAAGAAAACACAAAAGACTTCAGGATTCTTCCCACTAATAAATCTCAGCAATAGCTCTCCACTACATCATCTTCATCCACAACTTGAAACTTCTCAGATAACAATATCAACAGATACCCAGATGCTGCTGTGATCAATTTTGGCTTGGGCCTAGTCTCTAATAGAGGTTCTATACCAGAGAATCTAAGAGACACATCTCTTAGCCAATTCTATGATCTTTTGCCTCCCTCTACTCTAATCCAGTCAGGCCTTCTCACATAGCTATTCCCTTCTATCTGTAACCTTTCATAAATAAAACCAACTTGCAGGAGTTCACTCCACT
Source organism: Cibotium barometz (assembly GCF_041138505.1). Classification (NCBI taxonomy): domain Eukaryota; kingdom Viridiplantae; phylum Streptophyta; class Polypodiopsida; order Cyatheales; family Cibotiaceae; genus Cibotium; species Cibotium barometz. The sequence goes on along the minus strand of NC_141055.1, from coordinate 25,480,232 downwards.
CCAATCTACTCAGCTTCTCTCTCTGGTAGTTATTTTCTACCTTCTCTCAGAGCATCCCACCCAAGAAATCAATCGTGCTTCTTCAACTTGCACCACTGCCCTTGATTCTTCTAGAATATGCGTTGCCCAGTTCTTTCAACGAGACTACCCATGTGCTTTTGATTTTGGATTCGATCTCTTGTATCTTTTTACCTGCCAAGCGCCACCTTTAGCCACCTGAATTCTTTCTCACACCATTTTATGGACCTTTCATACATCTACATCATGCTTAGGAGGGGTTTGGGATTTCCCTCACATATAGCCAACCATAGCCAACCCCCCTAGGGAAACACATTCATGTGTTTCACTGCATGTTTTGTACTCCAAACTCCTCTGCTCTCACAAACCACTATATACAGTTCTATTTATAGCAAAGGCATCATCCATCACTGCATCATCCCCCAAGATCAAAGGGATAGAAAACCAACCTCCAAACCCAACCAATTGAACTAATGCACCCACTTGGATCAAAAAGAATAATAGTCTCAACATATATACTTTCCCTGCATATCCCCGCTCCACTTGGATCAAATGGCATCTCAAACATGCCCAACCCATTGCTACACATAGGAGAAAAACCCAAATCATTCACATATCTACAACATTATCCCATTTCAGCAAATTGAAACACATAGCAGGGATCTCCCACTCCATGTGTGAAAACATTTTAAACATCTCATTAATATTACTATCTATATAAAAGAGTTTTTTGGCATCCCAAAAAACACAACTTGCATATTTATCATTAGTCTAGAACCTGAATCACCTTCCATTTCATCCTTAATCACCTACTCAATCATATGCACCAGCATTAGTCCAGAACTTGAATCACCTTCCATTTCATCCTTGATCACCTACTCAATCATTTGCACCAGCATTAGTCCAGAACTTGAATCACCTTCCATTTCATCCTTGATCACTTGCTTAATTTTATGCACCTCAATCATATGCATCTGCATATCCCCATCAAAACTCACATCATTATCATCCTCCCCAGGATGAGAAAGAAAAATCATCAGCCAAGTGTGAATCTGAGCCAAATTCTAACAAATAGCCTCTCAATAATCACAAGCCTTAGAACTGACACACTCTTTTCTATGAGCATCTAAAACCAAAAGATCATCTAAAACTTCATCCAATAGGTTGCCATCATCATTAGAATCTGCCACATCATATCCTTGGGCATTATCACATGGAGGTGTCTTCTTCTTGCTTTCATACGCTACCAAGTCCTACAATGCCACACTTAGAAACATATCTAAGTCTTGGTGAATTTCCACATATGGTATACTTGCAAACTACCTGTGCACTTATGCATGTCATCACACACAATAGCAACCTCCTGCAACTCACTTAGATGCTTGCATGCATCCTTAACATCTCTATATTCATCAAGTAATCCATGCAATCCACCATGAAACCTATCTTCATATTCAAAACATGCATTTGAAGTATTTGTGACTACTAACTCACCATCTTTTGTTGGATATGTGGACCAACACACTGCAAGATCATCAACCACATCTACTCCTTTATCCTCAGTCACACCTGCTTTTGCTCCAAAAAACCCTCTTCTTCATGTTTCACATCTAAACTTTGTCTTCTAGTATGCTTTTTCCTCTTCAAGATTGCTTGCTCTTAGTAACATGCATGATGTATTGCCTTCGCAAATGTATGGCATTGTTGACACAACACCCTATCCTGCAACTTGTCATTCAAGATTTGAACGAAGCTAACTAATTGAAGCATCTCATGTACATGATCTATCTCATCAAAGAAAGAAACATAATCAAACCAAAGATCCTCAAATTTGATTGTAAAGTCGACAAGTTCATCATCTTCATGTATCAAGTCTTCCACATCCAACCATGTTGCATATTGATCATCACTAACTTCAAACCTACTACATAAGAGAGCTTCAGATAGAAGCCTCCAGTTGCATTTGATCTTAGCATGTAAGTCTTGCCACCACAAGAGGGCATACTCCTTCAAACCTTGTGTAAGGAATAGTGCTTTCCTCTTATCATCCTCCGAGCTGTTGTTGTCAACATATTGAACAAATGCATGGACATTCTCATGTCCATCACCATGAAAATACTAAACATTTTCCATGCTCTCTAAGGCTTGAGTCAAACCTGATATGGATTGCCTAAATCAGAGCCTTGTTGATCCTCAGTGGGGGCACCAAAACCATGTGTGGTGGCTAGGTGGTGGCCTCTATACACCACCAGCAGACACACAAGAAGAGAATGTAAAAGGAATAGGACTAGGGGCACTGAAATCCTAGTTCCAAGGCACCAATCAGCTCAACTCCTATCCTCTACCCTCTAGCTGATCAATCTAGACACCTTTACAATCCTCATCACGCTCCCAACCTCCCTATTTTGCCCAAATGCCACCTCTAGCTGTCCTCCTAGGTCAGTATAGACCTCCAATAACTCTGATCAATCACCTACAAACCTCTCTTGATATCCGACTGACCAAAATCTTCTCCAACTAACGTAAAATAATCTGATTTTGCCTCCGAATTCCTCTACTAGTCCCCAGGTAGAAAGTTGTCCTCCTGACCCATAGATTGTTCTCCACTGCTAGCTCACCTCAAACTCTTGCTTCAGGACCTCTTTACACCAGTATGCTGCCCTCAACTTACACTTCTCCAACTCCCTTTTGACTGTAGAATCTGAGATAGACCTGGCTGCTGCTGTCACAAAATAGACTAAACTAACTCAAAAGACTCAACTGGAGTAGAAATTTCCACACAAGTGTCCTCTGACCTTCCCCAACCCTCAGGCTACCCCAGACTGATCAAGATATCTCATTAATTACTTCCAACTGATAGATGCTGGCTCACAACTGACTCCAACTTGATCATTTCCTCAAAGCCGACTGAACTAACCCAACTGACTCAAGTTTCTTTGCCTCTGCGTTAGCTCGCACTTCTATACCCTCCAGTCACTCAAACCAAACATAGATCTAACCTTTTGGACTCCTAGTTGTGTGACAACAGCTGAGTCAGAGGTGCCACAAAAACCACTCAGACCACAAAGCCTTCTAACTCTGCTGCTGTCAGCATAACAACTCTATCTATCAGGTGTGGCCTGCAAACACTTCTACCAAGCTCAAACAAGCCAAAGATAAGGTTTTATGCCTTCAGCTCATCTGATCCTCAACTGACACTGTACACTTTCTCTTCTGATTTTGACTAAGAATCAGTTCCCCAATCATTAGACTGTTACTCCCACAGAGACTCAATCTTCATAAGCTCTATCTAATCAACACACATATTACAATAAAAATCTCAAGATGAATGACTTTACAAGCATTCTCAACTAATACAACATGAACTCTTAGATTTCCTCAAGTAGACAAAACGCTTCAATGTCTCAATAGCCCTGAGACTTGGGGCTTCAAGAAAAAAGAAGAAAACATAAAAGACTTCAGGGTTCTCCACTGATAAATCTCTGATAAATCTCAGCTCTTGACTACATCATCTTCATCCATGACTTGAAACTTCTCAGATAACACATCAACAGACACCCAACTGGCTGCTGCTGTGCCAATGATTAGTTTTTGGCTAGGTCTCTAATAGAGGTTTTGTATATATAGAGAATCTAAGAGACACATCTCTTAGCCAGTTCTCTGATCTTCTACCTCTCTCTGCTCTGATCCAGTCAGGCCTTCTCACATAGCGCTGCCCTTTTGTCTGCAACCTTCCATAAATAAAACCAACATGTAGGATTTCACTCCACTGCAGTCTACTCTTTTGGTAGTTGCCAGCTACCCGTACCGACCTTCTCGCACCTACCATAGTGGGATAAGCCAGGTGGGATGGAAAGGATACACATGCACATGCATTGGTGGCACTTTTCAAGAAAATTAATATTATTTCTCATATTCACTCATGTAAAATTGCCAAGTAGGCTTGGGATGCACTTGCTATGCTTACGAACAAGGGACGAGTGGCCTACTTGCACAAGTAGTTAGAGTCCAAGCATATGAATGAGGGAGATTTAATGGATGAGTTCGACACATATTAAAGATCATAGGGAGCAACTTTCATGTATTGAGGAGGCCTATCTAGATAATTCATTGGTATCTAATATTCTCATAGCTTTACCAGATAGTTTATGGTTTCTACTATTGTTCTCATAGCTTTACCATATTCATACTAGGTTTTTGCATCACACTTCAACTCATCATGAAAAGTAGCCCCAATGCCCTCACATTTGATGAGTTGTTGCAATGCTCATATAATAAGAAGATCAATCTTGATAAAACCAAACTATTATGTGTGTGTTAGAGATTAGGCATTCGCTTGTAATAAAAAAAGTAAAGGCAAATCCTTTTCTCAAGCTAGCTATAAGCCAAAGGCAAAATCGAACCAATCTTTTGGTAAGGATGCTGAGAAGGGGGGTGATAAGGCTGAGAAGAAAGGAAAATGCAACTATTATTGGAAGCCAAGACATTATATCAATTACTATAAAAAAAGGTTAGAGAAGGAGAAGTAGAAAGAGTCAAGCATGGCTGTGTGGCTGATGCATCACTAAGTGCAAAAAAGAAGTCAACAAACTATGTACCCGATGATTGGGCATTCATTGTGCACTACAATTATGAACCTTCGGTCTATGATGTATGCATGTTAGTGATATATTGGTTAATTAATTGGGCCCTCATCGATTAATTAATTAATCGATGAGGGCACAATTAATTAACCATCATTAATCCTCCATCATTAATCCTAATTTATATTACGTAACCCTTACCCTAAAGCATTCATAATCATCAATGCAGATGATCATTAATTGGACCCTCATTGATTAACTAGGCCCTCATCAATTAATCCATAGTTATGACTATGTCTAGTTTATACATGTTGTAGGAAAGCTATGTTTCACAAATATTAAGTGATTTAGTATGTACCACGGCCAAAGGGCTTATTGTTTAGGTCATGAGAAATTTTTTGTTGAGAAAAGTGGTGCCAAAGTGTAGCACTATAGGAGATTTCCACAAAATGGATATAATGGAGGTCCTCTATCATCATACTAAGGTTTTGGGATCTGGAGGGCTAGATCAACTTGTGGAAACCTCCATTTAAGCATGCGTTAGTGTGAACACAAATGGGATGTGTGACCTCCTAGGACTTGGCCCCCCACACTCAATTTCCAACATGGTATTAGAACCATGGGTTGAAGTGTAACCTTATCCTGGTCACATCACCGAGATGTGGTCTTAGAGATATGAACCTATGTGTAGGTTTGTGACATAATGACTCTTGGAAGAGTCCAAAAAAGTGATTTATTAAAAATTCCAAGGTTCAGATGGTTTTGGTCCCATGGATGCACCTAGTGATAATTAGCCAAGGTGTGTAGAAATGATGTTAGGCATGGGAAAACCAATGATTTAATTGTTGGTAAGGTATCTATTTCAAGTGCGAGTCTTGACTAAGATATATAAGCCTAAAAAGAATGTTTGATATGGTTTGACTGTTTGTTTTTTTCATTTTGTACTTCAAAGGAATGTTTGATGTTGTTTGAATGTTTTTTTTTCCATTCAGTACTTGAAAGGAATGATAATGGGAAAAAAATAAACCATCCCCTAAGCCAAGTTCTCGGGCACTTCACTAAACCATGGGCAGTAAGGATCTAGGCTTAAGTATCTCCCTCCATTTCCCAAGAAAGTCAAAGGATTCCTAGGATTGACAGGGTGGTATCAGATTTTTATTCCCCAACATGCCAAGGTAGCCATTAAAAACACTTCTGAAGAAGGATATTCCATTATGTTGGTCTGCGATGTGCCGAAGTGCTTTTGATAAGTTGAAAGTTTCCTTGATGACTAATCCAGTCCTAATATTGCTAGAGTTTGGGAAGCCCTTTGAAGTTATTATTGATGTGAGCAGATTTGCTATCAAAGGAATCTTAATGCAGATTTGCTATCAAAGGAATCCTAATGCAGGAAGGATGTTGCACATCTTATAAGTCTTGAAAACTAAGACCTCATGAAAGGAACTACATTGTCCAAACGATCTTGAGTTGCTTGTAGTAGCCTCATGCCTTGAAGCTTTGCTGACACTACCTTCTCAAATAGAAGTTTACTCTGGCTACAAATCATAAGAGTTTAAAGTGGATTTTCGCCCAAAATGATCTTAACATGAGGTAGAGAAGGTAGATGGAGATGCTTTAGGAGTTTAATTTTGAGATTCGTATAGATCAGCAACAAGAAGGCTTCATTACTTTTGTGGGGTTATAGTAATTTATAATCCTCTACCTATGTTGAGATCAAGGAGAAGATCAAATCAGACAAATTGTTTACTCCTGTTATCACATTGCTTAAGCAAGAAAGTAAGAATACTCAAGAAATTAAGAAGATTCAAGTATTCAAGTTTCAAGATGGATGCATGTACTTTAATAATTAGTTGTGTGTTCATGAAGATAGAGATCTTAAAAAAGAACTTTAAATGAAGCTCATGATAGCCTTATAGATTGTGTGATGCATTCGAATTGGTCTAACCATTGATCAGAGTTGAAGTGTCAAAATAGATGTTAGATGAAATGCATTATCAGACGTAGGCAATAAAGAAAGATATCTAAGTTGCTCAAGATACACAAAGGCAACATGTGGATCTGAAGCATACTTCCACAAAACTGAAGAAGGATATGATCTTTCTTTGAGTACGACACAAGAGAAGTTCACTTTCCTTAGGAAAGTACAAGAACTAGACCTTATATAATTACAAGGAAAATTGACGATCAAGCTTATGAACTCTTGCTTTCTCCATACGTAAAGATCACAATATCTTTCATGTAAGCTACTTCTTCCTTTCTGCTTCACATTGTGAATCTATTGTCTCAACTGAGACTTACAAGCACTAGTATCTATATCAAGCAACTTTACCAAAGTATCCCATGCATCCTTGGGATTCTTAGCATCATGTATATGTATGAGTATAGCATCCCTGTCAACAAAACATTTAAACATGTTGCTCACATGGAGCAAGAAGACCTGACGGACAAGCTCATGGCCCCAGCCATGAAAGAAGAAGAACATCTCTTTCCAAGAGGAAGATCCACACCAAGAAGAAAAGCTAGAGGAAGCATTGAAGGAAGACATGGACACGAGAAGAGAAGCTGCCATAATAAGAAGACTCAAAGAAGAGGAAGACATGGACGCATGGAGAGAAGCTGCCACACGACAAGAAGACTGAAGACAAGAGAAGATGTGAGGCTCCAAAGAGTGAGGAGCCATGTGAAAATCTCAGAGAGAGAGAGAGAGAGAGAGAGAGAGAGAGGGAGAGAGAGAGGGAGACCCCACAACCTAATGTAACCTGCCCCAACAAAGTAAAACCACCTCTGAGCCACGTGATAGATGTATGTGTGAGCACTTTAGTCAAGGTCGCGGGCACTTGTAGTAACCTTGGACACATAGAGAGAGAGAGTGTCAAGGACTATGAGTTTAGGGACTTGAGGCACTAGTCGCGGACTATCAAGTAAGAGAGAAACTTGGTACAGGGTCCAGGTGTGCTAAGTTCACTTGAGGGGAGGTGTGCTAGACACTGGTCGCGTAAGAGGGAAACTTGGTATAGGGTCCAGGTGTGCTAGGAGTATTCACTTGAGGGGAGGTGTTGAAATATACGAGTGAATAGGGTGTGTGCGGGAACACGCCCTTGGCAAGAGGCTGTAAAAAGAGAATCTGTAAATGTGAGAGAACCTGTGAAAAGGTGAGAAGAAAACTGGGAGAGAATAAAGGGTAGCATGAGAAGATTTAGGAGGTGTGGAGATATTCTGGGAGAGGTGGAGAGAATCAAGCAAAAGAGGTGGAGTGAATCAAGGAGAAATCAGTGGGATTAGATGCTTGGATATAAACTCTATAAATTGAGGCATTGGCCTAATGAGAATTTGCTGGTTTTTGATTATCCATGCCTACATTAAGCTATTAGTTAATTGCTCACTAATTACATCTTAATTATCATCTAATCACTTTATTAATGATGTTGATTCTAGCATTTGATCCACCATAGCTCATCACATTGCTGTAATTTTAACAGTTGTGTAGGTTGTCAGGGTAGATCTGGCTTTAGCTTCGCACCTGTAACAAGGTTCCAAAATCCTTTTCCTTTCAAAAAGCTTTTGATCTTGTACTTCCATGCCTGGAAGTTCTTTCTATCCAACTTCTCACCCACAATCTGTACTGGGTTGTCTAACATATTTGCTCAATTATGCAAATGAACCTTTTGCACATGTCCAATCTTGTAAATGAGCCTTCCTCAGCTCAATCACACTCTAATAAGTGTCCCAAATACTCCAAAGTATTCAACCAACTTCACTGTTAATGTTGATGTATAAAATCACACTGAGTGCATTCAAATTGAACTAGCATACGCAATCCAAAATACCCTGTTTTGGCGCACTTTCCAAGGCTTCCAAATGCTTCAAATTGCAATATAGTGGTTCAATCAAGTGTGGATAACTTGCATTGACACTTGAACAAGCTCAATGTTACATATTAACATTAAGACCAACCAAGGTGCATACATACCAGAAATATCAAAATCCCTTCTCTGTTTTGAGAACCAGTAAAACCAGTAGAAAAAGTGCTCTAATTTCTTCCAGAGCTTTTCTTCACAGCCTCTTCTCCCTCTTCTCTCACTCACTCATAAACCCTAATAGAGAGCACCAAGCTCTGATACCATGATGAGAAATAGGTAGAGGGAGAGGGAACACACATACAGGAGCAAACCCTAATGTATTACTCAAACCCTAGCCATAGACAAAAGCCATCTCCCATTTCACACAATGCATGAAGCCATAATAGAAAAGCTACAACACACTACTTGTGTTGTGTCCACACATAGCTAACCCTAGCTACTGTCCACACACCTATGACCAACTAGACGCAGTCATTTATGTCTCACACATGCTACTACCTAACACGCCAGCACATAGTGCAGGCTCGCACAAGCTATCATCGAGCTTGAATCTCAACACAGTGAAGGACATGTATCAGTGTTCTCTGAGTAGTGCAAGTGTTCTCGTTTCGTCCACAGTCTCGTTTCTCCTTGTGTTGTGTTCTGCTCCATAGTGTCTTCTGTGGTGCGCCAGGACTCTGGACATATTGTCCAAAGAAGAGTCACCATGTAGTGTGCCAGGTAGCTAGCCCTGCATGGGTACACTAAAATTTGGCACGTTGGGTGGGACTCTAAAAACTGGGAGTCCTAATAGCTCACCCTTTCCTCTGCATTGTGTCCTCTTTTTGTGTTGCGTCCTCTCGGAATACCCAATACACGCTCCCTTGGTAGTCCAGTCAACCCATCTAAGAGTCCTCTTTCAATACACGGCCATAGTTGGAAGAGGTTCAACCATGTACCACCTAGGGACCCTCTTCCACCTCTTCCTATGGGGCGACTAACCTTGGTAACCCCACCCTCGGCAACGCGAGAGGCCAAGCCAACCCTGCTGGTCCAACCAATCCTCCTGGCATAGAACCCCTTTCCACCACGGTGCTGGGTTGAGTCAATGTCAAGCTTCCCACCTTCAAAGGATCATCCACTTTTTAGGATGTGGATGACCACATCTGACGGTTCATCTCCATTTGTAAGAGTTGAGGTCTTGAGTGGGAGGATGCCTTCTTGGTACTCTTTTCGTCCACTGTCCAATAAGTGGTTCAATCAGTTTCCAATCGACCACTTTACAGACTAGACCACTCTGAAGGACACCTTCCTCCGGACCTTCTGTCCTGGTAACTCAAAGTGAGCCAGAAACCTCCTAGTAGCGAGGAAAGTATCTTGCTCCAGATCAAAAGGGAGATTGAAGACTTCAAGACCCAACACGAAGCCAAGAAGGGGCTGTGGTGTGTATATGCCAGGTCACTTGGACACACTGTCCACCAAGAATTCCCAAAAAGGAAGTACTGCTCCTTTTGTGAAAAAGGAGGACATGAAGATAAAGATTGCTACTACCTCAAGGGGTTCCATGAACTCTATAAACAACAACCTCCTCATCCCACCTCGGCAATCCCTAACCTTTCCCATTATGCTATAGTTGCCATTGCCATTCCACAACCCTTCCATTCTACTACACCTCGTCCTTGCCCACCCACTCCCCAGGTGACCTTCCTTCCCACCTCAGCAGTCCCTAAGCTTGCCATTATGCTACAACTGTCATTGCCGTTCCACAACCCTTCCATTCTGCTACGCCTCCTCCTTGCCCACCCACTCCCCAGGTGACCTACCTTCCACCACTCATCCCAAATCTTCTTGTCCCAACCACCATGGCAGTAGCCCCCGTGAACCGTCCTATTCTCCCTCCCTTTGCTATAGATGTGGGAATATGGTCATTACCAAAGCTATTGTCCCCTTCCTGAAGATGCTCTGCCCTGTCAGCATTGTCCCGAATCCAAGGATCATTATACCCGGGATTGCCTCAAGTAAAGGGCATCCACATCCTTTCACTTCACATTTCCAACCCCAACCACCTACTTAGTCTTTGTAGGACATCCTTCTTCCACATCCTCTATCCACTTGTCAACCTTCCTCTCCCACTCTTGGGGTGTCCGCAACCCCCACACCTACCCATGAGAATCCACCATCCACCACATTGGTCACCAGATCACAAAGGAAGTCCATGCCTCAAGAGAAACAAGGGGGTGATCCAGATGATAAAGCTTTGCCCGTTCCCCATACAGTCATAGATCAATCCTTCTTGCAAGCCTTCAAGGACCTCGACAACCGACCTTCCATGTTGGAAAACCCACCTACCCATTCTCTTCCACAATTCAAACCACAGCTCACACCTTTCTCTATGGAGGATCTACTCAAGGGAAATACCATGTCAGTGAACCTCTTTGATTTTCTCTAGATCAGCCCAAACGTCCGGTTCTTTCAGAAGCTCGGCCTATGCCGTTCTCATGCAGATTCAAACCTTTATATCCTCCTTGAGAGGGGGTTGATTCTTATCATTGTGGTCTATGTTGATGACCTCATCTTTACAGGTTCTTATTCTGTGAGGATCCGTTCAGTCATGGATGCTTTGGAGACAGAGTTTGAGATGACGGATCTTGGCCTTCTACATTATTTCCTTGGCTTTGAGATTTAGCAAACCACGAAGGGCATTTTCTTCTCTCACATCAGAAGTACACACAGGAGATACTTGATAGATCTCAGATGACTGGATGCAAACCAGTCTTCTCCTATGGATAATAGTCAGAAGCTTTCTCTTCTTGATGCTTCTCCAGGGACTGATCAGGGACAATATAGGGTTCTCGTCGGTTGTTTGGTTTGGTTGACCTACTCCCGATTGGATGTGTGTCTCTCGCAATCAACTTATTGAGTTCTTTCTCATCCAAACCCTGTCTCAGCAGCATTAGCGGTGTGCTCTCAGAGTTCAGTACTTGCGTGGTACTTTGGACTTTGGCATCTTCTATGGCCAAGGATGCACTCTTCTTAGAAGGTCTGATTTAGATTGGGTCCAGATACTCAACGTTCAACCACCGGTTGTGTTTTTTCACTTGGGTCTGGAGCCATTTCATGGAGCAATAAAAAGCAGTCTATTGTGGCGCTTTCCTCTATACAGGTGGAGTATCATGTGGTTTATCATGCTGCATGTGAGGCAATTTGGTTGCGGAGATTGTTGGGGGAGCTTGGTTGTCCTCCTACCAGATCTATTGTTCTTTGGTGTGACAATCAGAGTTGCATCACCATCAAGAACCCTATGTTTCATGCTCATGCAAAACACATTGAGATACAACATCACTATGTTCGTGAACGGGTTCTTGCTGGAGATTTGCATTTGGAGTATTGTCCTTCAGCGGAGAATGTAATAGATTTGTTCACCAAGCCTATTTGTCAGGCTTCCTTGGCTTCTCATCTTCGGCTTCTCAGAGTATGTTCAACATCTGGTGCTGAGAGGGGTGTTAGCACATTCATCCCTAGATTCTGCTCATCATTGAAGTCCCCTTTTTGGTCCGTTTTCATGGCCCTTGATTGTGGACTGGCCACCCTATTTTTGTACATTTTTCTGGCATTTTTTCCAGGTCGAGTACCTTTTTCCCAATCGACCGGCTACCCCATGTCCAGTCGGCCAAGTTCACAAGTCCAGTTGGCCAGCCCCTCTTACCTATAAATAGGTGGGTTGACCTCCCACTTTTCTCATAGTCTAGTCTTCCTTTTGTTCCCTCACTTATGAGACTCTTCATGTCTCTTGCTTAGGATTGTATCACTTTAGTATATTCAGCATAGTTGCTTCATCTCTCTCTCTCTCTCTCTCTCTCTCTCTCTCTCTCTCTCTCTCTCTCTCTCTCTCTCTCTCTCTCTCTCTCTCTCTCTCTCTCTTGCACTCTCTCTCAGCACACTCTACTGCTTGTTTGCTTGCGCTATATGCACTCATTCAATGAGTGATGTATGTAACCTTGTATTTCGAGCCTATTTAAAGAGGCCTGTCACAATGAAAAAAGTGTGGATGTTATCTTCACCCTAATGAAGCCCCTACTTTAGGATCCCCTATAGCAACATCTATCTCTAACCCTAATCACCTTTAGTGGTATCAAGGCCTAGGGCTTGCTCCCGTTGCTCGCGCTTGTACTTGTGACCCATTAGTGGAATGACATATGAGGCCCTTCTACTTTTAGCTTTGCTGAGCTATGTAACTATTACAGCTCTGCTAACCTGCTACTCATGGCTTCACTCCTCAACTCCATGATGTTGTTGCTTCTATGAGTGTTACCACGATCATATCAGATGACTCACCGAGCACCTCCTACTCATCATCTACCACCTGATAGTAGATAAGTTTGTGCAGATTGGCTAGAGACGGTTGCTCTTATGCGTTTCAGCTTTTATTGCACCTCTTAACATGATGGCCACACTTAAAATGGACAAATTCAATGGCATAGGATTGTGATCAATTGCAAATGGTAAAGAAAAGAAACCTTCTACTAGATGGGGAGAAGGAACATGGATGTTAAAGGATGAAAAAGTTATGGCTATTATAGCCCTAGGACTTAGTGACAACTATATACATCATATAGCTGATGCTAAGGATGCTATTGATGCATGGAACACACTAGAAAAAATATATGGGGCCAAGGGATAGGGTTAAAGATCAAATTTTGCAAATTAAAAATGAAACCCACATATACTTTTCCTACACACCTCAACTATATGGAAAGTTTTATGGCACAACCAACAGTAGTTGAAGCTTCAATGGAAGAATAAGATGCCATTGTAGTGCTTCTCAAGAGCATGCCCAGTGAGGAATATGGTCACCTTGTTTCAACATTGCAAAATCTTCCATAACCTACCTCGGAAGGTATTAAAGCTCCACTATTTTGAGAATACAAGAAGAAGCAAGAGAACCATGGTCTTGAAGAAGGAGCCTTCTATGTCAACAAAAACTACACCAAATCCTCCACTAGAAAATTCTTCAGCACAAGTCCTACCTCAACTCAAAGTCAAAGATGAAGTGTAATTTATATGGAAAACCTGGCCACTTTGAGAAGGACTATTTGAGGAGGCTAGCTTTGTTGAAACTGATTGGAACCTTCTAGAGCTTCTTTATTCTACTAATCTTTTTAATTTTCAGCCTTGTTAACTCTTGTCTCAGTTGTAAATTGGTCATGTTGAGGAGTAGGTAGAGGCCTAGGAGGGGTCAAGCCATGTAGCTCATGTGATAGCAAAGGATTGAGACTCTTGGAGTCAAGCCATGCTAACGCTATCTTGCTAGGGAATAAGGTCATCAAATTGAGGAGGGATGTTAGAAGGGCAATTTGATAACCATAAGGTTTAGTAGAGGTCAAGTTTGTAAGGTCATTATGGAGAGTAAAATGTAAAGAATATAGCATGCATGATTAACACAAGTAGATGATAAGAAGAGCTACTCATGGAGGAGATCGGGGGAGGCTAAGTGATATCATCAGTCACGTATGTAACATTGTATTTCTAGCCTATTTAAAGAGGCTTGTTAATGGAGAAAGTGCACATGTTACCTTCACCCTAATGCAGCCCCTACTTCTTCATGATCCCCCATAGCAACATCTACCCCTCTAACCCTAATAACCTTTAATAAGGTGTGATTAATGTGTAATCCTGAGGTTCCTGTATAACCGAAATTGTTAGAGAATCATGATGTGATAAAAAATCATGGGCTTGATTTTGCTGAGACTGCGGAATCATGCGGCGACGTGATTTTGCAAGTTTTGACCAAAACGTAATGGTTTGACCAAAACTCAATGGTTTGAGGGTGTAAATCTTAATTTCTCTAGTTCAAAATTTCAAGATTATTTCTTTGCAACATGAATGTTTATGTGATAACAAGCAATAGGAACAATGGCTCTTTTTTTCATTAAAGTGTGATTAATGAGCTTCCACCATGCAACTATGGATTCCAATAATTTGTTTTTTTATTTTTCTAACTCTTAAACCATGCAACCAACCATTCCAAATGCTAAAACAATTAAAAAGACCCTTCTTTTTCTCTTTTTTCTCCCTTCTCACAACCTTATCCATAACTTATCCTCTTTTCAAACAATCACACAACTTCAAGAAGCCATATCTAGGTAAAAGGAACTTTTAAGAAGATGGTAGGGAGTGCAAATAGAGTAGAAAGTGATTGGTGGCTCCCTGGCAGAGCCGCCAAAAATATTATAGGCTACACTATCCCTCTCCAAATACAACGAATATGCTTACCTTAACATGTCGTGGTGGGGAAGCCGACTTCAAGCTCGTACCTTGAAGACTCCACGCCTTTGCCTCCTCCCTCAAGCTGTGACCAAGAGGTTGCCCCTCTCCATATAAGGACATTCACTCCTCCGTACTCACACTCATGAACATAAGCATGAGAGGAGCATACACCAAGAATGAAGTACTCAAATCTCTCTCTCTTTCTCATAACATAGACACAAGAGAGTAAGGAGATAAGACTATACAATGTAGTCAATTTGTCTTGGGGACAAAAGTCTCATGGAACTAGAATACCTTGACATATAAAAGTCTCTTGGCCACCACTAGCCTTTTTTTATAATTCACCCAAAGATCCATCACATCAATATTTGGCTTTGTACAATATTGGAATTTTGAATCCTATCATAGTGTGCAAGTTTTTGTGATAGAAGCTATAATATAAATACCATACCTTTGAGCTTACGAAATCATAATAGCAAAAATACACTCTATCAACATTGGATAACAAAAAGAAAAGACTACACAAAGAAAGAGCATGAGGAGGGAAAAAACAAAGAATAATATGAGACAAGGTGATGGGATTATTTTATTAACATGATAAAATGTTACACTACGTATAAAGTGGCTATTATGTAGCCTTATCTCCATCAAGAACCATTTTCAACAATCCTTACTTCATTCTCAAGCTCACTGGCTCCACGTCGCCCTTCAATGTGACCCTTCGAAATAATCATCTATTGTTTCACATGCTCCTACTTCTTCTCAGTACAACCTGCAATTGAGACTGGTAATAAATTATTTCTTTAAGCCTTGTTTCCTATGGCCTTTCATCCTATGGACTTTTGCAATGTAGTTTCTCACCTTTTATCCTAGTTTTTGTAGTTGTAAAACTCGCTAATCCCAAAATCCTCTAGGAACCTAGTGATGGAGGTTTGTCATAAATTATCCCACTCCTTTGTGGAAGCTAGAAAATCCTCATATCAATCATGACCCATACCAATCAAACATATTCGAAAATGCCCTTTGCATGGTCTTCTTCCCTTTTGCTACAATGAGAGCTTTGTTGAATCCATCCACAACCACTAAGTATGTGGTCTCAAAGTGTTGTATATACTTGAGTTCATTTTTATAATCTTTGTATTACTCTATGTGCTTCACTCACGATAGTTAGTGAAATTGGTATGTGTTGGACCATTAAAACTTGTTCTTTATACTTGGCATTCAAACTTAGCTCTCTTTTTTTTCGTACACACCCGGGGCCCACTCAAGTGGGTGGAGCCGATTTCCCCTTCCAGCAATGAGTCGAGCACTGGAACAGCGGAGGGGTCTCGTATGGATCACCCGAGGAGGAGGAGTCACTCGAGTGTTCAAGGGGCAAGAGCCCGAGCAACCAAACACATCAAGCGAGCATAGGTGTCCCTTTATAACATGAGAGAGCCTAGTGGGACTTGAACCCATAACCTAGAGGTTACAAGTCACAAGCTTTGACCACTACACTAACTCAATTGGGACCGAACTTAGCTCTTATTGTGCCATCAAAGAGAATATTCTTAAAGTTTGATTTAATGAAGTTTTTTACAAGGACTTGGATTTGCGTTGAAGTCCTATTTCAGCTTGTGAAATGCTCATCGATGGATCTAGGTTTGCTTTTGTACCTTGTGAAGACAATATATCACAATGGATCTCAAGTTCATGCGTCACTTTGCTTTTGGGTGAGGGTTTTGATCTTTGTTTAGGTTGTTTCCCTCCTTGCAATATGCTTCGTGTGATACTAAAGCGACCTTGGCTACACAATGGTGCACACTCCTTGGCAATGGTGCCAATTTTTTGTTAATCCGGTGACTTCAGACACACAATGTCTTTCGTGGGATTTGCAATCACTAGCCATGTGGATGACTACACTGCTGCAATGGGTTATATGCCTAACTAGATCTTCCTAGTCTTCCTTTCTCTATCTGTCTCACTCATGCAGCAAAAACCAACATGACAAGAGCTCATATGAGAGCTAGAGCACACACAAACACTAGGGAACAAGAAATACCAAGAGTACCACAAGGAGTGTAGTGAGAAGTGCACACACGAGAGAGAGAGAGAGAGAGAGAGAGAGAGAGAGAGAGAGAGAGGGAGTGTGTATCGAGTACAGAATTTGACTTACACAAAACTTGAGTATCGCACTTTCACACTAGTTCACTACCATAAACTCACTTATTCCACAATCTATTCTCTAAATCCTTACTATTCTAGCATCTAATTTCCAACAATTTGTTCAGAGCTAGTACCTCAAGAATGTGTGCTCAATCAAAGTTAAAGACTTTTACATATTTATCCAAGGAATCAAATACTAACTCAATACATAATCTCCCAATTAGATTTCAAGCTTGTTTAATGATTCTCGATTGCAATAGATACCAACCACTTCGTATGTCAATGCGAGGAATAGTTTCATTGAACTTTAAAAAGACTAATCATCCATATGTATAATTTCCCTACAATCATTAAACGATACTCATAGTTTAATAGGGTATATAGTCAAATTCTTTTACGCATCATAAGAGTGGGACTCAAACCTTGGGAGAGGGCCTCCCAAGAACCCAACCACTAGATACCCCACTAGGTAGTTGCATCATGACAACCCTAGTGACTAGTGAGGTATGGTATGGGATGTGCATGCCTTCATGATGTGGATTGTACCAAGGTTGTGGTCTCTAGCTTCGGTGTTGTGTCCAATTTGTGCTATGGATAGGTGGTGGGTTCTACCAAAGCCCACCTATGTTCTCGTGATAGTTTTTGACCATGAATTACAACTACTTGGATTACTTCACAATTATTTTCGTGTGTGTATCTTGAACGAACACTCAAGTAGGCGGTTTTCTTAGCATTAGGGTATTAAGTACTCATTTAAAGAAATCAATAAAATAAATATCAACAAATGAGAGAAACTATTGACTTTATCCTCCTTGTTTAACCGAAACGACTTAAGGACATCCTTGGATCAAGAATTACTCAAGATGACCCTTGGCATTCACTTGGATTCTATTGGAGTACAAGACCACAATCAACCAATGTGATGTGTTTGCCCACATGCACAGCATAGGCATGTCTTGAAGTGCAAATGAACTAGCCAACCAAAGACATGATTGAATGAATTAACCAACCATCAATGGACTTTTACTCAAACAAACTATGAAGCATTAAAACCTTCTTGTTCCTACAAGTCACCTAGTCTTAAACAGTATTGTTTTCATGTACGACCATAGAATTTAGTTGGAACTCACGTTACACAGTCAACTTTGGTACCATCAACGGGTCCATCCCTGATTGATTTCTACTTGCACTGATGTCCACCAACTTCGGCCCTGCCTCAGCGCACAAACTCGTCAACAGCTTCCAACCTCCCTCTCGTCGTCAGCACGCTGGTTCTCCACTTCCTTGGACCTAAATAGAAGCACCGCAACTACATCCAATCATCTACTTTCAATAGCTTTCAACATGACTCTTGCAGCCTAACTACACTCAACCGCTCTTCGCGCTCAACGATGACCTCAACCCACAGTTTACACGAAGCAACAAGCGGAGCATTTAGCTAGTGGGGGAGCAAAAAAAAAAAACCCCCACCCTTAGTTTTGTGCAATTATCTAATTCTCTCAGTAGGGAGAAGTACAGACTACATGCATGTAGTTGATTCATTAATCAAGAGTAAGTGACATACATCTCATCTAGCATACACAAACGTTGTCGTGCAAGGATGGAATTGCTGTTTAACACATAGCAACAAGAGCTTGTTGGTCAAGAGTTTGGACAACAGAGTAAATTACTACTTAATTCAAGCAATAGCATCATCTAGTAAATGGCATATTTATTCAGTCAAAAGTTTACCCAAAAGAGGGAGGCAAGAGGGAGGACCGTCTATCATCCCTCCCTCTCTGGGGGGATGCAGCCAGGAACTATGGAGGCCTCAATGCAAGACCACACTCTGGGGGTCTGGTTCCTTCACCACCTGTCCGCCCATACTACGTATGGCCATAGGAAAGTTTTCATACAGAAAGGAAGTCCTTAAGCCATGATCAAAATCATCTTTCAAAAAATAATGCAAAAAATCTACAAGCTCAATTAGTGCTACATGCTTAAACATGTTGAGTTTCTGATGCCCTTACAGAAATGGTGTTATCAATAGAAACAATAACTAAATTGAAACATGGTCTTGGTCCATACATAAACCTTACACTGCCATTCATGTTTAGGATGTCCCCCCCTCTCCATCAGTACCAAGTGTAGCCTTCAAGCTTGCTTCTTGTATTTCTTTCCGGGAAGCCTCCCACAGTTGATTTTCAATGCCTAACCTCCGCAACTCGATAAGTCCTCGATCCACTGTAAAACATGCACAAACAACTAAAGGTACTAATAAGGAAATTATTAGTTCTAATTAATCAGACACAACTCTCGTCTCACTACCAAGCCCAAGTATCTCAATAAAGGCTTGAAAGAAGGTAGCAGCAGAATTGTACTCAAAGGTCCAACCACCAACTCAATCCAAAATTCAGTCCAAATTTTGAATATGGCATGGAATTTTTCTGGCACAAAGTCAAAAATTTGAATCTTCAATGAATTGGTTGCTAAGATGCAGTACATGCAGTGAAGCTGTGCAGCAGATTGAGTCCAGTTCAGCATTTATGAGCTTGTTTTGAGTTGATGTTCAGCCCCACTAGTAAGCTGTTAAGTGATGAGCTATGCATGCTCTCCTATTGTCTTTATAAATGAGGATTAGGCTCATTATTGGGCATTCCAAGAGGGTTGAGACCCTGAGAATCAGGACCCAGATCAAGCATGGTTCTGGCTCAAGGCTAACACCAGGAAGATGGGTTCTGGTGGAATGGGACAAGGCTGGGTGGTGAGCTAGCCATCAAAGGTAACAACTTTATGATTTCCCCCTTCTTCACCTTGTAAACACTTTCTATGGTGTTAATTTTAACAGACAAAATGCTGGAAGTTCCAGAAAAATTGCATACCATCAACAGCATCCTGAAATGTGGGGCTCTGGCTGTTGCGACTGATCCAGTATTGTAGCCGCTCATCTGCAACATCCTCCTCAACAACACTGGTCTTTGCACGGCGCCAGAAATATACAAGCCAGGCCTGCCCAAATGCAAGAACAGTATCAGATCTTAGTATAAACCTTTAGAACAATA
The DNA here is from genome assembly GCF_041138505.1 of Cibotium barometz. Classification (NCBI taxonomy): domain Eukaryota; kingdom Viridiplantae; phylum Streptophyta; class Polypodiopsida; order Cyatheales; family Cibotiaceae; genus Cibotium; species Cibotium barometz. The sequence continues at coordinate 25,460,339 of NC_141055.1, read as the reverse complement.
TACTACCTTGATAATCCATACAAAGACCTAGGTGTTCTAACAGGCTTCACCCAGTGTAAGAGTTGTTACCTGCTTAAACTGTGCATCTTCGACTTCATCTGGGCTTAGATCTTTGCAACAAATCCCCGTCAGTGAAAAAACAAGGTTAAAAAGGTCAAAACCATTCATCTCCAATGCACATTAAAAATAAATCTTGCTCAGATACACATACATACCGAACGATTCTGCAAGCCTTGCACTGTCGATACCCTTTAAAGAAGGAGACTCTGCAGTTTTTTTAATTAAAAAAATATTGACAGTAAATTACTCTACCTTTGTGTCAGAACAAATTGTATAGATAATTTTCCTGTAAAAATGTTAAGCTTTTTGTTACTTATCCCATACATGTCCTGGTTTCCTACATCACAGGGAAAAACTGGCGTAAAAGACAGTTGTAGAACTTACTGTGGGAAGTTCTTAAAGGTGGTCACTCAATCCTCCTCTCCCTTTTCACCTCACCAATAGATCTTACCCACATGCAATCAACTAATTTTCCCCGATATCTCAATTTCTCCTAATAAATCAATATGACTAGAAAACCCACGAAGATAATTGCATGCATGATTGCCGAAATACCCAAATTAATTGAGATAGTAGTGTCAATTGGGAAATTTCCCCCATAGCTTTTGATCTCTTAAGGAATGCAAGAAAAACATATTTTCAGGTCTTGGAATGCTATTGCAATTATTTTTATAAAAAAAAGTGAAGTATCTGATGAAACATGAATTTGAGGCTTAGAAAGTTAGGACTTGCAACAAACACACCTAAGATAGCATGACCAACTCGAATGGGGCTTGGACGCCTTTGCTGAGCCATGGCAAGCATGATAGCATCTTCGACCTTCCAACAAAAACAGCTATATTACTGGTGAACTATTCTGCATGTTAACTGTGCATCAGAATCCTTAACTACACAATGATTGACAATGACCACACACAGATGCCATGGTACTAACCTTTAAAGATGCTAGCTCACGCAGTCCTTTCTCAACAGAGAGCATGCTTTCAATGTTTCCTTCACCACTTATATCATGCAAATCCCTAATTGATATTTCCCTCCTTTCTGGCTTGGATCCACCATCACCTGCATAAAAAAAGTAAATGTCAAGCACATGGCTCACCTCTTTACATGGTTTGTGTGTGTGTGTGTGTGTTTGAGTATATATATATATATATATATATATATATATATACTGTCATAAGACCAGATGAATCTGAACTTACGAATAATTTTAAAAGAAAGAAGAGAATCACCAAAAACAAACAAATTTTTATATTTTAAAAAAAATAAAAAAAGTTTGATAGAGACAGCCATATATATATATATATATATATATATATATATATATATATATATATATATAGAGAGAGAGAGAGAGAGAGAGAGAGAGAGAGAGAGAGAGTTATATTAAACATCTTCAAAAGACCCAATGGGTCTATTAGACAAGTGATACATGTAATCTCGTCATGGTACAAAAGAGAACAAAGACTAGAGCTATGAGCTGGGAATGTCAAATCCGAGCCATATGATACAAAATGGGACCATCATCATCACACAACCTATGGAGCCAACGCCCCAGTAGAGGGAGGGGGCCATCAAGGATATCAAGCATCAGGTTAGCTCTGCAGATCTGCCAACGATGGCAAGGTGGCTCGGTAATCTATGAACATCATCTTGATGTAAGTAGGAGGATACTAGGCTCATTCAGATCTTGCAGGACAGGTTCAATCATTTGAAAGGCCTTCAAGTGAAGTTGTGGTATAACATGGGTATTCTTGTTAGAAACTCTGCCAGGCACCATCAATGTTCCTTCCTCAACTCCAGATGGATGGCTTGTTCTTTCTTGTCAACTGTTTTCTCAATCGGAGCTGGAAAGAACTTGGGAGTATTAATAGGCTCTCATTACTAATCTATGAGTAAATGTTTGAAGTATGTTATGTACCTAGAACCTAGTCTACAGATTAGGGACTTCATCCAACGGGATTAGGGAGCCATGGGATTAGGGATTAGCAAGCAAGATATTTGGCTAGGTTCCTCGTTGATAAAACAAGTTAATGGCTGTCTATAGCAAGTTATGGCGTAGTTATCACTATATAAGTGAGAGCTTGGGTTATTACGAGACAGTTGTGCAGATTTCTCGAGATGGGAATCGGGATAGGCATAGATCTTGAGCAAATACAGAGGGTTTTAGATTCGCCGGTTCCTCATATCGTAAGGCAACTTTGGGCGTTTTTAGGATTCACCGTATTTCTTAAGAAGTCTGTGAGGGATTATTCACAGTTAACCATACCTTTCACACGGACCTCCTTCGAGAAAGAGGACGTAAGTCCAAACAGCCCAATTTCTTGGAACGAGAAGTTTGATGAGGCTTTTCGAGCTCTCAAGCTTTAGGTGAAGGAAGCACATATATTAGCCTTGCCATATCCTAGCAGACATATTTGTAGTCGAGACAGACGCTAGTGATTTCGTTCAGATGGCCAAACTATGGCATTTGACACCAAGAAACTTGACGATACCCAGGCCAAATGGCACACTGAGGAGAGAGAACTGTATGTGGTTATACACGCTTTGAAAAGTTCATCCCATGCATCTTTTGCCCCCATTGTATCCCTGTGATGTGATGAATGATTTCATCATTTAAACTGAGTGCGATAAGTCCCAATGCTTTTTCATTCCTGCTCTTCCACTCATTTTTCCCTCTCATCTCTCGGTATTCATCTCTTCCCTCAACTAGCCCCCACATATTTTTCCTCATGAGTAGATACATGGTTTTTGTCTGCCATGTGTAAAACTGCTCCCCATTAAATTTGGCTATTTCTTGTACCATACTCATGATAATGTGAAGGGGGTCTTACCTCTTGATCCAATTTCAAGATTCAAGGGCAGTGTTTATTCTTCTACAACTCAATCTGGTGTTTAGGAGATGATTACAATAGATTTATCAGCATAAAATCACCGAAAATTACATTAAATGAAGGGTAACCAATTTGTACGGAATGGTTCGAGTATCAAACCATCTCCGAAGTACATTTTTGATAGACCCGAGTTGAGGGGGAGGAAGGCACGGTGGGCTAAGTTGATGGAAGACTTTGATATGTAAATAAAGTATCAGAAGAAGGATAGCTTGAATCGAGCAGTGGATGCCTTGAGTAGAATTGGGGAGGTGAACTCGTTGAGCTTCACAGAGATTAGGGCTGATCTTTATGACTCTCTAAGAGGACTATGTGAGACCGAAAATCATTTTGGTTGATAATGTAGCTTGGCATGTCAAAGGCTTTCGGGCAAGCTTCGGTGATATGGGATGTTAGAGTTAGACACGGGCCTATGGGATTGGAAAGGAAGCCCTACCCTTGGCTTGGGGGGAATCGGTGGATACCGGTCACAGTTGGGGGGTGAGCTAGCCCGGTTCCTCACGATTTGGTTAGGACTAGCCTTGTTTTCAACTGTGTTTAGGGAAGATTTTGGAAAGGACTTCACAGGTTAGGGGGCTCCGGGATTAGGGATTAGCAGGCAAATACTTGGCTAGGATTCATTATGAGACACAATTGTGCAAATCACCACTGAAGGTCTGGCTTGGACCTGGAGAGTAGACATGCTCATGGCGTGCACAAGGCAAGTTCGTAGCTTGGCGTGTCGAAGGCCCTTGGGCAAGCTGTTAGGATTGTGCATCTCAGTGTTATGGGACTCTGCCTATTTATTGGGCATTTTATCTAGTTTCACATGATTTTTATGTCTTGGACTAGTAGGCCAGTTGTATCAGGCAGTAGGCCAAGTCATATGCACTATAAAAGGGGTCTTCTCAGTGTTCACTTGTTGTAGTCCATTCCCTTGCACATAGTTCAACACCACTCCTGGCTATTGCCATTGTAAAACTTATTGCTATTATAAAAGGTGATCTTGTCCAACTCTCTCCATCTCCTTTGCTCTCTCTCATTGTTGTATTGTTTATGCTTCCGCCTATGCATTCTCCAACATGGTATCATTCGCTTAGGTTCAGGCTGCTCCATCCTTCTGCAAGCTGCTCGCCCTTTTCTATTCTGTTGTGCATTTTGCTTCCATAGCTTCTCCGGCTGCAGATCAGCATATACAGTGGCTGAGTTTTACTGCCTTGCTGCATTTTCTGGTCCAGCCAGCCCTCTTGCTGCTGTAGGCCAGCCCTACAGGCTGTGTTTTGCTCTTAAGAAGCAGGTTGTGGAGTTATTGGCTGCGTTTTCTGTTTCAGCATCAGTTGTGGTGAGCTTCTTGCATGTGGTGCTGACAAACAAGTGGCTGTACATCTTATTCTTCCTCCACGAGTCCCTACCCTTCTGGTAGGAGGTTCCCGGTGTTTTGTAGGATTGTTTTGCTGCTGTCCAGCCTCTGTCTCTCTCAGATTTGAGAGGGGGCTGATTGGTTTTGGAGCCTCGCTTCATTGGAAAGCACTTGAGAGGAGTCTTGGAGAGCTGTGATTTGTGTTCTTTGTTGCTGTGGATATGGCTCCCCCCCCTATACGAACAAGGATGACAAGTTGAAAGGACCCAACTATGCCCATTGGAAGCTTCAAATGCGGATCTGGTTCATCCACAAGGGTTAGTGGGAGATTGTTCAGGGCACTGAGAATAAGCCCGAGCATCCTCAGAACTCTAGGAGGTGGACTCAAGATCAAGAGGATGAATTTCTTGCGGAATTACATGACTGGGAGAATCAAGATTCGAAGGCTCATTTAGTGCTTGTGCAGACCATCACAAAGAAGGTCTCACCGGCCGTGCAAACTATCACTAGTGCTCATCGGGTATGGTCTAAATTGGAGGATCTCTTTGCCCGAGGTTCGTCGATGACGGCAGTTACCTTGCAAGGGAAACTCTACAGTTTGTTATTCCCTGCAGGCAATTCCATGCAATCGTTCCTCATGAAGGCCAAGGTTATATCCGTGACTAGTTACTGGCTATGGGTGCTGCTTTGTCCTCTGCTCAGCTCGCTACACTTATCCTCACCAAGCTTCCCCCATACTATGATGTGATTTCTCGATCTTTGCGGTGCCACGTCACATCCAGTTGGATTTTGATGATCTTAGATCCCTACTCTTGGAGCAAGAGTCCGTTCTCGTTTCACAGGGTGAGTTGAAGGTGTCTCTCAGCAATTCTGACTGGGCACTTTCTACAGTGCAGAAAAAAGGTCGGAGTCACTGCTTCTCGAGGGAAGAGAGGACATCTATCCAAGGATCGTTTGTCCACCAAGAAGAAGGACAAGACCAAGGGCAAGGCTTCCTCTCAGAGAAAGGGCAAAGACACACGACACACGACACACGACAGTGATACAGATTCTTCTAGTACCACTTCTAGGGCTCCCAGGGCGGTTCCGGCTCAAGAGGACCCAGATGGTGTTATACATGCAGTTTCTCCCATGTGCTTCCAGCCAAAGGAGGCTTGTGAGCGAGAGAGGGGACTGATTACAGCTCCACTTACTGGTGCATGGAAATCATGATTCGGAGTTCCAAGCATTAGACATCTGGCAGGACATGGTTATCTTTTGTGTAGCATAGATTATGAATTGGTTCTGTTTTGAGTTCATTGTTCGAGGCTTTTGGGACGTGATGTGTTTTCAATCCACTGTTGGGCACAGTGTGTCCAGCAGCTCATCTATTCTTGGAGTTCACTGCACACTTGTGTGGGAATTTGTAGCCACGCAAGTTCCTTGCTATTCGTGGTGGCATTTTATTTGGAGGAAACAGGTTGACAGATGCTCTCTCCGAGGTCATTCCAATATTTGCGGTGCTGGAGGGTCCATGGTTGCATCTTCATCAACTTATCTTCTTCAGACTCTTGCACACTATGAGCTACAGAGGGGATGTTAGAATTGTGCATCTCAATGCTATGGGACTCTGCCTATTTATTGGGCATTTTATCTATTTTCACATGATTTTTATGTCTTGGACCAGTCAGCCAGTTGTATCAAGCAGTCAGCCAGGTCATATGCACTCTAAAAGGGATCTTCTCATTGTTCACTTGTTGTAGTCCATTCCCTTGCACATAGTTCAACACCACTGCTGGCTATTGCCATTGTAAAGCTTATTGCTGTTATAAAAGGTGATCTTGTCCAACTCTCTCCATCTCCTTTGCTCGCTCTCATTGTTGTACGGTTTATGCTTCCGCATGTGCATTCTCCAACACAAGCTTCGATGGTATGGGACGCTGGAGTTAGACATGTGTCTATGGGATTGTGCAAGAGCCCTAGCCTTGCCTCGGGGGAGATCTATGGATGCTGATCGTGGTTGGGAGGTGAGCTAGCCTACTACCTCATGGTTTGGTTTTGTACTAACTCCGATTTCGGTTGTGATTAGGGCAGATCATGGGAAGGACTTTACAGGTAGGAGATGCTGAAAGTGAGATAAGTATGGTCCGCTCCTAAGAATGGGGGTGGGATAGTGGAATCTCGAATATGTGACAAAAGACCAGGAGACCCATCAAATAATTGACGGTATTGGAGCCGCCCTTATACGGAAAGCATGTAAGGGTATTATATGTAGGCCAACAGCACATCTCGTTGTACACGATCAGCTCTTGTATGGCTCCCATGCCTAAAAAATGCCTCCCATACATAGTAACATGTCCTACATCTTGAGTGTCCATTGCAATCCAATCTCTCCCGGATCCATCTCTCAGAGCATAACAAGATTTTGCTTGAAAATCATGCATCCCAGCTGTCCATGCATTGAAGTCACCCAACTGGTGGATATTCCCATGTTGGGAGAACTCCACAATGTCCACAAACAAAGAGCATGCCCATCCTGCATCAAATCTTGTGCATAGGCTGATGTCTTAGGTGGGAAGTAGCAACAACAAAGTACTTGAAAATAAGCATCACAACTTAGGGCTTGTGAAGTCAATACTATTGAGCTATTCTTGCATCCACCAATGTACTTGAAAAAATACGGAGTACTTGAAAATAAGCGTTGCAACTTTTGAGCTATTCTTGGACCTACCAATGTGTGTGCAAATTTAGACTTGAATCCCACTTAGCAAAAGCCTCCTAACACCACTTGACAACCCCACGGTCATCGGTTGGCAAAGGCATGGAGCACCCATAAAACTTGGGCCCGACGCTATCCTCCCTCAGGGATCCTCGATAATGCGCTCTTGTTTATCTTCCAACCTTACTGTTGGTGGTGGGTGAAATCCTAGCCGTCCCGGTGGCTTCACTTACTCAATGTCATCATCACCGACCGACTCCACATCGTTACTGCCGGATGACTTCATGGAGTTACTGGCCATTGACTCTATATACCTCCGGTGCACACGAAACGTGCGTGTTAACTTGGAGAAAAGCAGTGATAGAAAGGTGACGAGTTATGGGCCAGAAAGAAGTGGAAGGTTAGAGAAAGGATTTTAGGGTGGATGAGAGGACTAAAGTGAAGTTTGCAGCTTCCAATACCATGAGCTTGGAGATGGCGTACATAGATCTTGCACAATGTGTTTGTATTAGCCAACAAGAAGGGAGAGGTTGAATTTATAGGGGTATTGAGTTTTTTTTTTAATAAAAGCATCCATGCTTTAGTTTTGTAGTTTTTAAAAGCTGAAGCTTAAAATTAAGCCCCCTCTCACTTTAGCACCCCAAAAAAAAAAGCTCACTTATGCTTTTTTTAACCATTCTTATCCCTATTTTAATAATCATGCCTCTTTTAGCTTTCCTTCTCCACACGGCCCCTTAGCCCCTTACAACCCTATCTGCACAACCAGAGCATCCTTGCGCATCAAGCTGGCTGCCCAGACCATCTGCCCGACTTGTGCAACCCACCCATACTCCTGCCCGCGCTGCCCAGACTTCTGCCAGCTGCCCAGAGCGCTGCCCACGCACTGCTCTGCTGCATGGCCTATGCGCCCTTTGCCACCAACCTGCGCGCCCTGCGTTTTTCCAACTTTCCAGCCAAGCATGGCCTAGTCGCCATCATGGCTGCACGGCCTGCACTTACTGCTTGAGTTGACCGCCTCCAAGCCCATCATGGGCTGGAGCCTGTGTGAACAGCAACAGCAGCTCTTTGGCTGCTCTTTGGCCGCACTTTGGCCCTAGCCACAAGGGCTGGCTGGGGCTGACTTAGCCACCTTGCCTGGGCCATCCCATTCGCCCCTCTGTCACCTCTTTGCGGACACCACAGCTGTCCCCTTGTTGCCTACAAAGACCACCCATCACCCAGCTGTTCTCTGCTGAGATAACAAGCCTATGGGTACCTTGTCTTATGATTACAACACGCACAAAAATGCAGCCCCAAAGAGTGTCATGATTACCTTCACGCCTTAGACAACACCAAGGTTAAAAAGCTAGGGTTTCATGGGCAAACAACCTGCTGGGTTGCTTTTTCACCTTCTCTCCAATCCTTGTTCAGCTGCATGAGGGGTTTCTCCCTTTCTTGCTTTCACACACATCAATGCAAAGAAACCATGGCTTTCTAGCCAGAATAAAGGGTACTATCTTGTACATCCTCCATGCCTCGGGTCCTAGCACTTGTCAAATCCATGCTCTAATACCAATGTAAGGTCTACACAGACCACGCCCGAGGATCATCTGACCTAGAACCGAAACCCCAACAAGGTTTCGTAGGCCCAACATCGTATGCACCGCATGACTCAATGGCACATGTCCCATGCCATGTGCCAACTGAGAGTATCATCACACTTTCTAGGAGCTGAGTCTGGCAGGCTAGAAGGCATCCCCCAAGAGACACACATATGTGGGGTATGCACAACTGAAGATTCTATTTGCATAGATGCCCACCGTATTATGAGATTCGCAGGAGATTTCAAAGTCATTTCCGATTGGATTCGGTCACTGCAATATGCAGATCAACGATGCTTGGGTATGTACCTACAAGCCCTCTATCGTCCTCGGGACGTCATGCTCAAACAACGCTCATGCAAGCATAACTATGGGATGCCTCTCAGACCTCCATTACATATTTCTTTGAGCTACCTCAGCCTGGGACAGAGAACACCACTCAGACCCCACATGGATAGAGGGATCACACGGGACACCGACATACGAGAGCAAGGATCCTTTGGCTGGCTCTGAGCCCGATCCCTTCTCAGAGCCAGGCATCTCCGCCCTCAGAGATCTGGACCTTCCACTCATCCACCATGACATACTCCGGAGACATGAATCTGTACCACAGGAGGTGGACTTGGTCACAGCTGTGCCCTGTCGCAGAGAAGGAGGGTATATTATTGGATGACCACATCACATGGCTGGTTGGGCTTATCACATTGTCCATGCAGCACTCACATAGTACGTGGGTGTTTCTCGTTGGGTAGCTAGTTCCTTTTTTTTTCCTTTCACATTTGTTGCTGGCATACAGTTACCCGCAGATCACGTGTATTACTTTTGGTCTCATAGACCCTTTGGGTCTTTCGTATATGTTAAAAAAATCATTCTTTGTTTCTTTCTTTCAACCTATTGTCACCAAGTATAACCGCACTTGAGGGTTCCCAAACCATAATTCCCAATTGAAATCCTACATTCTACTCTTCTTCTCTACTCAATCCACTCCTACAATTCGTTCTATTGGAAAAATACTTTCAACCAGTGAAATACATTCCACAAGAAGCACTCTCAATGAAACCAAATCCAGCGACAAAATCTTTTGCACTCCAAATGACCTTCAAACGTTTTCAAGCTCCTCTTTCATGTAATCCTACTCCATACCCCATGGGTTAAACTCCACAGGATATTTTTTCCTTATATAGACTCCAAGATAAGCTATCCAAATCCCACCACCCTATCTGCACACACTCCTACCAATTTATGCTATGCTAATCTCTCAAATTTCACATGCACCTTAAGATTCCTGTTGCCCAACTACCGCTAACTTCACTAGAGGCTTCAACCACAAAGAAACCCAGTACTCTCTCTCCCTCTCTCTCTGGATAGAGCCACCGAGCTATGCAAAAGTCAACGACCTCAACCTAGAGGCCCCCACCCATGCCCGCGACGACTGTCACGTGCATCCTGCACTTGGATGCCACATAGACATATCTGTACAGATTCCAGAAGGTGCAGGATCTAGGATGGTAAACTGGTCCCATGTGAGCCCAGTCCGGGACGAGTCAGCCAGGGATCCATCCTGGTCGTCCGAGGTCAGGTGTGCATTGTCCTGCACATGAGTCCAAGGTCAGGTGTGCACTGTCCTGCACATGAAACAGTGCCAGTCCGCACTGTGAGTCTCCCTCTGGAATGATATCAATGATTCTGTGTATCTGGTATGGTACCGGTCCCCGGATGCCAGTTCATTGTGTAGACAGTTAGGGTTTGCTTATAGAAAGGGGCCAGCCCATAGGGCTACCCCAAGTCTTAGTGTGGGCATGGGGATGGTGTGAAACCACCCCCATGAGGACCAGGAAGGCCCTAGCTGAACCCACCAACCATGGAGAGGCTGTAGGACAGCCCTAGGGGCATGCCAGGGGCAGCCGACAGTACATCAAACATTTATATGGCTGTAGGGCATGTATGGGGCAGCCCATACAGGCTACCCAGCCCACAGACTGCCTGCAGAACAGTGTCCAGCCCCTATAGATTCAGGCGCATGATGCCCAGCCTGCCATGAAGTGATGCGCAGCATTTTCTGTGATTTATTCAGCATTTAATGCTGATTTTCAGTCGTGGACAGAAATCAGTGCTGGCCGACTGCTTATTATTAGTAGTATAAATAGGTGAGCCATAAATCATTTGTGTTATCTCACAATTCACCAAGTGCTCAAGCATACAAGGGCTAGGACAGACAAGAAGTTGCTAAAGCAAAGGGGTGGAGGACTGTAGGTCAAGGGCAGAGATTTCTCAGCCAAGAAAGGTTAAGATTTCTGTATTTTCTTTTCAGATTTACATCATTCTAATAAAGCAAATACACCATTCGCGGTGCCCTATAGAGGGTATTTGGGACCCAATACTGTGTCCTCTCCTCTCTCCCTCTCTCTCTCTTTTTTCTGCACATCTTCATTCAATTTGTGCGTTAATTCCGTCGCAAAAAGTGTGCTGATTTCTGAGCATTGAAGTTACCGATCTTCTCCGAAGCTTCCGCATGTTACAGTGGTATCAGAGCCTACTTCAAGTGCAAAGACTCAGCAAAGAAACCAGAATTTTTTCTCGCTCGTGTGGTTGGTTTTCAGACGTCGGTGGACTACCCCTTTTGGAGTGACTCCTGTCCCTCGAAGGACAGTTGGTTTTATGGCGAGCTTCGACAACGAGAGAGACCAAGAACCATGGGACCAGAGTACACGAGGCAACCTAGCCAGGGCACCAGGCTTGAGTGTTGCAGAGATGTTCCAGCAGATGATGCGAGCAATCGCAGACCAGACGACCAAGTTGGAAGAGCAGAAGGCGCAGATTGAGGCTCTGGAAGAACGTACCCGTTCCCCAGCGTCGCGTTTTCCATCTCCTCCTCCCTCTTCTTCCGTATCCTAGATTCCAGATCCTCGACACAGTGACCCTCTCGCAGGGTCACGACCGCAGCCGAGCTCTTTGCTTGAGTTGCAAATGCGTGCATTGGAGATCCGACAACGAGAAGACGAAGCCATGCGACGCGTGGAACACGAGCGTTACCCAGTAGCATTGGACGCTAGATTGACACCGACAGCGCCCTCGAATCATTTTCCCGAGAAAATGAACTTCAGCAAGTATAATGGTAAACTCGACCCCACAACTCTTTATTCATGGTTGCATCAGTTTGAGGCTTACTTTGCCACAGTTAGAAAGATAGATACTGACAGAGTGATCTTAGCCAGTTGGTACTTGGAAGGTGAGGCCATTCCTTGGTGGACTCAGTGGGCTCATGCCCACACGAGATTAGGTATGGCAGCTTATGTGTGAGACAAGTTTGTCCACAACCTTAAGCAGCGGTTTCTACCGCTCCACTACCTTGAGCGACTCGAAGACGAGTTCAAGGGAGCGCGTCAGAACGCGCAACCAGTCCTTCAATTTGCCAATAGAATTTCGACTTTATGTTTGCAATTAGGCTTATCTGATTCGGACAAGAAAGGGCAATTTTTGTATGGCCTTGACACTCAAATCCAATGGGAGGTGCGTATGTTTAGGCACCTTCGAAGATGCACTCTCGCTTGCGCAGAGTGCAGAAATGAAGCATAATGGTGGCAAGCCCAAGACTTCCCAGCCTACTTCTCCCAAGGCTACTGCCTCGGGGAGCAAAGGCCAGAACCAGAACCAGACGGAGTCTTCCCCAAGACAGAGCCCCGGAGCCTCTGGCTCCAAGAACTCGAATAATGCGTCTAAGCTTACTCCAGACCAAAAAGCGGAGGCAGACAAGGCAGGTGGCAAGTTGAGTGCTGAGGAGCTTTCTCAATACAAGAAGGAGGGTAGATGTTTCTTTTGTCATACAAAAGGACATACTTCTCGCGAGTGCCCTAAGAAGCCTCCAAAGCCCGCCGCCGCTGCCTCCACAGCTTCCGTGGTGAGCTCAGCTCCCACGCACACCCCAGTGGCTGCCCCTAGTTCTTCAAATCCCGGTGCTTCAGTTGGAGCAATTAATAGCCGGGAGCTCGAAGATAAGCAGAAGGAAGCCCATGACCAGGAGTATGAGCGTAACGAATTGCTCAAGTCCTTTGGCTACATAGGTGGCGAGAGAGTCGTCGTCTTGTTTGACAGCGGCAGCATGGAGGATGTGGTCGCGGAACAGGCCGCTAGGCGTGCTCGTTTTGTCCCGACTTCGGTGGACAAACAGGTTGAGGGTTTTAGCACAGGCATGACAACGAGTGTCAAGTATGAAGCTCTAGGTGCTAAGTTAGTTATTCAGGGCATAGAATTTGTGCGTGATTTTATGGTTGCCCCTCTTGTAGGAGCAGTCATAATTTTGGGTATTCAGTGGTTTCACAAGTTTCTTCCAGATGTCAAGTGGAACAAGCACACGTTCCAGATCAATCGGAATGTGTCAAACGCCCCAGTGACCATTAAGTGTGAGCCAGGAATTCCGAACTTTCCGCTCATAAGCCACTTGCAGGCTAAGCGAGCAGTCAGGAAAGGCGCACAGTGTGCGATGATATACATCCACACAGTCCAGACGGTGGCCAGTGCTTCCGAGAAGTACTCAACTCTCCATGAAAAGTTCCAAAAGATTTTTCTTCGGGACAATCTCCCTCCCCAACTCCCCCCGTCTAGACCGGAGGACAACAAGATTGACCTCCTCCCAGGCTCGGAACCCCCGAGCAAGTTTGCGTATCGCCTTTCCAAGGCAATGGAATCGGAGTTGGACCGCCAACTCCAAGAATTATTGCAATCTGGCTTCATCCGCCCCAGCGTGTCGCCATTTGCAGCACCGATCTTATTTGTCAAGAAGAAAGATGGGTCTTCCCGCTTGTGTGTCGATTATCGTGCACTCAACAAGCTGACTATCAAGAGTAGATTCCCGATGCCTCGAACTGATTATATTCTCGAGAGGCTGAATGGAGCAAAGGTGTTCTCGAAACTTGATTCAAAGAGTGGGTACCACCAGGTGCGGATTGTGGAGGGGGACATCCCCAAGACAGCCTTCCGTACGGAACGGGCCCACTATGAATTTGTGGTCATGCCATTTGGCTTGACAAACGCCCTAGCTACTTTCAACCGCATGATGATGCGTGTTTTCCAAGGTTTGATTGGAAAGTGTGTGTTCATATGTCTGGACGACATACTGGTATTTTCAGCTACGGTTGAGCAGCATGATATTGATGTGAAGAAAGTCCTTAAGTTGCTGGAAAGCAACGAGCTCTACGTCAATGAAAAGAAGTCAGAATTTTATCTATTCCAGGTTTAGTACTTGGGATACATAATTAGTGCCGAAGGCATTCGACTTGATCTGGCTAAAGTGGCCGAGATTGTCAATTGGGAAATACCTTAGACAGCCTATGACATCAGATCCTTTGTGGGTATATGCCAGGCATACTCCACCTACATAGACAAGTTTTCTGATCTCTCGACGAATCTCACCGATCTGCTAAAGGGTGTGAAGACAAGAAGGCAAAAGATTCGAATGACTCCACGAGCGTTGGAGGCATTCAAGAACCTCAAGGTGACTTTATCAGAAGCGCCTTGTTTAGCACTTGCCTTGTGGGACGAGCCATTTCAGATGATCACCAATGCGAGTAACATCGCAATTGGAGGTGTATTGCAACAAAATGGTCATCCAGTAGCTTATATGTCTCGTAAGTTACTGCACAGAAAAACTACTCAGTCTATGATCGTGAACTCCTAGTAGTTATACAGGCCTTGAAACATTGGAAACATTTTCTTTATGGCCGTGACTTTGAGGTTCACACTGTCCACCATCATGCATTACGCTGGATTCAGACAATGCCAAGTGCACAGTGGAGTGATCGACAACACCGTTGGAGTCAGATATTCCAGCAATTCGGTGGTATGATTGAGTACCTTCTAGGAAAGGCCAATCCAGTGGCCAATGCTGAAACTCGCGGCGGCAATGCCCGAGGGACTAGGGCCTTTGACACACTTGTTGATACCATCAATGCATATTAAAACATTAAACATGGCCACAGCCTTAACACATATCCATCATCACTTGCATAAAACATAAAGCTGGACAAAACGTCCACAAATGCTGAAAATGGAGCTTGCACGTGTGACACCGCATAGAGGTCGGAATGGGCCGACCCCCCCCCTCTTTGGAGTATTTTATTACCCAAGGAGAATAATATCATGTACAAGCTTTGAGGGCCTTACTCTCCCCATGGGAGATGCCGGATTATCCATATACAAATGCCATAACACAGCCCAACACGAGGCAACCAAGCCGGAACATATGCTATAGAAATGCCGAGCCAATAATATAGTCCATATACCTCCGTGTGGGTACTGATTCTTCCCCAAAAACCACGGGTCTTCATGCAATAGAAAGGGTACAGCAAGTACAACTCTCCATTCAGCCGGTACAGCAAGTACAATGGCTGGTACATCGGGTACAGTGGTTGGTACAATCGGTACGATGGTTGGTACAACCGGTACGGTGGCTGGTACAATAGGTACAGCAAGTACAAAAGGTGATACGGCCGGTACAATGGGTGGTACAGCAATTACAGAAGCTGGTATAGCCAATACAAGGGCTGGTACAACAAGTACAGTGGCTGGTGCAGTCGGTACGGTGGTTGGTACAAGTACAGTAAGTACAAAAGTTGGTACAATCGGTACAATGGGTGGTACAACAAGTACAGAAGCTGGTACAGCCAATACAAGGACTGGTACAGCAAATACAACAAGTACAAATGCTGGTATAACAAGTACAAATGCTGGTATAACAAGTACAATGGCTAGAAATCATAATAAATGATTAAATACCCTTGCCTTCAGTATTTCTTCGCGATGGAAGCCTCCAAAACAGTCCCCAACAGCCGGTATTCTTCATGGGCAGCCTTCAAGTGAGAGAGAAAGAGAGTAGCCATCATTAGGGCAGCCTGTAATGGTGGTAGAGGCTAGTGTGCAGCAAGAGAGCCTCCATTAATGAAGAGAGAGGGCTCCAATTTATAGATTTGGGCCTCCCATGAGCTAAAATGGCAAGAGAAGGCTACAATGACAAGTGGAGAGCCACACAATAGCTGAAGTGACAAGTGTGAGGCCACTTGTCTCACTTTGATCCACTTTCTAACAAGTGTCAAGCCACTTGTCTCACTTTGGTCCACTTTCTTGCCACATGTCCCAATCTAAGACATGGGTCCTTCCATAATCTTTACCTCTAAAAATATCCCAACTGGTAGACATTCTATCATAGGCACTTTGCCAACTCTTGGTATCTGCTCAATTCCAAATGTAATGACGCGAACAGAATTTCCATCGGAGTCGGGCCAAAAATAGCAACTCTCCTAAATTTTAGGAGTGTGGTCCTTTGTATTCTAGGATAATCTCCCATTCCCAAAGCTTGTACTTTCCAAATATTTAAACATCCTCCTGGAGTCCACCAGACCCCTTTCAGACTGGGAAATGTCCAGGCTGGTGACATCCTCCCCAACTTCTTAAAAGTTGTCCGCATCTTTAAGCTTCAAGCCATATATTCAAGATATAATCATGTCCCATCGATTGGGCGAGACGAGACAGTCTCAAAAATCCAATATAACTGAAGAATCCATGTCCCAAAGAAATGGGCGAGACTAAATAAGTCTCCATAATACCAATATGAAAATCATGTCCCAAGATAAATGGGTGAGACAAAAACAGTCCCATAAGTCCAGATATCATAATCATGTCCCAAGATAAATGGGCGAGACAAATCAATGCCATAAGTCCAGATATCATAATCCATGTCCCAAGTAAATGGGCGAGACAAAACAGTCCCATAAGTCCAGATATCATAATCCATGTCCCAAGTAAATGGACGAGACAAAATAAGTCTCCTGCCAACAAGACATCGGTCCACATGACCCTTGGCATAGACATAAGTCTCGTCATGTCCACTTTACCACTTGCACTCCGTGTTGGTACTCTGACCACACACCTTGGATGAGAGGTGGGCTCAAGTAACAAGATAAAACAATCACTCGTCTCGCAGGCATAGATAACCTGGTGTTACATAAGCATTTCTGCTACACATAGTTTATAGGCATTTCGGCCACCAATAGTTTGTAGGCATTTCGGCCACCAACTCACACTACCCTCTCAAGTGCCCATGTTCCCTTCCATCTGCTCTCTATTGTTCCACCCACACATGGTAGAAACAATCTTCAAGAGCGCACGTAGGACAAGAGAACACTACACAGGGTATGTTGTGCTTGTCACTACCCTTTGAAGTGCCCATGTTCCCTTCCATCTGCTCTCTATTGTTCCACTCTTACATAGTAGAAACAATCTTCAAGAGAGCACGTAGGACAAGAGAACACTACACAGGGTATGTGAATCACGAGTTTCATAAGTCCAATGCATCCCAAATAAAGGGAGCCAAAAAGAATAATCCATCCCAGTAAAAGGGAGCCATAAACATAATCCATAAACCTGAGGATGGATCCAAATCCCTAGAAAAGAAGTCCAGGAATCCATAGACCTGTATACCATAACTCTTACCACATACTCCGTGCTAACCACACACCTTGGAGTAGAGGTGGACTTTATCCATAAAAGCATCATATCCATGAGATATCCAAAGATTTCTTCTCTATAAACTCGGAGAGATTCGTCTATAGAAATTGCTTGTGAAGCCCAATATCTATATAAATCTCGTCCAAGAAAGAAATCTCCATGGATATAATCCATCCCAATAAAGGGAGCCATGAAAAGAATTCATCCCATTAAAGGGAGCCATAAACAATGTTTCCCTGAAACCATCTCAAGGCAAACAACAACACCTTTCTCCTTGCATAGCTATACAAGGGTTAGTGAACATCAAAAACATTTCATAGTAAATAGCAAAAGCACCAACTTTGCACACTCAAAAGTATACTTAGCTTTTCTTTGGTCATGAAGCCAAAGAAATCTCGTCCAAGAAAGAAATCTCCATGGATATAATCCATCCCAATAAAGGGAGCCATGAAAAGAATTCATCCCATTAAAGGGAGCCATAAACAATGTTTCCCTGAAACCATCTCAAGGCAAACAACAACACCTTTCTCCTTGCATAGCTATACAAGGGTTAGTGAACATCAAAAACATTTCATAGTAAATAGCAAAAGCACCAACTTTGCACACTCAAAAGTATACTTAGCTTTTCTTTGGTCATGAAGCCAAAAGAAATATCTCCTCACCATATCCTTAAGATATCCCGAGATATATCTCCATATAGCTTGCCTGTAAGCTTGATAATATAATCCACAATATCCATATGGAAAGAGTGCTAAACGTGTGCACATAAAGCCAACTTCACACTTCCACGATAAAATTCTGTGAATTCATAAATCCTTAGATCAACAAGCTGTCTACTGCTCATGCTCTTGCTTCATAAGCTATGAAGCGGCTGGCCATGCTTAACAGCAATGATGGTAAGTGTGGTCCCCACTTGAGATATTTTTTCTTCCTTATTGATAGAAGGAAGCCTCCGCTTCCAAGAAAGCCTATGCTCTGATACCAATGAAACTCGCGGCGGCAGTGCCCAGGGGACTAGGGCCTTTGACACACTTGTTGATACCATCAATGCATATTAAAACATTAAACATGGCCACAGCCTTAACACATATCCATCATCACTTTGCATAAAACATAAAGCTGGACAAAACGTCCACAAATGCTGAAAATGGAGCTTGCACGTGTGACACCGCATAGAGGCCGGAATGGGCGCCGACCCCCCCCCCCCCCCCCCCCCCCTTGGAGTATTTTATTACCCAAGGAGAATAATAACATGTACAAGCTTTGAGAGCCTTACTCTCCCCACGGGAGATGCCGGATTATCCATATACAAATGCCATAACACAGCCCAACACGAAGCAACCAAGCCGGAACATATGCTATAGAAATGCCGAGCCAACAATATAATCCATATACCTCCGTGTGGGTACTGATTCTTCCCCAAAAACCACGGGTCTTCATGCAATAGAAAGGGTACAGCAAGTACAACTCTCCATTCAGCTGGTACAGCAGGTACAATGGCTGGTACAGCGGGTACAGTGGCTGGTACAGCCAGTACGATGGCTGGTACGGCAGGTACAGTAACTACAGAAGCTGGTACAGCCGGTACAATGGGTGGTACAGCAATTACAAAAGCTGGTACAGCCAATACAAGGGCTGGTACATTAGGTACAGTGGCTGGTACAGTCGGTACGGTGGCTGGTACAACAAGTACAAAAGCTGGTACAGCCGGTACAATGGGTGGTACAACAAGTACAAAAGCTGGTACGGCCAGTACAAGGGTTGGTACAGCAAATACATCAAGTACAAATGCTGGTACAACAAGTACAATGGCTAGAAATCATAATAAATGATTAAATACCCTTGCCTTCAGTATTTCTTCGCGATGGAAGCCTCCAAAACAGTCCCCAACAGCCGGTATTCTTCATGGGCAGCCTTCAAGTGAGAGAGAAAGAGAGTAGCCATCATTAGGGCAGCCTGTAATGGTGGTAGAGGCTAGTGTGCAACAAGAGAGCCTCCATTAATGAAGAGAGAGGGCTCCAATTTATAGATTTGGGCCTCCCATGAGCTAAAATGGCAAGAGAAGGCTACAATGACAAGTGGAGAACCACACAATAGCTGAAGTGACAAGTGTGAGGCCACTTGTCTCACTTTGATCCACTTTCTAACAAGTGTCAAGCCACTTGTCTCACTTTGGTCCACTTTCTTGCCACATGTCCCAATCTAAGACATGGGTCCTTCCATAATCTTTACCTCTAAAAATATCCCAACTGGTAGACATTCTGTCATAGGCACTTTGCCAACTCTTGGTATCTGCTCAATTCCAGATGTAATGACGCGAACAAAATTTCCATCGGAGTCGGGCCAAAAATAGCAACTCTCCTAAATTTTAGGAGTGTGGTCCTTTGTATTCTAGGATAATCTCCCATTCCCAAAGCTTGTACTTTCCAAATATTTAAACATCCTCCTGGAGTCCACCAGACCCCTTTCAGACTAGGAAATGTCCAGGCTGGTGACAAATGCTTTGAGCAAGAAGGGACAAGTGACTTCGATTCAGACCACTAGACTCGATCTTGTTGGTACAGGACTAGATGACATGAAGCACACGTAGGTGGATTCCGAGGAATTCGGTACATAGTGGGAACAGGCATTGGATGCCATAGAACCATGCCCCTTGCTGATACGCGATGGTTGGCTTTTCTACAAAGGCCGACTGTTTGTCATGAAGTCGTTCAGGGCAACTCTTCTCCATGATGCCCATTACGCCATTACTCATGGTCATAGGGCATGAATTCAACTCTGGAGAAATTGGAACGGCAATATTATTGGCCAAAGATGAGGCGAGATGTGTTTACATATGTACAACGCTGTGATATTTGTCAAAAGGTGAAAGCTCCTCGTGGAAAGAAGATAGGGTTGTTACAGCCCTTGCCAATTCCTGAGGGTCCTTTCCAAGATATTTCAATGGACTTTGTCACGAATCTGCCTCCCAATCCGAGTAAGCGTAATACGCAGTGCTCAACTATTGTTGATAGATTTAGCAAATTTGTTATGCTTATTCCTTGCAGGGCCAATGTGACCGCCGAGGATGTTGCCCAGTTGTTCATTCGGCATTGGTACCCGATTGGCGGGATTCCTAGGACCATAGTGTCAGACCGAGATGCCAAGTTTTACAAGTCATTTTTGGAGGGCATTGTTTGATAACTTTGGTACTAAATTGAATTTTTCTAATGCATTCCATCCACAGACGGACGGCCAGATAGAGAGATACAACCAATTGGCCTTTGATGTGCTGAAGTGTTATGTCCACGATCAGCAAGGTAAGTGGGGAATCTTATTTACCTTTAGTTCAAGCTGTTTTGAATGATTCTTTTTCTTCAGCTATTAGCAGGCCTCCATATGAGGCAGCATTTGGAAGGACCTTTCCAGTCATTGTTGACGTCTTCAGTACTTGAAGCGAACAGAGTGACGGAGTCTTACCAAGATATTTTTAGAGTCAGTAAAAGATAGATTGGCTAAGCGCAAGAGGCCACACTCGACAGGCAATAAAGACAGAAGGGATATGAAGTTTTCGGAAGGGATTGGGTTTATCTTCGGATTATGAAGCAAAGGTTGAAGCAGGTGGGCAAGCAATGCCCAAAGTTGTCTTTCAAGAGCCTTCGGACCTTTTCCCATCAGGAAGAAGATTAATGAGGTGTCTATGCAGTTAAAGTTACCTCCAAGTTAGACTATGCACGATGTGTTTCACGTCAGTTGGTTAAAGCCATATGCAAGTCCTATCCTTCAGAAGTCAAAGACGAAACGGAACCAGATATTGTTGATGAAGCAAAAGTTATGGTTCCAAAACAGATCCTTCTGCACCGTTTCAAGCATGGCTCAGGCCGAAGACAAAGATAGTTCCTCACGAAGTTTCAAGACCAAGGGACCCACGAAACGGTATGGCTTGACAAAGAGTTTTTCGAAGACTATATCCGGCGTTATTGACGGATTATTTGGAGGCTATGCAGCTTCCATCAAGTTAAGCAGAAGGGGATGTCACATACATCCCGCACTTGGATGCCACTAGACATATCTGTACAGAAGGTGCAGGACTTGGGATGGTAAACTGGTCCCATGTGAGCCCAGTCCGGGACAAGTCAACCAGGGATCCATCCCGGTCGTCCGAGGTCAGGTGTGCATTGTCCTGCACATGAGTCCAAGGTCAGGTGTGCACTGTCCTGCACATGAACAGTGCCAGTCCGCGCTGTAAGCCTCCCTCTGGAATGATGTCAGTGAATTTGTGTATCTGGTATGGTCCCCGGATGCCAGATCATTGTGTAGACAATTAGGGTTTGCTTATAAGAAAGGGGCCAGCCCAATAGGCTACCCCAAGTCTTAGTGTGGGCATGGGGATGGTGTGAACCACCCCCATGAGGACCAGGAAGGCCCTGGTTGAACCCACCAGCCATGGAGAGGTTGTAGGACAGCCCTAGGGGCATGCCAGGGACAGCCGACAGTACATTAAACATTTATATGGCTGTAGGGCACGTATGGGGCAGCCCATACAGGCTGCCCAGCCCACAGACTGCCTGCGGAACAGTGTCCAGCCCCTAAAGATTCAGGCGCATGATGCCAAGCCTGCCATGACGTAATGCGCAGCATTTTCTATGATGTATTCAGCATTTAATGCTGATTTTCACTCATGGACAGAAATCAGTGCTGGCCGCCTGGATATGATGCTGGTCAACTGCTTATTAGAAGTAGTATATATAGGTGAGCCATAAATCAATTTGTGTTATCTCACAATTCACCAAGTGCTCAAGCATACAAGGGCTAGGACAACCAAGAAGTTGCTAAAGCAAAGGGGTGGAGGACTGCAAGTCAAGGGCAGAGATTTCTCAGCCAAGAAAGGTTAAGATTTCTGTATTTTCTTTTCAGATTTACATCATTCTAATAAAGCAAATACACCCATTCATGGTGGGGGCCCTACAGAGGGTATTTGGGACCCAATACCGTGTCCTCTCCTCTCTCCCTCTCTCTCTCTTTTTCTGCACATCTTCATTCAGTTTGTGCGTTAATTCCATTGCGAAAAGTGTGCTGATTTCTGAGCATTGAAGTTACCGATCTTCTCCGAAGCCTCCACATGTTACAGCGACACCGTAGGAGGATCATGGCCATCATCTTGCACCATCACAGGGCTTCCTCACGCCGACCACTTGAGTGCCATATTGCAGTGCCCCATGCAGGATATCTTAGGATGATATGCGAGCCTTATGCTCTTTGTGCATGGATCAGCCCTAGCATCTCAGCTTTAGCATTTTAGCTTTGTCATTTTCTTTCATTTTATTACCATGATGATGTAACATGATTTAACCCTTTTGGTCTCATAGGTCATTTTGGCCTTTTGTATGCATTAATATAACTCTCTCTCTCTCTCTCTCTCTCTCTCTCTCTCTCTCTCTCGGCATGCTAGGGATATATATCCTCTCACCAAACGTGCATCGCCAATTGGTCAGATTGTGCCTATAAAAGTAACCCCGAGGCCATCACAAGAGAAAGAGAGAGAGATGCCCCACATGAGGGGGCGAGGTCTATGAGACCAAGGATATGCTTCACCTAGCCGCATGGAATTGTAATGGGACTTTATCATCCCACCAGATTACTTCTTGAGGACTATTTTTATACATAGATTCATCAGAGCTCCGAAAGGGAGCTACCCAAGGTATCCGGGTATGTATGGGCTAGGGAACGTGTACTAACCCAAGATCAGGATTAAGATCAATCCAAGATTAGGGTTAAGGGCTTAACTAGGGTGTGGGGACTCGAAGGGTTCACACGTGGGCTAAGGGCGCTAGCAAGATGTGGTCTAGATTAGCTCAGAGCTTATAATTAATACTCGAGAGCTAATAATGACTTAAAGCTTATAAATAAAGCACGAAAGTATATAAATATAGCAGGGGCCAATAATAGCTATGTTATTGCTATATAAGTGACCTCAAGGACACTTACGAGTTATTGAGGTATCCACGCGATAGATAGGAAGGCTACAAGGGGGCATGAAAGACCTCATAGCCATGGAGCTACAAGGTGGGTCGTTCGGCCTACTCGTATGGGACGCCAGGTTGGGGCCATCGGTACCAACTTCCAAGCAGGCTCATGGAAATTAGACCTTAGGCTTGGGGGTGGTTTGAGGCTTTGAACCTACGATTTGGGTGGTGAGTCACCACCCACAATCCATCACAGTCAAGCAATGGAGGTATCGAGCGCTCCTAATATATCCATCTTCAGAAACTTTCAAGAAGTGCTCTTTGTAGAACTAGAGTTTTGTGGGGAGCTTAGGTGGGACCAAGTCGTGGCAAATAAGGCAATTGATCTCTTGACGTGAGAGATCTAAGAACGGTGAATCAAGAGGTAATCCATCTGAAGGCCATGTCAATCGAATTGGCTGACCACCCATGAGTACCACGATTTGCTCTGTCCCTCTCGTGTAAGCTGCATGGAGGACTCAAGGGCTTGTCGTGGAAGGCGGTCTACATCCGGTACGTGCACATGACATATGTTGGGATTAAGGTTAGGGTTGTAGCAATGCATAACATAGACACACAGTGCAAAAGTCGTGAACAAGGTCGTGAACAAGGAGACACAGTACTCTATGATAGTTGAGTGTACCACAATGCTAGTACAAACGATTGACCTAGGGTGCAAAAGTCACTTCACACACACACTCCCAAAAGTGAGATAGAGTGTGTTCTTGTGCACGGGATAAAACCTCCTAGCTACGGAAAAAGTGCCCAGGCTAGTCCTAGAATGTTCACACACATGACATAGATGTCTACAAACCCCCCTACAGTGGAGTGATGATGTGAACATGTACAGGCTTATGCCTAATTAATCCCCAAAAGGCAATAAGCTTATAGCTTTGAGGAAAGCTTCAAGCTTTTCACAAGGAAGAGTCTTCATGAGTAAATCTGCCACATTGTCATATGTAGAGACATAAACCAAGCTGATCTCTTCTACATGGAGCCTATCCTTGACATAATGATAATGCACCTCAATGTGCTTTGTATGAGCATGACTAGGTTCCTTGCAACTACCAATGCACTCTAAGAGTCAGTGTCGATACGAGTAGAGAAGGACTGTTGTTCAACACTAAGATCTGCCAAAAGGCGTTTGAGCCATACACACTCAATGGTAGATGTAAATGCTACCCAGTACTCAACTTCATAGCTAGATGTGGCCACTATCGGTTGTTTCTCGCTGAGCCACAATGTGCGTGAACCACCAAGAAAGAAACAAAATCCGTTGGTGGACACATTGGTGTCGTAACATCCTCCCCAATCCGAATCACTGAACCCGTGCACCCCCCGCCCCCGCGTGGGCGAGCGGTGGGATGGAACAATCCAAGGAGCTGGGTGCCCTCTAAGTAGTGGAAAACCTACTTGACAGCTTGCCAATGCCTAGTACCCGAGCAATGCATAAATCTACTCATCTATGAGCATATCCTCCAAAACTTGATTCACCCTCTCCGTTTGCCCATCATATTGAGGATGATCAGAGAAACTCATACTCAGCGTAGTCTCCAATCTCTAGAAAACTAGCTGCCAAAAATGTCCATAAAACTTCCGAGTCCTTATACTGACCATATCAAAAGGCAGTACTTAATCGACTCGTGGTCAATCAACAGAACAAACTTGGTTCCATAACGATAATGTCGCCATGTTTTCATGGCATGTATAACCACCAACTGTATATACCTTTTTCTCCTGAGAGTGTCATCTAACCTGAGTATCGTTAAGCTTCTTGCTTTCAAATGCCACATGTCAACCATCCTGGAATAATGTGGCGCCTATCGCAAAATGACTAGCAACTATCTCGACCATAAATGGTCTACCAGGATCTGGCAAGGCCAATACAAGTACTTCCTTCAACTTAAGCTTGAGAATCAAGCTTCTCGCTCCAAGAAATCAGGCTGTTAGACTTACGTCCTCTTTCCTAAAGGATGTTCGTGAAAGGTACTGTTAACTGTGAATAATCCCTCACTGAATTCTTGAAAAAGACGACGAATTCCAAAAATGCCGAAGTTGCCTTACAAGTTATAGTCCAAGGGACCGGCCAATCTAAAACCTTCTGTATCCCCTCAAGATCTATGCTCATCCCATCTCGAGAAATTCATTTGAAGAACTCACTTTGTAGACATTAATAGAAATTTCTTCTCTCTCTCTCTCTCTCTCTCTCTCTCTCTCTCTCTCTCTCTCTATATATATATATATATATATATATATATATATATATATATATCATTCATTTGCATACATTAACGACTGCCTTAATCATCATTAATAATGCTTCCCCGACATACTGGATGTAACAAGTAGCACCAATAAGACTCCAAGATTCATGCTAGGAAAAACAGATGTTAGTATACTAGATGTAGACATTGAAAATTACCATTTTGTTCATCTCGTATAGGCTCCTCTTTTGCCTTTTGGCTAGCTGATAGAACAACTTCTAGTGGAAGTGGTGCAAATGATGACCAATACTCATGCTTTGGACCTGCAATCTCCGCATGTATGCCTGTATATGTGACACCACCCCATAACCAGCAAAACGGCAGTCAACTAAACCTTCTTAGTAGGCAACATCCTGAAGTACTTGACATGAACAGAGAGAATCTCTTGAACCCCCCCCCCTCCCCGCCCCCCCCCACACACACAGATTTTAAACATGTCTCAAGGATTCAAACCTATACGGCTACTTTGGCAGCTGGGAACCCTACCCAATTAGTAAGTGCCAGCCAACATAGGTTTAAGAAAAAGTTAATTGTGAGCTTTTTCTTCCACACAAATATTTAAACCTTGACCTTCCATACAAATAGCACCTTATGCACATGCTTACTTTTGCAGAATGACACATCAGCACATGGTCAGTTCTCTACTTTAAGCTAAGGTGCTACTTCATACATCTACATTATTGTTTCAGTTTACTAGGTTGAGAAAGGCTACTACTCAAACGCTGCTGATCTTTTTACCCAAAAAATGTGTAATGAAATGCCCTTTGAATTGTGATAGCAGATTCTATCTAAATCGTGAGAACGTATTCTCTTGTATGTGTATGATACATGATAATTTCTTCTTCATCAGACAGACATCAGTAGATGCCATCTATGTGCACAAAGATCTTAAAGCAGACCTCAGAAATACCAAGGCGACGATCTTTCTTACCTCCACAGTGATAATGAGCAGGCATAAAAAGAGGAACCAATAAACGTGGCGGACTCCTACACATACCTGGGGGGTAGTTTTTTCCAGCCAATGCATTACCATAAGGTTGTTAAAGCTCACCTAAAGAAGGCGAAAACCTTGGCAGGGTATTAGATGACTCCTCTCTCAAGGCATTTAGATGGACAAATTATTAGCTTTCCAGAACAATCTTTATGTCCCCAACCTCCACGGTTCACCTCCATAAATAGGAACTGAACCGGATTATCCGCATGCACATCCTCCAACTTTCTTCTGAACATTGATTGAGCCAATCTACTGTGCTAGGGTTCAAATCTAGGACCTGCACGTCCCCAGTCCCAGTTCTTACCACTCCGACTAGAGCCTGCTAGCTAGGAGATGGATTTCAACCAAGCGGCTCAGAATATCAAATGCATTACTACACGTTCATTATTGATCTGGTGCAAATGAGAGGGCAAAGAAATACCATATCTCACACACAAGCCCCAATATCGGGCAAGCCAACAGCGCTTCAAAACTACTTCCTCCTGTCAACACGTGTAAGAGTTCAATAATTTTAGCATGGTGTCAGGGTAAACAGGTCACAGGGCCACAATTATTGCAGTTAGATGAGAGCAGGATCTCCCATAAGACTGAAAATGGCAAGGAAAGTAGTCTGACCATTTCTTCCTGTGTCAGTATCATTCTTTGTGTCATGGTGCGTAAAGAACGTGTTTCTCCTCCTGCATTTCGCGCTTGTTCAATTGCAGCAGCTGCCTCATCTCTACCAGCCTGTAACAGCATCATGATGCCCAATAATACTGACAAAAGATTTTTGCTGAATGATTTACTGCTTATTACATCTCACTAAAGTTGAAAATAACCTCAACTTCCAAACGAAGCGCAGCTATTTCATCATCCCTGGCATCCTTTGTTTCCTTTGCAGCCTTGAGAGCAGCCTGAACATGATGAGAAAAAGTACGTTGTTGGTAGTACTCTTTATTACTAATGATTATGAGCAGTAGTCCTACATGCAAGCATCTATACACACACACACACACACACACACACATACACAAATATACATTACATACATACATGCAAGCATGCATACATATATACATACACACACATACATGTATGTATATATATATATGTATCTATGTGCATACATACACACATGTTTATACATGTGTGTACACAAACTTTCTTTTTGTAAAAACCACTGTTTCTATTATGTCAAATGTACAGAGAGAGACCCTGTCAAAGCAACAGAGGTCTCACAGATGCAGTAAGAAAACTAAAAAACAGTGGAAAAAAAAATCCAGATGAGACTGGACTGATCTAACTGTTGTAGCTGATAGCAATCACGTAGAGATTGTCACAAACGATCGACCGAAATACTGACAATTGAGGTCGACTGGAAAACCAGTCGATTGCAAGCAATCCAACTGTCCAGAGAGCCCAAAATCACATCCACATGCACAAATCTCTCTCTCTCTCTCTCTCTCTCTCTCTCTCTCACACACACACACACACACACATATATCTCCGTGTTAACTGCATCAACCCCATAGAAGATCTCTGCCATTCAGCATACTACTCCTTGCCATCTCAACAATAGCATGATTCTTGCGCTAAGCAGCACCATTTTGCTGCAGGGTGTGAGCGGTAGTGAGCTAACGCTTTATGCCTCTTTCCTTGCAGAAACCTAAGAGCTGTCATCAAGCATGAATTCTCCTTCTCGGTCTATCCTAAACTACTTCAATCTCATTTCTGGCTCAGTTTCAATCAATGCTAGCCATTCCTTGAACTTTCCAAAAGCTTGAGACTTTGCCTTAAGAAAATACACCCAAATCTTCCTACTATAGTCATCAAAACTAACGTGGAAAAAAAAGAACGAACCTGCAAATGCAATTGTACTCATCAATCCATAGAGATCAATGTGTACTAGCTGAAGAGGACCCTTGGCCTAAAAACTAGCCTCTTGCCGAAATGGTTTTCAGTGTTGCTTACCCATCATACAAGCTTCACATACATCCGGATTTTCAAAAATTGATGGTAAATGTCGTACGCCGTGACCCCATTGTGAGCCCTCAGTCCAAGGACAGTCAGGCACGAACTACATAGGTGAGTCTCTAAGCTTTAAAGGTCAGTCAGTTGTCAGTCCTCTTAACCCACTTGGAGAAAGCATCATTCAAGAGCATGTATGTGTCAACCTTAGCAGTAGTTGCATACGAAGCATTTTTGGTGCATTCACATTGAAGGAGGCCAGCCCCAAGGCAGCCAAGGCCTTTGGCTCACATTCGGGTAGCAGCCGACAGGCATTGCTACAGCACCCGACCTGCAACCGACAGGGAATTCAGCCTCCGACCAGCATCAAAAGGACAGCCGACTGGTTGTGCAATACCCGACCAGCATTTAATGCTAGTTAGCAAGTCGTGAGGGTACTTTCAGCAGCCGACTAGGTTTTTCCCGGTCGTGGAGGCTTCATGCATCAGCCGACAGCCTCTTGAGGCAGCCGACTGCTGTTTGAGAGGGTATAAAAAGCATGGCCTTATTCCCCCAATGCCATATTCAGGTATTCAGCAGAAAACGACTTCAGTTTGCAGCATCCTACGCATCTCCAGGCAACAAGGAGGATTCCCTTACATCTCAGCCAGCATATGTGCAGTCCTTCAGTCATCTGGACTTGCATCAGTGGCCAAGGAGAGTCTTCAGCAGAGCCTTGGGATAGCTGGATACTCCGCCGACATTTGGGCCTCCTTGTCCTTGCGTTGGGCATTCATATCATTTGTACAGCATTTCTCCAAAGAATAATATAAGCAAATACTCCTACTTGCAAGGGGGGGGGGGGGGGGGGTATTGGGACCCAAAACGGTGTCGTCTTCTACATTCTACATTCTCTACTCTCTCCCTATTCTCTAAAGTTGATGCTACATATTCTCACCACGTAAAGGTATAAAGAATGCCCTGTTGCGCGTTATTGCGATCAACCTCGGTGCATGTAACAAGAGACGCAACCAAGTGAGCATGTTTATCGCATGAACCAAGCAGGAGGACATGGACAGATTTGGGACCGGCGAGTTTCTCAATTGCCGATCTCCATCCAAGATTATACAAAAGCCCTAGATTTCTTGATCATGGATCTAGACAGGGTTGATGTCATTATAGGGAAGGAATGGTTTTACAGCCATGATGTTCATGTAGATTGGAAGGGTAATCCTTTGTCCTTTGTTATGGAGCTTACCAAGTGTGTGTGTGTGTGTGCGCAAATGCGCGTGCGACCAGTGTACACATGCATGTACGCAAGCCTCAATGCATGAGATGAAGAAGTAAAGTTCTTATCAACATGAAAAACCCAATTCCTTAAGAGAATTTTAGATTTTGAAATAAAAGCCCTTAAAATTCATGCTAGCAACAGAACAACTTGTAATTAACATGGCAACATTTGACATCTTTATACCTCACGTTGCTTGAGGGCTGCTTCTTTTCTGCAAATTAAGCAACCTCATGGTGTCATTCTAACTATGTAATAAATTTGATAGAGAACACAATTTCGATTAAAAACATGCCACTAGAGAATAGTACCTGCTTATCAGCCGTGCCTCTAATGAGATGCCTTCTCCAAGGGATGCAACCTTTTTTAAAAAAACAAACGACATTAAATAGAATCTCCTAAGCTTTAAAAAATCAAAGCCTGCCAGCTTAGAAGCCTATCTAAAAGTCATCACTATGCTAACGTCTTTAACTCCCTAGGTAAATACAAACATACATATGATACATGCATGCATGTGTACATCACATACATTAAATGCATGCATACAAATGTACATTACATACGTAATATATACATATATAAATGGTACGTAAGTAAGTACATACATACTACCAAGCCCGAGCAGTAGCACTAAATACATATATAAATGGTACGTAAGTACATACATACTACCAAGCCCGAGCAGTATACGTCTTTTACTCGATAAGTAATATATTGAATGAAAAAGTTTTGGCTTATCATACCTGCTTCTCTAGCTCTTTTGCTCTAGCCTCCCCTTCTTTCCACTTGTCTTCCGCAATACGCAGCTAGACCATAAAGCAGCCAAATGGGCATTCAGAAAACTTCCAGGACAAGAAAAAGAACGATTTTTACTGCCATCAAAATATCATTTACTGTCTGCAAGAACATGCATTATTGTTGGATTCATTCCTCAACATCACAATCCTTCTGAATGAATCAGAATGTTTCCATGCACACCTGATTGATAAGGTCTTCCTTCTCCTCTTCAAGTTGGTCAATCTGTAACAAGGCTGTATTCAATTAATACAGTCCATAGACTTGAAGATAAAAATACAGTTAAAAGACAGTGCATGTGAAATATACATGGTGTTTCATATTATAATGCAAAATATTTTATAATATTACATAAATAACTACTAAAGATGGAATTCGTTATTATTAAATACATATATTTTTTCGAAAGAGGGAGAGAGAGAAAGAAAAAGAATTTTACTAACACCTCCTGAAGACCCTATGGGTCTATGAGACTGAAAAGTTAATCAGCTCCATGTGTAACTAAATACGTAAGATGGAAAAAGGAAGTCCTTGGCCCATATCCTTAATGTTTGAAACAGTTTCTGTCCTTAGGTTCATTTTTTAAAACATATGCATACACAAGGTGTCCCCTAACTGAGCAGTGAGGATCATAGATTTAATATATTTCAAGTCAAGGACCTAGAAGCGTAATTCATGCCTATGTCTTGTTCATTTTAAAAATCTACTCTCAAGGATTCTAATTTCAATTGTTTGGGATTTGGTGCTCACGCACCCTTTTCACTTCCTGCACTAATCTTCCCAAGCTAGTCAAGGAAAGTACAACGCCCAAGCAAAGACCTTGCAGCAGCCACCGTTTTGCCAGAAGCCAACCCATGAGAAGAAATATGCCACGTGGGACCCTCATGCAAAAGCATTTTACCCACAACCTGAGCCTAGTTGGATCCTTGTCAAAATGTTAGAAGCTCAAGGCAGCCTAGTTGGATCCTTGTCAAAATGTTAGAAGCTCAAGGCTTCTTACAATGGAAACCCTTTTGTTTGGGTCCCAATAAAAACATGGAAACAAAATATGTACATACAAAATATCCACACACACACTTTTTTTTTACACATATACTTACATACATACACACAAAAATAGCCCCACACAAAGATATATGTGGATATGTATATTATGTGTGTACTTTTTTTATTCATATTATTAAAAAAATGTATATTATGTTTATATATAAATATCTTGATGGATTATAATGACCATGAGATCCATACACCAACCTTGTCATGGAGTGAAGCAGTCTCTCGTTTATCATCTTGTAAAGGGTTGGAGAATCTGTTCACCTTGTACATCAGATTAAAGCTTTAAAAAAATGTGGTGAAGCCCTCTTAAGGTATGATTAATAGCACATTTGTTTGCGAACTTAAAAGAGAAAAAACCGGCAAACGTTCACAAGTATAATATACCAAAGAGGCCATTAGTATAAGCATTACCTTCCAAATCTGGATACATCAATATCAGGAGGTGCTTGTGTTGTGATCAAAGGTGCGGGCGGCCTAGTCCTGCTGGAGGGAACGGGAGCTTGCATTGAGACTGGAGTTGAAGGCCTTGCTACAATAGAGCGCCCAGTGGAGGTAGACCGCAAAGAACCTGAAGAGTTCTCGGTTGAGTTTCTTCCCAACTGCTTTGTTACACATGAAAAATAATTAGGTAAGCAAATTATCGTCAAGGATAAACAAAATGTATTAAAGCTTTTGGGTCGGGGGGGGGGGGGGGGGGGGGGGGGGGGAGGATGTAAGGATCACAACAGAAGGGCTAGGGGAAGACCAGGGAGCCAAGCGGGGGCTGGGGGGGGAGAAGGGGAAGGGGAAGGGAGGGAAGTGGGACCACCTACATTGGAACCTCAGGAACGAACCGAAGACTGAGAACCTGAAACTGGCATCTCCTGGATGCCACCGACCTCCAGATCTGGAGGTAAATGCTCATAACGGTTACCCGTAGGCACCCCATTACCTCAGAGGCCTGCCTGCCTGATACTCCAGTTGACGGCACTCCTGCTAGGGCTGGCGGGGGCGTCTGCGTGGCTGACATGCTGGCTGCCATGGGCCAGCATCCCCCCCCCTCGTCTCGAAGTCGGGTTGCCCGGCCGCCTTCTCTCCGAGAGGAAAAGGAGATGGGTGCTGAATTTCTGTATCCTTTTCCCTCACCAGGGGAACCAGAAGTGGGGCCACCAGTATGTATGTATGTATATATGTATGTATGTATGCCTTCACCGGGGGAACCAGAGGTAGGGCCACCGGTATGTATGTATGTATATGTATATGTATAAATGTATGCACGGAGTAGACTCGTGGGCCTGGAGTCCACGTCTGACGAGCTCTCCCTCAAACAGATCCCAAAAGTTGCTTACATAGGCCTCCTATGAACCAAGCACTATATTTAGCCATGCCTCATGAATACCACTAACCTCCCCCCACGTCTAATGAGCTCTCCCTCAAACAGACCCCAAAAGCCACTTATATAGGCATCCTATAAACCAAGAGCTACATTTAGCCATGTCTCCTAACTCTTGATCTCTGGTTGACCTAACCCAAGGTTAGACCTGTTAACCCTACTAGAGCCTTGGGATGTAACATCCGTGGTCACATATGCAATGTAGAAGATTTGATGAAGATCCAACACATTGTTTGAACTTGTTTTCATGATCAAGTTGTATCTTGGATCGCTCCAAGCGTGTACAAATTCATTACTTCTTTTGGTAATAAAATACTTTAAGAGGAGGAGGAGGAAGAAGAAAACAAGGGGGACGAGAGAGGGAGGGGGAGGGGGGGGCGGGGGTGGGTTTTGCACAGGGTCGGCCCATCTTCGACCCCTAGTGTGGTGTTAATGGTTTTGGCGATTTGTGCTATTTCATTTGCAGTTAGTTGCGTGATCTAATCTTGTTTTTCATTAAGTGCCCCGAGATCTACACTCCCATTACGAAAATGGGCACCCTTTACTGAATGGAATGTGGAAACAAGAGAGTGGACATGCGGCCTCCCAAATGTCCAGACCAAAAGACGCAAGTCCGTTGGGAATTACTCAATCTCTAGCAGATGGAATCAAGCTTCTTTTAAAGGAAGACATTATTCCAGCCAGGGGCAGGGGCAACACTTGGTTATTCAATATTGGACCAGCCATGGTAGTCACCAGTTTTCATAAGTCATTTGGTAATACCTTTTGGTCAACATATTATTCTATCTGATCTGAGTATAGGTGCTTCTTTTTGGATCGCTATCCCAAGCATTGTACCCCTAGGTCTTCTCATGGCAGGGTATGGCTCAAATAATAAATATTCTTTTCTGGGTGGTCTTAGAGCCGCTGCCCAATCTATCAGTTACGAAATACCCCTGGCTTTATGGAGGTTTTCAAAAAGGGATCCAAGTGTTTGGAATCAATCCAAAATGTTTTTTGAATTGGCTGAAACCTCCAGTATCTACTTCAATTTTAAGCGGTTGCCCACCACCACTTGGCACAAGCATGTGACAAAGATTGGTGAGCTGCATGAGAAGAGTTGACCAAGCTTCTACGCCCCCTCCTCTCACTGTTTTAAAAAGCGAATCCTGCAACACCATCATTTTTGCCAAGCAATCCTCTTCCTCTCCATCGTTTCCTCTCTTCCTCCATCGTTTTGGTTTCTCCTACACAAAGGCGGCTATACAACCTCATAGAGGGTTGATTTTCATGTTGTAAACTTGTATGTCCATCTTCAAGCCTACTTGTTGATGCCCAAGGTCCATGTGCTACTGCCCGGCTGTTTTGGCTAGAGAGCTGCACTACCAGTTTGGGGCTGCCCACACCTGTGCATAAACTGCAATCTCTGACTCGGGGATGATTTTGGGCTACCCGGGAGGTCTTCTCAGCTGATCTGCTCTCTTCCTGCCCAGATGTCTTCTACAGCAAATCAAAAGATTTTCCCAGCTTTTAGGCTTGGAGCAGTGATGGCCAGGAGCTGTCCAAGTGATGTGGGCAGATTTGGGGCTATTTCGATCTTTGTCCAAGCACAAGAACGGAACACAAAGCTGCACATAATCTCTACCAAGGCTTGATGAAGATTAACAACCAGCAGTTTGGTTGATTGGCTGCTCAGTAAGTCTTTTGGTTGCCTTCCAAGGCACTTGACGAGGGAATTGAGAAGTCATGATCATCTTCATTAGCAATCATCATTGGTTTTGTTACATGTCGAGTATTGATGAGATTCCCTAGGGGAAGCTGCACAATTGGGAGTCTAGAGGGCTTAACCAGCATTTGAGGTGGCCAATGTGAAGACGGGAGGCTTAGAGAATGCATAAAGGCATTAATTGAATGGCATTTCATGAAAGGCCCAAAAGGGGGTTAAAGCCTTATAGTAAAATATGGCCAAATGGCAAATGCTGAGCAATGGGGTGTGTGGCCTCGCATGTGAAGGAAGCCACAATTGAATAAAATACTTATTAAGGCTTCAAGATAGTCGCACAACATTAGATGCCATACCATGGTTGGGTGGATAATGGAAACAAGCACTTTGTGTGTGTAATTAGAGTTGTTCCTGTTTATAAGTTTATGCTTAAATCAACTGACAGCCTTCTAATTGCTGAAGTTAGGATTTCATGGCTGCATGGCCACAAGGAAAGGGCCAGTGAACAGGTATGAGAAGTTAAAGATTATAATAGGTTGGATTCTGCATCACCTGTTTTCATTCGCACATTTTGATCGGCAACTCAGTGATAGTGTACTACAAATACTCCTTTTGGTAATAAAATACATAGAGAAGGTGGGCGTGTGTTGGCCCATCTTCAGCCCTCTGTGTGGCAATGATGGTCTTGGCTTATTCTTGGCACATTGTAGTGCCATGTTCATGGTTTTGGATTGTTTTAAGTGTGGCAAAATTTTGTGGTCATTTAAATCCGCACTCCGTGTTACAAGAGAGAGCAATGTACACATCCCCCAATAGCCCAAGAAATGAATTCCAATTTCTCTTGCAAAATTGGGCATGTCCAATACTGGGCAAAAAAAAGGCACACATTTACAGAAAGTTATCTGCAGGAATCTGCCCACGAAATGCAAAAGTAAGCAATTGTGAGAAACACCCAAATCTATGCACACAATTCTTTAAAAAAAGCAATCGAAATGCTTGCAAAGCTAACAGCCCCAAACTATTTGCAAGAAAGCTTGTACCTTGATGTGCCAAATCCCTTCGCCACTCATTCCAAAACCAATGACTATCCCATTTTGTGCAACTATGCCAACGATGCTGGAGGTGAATCATCCCCTGAATTGGGGATTGCCTGTGTGTGAGTGAGGCACTAGATTTATCCCACATGGCAGCCCTGTGGGAGGTGAAAGGACATATATAGCCTTGTAGTGCCCTGCATATCTTCACTCCTCCTGGGCCCAGCCCTACGCAGGGAAAGAAGGGAGGGTGGTGTGGAGGTGGGATCTCCACAATCGTCCACCCCTCCAGGGTTGCCTGTGCATCATGTTGCCTCCTGGCTGTGTGCTGGGTGCTGATCCCACTACACGTCTCCAGCACTTTTGGGTTACCAAAATGGTACCAGAGCTAGAATCTACTAGGATCCCAGGGCCGCTCCACTCATTGCTCGATTGGAGAAGGTTGTTGGAAGCAAATTGGGCTAGACTGAGAATTGCTTGTGGTGTAAGCAAGGCACTCAGTCTGATCCCACATATGAATGCCATGTGGAATGGGAAATAGCATATATATTTTTGTGGCGCCCCTCATTTTTTCACTCACCCCAGGACCCAGCCCTTCTGTAGGTAAGGAAGGGAGGGTGACGGTAGGGTCTCCACAGCATTCCACCCCTCCCGTATTGCCTGGCATCTCCAGCTTCCTGGGTTCCCAAGAAGCAATGTCACATCATGAACCATGTGCCCTTTCCCCTTCCTTTCCCACTTACATGCTCTCATACTGACAAAACTTGATCAATGTCTGTGTTCCAACAGTGTGCATACATCATGTCAACCTTGTGGCTTTTCAAATCTTCAAGTGGACTACACTCATGGGCTTCTTCAGCAAGTTGCAAGTTGTGCAACCAAAACTTCCTTCTTAATGGCTTCTTTTTCTTCTTTGTTGCGCAGATTCTGTTTTCTGAACCTTTGGCCCCTACCTGTTATTGACAAGTATTTCATCCTGCTTTCTCCTAAGTGCTAGATTCTTGAAATCTCTGTTCTTTGCTGCAACTCTTCACAACCACCACCTGCAATGTAGCTGCAGTTCCAGCAGTCTCTGCTGCTTATAGTTGCTGTCCACGCTTTCCTGATCAAGAGGAGCCCATCTATTATTACTAGTACATCCATGCTACTGGTGTCACCTGAAAAAGACTCCAAATTGTCTAAGCAGTTTGGCCCCATAAAAATACTGTTGCTAGTGGTGGTGGAATCATTCTTTCAAGCAATATCAAATTCATGATTCCGATCAGCAATGCACCATACAGAAGCCATACAAGATACGAATCCTTGGCAAAGGCATAAAATCCTAGGAAACACCGAATCCAAGGCGTTCTCAATGAATCGACAGCAAATATTATTCTATGAGGGGCTATGTGCATGTATGCCATCCGTACCTGAGGTGATGGAGATCGAGTGGAGGTTGCAAATTTGTTGGGAAAGGCAAAGGGGGTGTCATCTTCATCTTCATCTTCGTTGGACTGAGACGCCATAGCCTGGGCAAGGCGTTGTGCTGCTGCCCTGGCTGTGTAGTTCTGGTTTCTCCGGCCCGATCCTGCGCTAACCCCTGCAGAGCCCGAGCGCACATGGCGTGCAGCAGGCTGCGTAGGCGAATCACCGCTACTGCTGCTGTTGTTGCTTCTCTGCCTCGCCATGAGAGGGCTGCTATAGCGGTCTCGATCCATCCCCTTCTTCCACGAGTTCAAATCGCAGACGGCTTCGCCACTGATCGGGGCACCTTAGCTTCTGCCATAGCCTGCATCACCCTGTAGCCATTTCTACAACCCAAAACCCTAGGTCACTATACTTGACAGATTGATAACCTAACCTGGTTCAATGCAAGTAGATCGGATGGAAAGTCTACACGGTTGTGTACACGAGATCAGTTGAAAACCCTTAATTGATTAGTCAATTCGGATGAAAACCTGAAATGTGCTGTGAGGTCGCTGCACAGAGATCGGTAGAAACCCTAAAACCCCTTCAGCTTACCGTGTGGATATGCAATCAGGAAGACGTTTAGAGCCTAGCGTACCAGCTAGCAATTTAAATCAACAAGCGTGTACACATTACACACGTCCACCCTTCCAAGGTTGTGGAAAACCATGCATCGAAAACCATCCGTCGGGCGCACTGCACGAATGATGGGAGTCCCCTCTTGCAAAAGGGTGGAGATTTTGAAGCTTGAAAGGATAGTTTAACTTGGTACGTTATATGCTTCAAGAAGGACGATGGAGCTACTACTTTAATGGTTTTGTTTTAGTCTATGTATGTTTATGTATATTGGAAACCAACCAATCGTTTTTGTAAGTGAGTGTTGTTGTTGCGTTTTTTACTTTGTCATCGATGTTTCTTATGACTTTTTAGCAAAATACATTTTTTGTGTGCTTGTGCATCCCTACCACCTGGCTTGTTCCATTGTGTGGGAGGTGCAGAGGCAGATACAATAGTTACATCTAAAAAGTGCATGTACTATCTTGTGCTATCCAAAGCTGACATAGACCGAATGGCTCATTAAAGTACATGTACTATCCAAAGCAGACATAGACCAAATGGCTCATTCAATAAAAGATACGGACCTCCACCTCTTCTTGCATGTGCATTGTCTAGTACTTCACCCTTGATGGCTTCTTATCACATTGGGAATAGTCGTACAATGCAGCTCGTAAGAGCTAGCCAGTGGTCCGGATAAGAACCACTAAAGTCTCACGCATTAACGAGCACATCAGCGAACAAAAGTATCAAGAACACCAAACAAAAACAAAGTACAGAGGCCAACTTAAGGATAAATACATACGGTGCTAATCCTCATTGCTTGCTTGAAGATGCTTGCTTAGATACGTTTGATTGTAGGATCTCTCTTGCATGAGCTTCTCCTCTCTATCCACCTCTTATGTGATTGATCCATAGTGTAGGCAACCTTCTCTTCACCTCCATCAAGGTGATTGAAGCCCTACCTTCACCCCCTTCGCATTCATGTGTGACAACAGAGTGAGGATGTATCAGACACGCTAATGTACCCACATCGGGAAGTTACATTTCAATTCTAAGAAGGTAAGACCAAAAACAACACTTGTTTTGGTAAAAGGCTACTATAAGCTCTGAACTTAAATATATTTGGCACAGCCAATGAGGACTAGCCTAGGCTTAGCTCAAATTTTTTGGTCCATTTCAAGCTATTGGAATCACCCAATTTTGCATGGTGTTGATTAGGAGGGCACACTCTAAAAAACATATGGTTTTGGAGCTTTGGATGTGATAGTTTTGTTGTTTTTGAATTTGTTTTGAAGCTTGTGTAAATTAGGTCATTTTACTTGCAAAAACCCTTATTTCTTTGTTGATCTACATGATTTTGAAGCCCACAAGACTTTGATTTTGTTGCATTGAATCAAGAATTAGCTTGCCATTTGTGATTAGAAGTGCAGTCCACTCAAAAAACATAAGCTTTGAGCACCACTTAGTGTGAGAAAGTTGGACTTGTGTTCATGCATTTCATAATTTTCATGCATTGTTGAAATTGGTAGCTTAAAAGCATCTAAAGTCAACCATAGTCAACCATAGTCAATCAAAAAACACACAATCACTAGCATGAACACTATTAAGAACCTTAATCACTAGCATGAACACTATTAAGAACCTTAATCACCCATTCAAGTCCAGGAAACCACACTATTAAGAACCTTAATCACCCCATTTAAGTCCAAAAAATGTTAAAATTACTAATATGGGATTGATCATGGTGATTAGTGACATAGATTAAGCATAAACTATGGTGGGCTAAACCACACCAAGAAAGC
Organism: Cibotium barometz; assembly: GCF_041138505.1. Classification (NCBI taxonomy): domain Eukaryota; kingdom Viridiplantae; phylum Streptophyta; class Polypodiopsida; order Cyatheales; family Cibotiaceae; genus Cibotium; species Cibotium barometz. Next base: position 25,421,051 of record NC_141055.1, on the reverse strand, counting down.
CATTACGAGAGAGAGAGAGAGAGAGAGAGAGAGAGAGAGAGAGAGAGAGAGAGAGTAGCACACTCAACAATACTCTTTGCATATGTTGTATACCATACAAAGAGAGGCTTCTAATATAGATAGCCATTGACCAGATCTCCTTTACACATCAGCATGCCATGCGGAAACTCCTTTTCTACATTCTTTTATGTGGCTCTCACCATTCACACAATATCTTATGTGGCATTCTTATCTTTCCACAATATCTTGCACCTCTAGGGTCCATTCACACACTCAACCAAATAACCCAAGCTTTAATTTACATTGCACATTTCAACACCCCTCCTCAATGTAAACTTAGGTGTGTGAACTAACCATCTCTCAATTTGATCAACTCATCTCTCACCCCCACCAACAATTTAGCATTGCCAATCTCAACACTCCCCCTCAATGCAAATTGGAGTGTTCAACAAGTGTGTGTGCATGTATCTAGCCAGCCTAGACACCTCAAGTCCGTTTTGAGCACCATTTTGCTTGGGCGGAACCACTGAAGTGCTTTTAAGACACCCATGTACTCGAGAAAAGAAACCAACCCATATGCACCCAATTTGTGCAAAACTTACACACACCACAAATTCACCCTTTTCAAGCACCTGTAGGCTTGGGCAGGGGACCCTCATATTAACATCATTCACCATGGCCTTTAGCATAAGCCAATATTTGCCTATGATTTTTGGGTACTATAGAGAGATGATTGCAAGTAAGCATACATGTTTTTAAAAGAACATGTGAATGGGGTCTTAATACATGAGTGGTGTGAATGGAATTTTCTTTTAACCTTAGGGTTTCGATTCTATCCTCCTTATCTTATTCTCTTCAAAGATAACGTGAGCTTTCTCTTCCTGCCTTACGATGGTGGAGGTTGCCCTTTGCCTCTCTCTTTCTACATGGGCCGTGGTGGTGGGTGGCCCTTATCCTCCCACTTCTATGCATCTCTCTCTTCCAATACTGATCGTGGCTCTTATCCGCTTAAAAACTCTCTTGATTTACTTTTTTATAGAGGAAGTGTCAGATTTTCCAATGTCTATTTTCTTGTTGTAGGGTATTTTAGAAGTCAATGCACTATGTTATTACAAGGACATGTATTGAGCATAGTCATTGTTAACCCCATTTTGAGGTTAACTTAGCATCTCTCCATTACATATGAGTGACATCATAATAAGTATCATGAAACAACACTATAAATGTTGTAATTATGAGAAAAGCTAGCCATGCCCAAGCCTATGTATCTTGTAGTCATTTAGTTTATCTATTTTTAAGTTTTAAGCACCCAAGTGTGAATAAAGGCCAGTTGTATAAATAACAAATTATCATAATGAAAAGACACAATCCCCCTTTGTGCCAATTGAGTTGAGTCTTATCTCCTTACTCTCTTATGGTGTGTGAGAGATAGAGAGTTGAGAGGAGAGAGTACTTCAATGCTCCTCTTATGCTTGTGTTCATGATGTTAATTTTAATGAGAACTCACAGAGGAGGTATTGCTAGGAGTATTTGGTCCTAAGTCTAGAAACAAGGATGTAGGCTACAAAAAGCATTATACTCCTTAATTTAGATACCTATGGTAGTAGTGAATTGATACATACTTGTAACTATTGATTTATGAGGAAGTCCTTTATATGCACACTTTATGTACTCCCTAATTAGTAAAGGTAAAAAATCATCATCCTTTACGTGGATCACTTCATCTTCATGGGGAACCACCATGAAGGGAAGATCTCACAAATCCAACAAATTATAGGTGAAATTGCATTCATGTGATCTTGTACTTGGTGACATCAAGAAGAAAACTCTAATTATCATGCATCCAAACAACGTAGAGCTGGCCATTTTTGAGAGTCTTATTACTATTTGTTGGCATCGCTTTTTTAGGTCACTAAGAGCTTTTGTTTGGTGTGAAGTGTCCATGAAATACAATTTAAAGAAAATCTTCCAAGTCCATGTGCAACATTGAGTTAGCCATTTTTAAGGCCTCTCATCTCAAGCAAGAAAAGCAATTATTGAATCTCATGGCTATTCTTCAAAGTTGTCAAAGCACATAATTAAACTTTTCTTGAGGTGTAAGCTAGTTTTAAATTTGTTAAATTAAGATTAACCTTGGAAGCTACAACTTGATGCAAAATTTTAGTTTTTAGTCTTTTGCTTACAAATTTGATTTGGCTACACAAAGGAAATTCCCTAGCACATCACTTTGGAGCCTTTTCAAACATCATGATGATTTTCTTCTTGTTTGTAGCTTGAGAATCAAACCTCTTAAGATTCATCAATGCCTTGTTTTGAAAATCATGTCAATAACATTGACAATATTATCTTAGATTTTCCATAAATTTCACAAATGAGAGCAATTGTTTTCATTTTTTATCATGTAAATATGGTTGTTTTTCTCTTTAATTGTGCAAAAATTTCAAGTTTTCCCACTAGTATTTCACTTAACTTTTTCCTGATACATGTTAATTACTAGTTTTTCAACCAGTATTTCACTTAGTTTATCTAATTTTAAGATATTTTTGACTCCTTGCTGTGTGGTGAGTCTTCTTCTTTGTTTTTGCATTTTGGTCTCTATTAGTTTTTTATATTTTGTAGGACGAGTTTCGTTATACGGAGACTTTGGAGAACCTTTTTGAAAGTTTCCAATCTCATTCATCTTCGACATGTTTCTTTTGGTTTAATGATGGTGCCCTAAGTTTTTCTAGGAAACTAGCACTTTCACTTCTTCATCCAAATCCCATTCGAAAATAAATCACCATAGAAATGACTTTTTGATGCAATTTCTTAGATAAACCAGTGATGTATAGTCTAATTTGTCCCATCCAAATGGTGGCTCCTCCCCCATCTGGAGTATTTATATCTTTTTATTCCAAAAATAGATCCATGGAGCCAATAATAGCTTTCTCCATCCAAAATTGGGTCTTCTTTTACAAAAATAAACCTTATTACCTTGTGCATGACCTCTACATTAAATATATTAATCTCTTAACATTTATGATGTGCTAACGAGGTAATATAAGTTGCCATTACAAGTGAAGCCAAAATACGACGTTAATTAAATATGAAAATTGGGACATTGCCAAAGATACTTCATGTGACACCATGATCACTCGTACACACCATGATCACCATGATACTTCATGTGACACCATGATCACTCGCACACACCATGCTCAAACTACCATCCATGCAACACCTCAATTGATACTCACAAGTGTCAATCACATTGGTTAGAACAATTAATTGGACACCATGCTCAAACCACCATCCATGCAACACCTCAATTGGTACTCACAAGTATCAATCACATTGGTTAGAACACTTAATTGAACTCCTCAACAATTAATCCCAACATACTTATGGTCATAGGAATAAACACATAATACCAATAATACACTCGTTCGATATTCAACACATAATACCAATAATAAACTCAGTATGAAGGCCTTTGTGTGAATATATGCTCTTATGTGTGTGTGTGTGTGTGCAGTGCGTGTGTGAGAGCATATCTTGATACAGAGTTCTACACCCACTATTGGGCACTGATGACATTAGTGGGGATGTTGAAGTATCTAGTCCGTACTATGCATAATGGAGTTGATAGTTATATAGTCTTGAGGGTTGACTACCTCGAGCATATATAGTCTTGAGGGTTGACTACCTCGAGCATATAACATGCACATTCCTAAAAGGTGAATTTGGGCATGTTCCTAGATTCATCTAGGTATATATATATATACATATATATATATATATATATATATATATATATATATATATATATATATATATATAAGTCACCCACAATACTAATAATACTATAGTAGCTCGATATTCAACACAGTAAGTCACTTGCAATACCAACAACACTAGCATTTCCTGAAATGCATATATAAATAACACTAGCTCGTTAGTATTAATGTGATATCACCCATGATACCAACTACTAGCATGGCACAACAATATCTCAGGTATTAGTGGAATATCTAACATCCCTCTTGCTTTGGGGTAGAAACTGACCCCAGTTGTGGGCTTTCTCTTATATGAGTTGATGAGGTCTAGGTAAGTGTGGAAAAACCACTCAAGTGTGCACCATGTATCATTTCTAGAGAATGTTCAATTGAATTTATGGATGGAGAGATTTTAAATATTAATAACTCTAAATGGTCTTGGTGAAATACAATGATGCAAACTATGGTCAAGTGTCAAGTTGATTTATATGAATATCGTGATTGTTATTGTCAAATTCCTTAACATTTACATCGTCCCATACCAGTATGACATCAAGAAAAAAGACAACAAAGAAGTTCAATATTCTAAAAGTTTATTTCAATGTTAAAAGGACAATAAGTAACTTATACTCAACCGTGGCCAACAGTGTGAGACATGTGCATCACTGTCTTATCACACTTCAAAGTTCGGGTGTCTCGGGTCTTGATAGCAAATGATGTTCTAACATGTATATTCTTCCATGTCTAGAAGATACATACTAGATATCAAACTACCCTGGCTATTTAAGTTTGTGTTTTCCTCAAGTCTCTAAGTTAGTCTTTTTAACAATTGGGAAATAAAGATATTGGAACATACATCTTATCTTGGCTAATAGTCATTTACTATGGTCATCTCTAAGTTTGTACTTGATAAGGATATTTATGTGTAGTAACTCATAGTGTTTCTAGCTATTGTTTAAGGTCTCTATGGTCTCTCCCTCTTGCGTGGCAAAAGTGGCACCCACCATTTCAGTAAGGTCAATGGTAAAGATTTCCCCTCTTCTAGGTCTAATGTCTCATTGACAATTTCCCTCTTGCTTGGCAAGAGTGTCAAAGTTTGGTTGAAAAGTTTTAATATCTCTAGATCATACCTAAATTGATACTACCCTTAACCAAGGTCCTTTTCTCCTTTCTCCTCATATGAGACTTTTATGGAGATATTATTTGATTCTAAAGAATGTAATATTACCTTTTGATTTGATGCAATCGACTAATAAGTAACACAAATAAAAAGTATAAAACTCCGTGGTCATCTGCTACAAATTTGAAAATGGTTGATAACATGATGATTCTACTCATTTCCATGAAAGACCGAATTGGTTGCTTGATTACATTGGATATGAGAATTCTAGCTATCATGAGTTTTTATCCATTCACAAAACTTATTAGGTCACTATTAATATATACTAAAAAGAAGTACCTCTTACAAAGGTGCATAGGCCTTGATTTAGTCATAGAGGTAGTTGCATAATTCTTACTTTCCTTTAAACATTAACATATTGTAAGTTGTAATTTTATTTTTAATTTTTTATTATTTCTATCTCTACAATTATGATTAATATGATAAAAAATAAAATTTAAGCAAATGATCAAGTGTCAATAAAAGATAAAAGAAAAAGAGAATAGAAGAAGCTTCCCTGGTTAAGTTGCATATGGGTTGATGTAGTTCGATGTTGTGTAGAGAAGAAATGACTCTTCCATCACTTATTATCTTGAGAGATTGTCCTCTCAAAGAAAATTATTCCTCAATCAACCTCAATATCCATAGAATTCTCGTTATTATCTCATCGGGCTCAATATCCATAGAATTCCCATTATTATCCGAATGGATAGAGTGAAGACAAATGCTATTATGCAAGCCACAAAAACACCCCACCATGGAAAATGTAGATGTCATTATAGGTCTCACATGCAGTAATGGAAACTTTTCCATGGAAGACTAACACATGAATAAGGGATGTGCTATCTTAGAAGAGTAACACATGAACAAGGGGTGTGCTATTATAGAAGAGCATACGAACTTACAACCAAGGATGGTGTGATTAAGAAGGATGGTGAGATCGTCTCGTGAGCCTCCATAAACTTGCTCTGCTTGCCCAACACAACGCCTTATGATAGGTTGGGTGGGTGACGCCATGTTAACCCATGGAGTGGTTAACATACCCCTTCAGAAGTGACCGCCTCCTCACGTCACCCAAGTTGATGGTGAAGCTACTACTGAGGTGGATAGGTGTGGATGGTCTAAGATACGCCATAAAGTTGGCATGCAAGGTTAAATGGTATGATTTGGGGCTGATTAGCAAAATGCATGGCAAAGTGGTGAGAAGCTTTCGATAGTGCTAATGGTGGGCAGCTTATCGAGGTGGCATAAAAGGTATATGTGATGAAGTTCTTTGCAGACGAGGTCTCCTTTTGTATGGAAATGGCTTTAGGACCCTTCAAAATTAGGTAGTTGGTAGAAGTCGGCAGCTTCTCGAGGTGGCATAAAAGGTATATGTGATGAAGAAGTTCTTCACAGAAGAGGTCTCCTTTTGTTATGGAAATGGCTTTAGGACCCTATAATTGGTGGAAGAGCACTAGAATCACCATGGAATGATTTGCATGAATAGATGGTGGTCCGGATCTTCTTGGTACGACATGATTTTATACCATGAGCTCATAGCATGATGCCTAGAGATTGGTCTGCTTCATGGAAAATACGTCAACCAAGTTAAGGTTTTGTTGTTCTTGAATTAGAGTCGAAGCATAGGTTATATGCATTGAAGTTGTTTGGAGGTATCTGTAAGGTCGTAGAGGGTCCTACCATGAGCCATGCTTGCACCCACCATGGCTCCCCCATCTAGAGATGTACTCGGAGGGTCCATGTTGACGAGATTAGTTCTAGGCGCATGTGTTTGTGTGTGCCGTGAGATGTGAGATTAAAAAAAGAGATACCCGCTAGTGAAATATGCAGGTGACATGCATGGGCAAGGAGCAAAAGGTGTGCCCTTGTGTGTACTCTTCCAACTTGAATATTTCACTAACTCAAGTGCTTTTTTAATTCTTCCAAAAATATACATGGATAGATTTAGAAGATGAGGCTTAATGCAGGTGCTTGAGATACCAATGCCTTGTTAATGTGTGCAGAGCCCGTGCATGGGCATTGGGTAAAATGTGGGTCAATGTAGAAGCTCCTTTTGTGGTAGTGAAAAATCTAACACACCGCTTTCTTTGACAATTATTTGTTTGCTTTCTTTGACTCTTACACACATGGTTTGAGATAAGGAATTGAGTGTTGATGTGTAGGGAGACTCGCTGATATAAGGCAGGTGTGTGAGGTCCTCTTCCCAGTTCTCTTGTCAGGGGAGGTTTTCATGCACCCTTTCTCACCCCCCCTCTCTCTCTCCTTCTCATCTTTTCTCTTGCCTTCTTTCTTTTTCTTTCCTTTCCCTTCTTCTTCTCTTTTTTTTATCTTTCTCTTTTGTTCTTTCTCACTTTCTTTCACCTCTTTTTATTTTTTTTAAAATTAATAATAAAAATTATATTTTTTTAATGACGTGGTAACATGATCCTACGTGGTAACATGATCCTACGTGATGATGTGGCCATGTGAGCCTACGTGTGATGAGAAGCAACGTGAGACTATGCGATGATACATGGCACACGTGAGCCTATGTGATGATGTGATACATTTTTTGGTGATAACATGGCCGCTTTTTTCATGTTTTTTTGTGCGATGATTTGACAACATGAGCCTACATGATGATGTGACAATGTGACCCAAGGTGATGATGTGGTACACATGAGCCTCCATGTGATAGACCCCTTTTTTACAAGATTTTTTTTTTGGGTCTCTTTTTGTGTGTGTGTGTGTGTGTGTGTGTGGAACTTTTCTCCAAGGGAGGGGGTGTTTTAAAAATTTAGGGGAAGAATTTTAAAGGGTTTAAGGGGAAGAAAAATTGATAGATCCTAAGGGGGAGTAGTTTTTAGAGGGGGGTTGAGTGTGCGTATGTGTATGTATTATTACACATACGGGTAAGTGTGGGTGTGTGTGTGTGTGTTGTGTGTACTCATAGGTATATATATACATGTTTTTTATTTTTTTGTTTATTTTTTGTTTTGTTTTGGATTTCAAGTTTTTAATCATTTTCATGTATATGTGTATATACAATTAATAAGAAGTGCTATGTTACACATGTACATAACTCGGTTTAAAGGTTCCATGTTTACCGTGTGGCCTCACTTCACTGAGTGAAGGTGGAGAGTCACTTACCCATCCAAAGGATGAAAGACTTAACGTCACTGTCACTAGCTTTGTTGGCCGTTTGATTGTGCTTTACGTTTTTTTTTAGTTCTAGTTCGGGCGAGTTGGTATTTTTATAGCATGGGTGTTATGGGGTCGTGTTGTTGTTCTTTTTGAGCCTTGGGGTTGCTCAGCAATTCCATGAAAGTGTGTGCATGGCACTCTTTGGGGTCGGGTAGCATGGGTGGCTCTTCTTTGATGGGAAAAATGGATGGATAAGGACACTGCACCTAGGGAAAGGTATTGCCTCTTGCTTCTTAGTGTGAATCCAACTCCTCTAAAGGTGGTGTTGGCACATGAGTTGAGGTGGAACCCACTGGTCTTCATTCTTGCTTAAGCTTAAGTGTTGGCATCACACGGAGGCATGGATTTTGGTCTCCACTCTATCTTTGATCTGGTGTTTAAATATATAGTTGTAGAGGCTTGTGTTACGAGTTTTTATGACTTTGGAACCCAAATGTAGGGGTTTCCTTCATAGATGCCTTGTGCTTCTAGTAGCTTGGTTGTGACCCAACATAATGTGGGCTGTTAGGCTCAAAGTGGTATGCTATGTTGTGACCCAACATAATGTGGGTTGTTAGGCTCAAAGTGGTACGCTTGTTGAGGCTGCCGCCTGACTCTCTTTGCTACCTATGGAGATCAAGGAGAAATTCTTGAGGTTTTTGGGATCCAAAATTAAGGGTTTTTATTATAGAAGCCTTGAGCTTCTAACATCTTGAAAGGGATCCAAGAGGGCTCGGGGTTTGGGTAAAACTATGTGTATGGGAGTTGGCAGATCTCTGCTCTTAGGTAGGCTTTTGGTTGAATGGTTGACTGGGTCTTATGGGCATCATAATATTGGCTAGCCAGGGTACTCTTAGGTTCAATGATGAGGAGGATCCAACGGGGCTCAAGGTTTGGGTAAAACTCTATTTCATGGGGCTCCTGCTTGGTAGATCTTTGCTCATAGATAGGCTTCTGGCTAAATGGTGTGGCTAAATGGTGTCCCAGGTCTTATGAGCAATGTAACTTTCTTGGCTAGCCAAGGTACTCTTAGGTACCCACTCTTTCTTGGTGAGACCTCTTATTGAGGTTGAGTTTTGGGGGTGGGGTATTTATCTTTGATTGTCAAGGTTTTACATCTCCATAGTGGTTTGACGGGGTGGTCTACACAATAAGGCAAGAGGAGTACTGATTGTTAGGGGTTACCTGAGGTGATGGCTTGTAAGTGAAGGGGATGAGGCTTGAGATGTTGATAGGCGCAGGGAGCCCTTATCCGCCAAGGGTACGGTAACCATTCCATGGGGAAACTTAAGTGTTATATAGTTCTTTTCCAGCAAAAGTTACACAATCAATGGTTGCAATCTATCCCCTCGCAGGGATGATATCCAAAATTGAAACACGACCCATCTGCTGGTGGCAAAACTACCGCATACACTGCTTACGCTGCTACTGCAGGACTACAACTGCCATCACCAAGCTACTGCAGGAATACAACTGCCATCACCAAGCTGAGTTCTTTTGTGTATTAGTCTCTTGTGGTGTTGAGCTGCTGGCAATAGCAAATTTCTTTTCTTTTTATATCAACTCATGCCTACAGCAGCCAAGGTCGCCAATCCTTGCTTACTACTGTGTACGTTGTTGTGGCCAATCCTTGCTTACGCTATTGTGGCCAATGATTTGGCCGCCTACTCCTCCTAGCGTGCCCACTTCTCTGCAACTCTGAAATGCTGCTTCTCTGTGTTTATGCGAGTGATGCGCTGCTGCTATACATCTGTGTGTAGCTCAAGAGATGAGCTTAATGCCCATTTACTGGCTTATCTTCTTTGCTTTATGGCTGCCACCTTCTATAGCTCTCCTTTAAGCTTCCATTTCTCTCTGAAATCGCCATCTGACATAGTTGGTCGCTTTATGTGCTCTCCTTTGCTGCTGTTATGACTGCTTTCATTTCTACAAATCGTCTCAACTCTTGCTTGCAAGACCTTCTTTCAATTAAAATAAATGCTCTTCCCTTAGCCTTTTGTTTGGTTGCATCTTCTTGAGCTCCATGAGCTATTTGAGCCCTCAATCTCTTCATACTCTAAAACTTCCTCCACAAACCTCTTCCATGAGGTTCCAACAGCTATCAATATGGCTACATTGAGCGTCAAACTTGCATGCTCCACTCTCACATGCAATAACTTTTCAAGGGTGCTCTTTCAAAAGTTTCTCTTTTGAGAAACCAAAGGTGCATATCAACATGAAAGCCTTCAATGGCCTCCACACCATTTTGCTCATCTTCCTTAGGCAAACTCAATTAGCACAATCCTCTCTTTGGTGTGCCCAACCGTGGGCTCTTTCCTTAGCCCTTAACTGCTTATCTCCTTCATGGACACGCTTACACCTCTTCATGTTCCTTACCAAATGCAAAGAACCATGGGATTCACATATCCCATCACTAAGCAACCTTTCTTCAAAATTTCATGAGGCAAAACTGTAAAACTAACCTTATCTTTAAGACACCATTGCCTCCTTGTTGGCAACTTCTTTGTTGAGACGATGTAGACTCCAAAGGTCTTCATATTGCTGAAATCTCTATTTTCAGCTTTGTAGGCAGCTTCATGGTCTCTCCAATCACCAACAGCATAATCTCTCTCCAAATGAAATACTAAAGATGATGAGTGAGCTTAATTTTTTCATAATAAAAGATGTAAAATCATACAATATGCTTAATCAAATGAACTCTCATAAAAACTACTATACATAGATATCCACCATAATCAAGAGCCCATCCTAGCTCTGATACCATGTTAAAAAAACTAATATGGGATTGGTCATGGTGATTAATAACATAGATTAAGCATAAACTATGGTGAGTTAAACCACACTAAGAAAGCCATTACGAGAGAGAGAGAGAGAGAGAGAGAGAGAGAGAGAGAGAGAGAGAGAAGCACACTCAACAATACTCTTTGCTTATAATGTATACCATACAAGGCTTCTAATATAAATATCCATTGACCCAATCTCCTTTACACATCATCATGCCATGTGGCAACTCCTTTTCCACATTCTTTTATGTGACTCTCAACATTCACACAATATCTTATGTGGCATTCTTATCTTTTCACAATATCTTGCACCTCTAGGGTGCGTTTACACCCTCAACTAAATAACCCAAGCTTTAGTTTACATTGCACATTTCAACAAAAACCACAAAAAATGACTTAAAAAACTAGGCCAAACCACATTTCGAGTTGGGAGAGACGTGAATCTAGTGGTCTAGATAGGTGATGTGAGCTGTGAGCGTAGAGATATAAATCATGAGCTTGGAGACATGATTCGTGAATCCACAAACGTGAAGAACTGTGAGCCTATAGACATGAGTCATAGTAGGCCTGAGGTATGTGTCTAGAGGAGGTAGGTAAACTAAATACTATATAGCCAATACACCTACTTATGTTTCTAGAAAGATTTTATCATTATACAATCTATGCCAACATCTATACCACCATCAAATTTCAAAAAATATTCTTGTTCTTTGTAATTATTAGAGCATTAAGTATAATTAAAATTATTCACCAATCTTATCATAGGCTCGGAGCTCCATAAACTACTTGGACTACTTGGAATATTTGCCAAAGTAGATCTATTTTATAAAAATCAAAATCCGTGAGCTTACTTCATAAAAACATGAGTGAGCCTAGCTAGGCATAAGCCATAAGTCCACAAGCATGAGCCCACGAGATGTGAGCGAATAGGCATGAGCCTATTAGGCATGACATGAGTCTAGCTCACCACACCCACGTGAGCCAATTTCTTACAGAAAAGGCACGCATGCAAGACTCCTTCAAATCTACCTCAAGTGGGGAGCTTTAGAATGAGCTAATTAAATGCATACGTGAGTAGAGGAATAGCAGAACCCCTAGAAATGGGAGGCACCACGGCCTCTTGAGATATCACCACCTGAGTGGCATCATGAGGATGCCGTCGTATGTTAGGGAGATGGCATCACGGATGAGATAGGAGTGCGTTGAGCACTAGGAGGAGTTGAAGGATAAGGAGCAGTGTAAGATTTCTTCCCAGCCCCTCAAGATGTCCAATTTCTTCCCCTGTAATCCATCCCCTTTTTGGAATAATAAAAGATCTTGTTTCTACCTGTTTTGACCTAGAGAGAGCAAATGTTCTAAAGAGAGGTAATTTAAATTTTTAGATATCTTTGGATGGAAAAAATATCCCTTCTTATTAAAATAAATTCCCCCAAAATAGAAGTTTAAAAAGAAATTCCTAAGGTGCATTAGAAATAAATTATAATGTGCACAAAAGACCTTAGCCTAAGGGTCCAGATTCTCTGAAAATTTTGGATTAAGGTTCTTATGGACCAATAAGATTAATCCAAATGTAGGGAGGAGATAAATTGAAGAATAAAAGAAAAATTTTCCAAAAATGAGTAAATGCTCACATAAGATGAAGAGTGGACTAAGGACCAAAGAAAACCATTAAAAAACTGAATTTTGACATCTTAGAGTGGGGATCCCCCCTCATGAAGGAGGTGCCTTTTTTCTCATCATTACCCCCAATTTCTAATCAATTAAATGAGATATTTTCATCTCTCCTCTCTCCTATTTCAAGTCTAGTTCCAAAAAGTAAGCTGAACTGACCCAAAAATGGTAAAAAATTGACCAAACTGATCTGGAAAATTCTAGAATCAATTTGCTTGGTTAGAGGCTCACTTTTTCCTATAAATAGAAGCCTCCCCCTTTGTAAAAGCTTAATGGTGTTTATGCACTGTTACTCTACTCCTGTCCTGAGCCATCTACATTGAATTTCTTAATAATTCAATTGTTTTTGGCCTAATCCTCTCCAAATTGAATTGCTGGCCACTCTTGCTTCAAACAAGAGTAGAACCCTCAATCCCTCAAGCCAAAGGAGAGCTTACAGGCTCCATGTAAGCTAATTTTCTTACTTGTTTAATTTTAAATCTATGGTTTTCTTGATTTTCATGTTTTACAGTTGATTGAATTAAACTCAAATGCTATGCCTTTGAGGAAAAGGCCACCCCTTCTCTTCTTTACATTCCAGCCTTTCTTAATCCTAGAAAGATTAACTAAGAGATTAATTAAACTTTTCTTATTGTTTACTCTCTTGAATTTAGAAAATTGTGTAGATTAGAGTTTTATAAATCTAATTTGGGTTAATTTAAGTCAATTAAAGAATGATAAAAATGAGAAATGGTCAGCCATACAAAGGAGGTTATGACAAATTTTTTAAGAATTTTGTGGAAAAGAAAGTTTGTTTTTATGTTATTCCAAAAGAGTAATTTTCAACATTTTTGCATCTAAAAGAAATATTCTAATTACTCCATGTACATATTCACCTATGAATATGCATGGATATCACTGATATTAAATTATTAAATTTGATTTTTATGCATAGAAAGATGCATAATGGAAATTTTCTATTATAAAAGTGTTATTCTCATTAAATTCGATTTTTATGCATACAAAGATGCATAATGGAAGTTTCTTTATTATAAAAGTGTTATTCTCATTAAATTTGATTTTTATGCATAGAAAGATGCATAATCAAAAATTTTTAAATTATAAAAGTGTTATTCTCATTAAATTTGATTTTTATGCATAGAAAGATGCATAATGGGATTTTTTAATTATAAAAGTGTTATTCTCATTAAATTTGATTTTTATGCATAGAAAGATGCATAATGGAAATTTTTTTATTATAAAAGTGTTATTCTCATTAAATTTATTTTTTATGCATAAAAAGATGCATTATGGAATTTTTATTATTATAAAAGTGTTATTCTCATTAAATTTGATTTTTATGCATAGAAAGATGTATAAAGAAATTTTTTTATTTTAAAAGTGTTATTCCTATTAAAATTGATTTTATGCATAGAAAGATGCATAAAGGAAAATTTTTTATTTTAAAATTATTTTTCCTATTCAAATTGATTTTATACATAAATAGATGCATAAAAGGATTTTTTTAATAAAAGTGTTATTCCCATTGAAGTTGATTTTTATGCCTAAATAGATGCATAAAGAATTTTTATATCAAAATTAGAATTCTCTTAAATTCTATGTTTAAATTCTATGAGTATTTGATAAATGAATAATTAAATACACTAAGAGAGAAATTTCTATCGTTTTATATTCACATGGATTGTAAAAAGAAAATTCAAGAAATCTATAAAGATCAAAATATTCAGATAAATGATTTATTTATTCCTCATTGGAATTTGTAACTAATTTAGAAATCAGTTCAAAGAAAGAAATTTAGTAAAATAGTAACTGAATTATCAAACCTTTTCGAGAAAGATAGTGTAAGAAAAATCTTATCGAACAGAATCAGACTATTGACCAAGACCAAACTCTTTCGTTAGTTTCGAGGAAAGAAGACGTGATCAGTTTAGAAAAATACACTCAAAACTCCTGCCAAATCTGAAACTAAGTTTGAGACCCTTCGAATTGATCTGTGGATCAAGGTTATAGAATCTGAGGAATTCTGGTATGAAATTTAGAATGCCGATCAAGAAGTTTTGGGGATACTGATTCAAGAAATACTCATTGTATTCAAAAGAAAATCAAACTGAAAACTTGCATAGAATCCCTGTTTTCTTAAAGGACTGTCTTACGTCGCCAGAATGCTGGAGGGAGCATTTGGTATATGTTTTTCTAAGGGATGTTCGGTTGCAACAGCTAACGGGGAGAGTGTTCAAAGGACAGCTCACGTGGTAAAGCCTGCCTAGGTCTTGACCAGCCTTGGTATGGTTAAAATGGTGCGCTTCTGGTACGATGGACGAGGGCCGATGAAGCGGTCCCTTAGTGAAGTGCTAGGACACCTAAGGAGGATCCTCGAGGGTTCTGACTAGGCGATGCACGGGCTCGCGGTGCCTAGGACACCCATACGTATGTCGTGGAAGATATGTATGATGGACGAAATGATTATTGTAATCTGTTACTGGATCTCGTTGGCTGACCAGTCGTCTCAACGGAGAGTCTAGAGTGATACTATTTTTTTTTTGAGAAACAAGGGACTGGATGGAATTTTCGAGTTATGACATCTATAACCAATAACTGTTTGTCAATGGACTATTTTATATGTTAAAGTTTTAAAGAGGAGTGTGTGCGTATCTGTATTCGAAAGCAAAAGTTAAGAAAGGCATTCAATTATGGTTGGGTGGTGGCTAACCCATGGGCCGGATGGGGTTAGGCTGGAATCAGTAGAGTTTTAATAATTAAATTGAAATAATAGGAATACGCTTAGAATTCGAGTAGTTAAATAAAAACGTGAAGAATTTCTCAAATGAGTAGATCAACGGCTGTGCCTGATTTCGGTTAGGAAAAAAGTGTTGATTTTCTCAAATGATTAGATCAATGGCTATGCCTGATTTTGGTTAGGAAAAAGCATTTATTTCTTCAAATTAAGTCACAGATAGTTTTCCTTCTATCTGGTTTAATCAGGTGAAGGATAGTTTAGTCTCTTGACCCTGTTAGAAAATTCGTTAAGAAAATAAAAAAGTGGAATCATCCCCGTTTTTCGGGCAAGGAAAATTTTCTTGGTTTCGGTTTCGGAATGACCACACCAAATTAGTCTCGTGTCCAAACATTTGAGGGCGAGGCCTTGAGTGGGAAACCCTGCCCCATGCAAGAGGAAGCTACTTTCGCTCTGCTGCTAGCAACCGGGAATTGGTGCGTGGAGGGGACAGAGGGGTCTCACAGCTGGTATCAGAGCACTGTTGTAAACTTATGAAACAGCAGCAAAAATTGCCAAAAATTTTAAAGTAAATCTAGGAAATAATGTTTTCACTTGCTAAGATTATGTTTGAAATGAATTCATAAATTGAAAACTCATAAATTGAACTGGATTTTTAGATGGATACCCTAAATTTGTCTAGCATTCCTGGACTCTCCCAGAGTCAGGATATGATCGCCTTTGCCTTTGAAAATCTCATCAACTCCACTACAACCCGAGAAAGCAGAGTGAGACTTGCTCGTCACTTTGAGGATCTATACTTTCCCGATCCAATAGAGCGACGTCAGCATATGTGGTTCTCTGGAGGGCAAAGTATTAACGTCAATACCAATCAACGTCAGAGACTCATATAGAATATCTTGCTAGCCATGATCTTGATAAGTCTAGGAGTTGTTCATTATGTCCAACTCTATAATCATTCACCCCAGAATTTTAGAATTTCTTACCGTATTTTTAGACTTCTTAGTCGTATTATTCCTAGGAGAAGAATTACAGCACCATTATCAGTGATGAATCGTGTATATCATAGCATGTCTCCATCGCAGTATCACCTTTTTATGCATACGCGATTGAGGCAGTGACTTTTGGAGCCGAGACGCTCTATGTATATATCAAAATTTTTTGATAATAAATGATGTTTGCAAAAGATTCCAAATTGTTTTCGTGGTTGTGAATATTCGTTAACAAAATTATCAGAGTGAATCTTGTTTTAAAAAATTATGATGGAATATTTATTTATTTAAGAAATAAATCTCAAAATTTAAATAGTCATAAATCTGATGACAAAGTTAAGTTGACAAAAATATCGTTTTGTCAGAATCATGAGGCACGCGGGCCATGGTAGGTAGCCTGATCCTCTTTGTTTGCGATGATGAAGAATTAGATCCGGACGTTCGTAAAGCCTTGCACTGATCCCAACCTCGTCCCTTCAAGGGTGAAGCAAAACAGTTAGGAGAAGCAGTGGAAAAATGGATCGAGGCAATGGAAGAGTATTTTGATGTAACCGGTTATAACGAGAGGAGCAAGATGGCTCTCGCAGTGTAACAAGCCAATCCCAGAGATCCACGCCATGCAAGGCTTATTTCACCTTCACCTTCCACAAAGTGTAGTTGGAGCCATCCAACTTTGCAAACTCATAGAACATATGAAGTGTAGTTGGGGAAGCCATCACAAGAGCTTGGGCTCAATCTCAGAAAAAAATTACACAATCTTGGAAAGGAGTGTCCACCATAGGTACCAAAAGCCACCAATCCTCAACTCACAACACCCAAAACTTCAAGAGCCACCTATAGGGAAGAAAACACAGTAAGATAGATACTGTAGCCTTGAAAAGGAGAAGCTAACAGGTGAAGAAGGGAATCTTAGAGATCAAAATAGTGAGGGAAGACCCGAATCTGTAGTGGAGAGGCATTGGAAGAAGCCAGTCGACTAGTAGCAGAACTGAGAAGAAAACACAGATGTTAAGGTGCTGAAAACTGAGGCAGATCTAGGGCAGAAAGTTAACGCTTACTGGGGCAACATATTAATGCTGAACCAGGAGCAATGATACCATGAATGAGTGCACAGAGCGGAAGCAAACAAGCACTAGATTGTGCTAAGAGAGAGAGAGAGAGAGAGAGAGAGAGAGAGAGAGAGAGAGAGAGAGAGAGAGAGAGAGAGAGAGAGAGAGAGAGAGAGAGAGAGAGATGAAGCAACTATGCTGAATATACTGAGGTGATACAGTCCCAAGCAAGAGATATGAAGAGTCTCATAAGTGAGGCAACAAAAGGAAGACTAGATTATGAGAAAAGTGGGAGGCTAGCCCACCTATTTATAGGCAAGAGGGGCTGGCCGACTGGGAAAAAGGTACCCGACCTGCTGGGAAAAATGCCAGAAAAATGTACAAAAATAGGGTGGCCAGCCCACAACCAAGGGCCATGAAAAGGGACAAAAAAGGAGACTCCAATGATGAGCGAAATCTGAGGATGAATGTGATATCACTCAACCTTCCTCAATCTCCTCCATGAATATTTGAGATAGCATCTCTTCTTATCACATACTTGTGTTAATCGTGCATGCTATTTTCTTTACATTTTACTCTCCATAATGACCTTACAAACTTGACCTCTATTAAATCTTATGGTTATCAAATTGCCATTATAACTCTTATCTCTATCAGATTCCATCATATATCATGATCACAAATCCGTGATCACAATTCACGATTCACTGCAAATTCCTTGGTTATAGCTCTCAATCCAAAGCTTACACATCACAGGATCTAGAGATGAATCCCTTAGTGATTTCACATGATGTACACTTTGTTGAACCCTCATCCAGTGATTCCCAGTCTCGCATGGGTAGGTGGGTTTTCCAACATGGAAGGTTGGTTGTCGAGGTCCTTGAAGGCCTGCAAGAAGGACTGATCTATGACTGTATGGGGAACGGGCAAAGCTTTATCATCTGGATCACCCCCTTGTTTCTCTTGAGGCATGGCCTTCCTTTGTGATCTGGTGACCACTGTGGTGGATGGTGGATTCTCATGGGTAGGTGTGGGGGTTGCGGACACCCCAAGAGTGGGAGAGGAAGGTTGGCAAGTGGACAGAGAATGTGGAAGAAGGATGTCCTACAAAGACTAAGTAGGTGGTTGGGGTTGGAAATGTGAAGTAGAGGATGTGGACGCCCTTTACTGGGGGCAATCTCGGGTATAATGATCCTTGGATTCGGGACGATGCCGACAGGGCGGTAGAGCACCTTCAGGAAGGGGACAATAGCTTTGGTAATGACCATATTCCCACATCTATAGCAAAGGATGGGACGATTGTGAGGTTGGGGAGGGAGAATAAGATGGTTCACGGGGGCTACTACCATGATGGTTGGGGCAGGAAGATTTGGGATGAGTGGTGGAAGGTAGGTCACCTGGGGAGTGGGTGGGCAAGGAGGAGGTGTAGCAGAATGGAAGGGTTGTGGAACGGCAATGACAATTGTAGCATAATGGCAAGCTTAGGGACTACTGAGGTGGGAAGGTAGGTCACCTGGGGAGTGGGTGGGCAAGGACGAGGTGTAGCAGAATGGAAGGGTTGTGGAATGGCAATGGCAACTATAGCATAATGGGAAAGGTTAGGGATTGCCAAGGTGGGATGAGGAGGTTGTTGTTCATAGAGTTCATGGAACCCCTTGAGGTAGTAGCAATCTTTATCTTCATGTCCTCCTTTTTCACAAAAGGAGCAGTACTTCCTTTTTGGGAATTCTTGGTGGACGGTGTGTCCAAGTGACCTGGCATATACACACCACAGCCCCTTCTTGGCTTCGTGTTGGGTCTTCAAGTCTTCAATCTCCCTTTTGAGCTAGAGCAAGGTACTTTCCTCGCCGCTAGGAGGTTTCTGGCTCACTTTGAGTTACCACCAGGACAGAAGGTCCGGAGGAAGGTGTCCTTCAGAGTGGTCTAGTCTGTAAAGTGGTCGATTGGAAACTGATTGAACCACTTATTGGAGAGTGGACGAAAAGAGTACCAAGAAGGCATCCTCCCACTCAAGACCTCGGCTCTTACAAATGGAGATGAATCGTCAGATGTGGTCATCCACATCCTCAGTGGATGATCCTTTGAAGGTGGGAAGCTTGACGTTGACTCAACCCAGCACCGTGGAAAGGGGTTCTACGCC
The DNA here is from genome assembly GCF_041138505.1 of Cibotium barometz. Classification (NCBI taxonomy): domain Eukaryota; kingdom Viridiplantae; phylum Streptophyta; class Polypodiopsida; order Cyatheales; family Cibotiaceae; genus Cibotium; species Cibotium barometz. The sequence goes on along the minus strand of NC_141055.1, from coordinate 25,401,603 downwards.
AAGATTATTGGTTGGACCAATAGGGTTGGCTTGGCCTCCTGCGTTGCTGAGGGTGGGGTTACCAAGGTTAGCCGCCATAGGAAGAGGTGGAAGAGGGTCCCTAGGTGGTACATGGTTGAACCTCTTCCAACTACGGCCGTGTATTGAAAGAGGACTCTTAGATGGGTTGACTGGACTACCAAGGGAGCGTGTATTGGGCATTCTGAGAGGATGCAACACAGAAAGAGGACACAACGTAGAGGAAAGGGTGAGCTATTAGGACTCCCAGTTTTTAGAGTCCCACCACCCGACGTGCCAAATTTTAGTGTACCCATGCAGGAAAGGGTGAGCTATTAGGACTCCCAGTTTTTAGAGTCCCACCACCCGACGTGCCAAATTTTAGTGTACCCATGCAGGGCTAGCTACCCGGCACACTACATGGTGACTCTTCTTTTGGACAATATGTCCAGAGTCGTGGCGCACCACAGAAGACACTATGGAGCAGGACACAACACAAGGAGAGACGAGACTGTGGACGAAACAAGAACACTTGCACTACTCAGAGAACACTGATACATGTATTAATCCTAATTTATATTACGTACCCCTTACCCTAAAGCATTCATAATCATCAATGGATATGATCATTAATTGGACCCTCATCGATTAACTGGGCCCTCATCAATTAATCCATAGTTATGACTATGTCTAGTTTATACACGTTGTAGGAAAGCTATGTTTCACAAATATTAAGTGATTTAGTATGTACCATGGCCAAAGGGCTTATTGTTTAGGTCATGAGAAATTTTTTGTTGAGAAAAGTGGTGCCAAAGTGTAGCACTATAGGAGATTTCCACAAAATGGATATAATGGAGGTCCTCTATCATCATACTAAGGTTTTGGGGTCTGGTGGGCTAGATCAATTTGTGGAAACCTCCATTTAAGCATGCGTTAGTGTGAACACAAATGGGATGGGTGACCTCCTATGACTTGGCCCCCCACACTCAATTTCCAACATGGTATTAGAGCCATGGGTTCAAGTGTAACCTTGAGACACAAGAGAAACCAAGTTGAGCCTTTGAGCCATGAAAACATGGACAAGTTCAAACTCTGAGTTAAGAAAGATTGGACAAGGTGGTACCAAGGGGGGGTGTTGAGAAAAGTGGTGCCAAAGCATAGCAATAGGATATTTCCACACAATGGATAGACCGGAGCTCCTCCATCATAGGTTTTGGGGTCTACATGGCTAGACCAATTTGTGGAAACCTCTACTTAATCATGCATTGGCATGAACACAATTGGGATGGGTGACCTCCGAGACTTTGTCTCCCACCCAATTTCCAATAGGTTTGCATAGAAATTAAACTTTTACTTGTGTATGATGAATCATAGAATTATGGAATCATGTATAAGAGGTATATAAGCATGCATCCATACTTAAAAAACATAGTATGCATAGTTTATTCCATATAGAAATATATATGAAATAAATTATTTTATGCATATTAATGAATAGGGTTTTCTAATGATATAAAACTCTTTTGTAATTTGAGATATAAAATTATGCATAGATCATCATCAAATATGGTTAATTGATCATGTAGAGATTAATTACTTATACATCTCTAGGATTGTGAATAGCCTTGTTCGAATGCATGTAGACATAGAACTATTGCATAGATTCATCTAAGCATAGAGATTGGTTGAAATGTTTACTTAAGGTTGAGGATAAAGATAACTTAAACCTTATCATGTCTAAGCATATGGAAAGATGATAGACTATAGTCCATGTATATTGGTCTTGAGATACTTGTAAAGCATGTCTCAAAAAGCTCTATAAATGATGTTGTAGGCCTAATGATTATGTTGATGCTTATCTATATGCATGTGAGAGTTGAGATTATAAGCATAAAGAATATGAAAGTTGTGATTAAATTCAAGGTAATTGAATTTCGTACTTGCCAGAGCCAGGTCTTTGTTAGTTATATACCTTATGACTTGGTATTGATGGGCTGAATTTTTATGTACATATGTTATAATGAAGGCATAAGTGAGTTGATGAAACATGGAATGATTAATGGTCAAAACCTTAATTGGGTTTTTTTTTGGGATCCACCAAAGACTTAGAGTAAGAAGTATTATGTGAACATATGACTAGATGTGTAAGGAAGATATTCATGATAGAAATTGTGGGAAGGTATCTGATTGTTTGATTTGGTTAATAATGAACCTAAGGACAATTAAGTAATCATGTTGAATCATTACCAAGTACAATTTGTTCCGAGGGGACACATACACTCAACATAAAGAATATGATTCAAGATATGTTGCATGAATCTTGTTTGAATTAAATAGTGGGGATGGCCTCCCATCGTATTGATCACCCACCAGGGTGGGGTAGTGATCATATGAAATCCATTGGCCTCTTACTTTTTGGGGTGGAGGTTTCTGAACCTACCAAACAACTAGTAGGCAAGTGGTCCAATAAAAGGAATTGATGAGAAGTTGTGGGGGCTATGACCCCGTCCTTGAGTTCCATCATGGTCACATCACCGAGATGTGGTCTTAGAGATATGAACCTATGTGTAGGTTTGTGACATTATGACTCTTGGAAGAGTCCAAAAAAGTGATTTATTAAAAATTCCAAGGCTCAGATGGTTTTGGTCCCATGGATGCACCTAGTGATTGGTAATTAGCCAAGGTGTGTAGAAATGATGTTAGGCATGGGAAAACCAATGATTTAATTGTTGGTAAGGTATCTATTTCAAATGCGAGTCTTGACTAAGATATATAAGCCTAAAAAGAATGTTTGATATGGTTTGAATCTTTGTTTTTTTTATTTTGTACTTCAAAGGAATGTTTGATGTTGTTTGAATGTTTTTTTTTTCCATTCAGTACTTGAAAGGAATGATAATGGGAAAAAAATAAACCATCCCCTAAGCCAAGTTCACGAGCACTTCACTAAACCATGGGCAGTAAGGATCTAGGCTTAAGTATTTCCCTCCATTTCCCTGGCAGACGCAACTTAATAGAAAGTTTAACTTAGTTTAGATTCTAGTGGATTTTTGAAAAGTAGGAATTTGAATTTCATTAATGAAAGTCTTATGATTCAAAGTTATCCTAGACTTGAATTTTTGTTAAAATGGAAATGGATTCGAAACCCCTTGGGTTCGAAGGAGTGTTCGTCCAAATCCCAAGTGGGAGGCACCCAGTTCTCAAGAGGGTAGTGCTCAAGGGGGAGGGATGGGTAGGGCCTCACATGTCATATCATATCTCACCTCCCAAGGTCAATTGGTTGGGGATTAATGATGACTATGGCTTTGTGGTGTACTTAGGCTCATGGAAGAGGTTAATCCACATGAATGCCAAATTTTACTTGAAGATCTAGATGAATATTCAAGACTATACTTAAGAGGAAATGATCATGTAGGCATTAAAATAATTGAAGAGGTGGCCACAACCCTTGGACTCTTCACCAAAAATAACATCGGGGACCTGACTGTTAGGGATGCATGGGATAAACAATGGAAATACACCATTGATTGTTAGAGAACATCATGCTATGTAAGCAGATAAATTAGGAAGGGTTGGTAGAGGGATATATATTAGAGGAAAACCTTGATCTACAAACCTTGATCTAATCCCTATCTAGTTTAAGAATGAAGTGGATCTTATGCTCCAACAATATCTCCCCCTAGTAAGTGGAGTAATGTACAAACCTTGATCTAATCCCTATCTAGTTTAAGAATGAAGTGGATCTTATGCTCCAACAGTATCTCCCCCTAGTAAGTGGATCTTATGCTCTAACAGTATCTCCCCCTAATAAGTGGAGTAAATTAATTTTTCCCTTTGAATTAATAAGATTAATTGGAATCGACAGGAAAGAGATGGACCCCCTAGTAATGGGAATTAGATAGGAGATTGAGTATCTCGTAATTTATCTGCTTTGAAAGAAAAATAAAAGAAAAGTTTCTCAAAGTATTAAATTGAATAGAGTTTAGTTTGTCCCAAATTGAACAAACACAATCTTGCCATCACTTGGGATTTACTCTATTTTGAGATGGTCATTGAGATTCTAATTGAACAAATGAGGACCGAAGTGGGGTGGATCGAAATAACATGATCCTGCCATGGCCCTTGGGATTTCCTCTATTTTGAGATAGTCAACGAGATGGTAGCTTAACAAATGAGATTTACTCTATTTCAATAGTAATAATTATAATGTAATTTATGAGGAGAATTTATCCAATGATGAATTCTATTGAAAACCTAATAGTCTTTTGGCTCATGTGGGTTGAGAGAAGGTTGTGGTTCCTATGGCTTTATAGATCAATCGGGGCCTTAGAGAGACAATATATAAAAACTTATGATGTATGAAATAAAAAGGAGTATCACCCTTATGAATAAGAATGATATTCTTATCTTAATGTTGGAACTTTAAATCTCATGGAAATTATATCATGTAAAGTAACTTTTAGACTATGAACTGTAAAGAGTAGTCAAAATTACTCCTGTTAATAATTATGGATTGACAATATAGAGAACTTGATTGTTGAGACTAAGGTTATTTTTGGCTTTCAAACAAATGTCAAGTCAAGAAAATGGATAGTAGTAAAGAGCACTTAGTTATTGAGACGAAGGTTATTTTTGGCTTTCAAAGAAATATCAGGCCAAACAAAACACCAAAATCCCACAAGTACTTATGTAGTCATGGATGAGGATCTACACGACCTTCTTTGTAGATTCCAACCCAGACCCTTCTTTGGTGACAAATGTAATGTTGGGGAAGCCCTCAAAGAATGGGTTTTTGCCATGGAAGAGTATTTTGACTTGGCCAATCATTTTGAGGTCAATAGAGTGATAATGGCATGATTCAAGATTGGTGGTCCCAACAAGAGTTGGAATTAGCTTGCCAAACCTAGTAAAGTCAACTTAGTTTGAAATCAAATCAAAGACATGTTGAAAAATGCATGCATGTTAGTCCAAGGTTTAGTTTAGCCCCCAATTTCTATGGTGTGCATGAGTTGCATTATAGGTATGGCATGACATTAACTCAAGAGCGCTAATAGCATATGGAGGCTCTCCCAACCATCAATTTATAGTATAAATACCCTCCTTTAATCAAGAGAAATGCACGAAAACATAAGAACAAATTATTATTCTAGAATTATCCTAAAATAATGTAGCTGGCCTAAAAATGATTAGATTGAGTCCAACTCTTAGCAAAAAAGATATTTCTAGAGAAAGAAAGTACCCGTTGTCTCTTGACTCAAAGATTTAGAGGCCTCTAATCAAGAAAATGGTGTATCCCAAAAAGCTAGTGTAGAATGCCTTGAAAAGGGTTTGATTGAGAGACTTTTGTTGCAAAATAAGAACCTAGACAAGTAAAGATTGTTATGCCAAATTCAAGGAGGCTTGTTCTTCAAGAAGTATGATAGAGAACTCTCAAGGAGAGGTAGCTTTAAGAATGATTGAAGAATTTTTTATATGTGATAAGGCTTAAATTTCTAGAGTTATAAATGACCATCCTTATACGTGGAAGACCTTGGATAAAAATTGGGTAAATTTTGGATTTGAAAAAATCCTCGAAAAGAGAAGATACTAGAGACGACCTCACTAGTATATGTTATGACTCAATGGATTTAACTTATTCATTAGAGTTTCAGCTGGAGAGTAGTGATGTCTCATTAAGCTTGCAATGGTTTACTCTACTTTGAAACGATATTATAATGTGCTTTTATTTACAATATCACACAAGGGCAGTTATCGTTCGAGAGCAGTGATGTCTCATGGAGCTTGAAATGGTTTAATCTACTTTGAAATGATATTATAATGTGCTTTTATTTACAATATCACACAAGGGCAGTTATCGTTCGAGACCGTCACCCCTCTCAGCCAAAATATCGGTGTGATCTTGGCATGTTTAGTGTGAGAACATGAAGTAACTCCAGAGTGATATGGGCAGGGTAGTGCCTAGTGATTGACTGAGTATACATGTTGACACCTGACATCATTGGGTAGGGTTCCTCACATTTGTACCTAGAGTGTTCATGCTTCTAGGATAGGTGATGACTAATGGAAGCAAATCCTATGATTTATTGACATTTGTGTTAATGTGGATATGAGATATTATAAGGCTCCTCCAATCATCATGGTGGTCCAGGAGTGGCCAGGTTCATTTGGTGCATCCCATCCTAGTCTAAGAATCATTATGGTCTAGGAGTGGTCGAGCTTATTTGGTGCATCCCATCTTCGTCCAAGGATCATGGTTGTGGTGCCAGGAGATTTATGTAATGAGGTGACACTAATGTGCTACTTGGATATTTATTATGTAACGTGGACATACAATATATACATGGATATGATTTATGTTTTCCTTTGAAAAGGACTATTTTTATAAAGGAGTGTGTGTGTGTGTGTGTGTGAACTCTTGTTTTGTGTAAGTTGTGTGTGTAAATAAAGTGATAACTATAATTATGAGTGTGTGAGTTCACAAACCCATAATTATGGGTGTGCGAGTTCACACCAGCTCCATAGGTCTAGTGGTGGGGGCGGAAGACTAGACCCATAGGATTGGATAGGGTTAGGCTAGGCCTAAGGATTTGGTCAAAGTAAAAAAGGATTAAACACTAGAAAGTGAGAGGATCTAACTTAATATCCAAGCATTAGAGCATTATGATTTAAGTCCCCAAGTGAAGCACTCCACCTTTAGTGTGATTCTTCTACCATAGATAGAGGGGTAGGGATAGGGGTCTCACACATACAACATTGTCAACATATTACAATCTTCACAATAAAAAAAACTCGATTCGACATGACTATTCACTAACTCAAACACATGTTCTTCAACACTTTCGTGTACCTTTTTCTTTCATCCACTTACATCATTTGGAATATCCAAAGATAATATGTCACCCCTACTAAATGGAAAAACATTCTTTCGTAGCACAGTATCAATGGCCTCATGCACCTCCCCTATACTGTCACCATGAGTATTCATGTTCAAATACTCTCTTTGAGAGCTAGGGCTATGTACCACCTTTGTAGTTTCCTTTTTTTTTGAGCCTTTCTTATATACCTCCTCATAGTGCATGTCTTCTCCTTCCTTAATGCATACTCCATTACATCCTTATAACATTAGAAATTATGTTGTACCACTTTCTTTTATAACTTATGTCTCAAGGCATTCACAAAATATACAAGCTTTTATAGTATGCATAAATAATCTGGCTTGTCAAAACATACCGTGATATACCTCCCAAAGGAGCTCATGCCATAGAGTCATTTTCTCTAACATTTCCTAGTCCTTTGTTATACTAAGGTAAATTTTCATTTTTTGAGCACTGGACTCTTAAAGGTCAAAAGCTCCTAATCCCTTCTAAAACATTTTATGGTCATAAGCCTTTCAAGAGACGTTATATTCTCACTGTTTTTCCAAAATTACATAAACTTTAAGTTAGTTTTCTAACCTTATACTAAGGTCTTAAACATCTAACTATTCAAGCTTGATGTTTAGGATTTTTACCTAGATAGATTCCACTCTTTAAAGTCCTTTTTCTCTTCCCTGTGGTCTTTTCTTACCTAAGGTCTTTCTTTATCCTTTGAAAAGTAATAGAATTATTCTAGCAGTTTACATTGCTTGAGAAAATTTCTATATAAGGTTTATAAGGTATTCTAGCACTCTTTCTCTAAGACCTAATTGGACCTTTGGTTTAGTCCGTATTATTTTTTCAAGGGTCTTACTTCATTTTATTTACTTAAACTAAACCTTCATTAGCCTTAATTTTTATTAATCCATGGTTTTCTCTATCTAAGGTTTCACTATCTCTTTCAAGCTTCTTTTACTCTCTCTAGGTTCTTGTTGGATATTTGAATTTTTTTTCTTTTATTCTTTTCTAAAATTGGTTCCTTTAGACATTTCTACCCTCATCTTTAATCTGGTTTCTAAGGAGATAAATTCCATTAGTAGGGGCATTCTCTCTCTAAAATAACTAGGCCTTCACCTTTTTTTGGGTCATATTCACACGACTTACTTACCACAATTTGTTAGGGATTCTAATCTGGAACAATCCCATTATTTTATTAACTCTTCTAAAGATTTCTAGGGGCAAATTTTAGGGTATGAGATTATATGCACAATTGTGTAATTTAGCTTACACCTTTTTAGGCATGCTTGAACCTCATCTTTCTAGGCATGGCCTCTTCTTTCTTTTAAAAATTTCCACTAAGTCTAAGGCCCAACTAAGAGTTCTTATTAGCACTTCACAACTAGGGTAAAAGACTTTTAAAATCTAGTTGGACTTGGAAGAACATCCATCTTATATACATTTTCTATGGTGCACAATTAGAGGATCTCTGACCCACATAAGATTTTCAAATCCATCCAATTTAATTTATTCTTGTGCTAAATTCAAAGACTAAAATAACCTATAATCTTAGTTTAATAAAGGATCAAAACTATTTGTGAAACAAGGGGGAGGGGGATAAAACTAGTTTAAGTGCACATTTTTAATTCACTTAGGAACCCCAATTTTGATTCCAAATACCTAAAATTATTATATCCCTATCCCAAATCAAAATTAAGGTATTCCCATTTACAAGTATGCTTTTGTGGCTTCCTAGTAAGATTGTCAAAACATAATCTATGCTTTTTATCCTAAGGTTCACTGCATATAGCAAATAATTGGATAGAGCTTAAATGATAAAAAGAAATTATATGCAAAGGTTTGATCAAAAGCTTATGCTATAGCAAGATCAATCTATTCAAATTGGCTTATTTAATGGTTTCCAAGGGCATATGGTAGATACCTAAGACAATAAAGCTTATTTTTATTTATTGTCAATAATAGAATGCTAGGAAAAGAATTAAATTGAAAAGCAAGGACTAAAACATCAAATAGGAGTACTTGCACCGACTTGACCTCGGGCATATAAAGGACATCCGACATCCTTCATTCTTCATCTCTCAATCATCTTCTTGGAGGAAATCCTTTTGATCCTTATCCAAGGAGGACATCCTCTTCATTTGTCTTGGAGGACATCCTTATCCTAGAGACTCATCTCACTTGGAGGACATTCTTATTCTCATCCGTCATACCACTTTGTATCCCTTTTGTTCTATCATCAGCTTGAGCTATGTCATCCTCTTCACTGTGACCTCTATTGAGTGTGCAAAGTGCAGTGTGATGAAAAACGGGTAGAGGGAGAGGGAAAACACACACAGGAGCAAACCCTAATGTATTACTCAAACCCTAGCCATAGAGAGAAGCCATCTCCCATCTCACACAATGCATGAAGCCATAATAGAAAAGCTACAACACACTACTTGTGTTGTGTCCACACACAGCTAACCCTAGCTAATGTCCACACAACTATGTCCAGCTGGATGCTGTCATTTATGTCTCACACATGCTACTACCTAACATGCCAGCACATAGTGCAGCTGGCACAAGCTGTCATTGAGCTTGAATCTCACAGCCCCTCTCAAGGTCATGATGTACTGCCATAGATGAAGATGTAGATGAGCTTGGACTATCAAAGCTCTCAACACTCCCCCTCAAGCTCATCCCATGTACTCCCAACATAGTACGGAAGTACTTAAACTTCTCCCTGCTAAGTGGCTTTGTAAAGATGTCGGCCACCTGCTCTTCAGTCTTCACATACTGCAAATCCAGTGTACCATCAAACATTTTCTCTATGACAAAATGATAGTGGACCTCTATATGTTTGGTCCGCACATGAAAGATCAGATTCCTAGCCAACTGTATGCTGCTCATGTTGTCACAATGAATTACAACCTTGCCATCAATAGGCTCACCCAAATCAGCCAAGAGACTCTTAAACCATACTCCTTCACATGCAGCTATGGTTGCACCCCTGTATTCAGCCTGTGTACTGGATAAAGCAATAGTAGGTTGCTTCTTACTGCTCCAACTCACCACTACACTTCCAAATGTAAAGGCAACCACTAGTGGACCTCGTGTCATACGAGCTACCTGCCCAATCTGCATCTGTGTAGCCGTGTACATCTAAGCCTTTACCATGCTCATAAAGAAGACCATAATGTGAGTGGTCTTTACATAGCGCATAATGTGTCTCACTACATCCAAATGAGGTTTTTTGGGGCTTTGCATAAATTGGCTTACTAGCCCCATATCATAACTTAGATCCGGTCGTGTGATAGTCATGTAAATAAGATTGCCAACCATCTTTCTATACATAGATGAATCATCCAACTCTTCATCAGCCCGCAACTTCACATTCTGCTCCAAAGGTGTACTCATTGGCTTACACCCTGTCATCCCATATCTTGCCAACATATCCAATGCATATTGGCGTTGCACTAACCATGTTCTTGCATGGTCTTTGATCACTTCAATCCCAAGAAAATATCTCAATGCCAATGCATATTGGCGTTGCACTAACTATGTTCTTGCATGGTCTTTGATCACTTCAATCCCAAGAAAATATCTCAACGCCAACGCTAATGCATATTGGCGTTGCACTAACCATGTTCTTGCATGTCTTTGATCACTTCAATCCCAAGAAAATATCTCAATTCACCCATGTCTTTCATATCAAACTACCTACTCAATGCCTTCTTGACATGCATAACATTTGTAGCATGATCTCCTGTGACAATCAAGTCATCCACATAGATGATAAGCAAGACAATCCCATGATCTGTTTTCTTCACATAGAGTAAAGAATCTACTGAAGAAACCTGAATTCAATGGAGATAAGATATCGGCTTATCTTATCACTCCAAGCAGGAGGTGCTTGCTTCAAACCATATAATGCTTTCTTTAGCCTACATACATGAGTGGGTACCTTTGGTGTACATATCCTTCTGGCTGTGCCATATAAACTTCCTCTTTAAATCACTATTTAGAAATGCATTTTTCACATCCATTTGATGCATTTCCCAACCATTTGCTCTACAGCCAAATAGCAATGACTGCTCTCATTGTTCCCATCTTTACAATACTGGACTAAATGTTTCATCATAGTCCAAGCCTTGGGTCTGTGCATAACCCTTAGCTATCAGCCATGCGTTATGGCGCCATCTGATTTGCATTTCACCTTGTAAACCCATTTTCCAACCAATGACATTCTTGCCTTGTGGTAAGGCAACCAAATCCCAAGTTTCATTATGAACCAATGCGTCCATCTCAACATCCATTGCCTTCTCCCATACATGCTTCCCAATAGCTTCAGCATAGCATGTAGGTTCCACATGCTTCACCAAAGAGGTCATGTATGCATAATGCATAGCAAAGTCACGATATGTCAACCTGTCATCTGGATACCTGACCCTTTGGGATCTCCGCAATGCATGCAGATCACTCTGAACACCTGTCACTCTAGTATGTGGAGGCACATATCTATCCTGCCTTACACCCGGTGTGCGTAAATCTGGTATGCCAAGTTCCTCGTCTAAACTTTTTGAACTTGACGATTCATAACCTGTAATGCCAATTCCTTCAACCTTCTTTTTCCCTTTATCACCCAGAGCACTACTCCCCAGTGCTCACACTATCATGTCTCAAGCATCCTAATCATGGACGTAAGTTAGCTGCCTTCTTATGCCATTCTTTCTCAAGAAGTTCTCAAAAGCATGTGAGGTGTATTCACCACCTCCATTCTATCCAACAGCCATACTGCTTCTCTGCAAAAGCTTTGAAGTCCATAAACTTTCCCAACACTTCACTCTTCTCTTTGAGAAAGTAAATCCAAGTCATTCTGCTGCAATCATCAATGAATGTCACATAGTACATGCTACCTTTAATGGATGGGTTTTGTGCAAGACCCCATACATCACTATGAACAATCTCAAGTGCTCTCCTGCTACTCATGTTGCGTTCTTTAGGAAATGGCAACCTTGCTTGCTTTCCAAACTGGCAAGCATCACATACATGCATACTCCCATCATACTTGAATCTAGGCAGCCCACCAACAATGCCTCTTGCCTGCATGTTCTTTAACTTTTGTATGTTCACATGTCCAATCCTTTTATGCCACATTTCAATGTCTTGTACCACATTTCAGCTTTTAGAGAACATCGCCAATTTCAACTCAGGAATCCCAGGATCCAATTTAAATAACCTGCTTTCTTTCTTGCCTTTGGCAATGACTCTACATCCATTTTTGAAATCCTCAATGAAGCAACCATGCTCGTTGAAACGAACTTGCAAACCTTGCTCAACCATTTGACCAACTGAGGCCAAACTCTTTGTAATAGAAGGCACACAGAAGACGTCTGACATAGACTTCATTTCACCATTGTGTATCACCAATGACACACTCCCAACATGAGTGATAGCATGCTAAGAATCATCACCTGTCTCCACATAGCCTTTCACATCCATTGGCTTCATATGTTCAAACCATTCGCCATGACAAGTCATATGGTTTGATGCTCTAGAGTCCATATACCAAGTGTCATCACTGTCACCATGTGTCATCATAGACCCCACGACATGTTTCATGGCAAACAAAGTGATTTGCACTACCATCATGACTGCTTGATGCAAAATTTCCACCATTTGCATGATTTCCACCATGTTGTGCTCCAAAATTTCCACTATTTGCATAATTTCCACCATGTTGTGCTCTACCCCCTCTCAAATCATTTTATTTGCGGGGTAGCAGTCACGTGCCATATGACCAAACTTTCCACACTAATGGCATTCCACATTTTGCATAGATACTTGTTGGCCTTGCCAACGTCCTCTTCCACAATAATTACCTCTACCTTTGAGGTGAATATCCACGACCACCTCTAGCACCATATGAAGGCTGAAAATTCTATTGTGGTGACCTATCCTGCCATCCACGACCAACACTGCGACCTCGTGATGCAAATCCCCCCTACCTCTAAATCTCCTTTGTGAATAAAAAGCCTGATTCCTGCCATGATCATCATGGCTAGTAGATGCATCATGAAAAGGGTCACTGAGTTTGATTTCCTCAACAAGCAAGAGTGAAACCAACTCATCAAAATTTGGTAAACCAACAAGCAAGAGTGAAACCAACTCATCAAAATCTGGTAAACCAACAAGCAAGAGTGAAACCAACTCATCAAAATCTGGTAAACCTGCAGAGATAGATGTATCAAAAGACTTGTACTCCTTGCCAAGACCACACAAGGCAATGTCTACCAAATCATTAGGCATGGGGGCATTGATAGTTGCCAATGCATCTACATACTTCTTAATCTCTTGTACATAATCATGAATACTCCTTCCTTTTTGCTTCACATTGTGAATCTATTGTCTCAACTGAGACTTACAAGCACTAGTATCTATTGTCTCAACTGAGACTTACAAGCACTAGTATCTATATCAAACAACTTTACCAAAGTATCCCATGCATCCTTGGGATTCTTAGCATCATGTATATGTATGAGTATAGCATCCGAGATGCATATAGACAAGTAATGCAAAACTTTGTATGCTCTCTCTGACCATTGTTTATGAGCTACAAATTGTTGTTGTTGTGTAGGTTGTCGGGGTAGATCCGGCTTTAGCTTCGCACCTGTAACAAGGTTCCAAAATCCTTTACCTTTCAAAAAGCTTTTGATCTTGTACTTCCATGCCTGGAAGTTCTTTCTATCCAACTTCTCACCCACAATCTATATTGGGTTGTCTAACATATTTGCTCAATGCAAATGAACCTTTTGCGCATGTCCACTCTTATAAATGAGCCTTCCTCAGCTCAATCACACTCTAATAAGTCTCCCAAATACTCCAAAGTACTCAACCAACTTCACTGTTGATGTATAAAATCACACTGAGTGCATTCAAATTGAACTAGAATATGCAGTCCAAAATACCCTGTTTTGGCGCACTTTCCAAGGCTTCCAAATGCTTCAAGTTGCAATATAGTGGTTCAATCAACTATGGATAACTTGCATTAACACCCTAACAAGCTCAATGTTACATATTAACACCAACCAAGGTGCATACATACCAGAAATATCAAATCCCCTTCTCTGTTTTGAGAAAAACTAGTAAAACCGGTATAAAAAGTGCTCTAATTTCTTCAATTCTTGTCCAAATTGAGGGACCAGGCATTCATTAGCCTAGCAACAATGATGTCTACTAACTCCATGTAAAAGGAATTAGACCAATTGTCAAAATTGAGTGAGTAATTAGTCGATTAACGACCCTCTGTTTCACTAATCACAGTTGACAACACTCTTAATCAGCTCATAATTGGCTCCCAAATGCATAATTGCTCCAACAAAACACATAGCGTCCTTCTCCTTTGTGTGTAGCATAGTATTGCTAAGAAATTTGTGCAAGGAATCAATCAACCAAGCCTTAATTTGACCTTAACCAAGTAAAAAAGGTAAAATCTGCTCTGTTGTAGCCTCGCAAGCTACACCGCGTGCAATTAGGGAGAATTGGGGAGTTATCTATGGCTAATGATGGTATATATCATATGCCAACACCCCTAGGCATGCACCCAAGCCATCAACCTTGTGATTTTTGCAAAAAACCGGCTCCAATTGCATAAAATGAGCATCTATTCACTGTTTTTGTGAGAGCTTCAAAACAGAATTTTTCCAATCACTTCAATACATCACACTTACTCCAAAATCACTCTAGAGCTTGCACATGAGTTGCCAACACATTCCCATTGCCAGATACATGAACCTTTGCCAGATTTGCAACCATTTGCAACATACATTCACCACTATCAAGCTTCAATGGAGAGCTTGCAAACAGAATTTTTCTTTGCTTTGGGCAACTCAAATCTGATATTGTTTGTGAATTTGCACCTACAATCCACTCAAGGATGTTTAGTTTTCCTTACCTGGTAGGCCAAGCTCTCAGATTTGGTGAAAATCGGTGTGCTCCAAGCTTCACAGCTCCAATGGCAAGCTCCACAGCTTTTCTTCATAGCCTCTTCTCCCTCTTCTCTCACTCACTCTCATAAACCCTAATAGAGAGCACCGAGCTCTGATACCATGATGAAAAATAGGTAGAGGGAGAGCAAACACACACACAGAGGAGAAAACCCTAATGTATTACTCAAACCCTAGCCATAGAGAGAAGCCATCTCCCATCTCACACAATGCATGAAGCCATAATAGAAAAGCTACAACACACTACTTGTGTTGTGTCCACACACAGCTAACCCTAGCTACTGTTCACACAACTATGACCAGCTGGACGTGGTCATTTATGTGCCCAATTAATTAACCACCATCATTAATCCTAATTTATATTACGTAACCCTTACCCTAAAGCATTCATAATCATCAATGGAGATGATCATAAATTTAGTCCTAGATGACCTAGTTGATTTAGCAAATTATTGAATCAAAATTCATCCATACTTAACATAATCACACCCACTAATCTCCCCAATCATTTACATGATTTTCCAATTAAGTAATAAGGGTAAATCATGGAGTTATTAAATTCCCATGCCCTTTTATACAAGCCTTTTCCAATTGATAAGAATTTAACACCATGACCCAATAAATAAATTCACAAAATTGTTAGACAACCAATGATCACCATCACCTAATAGTAGACAAATCACAAGAGAGGGTTAAAGTGTCACTATCAAAATACTAGACATACCAATCTATAACTAACATGCATACATCATAGATCGAAGGTTCATAATTGTAGTGCACAATGAATGCCCAATCATCGGGTACATAGTTTGTTGACTTCTTTTTTGCACTTAGTGATGCATCAACCACACAGCCATGCTTGACTCTTTCTACTTCTCCTTCTCTAACCTTTTTTAATAGTAATTTTGATATAATGTCTTGGCTTCCGATAATAGTTGCATTTTCCTTTCTTCTCAGGCTTATCACCCCCCCCTCTTAGCATCCTTACCAAAAGACTGGTTTGATTTTGCCTTTGGCTTATAGCTAGCTTGAGAAAAGGATTTGCCTTTACTTTTTTTATTACAAGCAAATGCCTAATATCTAACACACACATAATAGTTTGGTTTTATCAAGATTGATCTTCTTATTATATGAGCATTGCAACCAACTCATCAAATGTGAGGGCATTGGGGTTATTTTTCATCATGAGTTGAAGTGTGATGCAAAAACCTAGTATGAATATGGTAAAGCTATGAGAACAATAGTAGACACCAATAAACTATCTGGTAAAGCTATGAGAATATTAGATACCATAACGAATTATCTAGATAGGCCTCCTCAATACATGAAGTTGCTCCCTATGATCTTTAATCTGTGTCAAGAACTCATCCATTAAATCTCCCTCATTCATATGCTTGGACTCTAACTACTTGTGCAAGTAGGCCACTCGTGCCTTGTTACGTAAGTATAGCAAGTGCATCCCAAGCCTACTTGGCAATTTTACATGAGTGAATATGAGAAATAATATTCATTTTCTTGAAAGGTGCCACCAATGCATGTGCATGTGTATCCTTTCCATCCCACCTGGTTTATCCCACTATGATAGGTGCGAGAAGGTCGGTATACCACAGCTACATGTGAGCTAGTATCACCATCCAAAGTACTTATATTACATGTAGACTAGTATCACCATCCAAAGTACTTATATTACATGTAGACTAGTATCACCATCCATATAATCATGTGCTAGTGAGATAGGGTGTGCCTTAATGCCAATAACAACATTTTATAGTCCTTTGGTAACCAATACATGATGCATCATATAGGACCATAATTCTTAGTTGGTCTCGTCAAGCTTATCCTCTGTGAAAAGCATCCAAAGTACATCATTACATGCCATTTTAGTCTACACAAATAATAAAATATAAATATCCCAACTATATGTAAATATTATCAATCCTCATTGAATGTAACCAAGGTTGTGCAAGTAGTAGATCCCTCATAATGAAGGAATCATGCAAAGTGTATGAAAAATGGTAGAGTGTAGAGTGTACAAATGTTACTAGAAGAATATAGTGTATGAAAAATTGTAGATTGTAGAAATGTTACTAGTCGATGATAATAATGATGATGTTGGCAAAGCTATTGATATGCTGAGCTCAAAGATGTGATGTCAATGACAATGATTGCCCTATCGCTAGACATCAAATATTGTTGACTATGTAAAAAACCCAAAATCAAACAAATAGACAATATGAATTGATGCTCCCCCCCAAGATGTTTGTGAAAACCTAACAACATGCGAATGAGTTTCGAAACACATAAAAATTTTGTTAACATAGTTAACAAAACACTATAGGGTATACCTTCTCCACCTAAGAGGATAACTCAATCTAAGATTTTTCAAAAGAGCATAGCTCGAGGAGAAGATAACAAGGGGGTGAGGACCAAGAGAATCTATTCTAATGCCAATTGTTGGAGTGGAGACAAAGGTAGCAACACACACAGAGATGTAGAAAGCAAGGAGATATAGAGAGAAGCATAACAATAAAAGTAGATTGATGAGAATGAGTGAAGTACAAGTGAAATGACATGATAAGGTCACTTACATAAGAGTGTATACATATGCTCAAGCAGAAAAACCTCCTAAGGAGGAAAAAAGTACCCCAAACTATTATTATTAGCCTACATTCACATGTCATTACCATATAAATGGCTACTTTTCCCTTGAGGTTATGTTTGGCTGCAATTCAAACGATTGGAACCAAGTGTTCCATGCATCAAGCCTAAATGCAAGCTAAAAAGGTGTACTGTTGATAGCCACCTTGGATGCCATGTAGTGTAGGCCCATATAGTAGAATGCAACTTGTGCTCCTAATCACTCTTTGTTGATGCTTCTACCTTCTTGGTGAGAATATTTCACACAATGTCATGTTTGTGTTGGCCATTCACTTGTTGGGTAGTAAGGTTTCAACCAAAATGGGTAATCACATTCTCATAGAGGAACTTAGCGATAGCTCTCACATCATCAGCTTTTTGTGTAGCTTTTCCCTTGGACCACTTCGTGAAATTTGTGGTGACTAATGATAAAATGCACATGGGTTCCCTTAGCAGGTGTGCTAATGGGACCCACAAAGTCCAAATGGTCATTCCAAAATTACAGGGATTAGGGGAATTTAGTCCTTCTCTTAGACTATGGCAAACCTTTGGTATTCTCATTTATAGGGGTTAGGGGGAATTTCTTCCTTCTCTTAGACTATGGAAAATCTCATAGCATTTAACAAACTTAGCTACATCTACAAAGATTGTGGGCCACCACAGAGAACCTTGCGGGCAGTCATATCTCTAGCAAAGGCTGAAGCGTTTTGTCCACTTGAGGAAATCTAAGAGTTCACGTTGTATTAGTTGAGAATGCTTGTAAAGTCATTCATCTTGAGATTTTTATTGTAATATGTGTGTTGATTAGATAGAGCTTATGAAGATTGAGTCTCTGTGGAAGTAACAATCTGATGATTGAGGAACTGATTCTTAGTCAAAATCAGAAGAGAAAGTGTACAGTGTCAGTTGAGGATCACATGAGCTGAAGGCGTAAAACCTTATCTTTGGCTTGTTTGAGCTTGGTAGAAGTGTTTGCAGGCCACACCTGACAGATAGAGTTGTTATGCTGACAGCAGTAGAGTTAGAAGGCTTTGTGGTCTGATGAGTGGTTTTTGTGGCACCTCTGACTCAGGTGTTGTCAACTAGGAGTCCAAAAGGTTAGATCTATGTTTGGTTTGAGTGACTCGAGGGTACATAGAAGTGCTAGCTGACGCAGAGGCAAAGAAACTTGAGTCAGCTGGGTTAGTTCAGTCGGCTTTGAGGAAATGATCAAAGTTGGAGTCAGTTGTTGTGAGCCAGCAGCTATCAGTTGGAAGTAATTAATGAGATATCTTGATCACTCTGGGGTAGCCTGAGGGTTGGGGAAGGTCAGAGGACACTTGTGTGGAAATTTCTACTCCAGTTGAGTCTTTTGAGTTAGTTTAGTCTATTTTGTGATAGCAGCCAGGTCTATCTCAGATTGTACAGTCAAAAGGGAGTCAGAGAAGTTTTAGTTGAGGGCAGCATACTAGTGTAAAGAGGTCTTGAAGCAAGAGTTTGAGGTGAGCTAACAGTGGAGAAAAATCTATGGGTCAAGAGGACAACTTTCTACCTGGGGACTAGTAGAGGAATTCGGAGGCAAAATTAGATTATTTTACGTCAGTTGGAGAAGATTTTGGTCAGTCGGATATCAAGAGAGGTTTGTAGGTGATTGATCAGAGTTATTGGAGGTCTATGCTGACCTAGGAGGACAGCTAGAGGTGGCATTTGGGCCAGATAGGGAGGTTGGGAGGGTGATGAGGATTGCAAAGGTGTCTAGAGTGATCAGCTAGAGGGTAGAGGATAGGAGTTGAGATGATTGGTGCCTTGGAACTAGGACTTCAGTGCCCCCTAGTCCTATTC
Organism: Cibotium barometz; assembly: GCF_041138505.1. Lineage (NCBI taxonomy): Eukaryota > Viridiplantae > Streptophyta > Polypodiopsida > Cyatheales > Cibotiaceae > Cibotium > Cibotium barometz. The sequence continues at coordinate 25,382,294 of NC_141055.1, read as the reverse complement.
CTTTTACATTCTCTTCTTGTGTGTCTGCTGCTGCTGGTGGTGTATAGAGGCCACCACCTAGCCACCACACATGGTTTTGGTGCCCCCACCACTGAGGATCAACAAGGCTCTGATTTAGGCAATCCATATCAGGTTTGACTCAAGCCTTAGAGAGCATGGAAAATGTTTGGTATTTTCATGGTGATGGACATGAGAATGTCCATGCATTTGTTCAATATGTTGACAACAACAGCTCGGAGGATGATAGGAGGAAAGCACTATTCCTTACAGAAGGTTTGAAGGAGTATGCCCTCTTGTGGTGGCAAGACTTACATGCTAAGATTAAATGCAACTGGAGGCTTCTATTTAAAGCTCTCTTATGTAGTAGGTTTGAAGTTAGTGATGATCAATATGCAACATGGTTGGATGTGGAAGACTTGATACATGAAGATGATGAACTTGTCGACTTTACAATCAAATTTGAGGATCTTTAGTTTGATTATGTTTCTTTCTTTGATGAGATAGATCATGTACATGAGATGCTTCAAGTAGTTAGCTTCGTTCAAATCTTGAATGACAAGTTGCAGGACAGGGTGTTGCGTCAACGATGCCATACATATGCGAAGGCAGTACATCATGCATGTTACCAAGAGCAAGCAATCTTGAAGAGGAAAAAGCATACTAGAAGACAAAGTTTAGATGTGAAACATGAAGAAGAGGTTTTTTTGGAGCAGAAGCAGGTGTGATTGAGGATAAAGGAGTAGATGTGGTTGATGATCTTGAAGTGTGTTGGTCCACATATCCAACAAAAGATGGTGAGTTAGTAGTCATAGATACTTCAAATGCATGTTTTAAATATGAAGATAGGTTTCATGGTGGATTGCATGGATTACTTGATGAATATGGAGATGTTGAGGATGCATGCAAGGATCTAAGTGAGTTGCAGGTTGCTATTGTCTGTGATGACATGCATAAGTGCACAAGTAGTTTGCAAGTATACCATATGTGGAAATTGACCAAGACTTAGATATGTTTCTAGGTGAGGCATTGTAGGACTTGGTAGCGTATGAAAGTAAGAAGAAGACACCTCCATGTGATAATGCCCAAGGATATGATGCGGTAGGTTCTAATGATGATGGCAACCTATTGGATGAAGTTTTAGATGATCTTTTGGTTTTAGATGCTCATAGAAAAGAGTGTGTCAGTTCTAAGGCTTGTGATTATTGAGAGGCTATTTGTTAGAACTTGGCTCAGATTCACACTTGGTCGATGATTTTTCTTTCTCATCCTGGGGAGGATGGTAATGATGTGAGTTTTGATGGGGATATGCAGATGCATATGATTGAGGTGCATAAAATTAAGCAAGTGATCAAGGATGAAATGGAAGGTGATTTAAGTTCTGGACTAATGCTGGTGCATATGATTGAGTAGGTGATCAAGGATGAAATGGAAGGTGATTCAGGTTCTAGACTAATGAGATAAATATGCAAGTTGTGTTTTTTGGGATGCCAAAAAACTCTTTTATAGATAGTAATATTAATGAGATGTTTAAAATGTTTTCACATGTGGAGTGGGAGATCCCTGCTATGTGTTTCAATTTGCTGAAATATGGGATAATGTTTGTAGACATGTCAATGATTTGGGTTTTTCTCCTATGTGTAGCAATGGGTTGGGCATGTTTGAGATGCCAAGTGGAGTGGGGATATGCAGGGAAAGTATATATGTTGAGACTATTATTCTTTTTGATCCAGGTGGGTGCATCAGTTCAATTGGTTGGGTTTGGAGGTTGGTTTTCTATCCCTTTGATCTTGGGGGATGATGAAGTGATGGATGATGCCTTTGCTATAAATAGAACTGTATATAGTGGTTTGTGAGAGCATAGGAGTTTGGAGTACAAAACATGCAGTGAAACACATGAATGTGTTTCCCTAGGGGGGTTGGCTATATGTGAGGGAAATCCCAAACCCCTCCTAAGCATGATGTATAGATGTATGAAAGGTCCATAAAATGGTGTGAGAAAGAATTCAGGTGGCTAAAGGTGGTGCTTGGCAGGTGAAAAGATGCAAAAGACCTAATCCAAAATCGAAAGCACATGGGCAGTCTCGTCGAAAGAACTGGGCAACGCGTATTCTAGAAGAATCAAGGGCAGTGGTGCAAGTTGAAGAAGCACGATTGATTTCTTGGGTGGGACGCTCTGAGAGAGAAGGTAGACAATAACTACCAGAGAGAGAGAGCTTGAGTAGATTGGAGTGGAGTGAACTCCTGCAAGTTGGTTTTATTTATGAAAGGTTGCAGATAGAAGGGAATCGCTGTGTGAGAAGGCCTGACTGGATTAGAGTAGAGGGAGGCAAAAGATCATAGAATTGGCTAAGAGATGTGTCTCTTAGATTCTCTGTATAGAACCTTTATTAGAGACTGGGCCCATAATTGATCAGCAGCATCTGGGTGTCTGTTGATGTTGTTATTTGAGAAGTTTCAAGTTGTGGATGAAGATGATGCAGTGGAGAGCTACTGATAAGATTTATCAGTGGGGAGAATCTTGAAGTCTTTTGTGTTTTCTTCTTTTTTCTTGAAGCCCAAGGTCTTAGGGCTATTGAGACACTAAAGCATTTTGTCTACATGAGAAAATCTAAGAGTTTGAGTTGTATCAGTTGAGAATATTTGTAATGGCTTTTGCCTTGAGATTTCTATGGTGATATGTGTGTTGATTAGATAGAGCATATGAAGATTGAGTCTCTATGAGTAACAGTCTAATGATTCAAGAACTGATTCTGAGTCAGAATAAGACGAGAAAGTGTAAGGTGTTAGCTGAGAATCAGATGAGTCAACTGAAGGCGTATAACCTTTTCTTTGGCTTGTTTGAGCTTGGTAGAAGTGTTTGTAGGTCACAACTGACATATAGAGTTGTCATCTAACAGCAATCAGAAGGCTTTGTGGTCTAAGTGGTTTTAGTGATAGCTATTGTGACTCAGCTGTTGTTACCTAGGAGTTCAAAAGGTTAGATCTATGTTTGGTTTGAGTGTCTGGAGGGTATAGAAGTGCTAGCTTATGCACAGGCAAAGAAACTTGAGTCAGTTGGGTCAATTTAATCGGCTTTGAGGGAATAATGAGGTTAGAGTCAGTTGTGGGCCAATAATTGTCAGCAGCTTGAAGTCATTAATGAGATATCTTGATCAATTTGGGGTAGCCTGAGGGTTGGATCAGCATATCTGTGTATCCATGTACACATATCTCCGTCCCAGTTTCATAAAATATCCACAATGCAAAGTAGACCTCACATACCTCAGTATGTGTCTCAATGCATCCAAATGCATCCAAATGCGGCTTCCGAGGAACCTGCATAAACTGACTCACCAACCCAATAGCATAGCTCAAATCTGGCCTGGTGATCGTCATGTAGATCAAGCTTCCTACTATGCGCCTATACATAGTAGGATCCTCCAAAATCTCTCCTGAATCTGCACTCAACTTGCTATTCTAATCCAATGGCACTGAGATAGGCTTACAGCCTATCATACCATACTTGGACAACATGTCCAAGCCATACTGTCTCTGCAGGAATCCAATACCATGTGGTGACCTAATCACCTCAATGCCCAAGAAATATCTGAGCTCCCCCAGATCCTTCATCCCAAACTTTTGTCTAAGCAAGATCTTTACATCAAAGATCTCTGCATCATGGTCCCCCGTAATGATCAAGTCATCTACATAGATGACAACAAGCACAACCCCTCTATCACTGTGTCTCACATACAGCGATCGAGAAATCTGCATTGGCTACATGAAAGCCAATAGTGACAAGATATTTAGAAATCTTGTCAGACCATGCTCTTGGTGCTTGTTTTAAGCCATACAAGGCTTTCTTCAACCTGCACACATGCTCGGGGTGACTCACATCCTCATAACCAGGTGGCTGCAACATATACACCTCTTCCTGCAAATCCCCATGCAAGAATGCATTCTTTACATCCATCTGATGTAAAGACCATTTCTTTGACACAGCCACTGCTATCACAACTCTCACTGTTGCCATCTTGGCAACTGGGCTGAAAGTTTCCTCATAATCAATGCCATATGTCTGCGCATATCCTTTGGCTACCAATCTAGCCTTGTATACCTGCTTATGCTTCCATCACTGTTATGTTTTACTTTGTACACCCACTTGCATCCAATGGCTTTCTTGCCTTCAGGCAATTGCACTAAATCCCAAGTCTCATTTCCATATAGTGCATCCATCTCCTCATCCATAGCTTTCTCCCAACACACATTTCCAATAGCCTCATCAATGCATGTGGACTCTACAACCTGCACAACCTTTGCCATGTATGCATAGTGATGTGCCACATAACCATCATAGGTAAACCTCTGCACAGGATTCTTCACTCTCCCAGATCTTCGCAGCTTTGCATTCATGGCTTCCATAGCCTTCTTTACACCAGGTGTTCTCATAGCTGGGATCCCAAGCTCCTCATCAAGGCTCATCTCTGAGCCACTAGACTCTCCATCAACATGAGAATGTCTTGTAGAAATGTCAGGCATACTAAGGGGCTCAACCACTTTCTCTTTGCCTTTATGTGATGTACTAATCACATTTGCAGGACTGGTATTATGACACAGCCTGTCACTCCATGGTCTATCAATTGAACCACTAGATGAGGACTCTCCTGGTCCACTCAAAGACTGTGATTGCTGACTTGCATTTTGTGCAACCACATTTCCACACTCACATCATCCCCAACAGCTTCTTTTTCAGCAGCATACCAACTGCTCATCTCATAAAAAACAACATCCTTGCTTACCCTCAACTCACATGTAGTAGTAGGGTTATAACACCTGTATCCCTTTTGCTCAAGGGAATATCCAATAAACACACATTTTTTAGCTTTTGGATCCAGCTTAGTTCTCAGCTCATCTAGCACATGCACATATGCAATGCATCCAAAGACTTTCAGAGATGAGAGAAATCAAGTTTTCTGTCAGAAAACCTCTCCTCTAGAGTTACATCATGTATGGCTACAGTTGGAGTCTTGTTCATGATGTAAACTATTGTAGAAACAACCTCAGCCCAATAGCTATGCAGCATATTCTTCTCGTCCATCAATTCCGCTCGACAACTCCATTTTGCTGCGGAGTGTATCTGCATGTAAACTATCTCCGAATACCATTTTTCTTCAAAAATTCAGAGAACTCATTGGAGAAGTACTCTCCCCCTCCATCTGACCTTAGGCACTTTACATATTTCCCTGTTTGCTTTTCAACCAACTCTGAAATTCTGAAAGTGAGTGAACACCTCACCCTTCTCCTTCATGAAGTATACCCACATTTTCCTTGTGTGGTCAAGGGTATTGCTTGAGTGAATACCTCACCCTTCATCAATAAATGTCACATAATACCTGTAGCCTCCCATAGACATGGTCTTCGTAGTAGGACCTCGTATCTGAATGCACAACATCTAGTGCATTTCTTCTCACATTTCTGTTACGTGGAAATACATGCTTTGTTTGCTTTCCAAATTGGCATGCTTCACATATTTTCTGCATACCTTCAACTTCAAACTTTGGCAGCCCTGTCAGAATTCCTCTAGTCTGCATAGACTTCATTCTCTGCACATTCATATGTCCAATTCTTTTATGCCAAATGTCTATGTCTGCAATAATTTCCTGAACCATTTGCAAACATCGCAGCACTCACTTCAGGCATGTTTACATTCAATGTAAACATGTTTACATTCTCTGCACATTCACATGTCCAATTCTTTTATGCCAAATGTCTATGTCTGTAACAATTTCCTGAACCATTTGCAAACATCGCAGCACTCACTTCAGGCATGTTTACATTCAATGTAAACATTCTGCCCACTCTGTTGCCTTTTGCAACCAACCTGTACTTGTCTTTAAAGTCTTCAACATAACAGCCACCATCAGGATTAAACCGAACCTGTAAACCCTGCTCAATCATCTGGCCAATAACTGAAACCAAATTCTTTGTTATGTTCGGAACATGAAGTATATCTGCAAGGTACTTCACTTTGCCATCCTGTATAGACAATGGCACATCTCCAACATGGGCAATTGGATGAGCAGTGTCATCCCCTGTTTCAACAAAACCTGGTCTTTCAAGGTTTTTTATCTCCTTGAATCACTCCCCATGACTTGTCATGTGGTTTGAAGCACCTGAATCAATGTACCATACATCATCTTTATGTGCTGCTTCAACATTTTCAGACACATGGCATTAATGACATGCTGCATAACAAACAACCTTTCTTTATCCTCATTGTTTCTGCTCAAGGATACATAGTTGTTTTGCTGCAATTTTCCATTTTGCATGTCAGCCTGCTTCTTATAACAATCTGCCTGCACATATCCAGGCTTACCACAATAAAAGCATCCACGTGTATCATTATAACGCCTTTGCCAATTTCCACGACCTCTTTGACTTCCCCTACCTCTGAATTGGCCTCTTCCACCTGCGTGTTGTTATTGTTGTTGTTGTGAATTCTGGGACTGTTGTTGCTGCTGGAGCTGTTGGCCATAATTCTGATTACCTGTTCGGCCACCTCCTTGACCACGTCCACGGCCTCCTCTACCTCGTCCTCTTCCTGAACTTGTGTAGAAGGCCTGTTGCTCTGAACTGTTTTTGTTTTGTGAGGACTGTTGGTCTTCACATCCAAGCTCTTCTCTTCTATAATCAACATAGACACCAAATCTATAAAATTGGGAATGTTTTTCCAAGTCTGAATAGACGTCTTGAACGCCTTGTATTGTGGCCCGAGACCACGTAGACAGACTTCCACCTTATCATCATCATCTACTGAAACGCCAATAGATGCAAGGGATTCCACAATACCCTTGTGATCTTCAATGCATAGTCATTCATAGACATACTCTTTTTCTCCATAGTATGAAGTTCATTCTTCAACTGTATCTTTCGCGCCTTGGTATTTGTTTCATAGAGTTTTACCAAGGTGTCCCATGCCTCCTTGCGGGGGCGGGGGACTTGGCATCCTGAATGTGCCCAATCATGGTGTCTTGTATACTGATAGAGAGCTAATACATAACTTTTCTGGCTCCTTGGTTCCAATCCTTGAACTCTTTCACATCTGCAGCAGTCGGATTGATCTCCGGTATCTCTGGTGCCTCTTCATGCTCACCTTCTATGTAGTCCCAATAACCCTTTCCCATCAGGTAATTCGTTAACCTGAACCTCCAAGCATGGAAGTTGTTCTTATCAAGCTTCTCATCAACAATTTGGTTTATGCCATCATTTGACATCTTGCTAGACACACAAATTTACCAGAAATAGCACTCTGGTTTGTCCTGCACAAACTGCTGTATTTTCTACAGCGGTACTGTAGTATACTCAAATGTCAACAACCAGTGACCTCAATGTGCATACATACACCCAATGGCAACTGTTGACCTCCTTGTTTGCAGCACACATAGTGTCTGCATAGCCAATCTATCTTCCTGCAGTTCTTTAAACAGAGTTCTGCAGAGAATTGATGACTTACCCGTCGCAGTGCTCGAAATCGCCTGCTTTCTGAAAAACGGAGGTCGTAACACGCCCGAAACGTGTTTTCGGCCAAAAAAACTATGTCCGATAGGACATTATAATTGCCCTATAGCTTTACTCCCATGAAGAAAGCTCCTCAATCAGAGATCGTTTGCCGGTGCCTCTCGTAGAGCTCCCGACAAGGGTGTAGTCTCACCAACACAAATAGGGAAGAGTAGTTGAAGCTCTTACCCTCGTACCGCTTCCTGTGCTTCTCTTGCTTGCAGCTCAGCCCTTAGCATGAACCAGGCTCTAATACCATGAAAAGATGCAGGGGAAAAGAGAGCTTAAGCTCTTGCAAGCACACACACACTCACAAAACCTTAAAAGAGAACACACAAGGTGAGAGGCTGAAAATCTTCTTCTTCACTCAACACTCAACACACCATATACAAAGATAAGAGTACACACATATGAAAAGGTACTCAACCAAATACATACTAGGGTTCTCTATAGTGTGAACCCAACTAAATGAGCTGGAGCTATAACTATGCCAGTCTCTAGAATGGCTGTCACACAACCTGTCATCCCACTGGCCGCATATCACCCATGATCTCACCAACCATGCCAGTGGTGTAAGTGTGGGGCCTATCCCCCAAGCGGGTCATCAGTGTCCACCGCCTCACTAGATGAGCTCGATATCTCAACACATTTTAGCAGTTGTGCTTCTTCTATACTTGTATGTTGCATGCTTGTGTTGAAGAGTGAGAGAGAGTGATTGCCTTATGTGATGGTGTGAGCGACTCTACGGTGACAGCATGGAGGCAGAGCTTAGAGGATTGGAGCTTCTCAAATGAGCTTGGAGGCCTCAAGGGACACAAGTTCAAAGCATTGATAATCGCCCTACGACAGTTGTGTTCTATTGCTCTTCCCCCTTAGGTGATTGCATTGAGTTTCCTCTTGGAGGTGTGGTAGCCCATAATATTTTTGGTGCCGTTGTTTGCTGGGGAAACACCTTTGTTTCTTCCATCCTCTTTGAGTTTCAACTCCCATTACATAAGATTCATCATTGCCTTTGCATTCTGGTAGTGCATTGTGTAGGAAATGAATGGATAAGATTTGAGTGGAAGTGAAAATGTTTGAGAAATTGGTTGTGTGTATTTGTGTGGTGGAGTGGTCTTGGAAGAGAGCTCCACTGTTTTTTCTAGTTAATTTTGATGTTTGTATCACCGAAATTGTCAACGTGAACGAGCAGGGTGGTGTTCTATTTTTCTTTCTTTTCAACAAAAATCATAAAAATAAGGAGCCATTGATTGTTCCTTGAACTTGTATTATATTCCTTATGCGTGGCACAATCATCTTAGAGGCAGTTGGATAAGGATTTTGCACCCAAAACCACCTCAGTTGATGCGGGAAGTTCCCACATGAAACTGTAGGAAAATAGTTCATGACGTGAACTGTTTTCTATAACTTCATGTCGTGAAACGCTCCCAGCATCAACGCCACGATTAGCGCCACAATTCACGGGATTACCTTACTAAAAATAGGTAGCCTTATCCTGACACCAAGGGGTCTGACAAAATTAAGAATCGTGAAAGTGCAAAAAATCATTCACAACGTGAACTATTTTAGAGCACTTCATGGCGTGAACCATTTTAGAACCCTTCACGGCGTGAACCATTTTTAGTTCACGACGTGAACCAATTGCTTTTCATGACGTGAAATCTTTTCCCTTTATGGTGTGAGCTATTTTTGCAATTTCACGCCTTAATCAAATCCAACTCACAAACCTGGTATTGTCAGATTAAGGCTAAGGAAATCTTGAGAACATGAAAATCATAACAAGGTAACATGGAATTCTGAGTCCAAAGCAAAAATTTTAAACATGTGAAAGTGTAGAAAATCATTCATGATGTGAACTGTTTTCTGACACTTCACACCATGAACTGTTCTCTACAATCTCACGGCTTCAGAAATGAGTCGACAATATCTGACCAAAATTTAATTGGGACAACAAAATAGCTTATCAAATCATATTCACATGCACTTGAGGTCTAGAAAGCTCATCGAAGACGACCTCACTCCTGAAGATAGTGCATCAAATCACCTAGGATCTTCCTATCAAAAGAGTGTGGGTTCAGGCCACTCAGTAAGCACTCAATTGAGTGTCTTAAGGAATCTAACCACCGTCAGTAATGCAATATTGAAAAAATTGAAGGTAAAGGAGGGAAGAGAAACATCTAGGTATGGGCATACCCATCTTTACCCGCGTAGAGAATTGGTGTGGTGCTCTATGTGTAGATTGAATCACACTACCACCGAATGCCCACCACAGTTAAGAGCAAGGCCACTACTCTATTGTGCACACTGTGTAAAATTAGGGAATCATGACACCTCCATGTGCAGATATCCAAGGTTTCAAATAGTAGCACAGCTGCCGGCACCTAGAGCTCCAGTGGCCTTACCAGCACCACCTGTGCAAATCACCACAGCTGTGCAAGATAGCCAAACTCTTCCTATTTACCTAGGGGGATGTTTTGGGTATAAGACACTTCATCTCTACCACCATCTGTTCTACCACCACAGCCCCATAGGCTAAAATCAACCAAGTATTGATTGAAGAGCCATCAGAAGATATGGATATGAAGTAGAACTTAGTGTGGAGAGTACTATGAGGAAGCTGCACCAGAATTATATGTCCTACATAATAACGCGCCAGTGCCTGTGTTTCAAACCATGGTATAGTGGAAGGGTAAGGACATAAATTCAAACATGAGGAGAGGACTGCTACAATTTTTTGGTTGCGGTGGACCGCATATCGAATCATTGAATGTCCAAACAAGAATGTGGTTCATACGCACTAACCCCAACAATGGACTGCTCCACCCAATGACATGCCAGTACTTACTTGTACTAAATGTGGGATTGATCATTCGATCAAGGATTTTCCATACCGGGCAAGTGGTTTGACTTCCACTTCTAACCAGGCCACCGTCCGAACCATTAGTGTGTAGGTTGGAAAAATATCACACCACTCAATGTCCTGACATGAGCCCATGCCCAATTGGGGGACAAAGGGAAGAACCAAGCATATGCAACCACTTCCAGAACTGGCCAAAGGAGGAGAGTAAAAAAAGTGCGTAAGGGTGACACCAGGGTCACAATCCAAGCTAGATCTGAAGAAGATACGATCAACACCGGATCCACCCAATCAAGACAATAAGGGGATCAAGGGGTCAAACAAAAAGAGCCTGACCTAGAGATGTAAGGGGAAAGACCATTAACCCCTAAAGGAGTCGGTGAATAACCAAATGTCGAAGAGGAGATAAGGAAACTTGAAGAAGCTAGGGCCCTAGTAAAAGAGTGCCAACGATTTCACGAAGCCAAGTTAAGGGCTAATCGGGTCAGGGATACAATGTATCCAAGAAACAAACCAACAAGGGAAAGGGAATTGGACGTACCTACTCCAATTCTAGAAGAGACGGAAGAGGGATCTCAAGGAAACACAACGTCAAGAATGTTTGAGGAAGATGCGTAGGATGAGTCCATCCATTCATTCCCTAGGAATGGATACGACGCACATGGAAGGAACCCTCAATTGCTAGAGAACCTAGAGACATAGGCAGCCTCGTAGCCATACTATCCACTTTTGTGTAAATGCCATTAGGACAACTGCTCTACACTGTTTACCAACATTATGGGCAAACATAAAGGAATGGGTAGAAGGCGGCTAGCCGACACTACAGAGGATGTTCTGCCACCTCTGGCAGAAAGGACCTTAAAACACTTAAGGGAAAGAACAACCAGAGTTGTCAAGATACCGGTTAATCAATTGGAGAATTATTACGAAAGTGACGACACCAATGCTACAATCCCAATTCATCATAATGTGTACAAGGCACTGGCTATCCTGGATGGTGGGACGAGGGTTAGTATCATTAGAAAATGGTGTTGGGAAAATTGGAAAAAAACTGATCTAAAAAGAGCAGATCTTATCATTAAAATGGCAGACGGAACATCTTCAAGGCCCATTGGGCTTTTGGAGAATGTGAGACTCAAACTCTTTACGTTTTGCTACCATCATATATTTGTAGTAATGCACTTTCTATGTTAACCAGACTCATATGACATAATATTGGGGAGACCCTTCATGAGGGAATCCAAATTGGTACATGATTGGGCATTAGATCATGTGTATGTGCATAGGGATTCACAAATTTTAAAGATAGATTTGAGAATGTGGAGAGCACACCCCATGGAAGGGAAACTGTTCGCGGTAATGATTCGGTCACAACTGAGCGGACCACATTTGTACAAATATGCCAGCCCATGGTGGAAAGTTCCAAAGAGGAAGAGGAAACGAAAATGTATGCATCACTTCCTCCTCCGGATTTGAGTGAAAACTGGATGCATGTGCCAGCTACCATAGATGTGATGCAACCCCGAGGAACCCAATAGATGGAATCTGGAACTATTCCCACTACCTCTATCTATATGGTCAATTGGCAAACCATTGATGAGGAATCAGAAGAGGAGGTCTCTAGCATAGATGAGATTGGATCACAGGGTTGTACCAGCACCCAATGCCTTAGAAGCTGGCGAAATCAGAAATGATATATTGCTCGATGAAATGCCCTACTACGAAGAAAACCCACAGATGCTCAGTGACTGAGATACCTCGAAGCCACTAAGGTACACGACGAGTTTTCTAAGGATTGGGGTGAGGAATTGAGTAAGATATCACTTGAAGAGAAACATAAGGAGAAATTCGTCCTTCAAGAACCAAAAACGCCTAAGCTTACGAAATCTGGGCAGAAGCTAAGCTCTCGAGAGGCCAAGAAAGTTATGGCTAAAATAAAAAGTAAGAATGAGGATAAACCAAACTTGCTTTCAGTACCAGACCATTTCAAAACCTACATAGTTGACGAATGAAAGGTGGTCCAACTGACGGCAAAAAGAGTTAAGGAAGATGGGTTGTCCACATCATATACGATGGCCTAGCTGAAGTCAAGGAAGTTGATATTGCGGAACTAGGGGAGGAAGCCAAACCTGTTTTATATCGCTAAGGACTTGACTTCGGTTGAAGAAAATGAGCTCGTTACTCATTTTAAGGAGTTTAAGTATTGTTTCACCTGGAACTACAAGGAGATGAAGGGTGTACCACTTGAGGTGGTGCAACATATGATCCCAATCATGGAAGGATCAAGACCAACCAGGTAAAAACCATACCAGATGAATCCTAAATATGTAGCAGTTGTAAAGGAGAAAATCAATAAACTCATTGTTGTTGCAGATTTCATCTATGAGATAGATTATACGGATTGGTTATCAGCAATCGTAATAGTGCCAAAAAAGAATGGGAAACTTAGGGTATGTGTCAATCTTAAAAAGGTCAATGCAGCTATTGGGGAAAGACCATTATCCATTGCCCTATACGGAACACGTTTTGGAGAGAGTAGCTGGTGAAGAAGTTTACAGCTTCTTGGACGGATTTTCAGGCTACAATCAGGTTTCTATAGCATCAGAAGACCAGCATAAGATAGCCTTCAATGTGGGGGATGTTTGCTTACAAAGTCACACCTTTTAGTCTCACTAATGCCCCATCAACATTCCAATGATTAATGTGCACAGCCTTCAAAGACTACTTGCAGAAGTTGTTGGAGGTATTCATTGATGATCTGTGTGCACACTCTCAATGGATAGACCATCTGGCTTGCTTAAGGAAGGTGTTTGAGCGATGTCGGTTATATCGTATATCCCTAAAACCCTTTAAAGTGTCAATTTTGGGTCAAACACAGTGTGATATTGGGACACATTGTCTCTAAGAGTGGTATAACCACAGATGATAGTAAGGTTAAGTTGATCTTGGAACTGTTACCACCCACTAATTACAAAGGTGTGTAAAGATTTATGGGCCACGTTGGGTATTGCCGTTGCTTCATAATCTTCTGTGCTGAAATTGCCAGGCCATTATATAAGCTACTCATCGTCTTTGAATGGATTGAGGAATGCCAGGAAGCATATGATTGATTAAAGCACGCATTGGCTAGCGTGCCAATTCTAAGACCACCTAATTGGGACCTTATATTTCATGTGCATATTAATGCATCAAACTTTGCTATTGGATGCATATTGGCACAGCCTGGTGAGTTCAAATTGGACTGCCTAGTCTACTTCGGTAGTTGTCAAATTGAATGATGCAGAGGTGAATTACACTACCACAAAGCGAGAAGGGTTGGCCATGGTTTATGCAGTCAAGAAGTATCAACATTACCTATTGGCCAACAAATTCATGTTCTTCGTGGACCATCTCGGGCCTTATTATATTTGGTGAACAAGCCTTGCACCATTGGAAGAATCACACATTGGTTGGTATTACTATAGTTACGGTGAGAAAGGGGACACAGCATGTGTTGGCCGATCATATGTCGAGAATTCCAAATGGGGAACCGGACTAATGTTGATGATGACCTCCCTGATGCTTGTTTGTTCAAATTGGACATGGTGCTCGAATATGGAGCGAGGAAATATCCGATTATCTAGCTTATGGTTTTCCGCAAGAAAGAACCTTGAACAAAGATAAAATGCGACGGCTTATCAAGCTTGCTGCACCTTATCAATTAATTGCAGGAGAACTATATAAGCTAGGTAAGGACAATGTCCTAAGAAGATGCATGAGAGAAGATGAGTTCATCACGATATTGGATGAAGCACATTCAGGGATAGCCGGAGGACATTTTTCTGGAGAGATTATGGCTTGTAAGGTGCTTCAAGCAAGACTATGGTGGCCTATGTTGTTCGGGGATGCCATAGAGTTTGTCAAAAGGTGCAAGGAATGTCAACGATTTGCTATCCCACAACAAAGGAACATGATGCCACTCACCCCTGTTATTGTAAGACAACCTTTCGAGAAATGGGAGATTGATTTTGTTAAACCCATTAGTATAGTGGCACATCCATCACTCACAAGCCCGATATGTGATTATGGGCCATAGAATATTTCACAAAATGGGTAGAAGCCAGAGCCTCTAAGCAAGTTGATGCACGAACAACAACAAATTATCTTGAGATTTGGCTTCCCATTAGAGTTAGTTAGTGTGATCGGGGTTCACATTTCAGTAATGAGGTGATTGATCACTTACTTCCTGGATTCCTAGTAGTCCATCGGAAGTCATCACCTTATTATCCACAGGCTAATGGTCAAGCAGACAGTACAAACAAGATTTTTTGTACTATCTTGACGAAAAAGTTGAAAGTAAGTCAAACAGACTGGGAGCATAAGCTAACAGCAGCCTTATGGGCATACCAAACATCATATAAGGTAGCGACGGGATACACTCCCTTCCGTCTAGCTTATGGTGGTGTTGAGGCAGTAATGCTTATGGAATACCTAGTTCCAAGCTTAAGGATTGCAGTGCAAGAACGTCTGACAAAAAATGCATTAGCTGAAAAGCTAATCGATTTAGAGAAGCTTGATGAGACCAGACTAATTGCATTGATTGGAATTATGGTCGAAAAACTACGAAGAAAACATTGGTTTGATAATAACTTAAAACAAAAAGAACTGGAAAAATGGGGGACCTTGTCCTCATGTATGGTGTAGGGATCACCAGAAAAAGAAACTCAAGTATAGAGGCCTAGGACCCTTCCAAGTGTCCGAGATCACACCTCAGGGGTCGGTTAGAATTGAGACAATTGAGGGTACAAATGGAGGGTTATGTCAATGGAAGCAAACTTAAAAAATATTTTGGACCACTGACCCAAGAGATGCTCTTGCAAGAGCATCTTTTAAAACAATGGAAGGAGCTCACAAAAGAAAAAATCCAGCAAGATCAAGAAGAGGCTAAGGCAAGGGAGGACAAAGCCAAAAAGATACTCTAGAAGAGAATGTTACACGTGAACATGGCTTCACTAACTCTCCTAGATGAAGAGGAACTAAACATTGAGCCAGTGCGACTTAGGGTGGGACTCTCTACAGCTAAATGTCATGCAATGAGCATGTCAAGTCATAACCTGATCTCATATGAGACATGGGTAGCCTTAGATAAACCACACCTTGAAACCACCAATGCACAAGTACAAAGTGTGCACTTGACAACTACAAAACCTGAGGGATTTTTAAGTGTTAATGTTTCCATCACAAATAATTCCTTGGTTGGGAAGGTGTTTGTCATGCCTGTAGGTTCCATTGCGGCAGAGGAAATGATCCTAGGATGATCTTGGATTTGCACTAGCAACTGTAATATCCAATGGGAGAAGAGGACATCACTATTGAATGAGGGAAACAATGTCATTTCCATACCCTTATGGAGCCCGATACACACAGGGAAGCAGGCCATGATTGAGGATATAGAAACACCAAGCATGGTGACATCAGCTCATGAAGCAAAAAAGGCATCAATTTTGCAATCCCTACGTAAAAGCAGCCCAAGTCACATGGTACACAATAGTGGGTGCCTAAGGGTCAATTTGGAAACCAGCTCTACAAGGATGAGAAGGGCATCAATAAGGAATCAACAAGAAGAGCTCAAAATGGAGACAAGGGACATAAATGGTTTTCATAGGTAAGTTGGCGGTACTCCAAACAAAACAAAACTCCACAAAGCATTCATAGGCAATGGGTTTGAAAGGACTTGCTAATGGCACAAGGTTATTACCAAGGCAATACAATAGTATGGGTGCCCAAACTCCACCCACCAGTGTCCATCATTGCAAACACCTCTGAAAGGAATACCTCATTACTTTTAGGCTGAAAATCAATAACAAAACTATAGTTTACATTATGAATAGAATCCCAATTATAGGAATTCATGGCATGATACTTGAACACACATTTACTGGCAAAAAACCAGATTTGGCACACTTATATGTATTAGATGAGGTGAGAAGAAAATTGGATCCCAAGGCAAAAAAAATATTTTTATTGAATATTCCCTTGAGTGGCTGTTGCAATAGTAGTGAATGTAAAGAAACAATCACATGTGCTTAGTGGACCTAGAGAGTCCTCTAGTAGTGGGTCTATTATTAAACCTTGGTTAGGAAGATTGAGGTAGAATGCCAAGAATTATGGCAAATCATTTTGGTGGTACTACAAGTTCTAAAAATTAAGTAAATTCATATGTCGGAGAAGAGAAGGTGGATCAGCCTTTCATAATACTTGATGTTTCAGAATACCATTCTTTTGTTGATGGGGATAGTGGCTCAAAGCAGAGCCTTGATGAGGAGTTTGTAATCCTAGCTATTATTACACCTGGCATAAAGAGCTAAAACAATGTTGAGAACACTTGGCAGTGATCCATGTGTACGCAGGTATATGAGGGTCATATTTTGGATAGGTTGAGATATGATGAGTATATATTCCACATTATGCTTATATATACAATCCTCATTATATGGTTAAAGAAATACAAGAGATAGAGGCCACATGTTTTGAGAAGGTACTTGGACAACATAAGCATTGGAAGATGCCATGGATGCAGAGTTGGCTGTATTGGATGCCGTGGATGAAGAGATGGCTACATTAGATGCCATGTTTTGAGGAGGTACTTGTACATAAATATTGGGAAGATGCCATAGATGAAGAGATGGCTACTCTAGATGCAAATGAGACATGGGAGTTGGTACCTTTGCCTAAGGAGAAAAAGGAAATTAGATGCAAGTGGGTCTACAAAGTAAAGCAAAATTAAGATGGGTTTGTGAGCAGGTATAAGGCAAGATTGGTAGCCAAGGGATATGCACAGACCTTCGGCATTGACTATAAGGAGAATTTCAGCCTGGTTGCTAGGATGGCAATCGTGAGAGTAGTCATTACTATGGCTGTAGATAATAGATGATTTTTACATCCAATAGATATAAAGAGTACATTTCTACATAGTGATTTATAGGAGGAGATCTTTCTAGTGCACATCCACTAGGATATGAGGACCATGCACACCTAGAGTTTGTTTGTAGGTTGCATAAAGCCCTAAAGATGAGACCCAAATAGTCAAAAAATCAAACAAACTCAAACTTGGTTCATATCCTGACCCTTTATAAGAGTTGAAACAACTTCATGAGCTTAAGGATATGGTTACAAAGACTCAGGATGAGTTGGAACCAAAACCAAAACTAGTGCGAGTCTCAAACATTGTTCATCCTGACCATCTAAAACCCATAAGCACCCACAAATCTTTAGACATTCCTCGTGTCATCCTCGAAGAAAATGAAAACTCACTTGTCCCAAGCATGGATCCTGATCTTTGTTTGATTATGAAACCCTTGAACCCATCAAAGAGGTGGAGTTTCTAACCTCACCAGTGCCCTCATATGGCAGAGAGGTGACGGGTACTCCATTAGAACATTCCTGAATTGATGGAATTCATGGCTTCAAAAATAGAAACCAAAATCACTGTACAATTATGTGG
This sequence comes from Cibotium barometz, assembly GCF_041138505.1. Classification (NCBI taxonomy): domain Eukaryota; kingdom Viridiplantae; phylum Streptophyta; class Polypodiopsida; order Cyatheales; family Cibotiaceae; genus Cibotium; species Cibotium barometz. The sequence goes on along the minus strand of NC_141055.1, from coordinate 25,364,418 downwards.
AGACCCAAAATTTTTTGCTGCATTTTGAAATCTCTGACTTAGAAATTAAGACTAAAATGAGACCATAACAAACATTGGAGATTAAAACTAGCACAAATGACACCAAAACTGAAACTAAAATAGAAGCAAAAGAGCAAGCTTCTCAATGAATCAAGAGATCATTGAGAAAACAGAGAAAAAGAAAATGTTATAAGGTAAATAGACACTTGAGACTAAATGAAAGAATAGCCATAGTTCAATGGCTACAATATGTTGGGGCATGCCAAAAGTTTATAGACAAATAGAGAGAAGAGTTACAAAAAGTCATGTATTGTAAACCACCCCCAATTGATTTAGCCCAAGTGAATTCATGGCTTCAAAAATAGAAACCACAATCATCGCACAATTATGTGGAGACCCAAAACTTTTTTCTTTGTTTTGAAATCTCTCCTCAATGGGGAGCTTCAAATCGATAGGTTATCGAGGAGAAATACTCTGATTCAACCACCTCTAATTCATATACCTTTGATGATGAAGATTTAGAAATTAAGACCAAAATGAGACCACAACAAACATTGGATATTGAAATTGGCACAAATGACACAAAAATTGAAACTGAAATAGAAGCAAAAGAGCAAGCTTCTCAACAAAGCAAGAGATCATTGAGAAAACGGAGAAAAAGAAAATGATATAAGGCAAATAGACACTTGATACTGAATGAAAGAACAACCATAGTCCAATGGCTACAATATGTTGGGGCATGCCAAAAAGTTTATAGACAAATAGACTGAATGAAAGAACAACCATAGTCCAATGGCTACAATATGTTGGGGCATGCCAAAAAGTTTATAGACAAATGGGGAGAAGAGTTACAAAAATTCATGTATTGTAGACCACCCCCAATTGATTTAGCCCAAGTGAAATTTTGTGATGGACCAAAACTTAGTCATTTGGCTCAAATGAAACAAAACTATGAGCTGACATAAAAAGCGCGGTAAATTGAGGACGTAACAACCAAGGTAGAGGAAGAAAAGGAACTAGAACCTAACTTGTGTCATGCGTACATTTTATGTAGCAAGAGTAGCCACCCCCTGATAAGCTCCATTCTCTAGATTGGCTTGGAATTGGGCAAAGCCCCTATATTTCTCTTAAGGTTTTTCATACAAGAAGGCTATGACTCAAATCCCACCTCAATTGGAGCAAAAACATAGCCGAGAGACGTAGAAGACTAGGCATTTCCAGGCAGTCTCAGCTAGATTAAGACTAAAATGAGACCATAACAAACATTGGAGATTAAAACTAGCACAAATGACACCAAAACTGAAACTAAAATAGAAGCAAAAGAGCAAGCTTCTCAATGAATCAAGAGATCATTGAGAAAACAGAGAAAAAGAAAATGTTATAAGGTAAATAGACACTTGAGACTAAATGAAAGAATAGCCACAGTTCAATGGCTACAATATGTTGGGGCATGCCAAAAGTTTATAGACAAATAGAGAGAAGAGTTACAAAAAGTCATGTATTGTAAACCACCCCCAATTGATTTAGCCCAAGTGAATTCATGGCTTCAAAAATAGAAACCACAATCATCGCACAATTATGTGGAGACCCAAAACTTTTTTCTTTGGCTACAATATGTTGGGGCATGCCAAAAGTTTATAGACAAATGGGGAGAAGAGTTACAAAAATTCATGTATTGTAGACCACCCCCAATTGATTTAGCCCAAGTGAAATTTTGTGATGGACCAAAACTTAGTCATTTGGCTCAAAGGAAACAAAACTATGAGCTGACATAAAAAGCGCGGTAAATTGAGGACGTAACAACCAAGGTAGAGGAAGAAAAGGAACTAGAACCTAACTTGTGTCATGCGTACATTTTATGTAGCAAGAGTAGCCACCCCCTGATAAGCTCCATTCTCTAGATTGGCTTGGAATTGGGCAAAGCCCCTATATTTCTCTTAAGGTTTTTCATACAAGAAGGCTATGACTCAAATCCCACCTCAATTGGAGCAAAAACATAGCCGAGAGACGTAGAAGACTAGGCATTTCCAGGCAGTCTCAGCTAGATTAAGACTAAAATGAGACCATAACAAACATTGGAGATTAAAACTAGCACAAATGACACCAAAACTGAAACTAAAATAGAAGCAAAAGAGCAAGCTTCTCAATGAATCAAGAGATCATTGAGAAAACAGAGAAAAAGAAAATGTTATAAGGTAAATAGACACTTGAGACTAAATGAAAGAATAGCCACAGTTCAATGGCTACAATATGTTGGGGCATGCCAAAAGTTTATAGACAAATAGAGAGAAGAGTTACAAAAAGTCATGTATTGTAAACCACCCCCAATTGATTTAGCCCAAGTGAATTCATGGCTTCAAAAATAGAAACCACAATCATCGCACAATTATGTGGAGACCCAAAACTTTTTTCTTTGTTTTGAAATCTCTCCTCAATGGGGAGCTTCAAATCGATAGGTTATCGAGGAGAAATACTCTGATTCAACCACCTCTAATTCATATACCTTTGATGATGAAGATTTAGAAATTAAGACCAAAATGAGACCACAACAAACATTGGATATTGAAATTGGCACAAATGACACAAAAATTGAAACTGAAATAGAAGCAAAAGAGCAAGCTTCTCAACAAAGCAAGAGATCATTGAGAAAACGGAGAAAAAGAAAATGATATAAGGAAAATAGACACTTGATACTGAATGAAAGAACAACCATAGTCCAATGGCTACAATATGTTGGGGCATGCCAAAAAGTTTATAGACAAATAGACTGAATGAAAGAACAACCATAGTCCAATGGCTACAATATGTTGGGGCATGCCAAAAAGTTTATAGACAAATAGACTGAATGAAAGAACAACCATAGTCCAATGGCTACAATATGTTGGGGCATGCCAAAAGTTTATAGACAAATGGGGAGAAGAGTTACAAAAATTCATGTATTGTAGACCACCCCCAATTGATTTAGCCCAAGTGAAATTTTGTGATGGACCAAAACTTAGTCATTTGGCTCAAAGGAAACAAAACTATGAGCTGACATAAAAAGCGCGGTAAATTGAGGACGTAACAACCAAGGTAGAGGAAGAAAAGGAACTAGAACCTAACTTGTGTCATGCGTACATTTTATGTAGCAAGAGTAGCCACCCCCTGATAAGCTCCATTCTCTAGATTGGCTTGGAATTGGGCAAAGCCCCTATATTTCTCTTAAGGTTTTTCATACAAGAAGGCTATGACTCAAATCCCACCTCAATTGGAGCAAAAACATAGCCGAGAGACGTAGAAGACTAGGCATTTCCAGGCAGTCTCAGCTAGATTTCTTACTTCAAGGCCTTCATTGCATTCATGGTGGTAAGGATCCTATGATAAAATCCCTCTCATTGTTTCCCTATTTGAGCATATTTAGACCCTCTCACTTTTCAAGCTCGACTTGAGCATGATTAGACCCTCAAAATCTACATGCTCTTAATCACTACTTTTTAGCAGTAATCACTGTCATATAATAGAGTGATTAGCATAAATCAAATAAATGAAGTGTATAATTCAAAAAATTGGGTAGTTATTTACATTTGGTAATGTTCATTTCATACACATTACATCTCAATAGCTCACATTGAAGCTAAACACTGTTTCTAGTGACATAATCAAATTTGGAAAATTTTGATTTTTATCATTAATCTTGTCACTAATCACTTACATTGGAAGAAAAATCTCTATTTATAAGTAATAGACACTACCCTTGAGAGTCTCAAGGTGTGACCCTACAAATCCCTATTCATTAGTGTTGTATTTCACTTGTCATCATTAACTATGGAATCCATCACTAGTGAAATAACTAAGTTTAACGAGGATGGGTTCTTCACGTGGGCAGATGGAGACTATGTATATATGCTAACGAGGAAAGGTCTATATGGGAGCACATAGATATTGAGAAAGATTAGGAAGGTAATGAGTTAGAGTTAAGCATAAAGCCTAATGAGAAGAAGAGCATCAATAACAAAGCACTGGGCATAATAGCCTAGAACCTTATTTTTGCTGAGGTTATACATCACATAGTTGGAATTAAAGATCCCAAAAAAGCATAGAATGAACTCAATAGACATTTGGAATAGCCTCTAAAAGTTTAAAATCAATCCCTTTATGCAATTCTATAAGCTAGATAAAGGAGAGAATGAATTCCCATGGCACATCATATTAATAAATTTAAAGCCATCAAGTAACAACTACATGCCTTGGATAGAAAAGTCAGAGGATGAAGCAATGGCATGCTTCTCAAGAGTATCAACAAAGCACCTTATGGGGTACTTTTCATGACATTAAAGAATGCACTAGCCAACACATAAGGGATTTAGGAGATTAATTTAATTCTTTTTATCATAATAGATGTATGGATTTAAAGGAGGACCAAGAGACACTGATGTAAGAGAGAACCATTGTCCCTGAGAAATGGATGCATCTAAATAAATAATAATAGCAACAAGGAAGGTGATTTTGCTTGCCTCATGTGCCTAGAGTTATCCAAAAGAAAGCTTTACCTCTTAATGATGAGATCATTATCATAAGGTAGTTTATGCCTATAAAGAGAGAAGGGAAGGGAGAAATGACTTTAAGAGGAATAAATTCATGGACCATCTAGAGACCTTAATATTGAGTTTATAAGTCTCTTATATAGTTAAATAACTCCTTAATCTAATGGGAGATGTATTGATAGATCTATCAAGAAATATTTGGGAAAGTGGTATGAGTTCAAACATAATTGGGTATTGATCATAAATAAAATTAGGAATCCTCAATAATTCTCTTGATTGTTGCACCATTAGCAATAAGGGTAAGATTTGTTGCATGAATGTAAGAAGTACTTACTATAGTTGCTTCCCAATCATCTTGGAGGGTGGCTTCACTACTTCCAAAAAATAGACCCTTTATGCAAGGTGAGACCTTGTGCTTTAGGAAGAAAAATTTTCATGACTTCCTCTTGAAGGGTTGGTCGGCTTTGAAACAAATTTATGGCCTTTGTACAACTTTGAGCATTGACCAATATTAAACATGGACCCATAGTAAATCTCTTTTGAAAATTACTATTGTTTCATGAATGCTTATTGAGTGCTCATAGAGTGCTTTTAGGGTACCTTTAACACCCTAAACAAGACCATAGGGTTGAGACTATTGACTATTAGAGTGTTTCAAGTACGTAGAACATTTAAGTAATTGATCTTGGAGATTGTTATTAAATATTGTAAACATCTTGCCAAGATGGAAATGCCATTCTAATAACTTGATGTATAGCTTCATTAGACTTTGATTTGAAAGTGAACCCTAGGGTTAGATAGGGATGTGGGGCATACTGAAACTCTAAGTGAAATTTGGATCCATTTCCATGATGAATGAGAAACTATTTAAGAGACATACAGGTATCATGGATGAGAAACTATTTAAGAGAAATGGGTATCATGGATGAGAAATTATTTAAGAGAAATGGGTATCATAGATATGATGGCCTTGGAACAAGGTAAAGAAACCATCCATGGAATGATGGAAGAGATGTGGTTATGGAAATAGACCATGTAATCATGGGGATAATTCATCTAAAAGTTTTTACCTCTTTGCTATTATAGGATTCTTATTCCTAGTGTTGGTAGCATTTATTAGTGGTATTTGTGTTATGATTGTATTTGTTGTATATGGCACATAACTAAGCAGAAGGGAGCTGGCACTCCTCCATAGTGTGACCTTGGTTCTTACACTTCGTGCGCCAGACATCTGGTCTGAGTTTGGAATTATGCTGTAAGATTCCTCCTCAGCCTGAATATCAAATAAGCCTCTACTTCAATCCCTTGTAATCATTCTATGTTTCTGAATGCAAGAAAATATCATTTTTTCTTGTTTTGCCTAGTGAGATAAAAATTTCTAGAGAGTGGTAAATCAAAACTTGGATATTTTTGGATAAATAAATTCTACAAATATCAAAAAAATATTTCCCTAAAACAGAAAATCAAATTAGATTTTCCAAGGTGCAATTGGAATTAATTAAAATTGATTCAGAAGACCTTAGCCTAAGGGTCCAGATTTTTGAAATTTTTTTGATTATGGTCCAATTAAGGTTCCTATGGACCAATAAGATTAATCCAAGTGTTGGGACAAGATAAATCCAAAGAATAAAAGAAAATACCCAAAAATGAGTAAATGCCCACATAAGATGAAGAATTGACCAAGTACTAGGTTTATTAGTTAAAAATTATGAAGTATTAATAAAAAATGATATATTTTGGAGTAATCATTCATTTTTGACACATGTGTAAGGAAAAGGGAGACCTTCAAGGAGGTGCCTACTTCACATGCTTGGATGAGTTTAAAACTGAAAAATAATAGGACATTTTTATCTCTCCTCTCTCCTAGATCAAACCAAATCAAAGGGAGCAAATCTTGTCCAAATTCAGCCAAACTGAAGCTGGAAAATTCTAGAACTCAGTTGGACTCAGTTAGTGGCCTCCCTCTCCTATAAATAGACCCTCATTCCTTTGTATTATTATCTGTGAACTAAACTATGCCGGTATTACTCTAAACTAAGCTTAGAAGAGATTGGAGCTTCAGTCTCTCTTCAATCTTCCTTGGTGACTCCTACAACACACCAAACCAATTGATTGGTTGGGGGCCTCTACTGTGATCAAAGAATCAAGTAAATTAGAAGGTAAAGTGTGGATTATTGTCTTTTTCTTATTAAAACTCCAAATGCTTCTCTTCTCAACCCCTCTCAAGCTTGAGAAGCTTTAATTTGAATGGCTTTTGATTACTATTGAAGTTCTTTTATGAATTGTAATAAAGAAACACATAAATTTTCATTTATGCTTAATTTTAATGGTTTTTAAGCATTTCTCTCTCTCCTCCCAAAGAAAGGTCATTCCTATGACCTATTCTCAATCCAAATGAAGCTTCTCATAAAGCATTTCTCTAATCCAAAAGTAATTTCTATGCTTGTCTAATTGGAGGCCAAAATAATAGCTTTTTAATGCTTTTATGATATTTATTTCATAGAGAAATTATGAATCAATCCATAATTGGATAATGATCCAACTAGTGGTCATTATAATTATATCAATAATATTAAACTTCATTCTTTCAATTAAATTGAGAATTATCAGCAATAGCAAACGGAGCTATGGCGAAATTTCTGTAAAGTAAACACATAAAACATTTTCATTCATAATATGAAAAGAGGACTTCCTACCATATTCTAGGAATTATCATCCTAGATTAATTGAATGATTCTCATTGTAATCATGGAGAAATTGATTTTTATGTTTATGCATAATTAGTAAATTAGAAAAAAGAGAAATTTCTAGTAATTTATTTTTATATTAAAAGAGTAATCCCCATGACATTGGAAATCCATGTATTCCAATGATTTAGAGAAAAAAAATTTGGAATGCTAAAATAATGTATATTTTATGAAAGATTTTAGTTAAATTTATCTTTTTGTATAGATAAATTTTTATGATGAAAGAGGAATTCCCATCATATTGAAATTCAAATATTTAAATAAGAAAAGTATAATTCCTAGTGCAAAGAAATTAAAGAAGATTTTTATTTAATTTTTAAGAGAAAATATAGTTAAATTTATCTTTTTGTATAGATAAATTTTTATGATAAAAGAGGAATTCCCACCATATTGGAATCCAATTAATTAAATGAAGAAAGTGTAATTTCTAGTGCAAAGGAATTAATAGAGATTTTTATTTAAATTTTAAGAGAAAAATTTAGTTAAATTTATCTTTTTGCATAGATAAGTTTAAATGATAAAAGAGGAATTCCCACTATATTGGAATTCAAATGTTTAGATGAGAAAAGTGGAATTTTTAGCTTAAAGGAATTAATGGTTATTTTTATGTAATTTTAAGAAGAATTTTAATAGATTTAATTTATGGAAAAAAGAAATTCCCATGATAATTGGATTGCACTCATTGAAATGAGAAAAAGAAGGATTTCAAGGTTATTAAAAAAAATAGGTATTGATATTTTAGTTAAAAGATGAATTTCCATGATATTTGAGAAAAGATGGATTTGAATTAAATTCTAATGCCAAAAGATGAATTTCCATCATAATTCTACCTAATGAATTAAGGTTGAGAATTTATGTGGGAAAAAGAATATCTTGGATATTTGAATTAGTAAAATCACTAAATGGATATTTACACAAAAACTAGATGTTTAGTTGAAAGGAATCCTGGTAGAACTATGTTTGGGACATCATAGCATAGCGGAGGCTACACTCCAACCCACACACTTTGTCAATCCGTGAATGCAACCCGGTTAGCGCATAGAGGCTATCCCGAATGGGAGAAGATTAGTTAACCACACACTAATGACTTCTAGTCCTACTCAATCCTTCTTCAACAATCAAGCAATCAATCTAACATAATCAACGCATCAAGATTGGGCTACACTTAAGCACAAAAATGCAACTTATGCAAAGAATCTAACATGCAAAGAGCTATCACACAAGCCTCAACTACACATCATTTCATGCACAAGCTTCATCACATGCACTCTACAATTCACAAATCAGATTTTAGCATCAAAACATCATTATGAAATCTAGATTAGCAAGTGTGTAGACCGCAACCTCAAATCATTGAATACGTAGAGAATAGAGAGTACAAGATTGAAGCAAGAATGGAGATGGAGAGCCTTGGGAGAGCACATGAGAAGGAGCTATGGAGCAAGCTCTCTCTATGAGCCTCTCAACCAAATGACCAAAGAGTCCTCTTTAGCTCTCAAATGAGCCACTTTTTATACAAAAACTCTAAAACTCCCAAAAGTTCCCATGTGGGATTATTGTCAAGCCCACTCCCACATTCATCTACAACTTGGAACTCTTTACAAGAGCCCTAAGTGTCTTTTTTGTTGCATCCTTGCATTGATCTTCATTCGTCATGCAACACTCCCCCCTTCCTATTTTGCGCACGTCCTCGAGCGCGGTAGGAGCACGAGCTGCAAAAAAAACAATGGACACAAGTAAAGCCTTTATTGAAAAAAAGAAAAGAAAAGAAGAAAAGAAAAAACAGCAATGACAATTCCACATGTGAGCATACAAGTGAAAGGCTGATTAGAGTTTTAAAGAGTACTAAAATAGGTGAGTAAAGACTAGTCAAATTGAGACTAAGTGGTAGATAGTGCTATGCAAAGGCAAGTGTGCTTGCACACCACAGGTTATGACTGCAGTCTCAATGTCCTACAAGTAAGGTGATAAAGATTAAGGTTCCATCCCAATGAGACCCAAGCAATGGCCAAGAGACCTCCGCCAGGAGAATCTAAAAGCCGCTAAGTATCTCAAGGGTGACAGACCCTTTTTCTTTCTTTTATGACATAAGGAGTACCCCATGAAGATGAGGGCATCGGTCTCGAGGGCCCATAGTGTACCCCAGAGTCCTACCAACATCTATCAAGGCGATAGATTCCTTGAAGGTCTTTTTCTGAAGTTTTTAGACGTCAGTGTTTACCCCATGGAAACCAAGGCATCGGCCCCAAGGTGCTAAGACAACCCCAGGTCCTACCAAGCATTTCACATGGCTGTAGACACGTCATGTCTCAATTCACTTTGTATATATATATTTTTAGGGTATATTTTTATAAATTTTTTATTAATCCTAGCACCTAGCTCATATCTAAGAGGTAGCTACCACTAGGGATAACTAATATACCTTGAAAGCATTAGAACTTGGCATACTCCAGTGGTATATATCCTACACTGTCTGTAAATAGAAATATCTTTTACTAAGTCCTCCAAGAATCTAGAATTCACTCACCATATTTTAACAACTAATCAAAAACTTAAACCAGCCAACATTGTGTGAACATGCAAACCATATATCCAAAAGATAAAAGCACATAAAGAACAAAAGGTTAAGATTTGAATACACCTGTTGTAGTGCCCGTTGATGTTGTTCGTTTGCATTGATGCATTGCTGATTTTGTGCAGATTGCTCCTCCTCGGTCTTTGTAGGAGTAGCACGTCTCCCCCCTTCCTAATTTGTGTGCACGGTAGGTGGACTATTGGGGCGTATTTGATGCTCTTGTTTAGCGGAGATCTCTGCAAAATTTTTATTAACAAACAAGGAAAGAAAAGAAAGGAATAAAATTTGCTATTAGTGCCAATCACCGAATATAGCTGAGGGGAAAAAACCCAGTGGGAGAAAAGTGCCCTGGCTTGTCGATCTTATTGTGGAGTCGCTGAGCTTACCCTTGCGCTGGTGGTGGATCCGTGTCCACTTCTGCTGGAAAGATGGTATCAATTTCCTCAGGATGCAGGGACAACCCCTCACAAAACCGGCCTCTGGAGAAGGTGGTAGAGGAAGGAGTGCTTCCTCACTAAAATATGGCATTGGTTCTATGGGAAGGTTAAGCAGACAATTTCGATTTTGGAACTGCGCAATATAGGTACTCATATTGATCCAATATTGACATGTTGAGGCTTGGGGAAGGAGGGCTTGCAAGATCGGTGGTTGCAAGTCATTTAAGCTTGTATCCCTCCATTGTTGTGCTTGAACCTTCTCAGGTAATCTACGTTGATTTGGTCCTCTCTCTGGTATTCTCACATTAAGAAGATTATGGCGTTGGGGTGTAATTCCCACAATTTGCTTCATTAAGCCCGTGCCATATCGTCTAAAGTAAGAGCGGCATATCCAACAAATATGTGAAGCTTCTCCTAATACGAGTCGTGCACACTCTTGTTGACAATGTGGAAATGGGTGATGCTGTTGATAGAATAACGTGACAAAGTGATGCCCACAGCAATTTTCACCTAAGGGAGCGTAGAAGTACCTAGAATGAGTTTGAAATGGAGGAGCACTATAACCCCCGCGATGATCAGGTCGAGTACTATCAGGGTCAATGCATGGTGGACATGTATCTCGCCAAATATCCATCAGGAGTTATCTGGATGTAGAACAATGAAATTTAGAACACTCATATCCATCATTGCAATTCCAATAAAAAACAAGATTATCTCAAAAAGAACACATCTTCTAAAGGCATAAGGAACTACATTATTCAAACATTGATCTACCAAAGAGCTTCAATTGTAGTGTTAATACCTTATCTTTGGTTTTTGGTATATCCTTTTTAAGAGGTGGGAATTTTAGCAATTGTCTTGGAATATGAGCAAGATAAGAGGATTTAGGCATTAAAATGCTAGAATCTATGCTCAAATGAGACTCATTTGGACTTGTCTTAGGTACACAAGTTGATGGTGGAATTGTGTAACAAGGAGAAATTGGGACAACCGGTGTTTCAATACATGTTTTAGGAAGATCAACACAAGTAGATTTGTAGGTGCTATCACAGCCACCTATCCTATCTTGAAGAGTTTGTGTTGATTTCTTTTGCACCCACTGATATGGAAAATCAAGGGTGGCTTTTGGAATCTTTCTGAAACACTCTTTTACCCCTAGCAAACCATGGCATTTTGGAAGCCAAATTGCTGTTGCCCCCTCATAATAGCCTTGTGCTTTAAGAACATGTTTTGGGACCCAACGAGTAACAATCTGAGGTTTAGGCTTGGAAAAGATGTGCTTCTTAGGAGGCTTAGCAACTGGGCTAGATGGTACAAGTTTGTACGCATCTTTGGGTAGCCAAATTGATAATTCCTTCTTGCCTGGCCTTCTTTGAGCAGCAACTAGAGTAGTTGGAACATGCCAGCCATGGCCCTCACTTGAGTACTCATCAATTATCCACATCATTTGTTTTGGAGCTTCAAGAGTAGATTTTGAGAGTGGGTTGTGTAAGGTAGAAACATTACCCTTTTGACACGATACAGCTCGTGGAGTAGCCGATCCCAAGATGCAATCAGAATCAATTTGCAACTTGTATTGTCTATTCTTCCAATCTAATGAACAATTGGTAGCTTTTAACCACGATCGACCGAGAACAGCTTCTACTACTGCCTTGGACTTACTTGCCACATAAAAGGGCACTGACATCTGGTGATCCTGAATGGACATCATAATGACACATTTTCCCTCTATAGGGTTATCTTCCCCTGAGAAGCTTCGTAGGTCCACAGGAATGTGTACAAGTGTGGGTTGACCCAAGGCTATCCATGTGTCAAACGAGAGAACATTATAATCTGCACCAGAGTCAATTAAGGGAGAGACAAAGTAGGTAGTCTCATGAAGATGAAGGCACACTTGAATATTGAATGGATCGACATATGGTTCATCAGTAGCTAACTGTATGGCCAACATAGAAGCTTTGCGACGCTCCTTGGCTTTTGCAACTCTAGCTTTAGCCTCCTCTTGAGCCTGACGTTGAAGTAGGTCAAGTGCTTCTTTCTGTGTTTGTGCAGCATGCATCTGTTGAAGCATGGCTTCAGTTAATGGTTCATTGTATTTCTTGAGACAACTTCCATTAATGAAGTTAGGCATTTGCTCACCTTCTAGTGTCTCTAAACGCACAACACCACTTGGAGTAAGCTCATTAATCACAAACGGTCCTAGGCCACGTTTCTTGAGCTTTCTCTTATGCTTCTTAAGTGTGTACAAGAGCACAAGGTCTCCTTTTTTGAATCGGCCAGTTGTTACATTTCTATCATACCATTGCTTTTGTCTCCTCTTCTCAGCATACATCCCCATTACCGCCAATAAGCGGGTCTCATCAAGCTTTTCCAATTCATCAATGCGTTGTGAAAGCTCATGACCAGTCTAATCCAATTGTTTAGCTACTCGTAGAGTAGGTACAAGAAATTCAATGGGAAGAATTGCGTCTAGCCCAAAAGCAAGCTCAAATGGGGTTGTGCTCACAGATGTTTTATAGGCTGTCCGATATGCCCAAAGAACTGAGTGTAACTTTTGCTCCCAATCAGTCCTATGTCCCTCAACAATCTTTGTTAGTGCTGTGCAGAGAATCTTGTTAGTACTCTCGGCTTGTCCATTGGTCTGGGGATGATAGGGTGCAGAACGCTTGTGAATTACCATAAATTCTTGAAGCAAAAATTCTATGACCTCATTTACAAAGTGCACACCTTGATCACTAACGATCTCAATAGGTAAGCCATAGCGTGTAAACACGTACTCATACAAGAACTTGGCTGTGGTTCTAGCATCATTTTTGACTATAGCCTTTGCCTCTACCCATTTGGTCAAATAGTCTGTTGCGACTATAATATATTCCGCATGCGTGTGATGAGCTGGAGGTTTAATGGGACCGACAAAATCAATATCCCATTTTGCAAAAGCACGTGTGCTTAACATAGGCCGCAATGGCATATTGTCCTTTGTGATGTGAGGTTTGGTCCTTTGACAATCGTCACAACGTTTTACATATTCTTCAGCATCCATTTGTAAGGTTGGCCACCAAAGCCCAGACCACCTAATCAACTTAGCTGTGGTATTGCCCGAAAAGTGTCCACCCCCAACACGTGCATGTGCATGAGTTAAGATTTTCAAATAGTCAGCTTCACATACACACATGCGTAAGTTGCCATCCTTGCCCCTCTTGTAGAGTTGGCCCTCTATCAGCATATAGTTTGCCGCTTCAACTTTAATAGCACGCTTTCGATGTTTAGGAATTTTTTGATCCGTATGACCATGCTGAAGATAGTCCACAATATACTTACTCCAACTTGGTGTAGTTGAAATTTGGAATAATGTGACATTATGAGTTGGCTGTTGAATTTGACATGAAGCATAGTTACGAACAAATTTTTCAGCATCCGCATGCATGGTAGGCCACCATTGTCCATCCTGAGATATACGTCGCACACAAGTAGTAGTTGATGCATGGATTCCACCGATACCCGCATGTGCCCATTCCAAGATTTCCTCATATTGGTTAGGGTTAGGTATAAGCCGCAACACTCCATCATTACCTTGACGATATAATCTCCCTGAGATTAACTGAATGGTCGCCATAGGTCCACATTAGGACCCGCTAGTTGTATCTGCCCACTTGTCAAAATTTCTAAAATGGATTCAGACCATCTAGGAGCTGTCTCTACAAGGAAAAGTGTTGAATCTAACATATCATCATCCACACCCACAGGAGCTTCGCCAGAGGTGATTCGAGACAAATGATCTGCCCTAAGATGAGTTGTTCCTTTTCGAACTACCACTTCAAAATCAAACTCAAGAAGGATGATAAACCACCTCACAATCCTTCCAGTTGCACAAGGCTTATTTACCAAATATAGCAATGCTTGATGGTCCACCAAAAATATGAATTTGTTTGCCAAAAGGTAATGGCAAAACTTTTTCACTGCATATATCATGGACAATCCTTCTCTTTCTGTTGTGGTATAATTCTTCTCAGCATTGTTCAACTATCGACTAGCATATGAGATTGGGAAATCCTTATTATGTTCTCCCGATTGAGCCAAAATACATCCAATTGCAAAGTTTGAAGCATCAATATGGACATGAAAGATTTGGTTCCAATCTGGTGCCCGTAAGATGGGTGCAGTCACTAATGCTTGCTTCAACTTTTCAAAGGATTCCTCACACTCATCAGTCCAATTAAACTTTACAAGAAGAGCATATAATGGTCTGGCTAGGACAGCGTACATGTAGATGAATCTACGGTAATAGCCACAATGTCCCATGAATGTTTGTACCCCTTTAGGGTTGATAGGCCGAGGTAATGAGACAATGACATCAATTTTATCCATATCTGTTGAAATCCCATTGCGAGAAACAATATGGCCCAAAATTTTCCCTTGTCTTACCATGAATTTGCACTTGTCAGGATTCAAGCATATACGATAAAGTTGACACTTTTGAAACACAAGTCTGAAGTGTTCTATATGATCATCACGCTCTTGTGAGTGAACACATAAATCATCCATGAAGATCTCAAGAAATTGCTTAAGGTACTCCTTGAATACATGACTCATTAACCGCTGAAAGGTTGCTGGTGCATTTGTTAGACCAAATGGCATAACGCGATAGGCAAAGATGCCATCTTCAGTAGCAAAGGCTGTCTTGAATTGATCCTTTGGATCAATTGACACTTGATTGTAACCGGAGAATCCATCCAAGAAACTATATGCCTTTTTCCCTGCAACAACTCGTTCCAGAACATGATCCGTGATTGGAAGTGGGTAATGATCACGCACAGTAGCTGCATTTACCTTCTTGAGGTTTACACATACTCGAAGTTTTCCATTTTTCTTGGGCACCACTACAATAGGGGAGACCCATTCAGTGTGTTCAATCTCATAGATAAATTCTGCCTCTAAGAGCTTGTCTATTTCTTCCTTTATCTTCCGTGCAAAATTCTCATTGTAAGTATAAGGACGTTGCTTGGAGGGCTTTGCATCCTCTCGTAATGGAATTGTATGCTGACATATGCTTGGATCAACTCCTTTGAGGTCTTTATAACTCCAAGCAAAAACATCGCGATACTCCTTTATTGTTTGAATTAATAACTTCTCCTCATCTAAGGACAAGTCTGTGGCAATCCACACATAGCGAGGCTCTTCTCTTGGCTTAGCAATATCAATTTTTTTGCATCTTCTGGACCATCGTATGAAACCCCTGGCATGCTTGGTTTTTGTCGCATGGGCTGTTGAAGAACAATCTTCTGATCTTGAAGAGTGTACTGTGTGAAATTGGGAGGAACATTGAGACCTTGTTCTTGTCCACTTGAGTCTTCACTCATTGAAGACCATGCGGTTTTGAGCTCTCCTTTGCCATCTTGCATCGGATTTTTTTGTTCAACCGTTGTCTTTGCACTTCCGACACTCTCTTTTGAATCGGTTTTAGACTTGAGTTTTGGTTTTTGTTTCTTCGTTTTTTTACGATTTTTGCTAATAGTTGTTAGCTTTTCCCCTGCTTGGAATCCATCTGATTGTTTTACTTGGTCTTTGATACTATCTTGTGCTTGGACATAGTATAGATATCCGTTCTTTCCTGAGAAGTGAGGTGCTGGTCGAGAGTGTTCACTCTTAGACTCCTCCTTTTCTTTTTGTAGTCTTTCACGTCGTTCCCGCTCATCTTGTCTACTGATTCTCTTATGGCTCTTACAGCATTTACGTTTGGGTCGGCTTCGAGGGATCTCTACTTGAACCTCCCTTCCTCTCAAGAGTAAGCGTGCCTTTCCTAACTCATCCTCAGTGATTATCACATTATTATCAAAATCCGAGTCCCATCCATCTTCCTTATCAGCATCATTAGCAGATTCGAGTGTTAAATCCTCCACTGAGACTTCCTCGACATGCATAGCTGTTGTGGATGTATCCTTATAGTACAAATCATCTAGAAGGGCACGTGGTTGTACCATTCGTATAGGAATAATATCATATCCATCTGAGTCACAAAATTGAATTGGCTTTGGTAAAGCACATGTCGATAATGTTGCAAGGACATGACTCCATTCTAATGGATCAATTAAATGCTCAAGGAAGGGTTGTGGAATGTATGCCTCATCTGATACACTTCGATCACCCTTAAGTCTCTCAGTGTTGAAATCCCTACATGAGGCTCCACACATCCACAGATCTTCTCGCCCGTCTGATAATGTAACTCTTGAGCCCTCAGATGAAGCAGAATCAAACTCATCTATTGGAGACCTTGTTACATCACGATATGAGTGATTCCTTAGGTTGACCCTTGTGATGATAGAATCATGTCGGAGGTACAAATAATTGTATCCCCAATCTTGAATCATTTGAAATTGTCACATGAATGGTCTACCCAATATCACTTCATAGTTTGGATGTTTTCCAAAATCCACTACTGCAAAGGTGTGCTCATATTCAATCCCACATGTGGTGACCAATATGTTCTCAAGCAGCCCAAGGGGATGTTCTAAGCTTCCATCTGCTAGCTGCAAGCGCATCCTGGTACTCCTAATAGCTGGTTTGCCCCACTTTTCCCAAATGGACCTTGTCACAATGCCCACTCCTACACCACTATCAAGTATTGCAGTTGAAGCTACTTTTCGCACTTCTAACGGGAGGGTAGCATTTCCCTGATCGTCCTCACAAAATTTTCCTACTTTGTTGATAGGAACTGGCATAACATGCTTTGTTTCGGGGTGTATAGTACACTCATGGTGACCCTTTTGTAGCAATACCTGCTCTGACAAACATGTGGCAATATCATTCCACAACTCAGGTCGAATTTTTATCAAATCAAGCAAAGGTAAGGTACAAGCCACTGGTGCTGACAAAATAGCTTGCACGATACTCATATCCTTCTCCTTTGTCAACCTTTTATGCATGGAGGGTATCCTCAAGGTTTGAGAACAGTTCTCATATTCTCCCAGATATGATGGTAAGGTTTTCATTGTATGCTTACTTCTAGGAGAAACAATTGTTTGAACTTCCTCCTGGATGCTTGGGCGTCCAGAATTGTTTTCCGTGCCCCTGGTAAAATCCACCTCAGAGAATGGAGGCGAACTAATAGAGGACATGTTCTCATTAACTTTCTCATGAACTGTGGCCCACATCTCATTTGCCATGTCCTCATTAGCATCAATAACTTCATCATTGCATGGGAAGACAAGGCTAGGTGGTGGCAGAATTTCTTCTTTCAATGAGGTGTCAATTGGTGCAGACCTTTCGCTATGAGCTTGTGAAATGAGCTCACTTTTCATTTCCCGACTTGATGACACTTCTGGTATGGTTTCTAATGTTGGCTTAAGAGAGGTT
Source organism: Cibotium barometz (assembly GCF_041138505.1). Classification (NCBI taxonomy): domain Eukaryota; kingdom Viridiplantae; phylum Streptophyta; class Polypodiopsida; order Cyatheales; family Cibotiaceae; genus Cibotium; species Cibotium barometz. Next base: position 25,346,783 of record NC_141055.1, on the reverse strand, counting down.
GGGCTCCGAGGAATAGGTGGTGGTGACTTTCTTAATCTCCTTCATGGCTTGGCAACAGGAATTAGTTTTATCCCTGATGATTTCTCACCTTCAAGACGCAAGAGAGTCTGTGAAGAAAGACTTTATAGAACAGTATGAGCGCTCACTTTTTCCTCACCTAGGAACTTCTGTAGCTCAGACCAAATGGCGGACCTATCAAAACATAACTAGGGTAACACCCTGGGGTCAGCAGCACTTTCGTAACAATGTCCGCTTGGCCGTGGTTATTGAAGCTTTGGGTTTGGGTCCCCGATACTACTGCGTCATGAGATCAAGGCATCTTGGGTTTTCTGAGCGGGTCTTCTTACTGGCGTGTTTTCTTCCTCATGAGAAGATATGCCTTTATCCCGTTTTTGGCTTGCCTCTTAGAGGTCCTTTTGTTAGATCACCTCATACCACTGAGATAGGTGCGGCAATAACCAGCAGAATCATTCCCATAGATGAGTTACCCTATACTTGTGCAGCTTGTGAGTGCTGCTTTTGTGACCATATGATGGACGGGCTTATGGAAGTGTAAAGAGTTCTTCTATCTTTACTGTATAAGTTCCGAGAATGAATAAAGTTTAAATCTTGTTCTTATCTTGCTTTCTTTAAGACTTTTCTTGGTGGTTAATCTTGATTAACCACCAAGAAAAGTTTAAATCTTGTTTTTATCTTACTTTCTTTAAGACTTTTCTTGGTGGTTAATCTTGATTAAAATTTTTCTCTAAGTCTCATATTCGTGCATCTTGCGAAATTATCCCAGTTTGCGAGATGAGGACATCTCGCATTTTTTAAGTGGGGGTAGAATGTAAGATTCCTCCCCCAACCCCTTTTTTTTATGTCTAGCATATTCTCCTGTAATCAATTCCTTTTCTGAAATATAAGAGATCTTGTTTGTGGCTGTTTTAACCTAGAGAGAGAAAATATTCTAGAGAGAGAATATTCAAATTTTGAATATTTTTGGATAGAAAAATATCTCACCTTATTAAAATGAATCCCCCTGAAACAGAAATTCAGAAAGAATTTTCCAATGTGCAATTGGAATTAATTGGAAATAGGTATAAAGAACCTTAGTCTAAGGGTCTAGATTTTCAGAAATTTTTGGATTATGGTCCAATTAAGGTTCCTATGGGCCAATAGCATCAATCCATGTGTAGGGAGGAGATAAATCCAATTTGTAATAACCGAGTTCTTCTATCTTTACTGTATAAGTTCCGAGAATGAGTAAAGTTTAAATCTTGTTCTTATCTTGCTTTCTTTAAGACTTTTCTTGGTGGTTAATCTTGATTAACCACCAAGAAAAGTTTAAATCTTGTTCTTATCTTGCTTTCTTTAAGACTTTTCTTGGTGGTTAATCTTGATTAAAATTTTTCTCTAAGTCTCATATTCGTGCATCTTGCGAAATTATCCCAGTTTGCGAGATGAGGACATCTCGCGTTTTAAAGTGGGGGTAGAATGTAAGATTCCTCCTCCAACCCCTTTTTTTGATGTCTAGCATATTCCCCTGTAATCAATTCCTTTTCTGAAATATAAGAGATCTTGTTTGTGGCTGTTTTAATCTAGAGAGAGAAAATATTCTAGAGAGAGAATATTCAGATTCTGAATATTTTTGTATAGAAAAATATCTCACCTTATTAAAATGAATCCCTCTGAAACAAAAATTCAGAAAGAATTTTCCAATGTGCAATTGGAATTAATTGGAAATAGGTATAAAGAACCTTAGTCTAAGGGTCTAGATTTTCAGAAATTTTTGGATTATGGTCCAATTAAGGTTCCTATGGGCCAATAGCATCAATCCATGTGTAGGGAGGAGATAAATCCAATTTGTAAAAGAAGATACCCAAAAATGAGTAAATGCTCACATAAGATGAAGAGTTGAAAATGTACAAGGTTTATTAGTAAAAAAACTATGAGCAATAAAATTTTGACACATATGTAAGGAAGGGGAGTTCTTTAAAGTAGGTGCATATTTCACATAAGATGAAGAGTTGAAAATGCACAAGATTTATTAGTAAAAAAACTATGAGCAATAAAATTTACTAATAAAACTATGAGCAATAAAATTTTGACACATATGTAAGAAAGGGGAGTTCTTTAAAGAAGGTGCATATTTCACATAAGATGAAGAGTTGAAAATGTACAAGGTTTATTAGTAAAAAAACTATGAGCAATAAAATTTTGACACATATGTAAGGAAGGGGAGTTCTTTAAAGGAGGTACATATTTCACATGCTTGAATGAGTTTTAAACTCAAAAATAATGTGATATTTTTATCTCTCATCTCTCTTGAACCAAACCAAATCAAAATGGAACCAAATCGAATCAAAAAGTAACCAAACTAGATCCAAATCTAGTCCAAATTCAACCAAACTGACTTGGAAAATTCTAGAATCAGTTTGTTTGGTTAGGAGCTCAATTTTTCCTATAAATAGAACCCTTCCCTTGTTGAAAAAAATATAGTGTCTTATGCATTGTTACTCTACTCCACCTAAGCCAAGAACTGTGAATTCTTTAATAATTTACTAGTTTTTGATACTTCTCTCTTTCTTCAATCCCCATTGGTGGCTCCATCAACATACTAAACCAATTGATTGGTTGGGAGCCTCTACCGTGAACAAAGAATCAAGCAAATTATAAGATAAGTATAGTGAATTTTGATCTTTTCTATAATTTCTCAATGATTCTCTCTTCTCAACCCCTCTCAAGCTTGAGAAGCTTAATTGGTATAGTTTTTGAAATGCTATTGAAGTTAATTAATTAATGATAGTAAAGAATTACATAAATTTTCATTTATGTTTAATTCTAATGGTTTTTTTCTCTCTCTCACTTAAGAAATGGTCATACTCATGACCCATTCTCAATCCAAATGAAGCTTTTCATAAAGCTTTTTCTTAATCCAAGATTAATCTATGCTTGAGAATAAATTAATAGTTTTTTTTAATGCTTTTAGTTTATGATTATTTTTGATTTAATCCATTAAGGGTTAATGATCCAATTAGGGATCATTCTAATCATTCCCTTAAAGATAACCTATCTTTTAAAATAATTGAGATTTATTAGTTATAGTAGCGGAGCTATGGCAAAATTTTATAAAAATATACACATAAAATAATTTCATTCAAAGCATGAAAAGAGGAATTCCTACCATATTCTAGGAACTATCATCCTAGATTAATTAAAAGAATTTTATTATGCATGGAGATGAGGATGTTTGCATGTAGATGTAGATGTATGGATGTGAGTGTGAATGTGGATGTGGATGTATGCATGTAGATGTAGATGTATAGATGTGGATGTGAACGGAGATGTGGATGTATGCATGTAGATGTATAGATGTGGATGTGAATGGAGATGTGGATGTATGCATGTAGATGTAGATGTATAGATGTGGATGTGAATGTGGAGGTGGATGTAGGCATGTAGACGTAGATGTAGGGATGTGAATGTGAATGTGGATGTATGCATGGAGATGTGGATGTATAGATGTGGATGTGAATGGGGATGTGGATGTATGCATGTAGATGGATGTAGATATGAATGTGGAGGTGGATGTAGGCATGTAGACGTAGATGTAGGGATGTGAATGTGAATGTGGATGTGGATGTATGCATGGAGATGTGGATGTATGCATGTAGATGTAGATGTATGGATGTGAGTGTGAATGTGGATGTGGGTGTATGCATGGAGATGTGGATGTATGCATGTAGATGTAGATGTATAGATGTGGATGTGAATGTGGAGGTGGATGTATGCATGTAGATGTAGATGCATAGATGTGGATGTGAATGTGGAGGTGGATGTATGCATGTAGATGTAGATGTATAGAGGTGAATGTGAATGTGGATGTAGATGTATGGATGTGAATGTGAATGTGGATGTGGGTGTATGCATGGAGATGTGGATGTATGCATGTAGATGTAGATGTATAGATGTGGATGTGAATGTGGAGGTGGATGTATGCATGTAGATGTAGATGCATAGATGTGGATGTGAATGTGGAGGTGGATGTATGCATGTAGATGTAGATGTATAGAGGTGAATGTGAATGTGGATGTGGATGTATGGATGTGAATGTGGATGTGGATGAGGATATATGTATGGATGTGAATATATGTATGGATGAGGATATATGTATGGATGTGAATATATGATATGTGATGTGAAGGAATCTGAAGTGATGAGATGGAAAATGATGTGATGGGATGAGTACACATATAAATGGAATGTGGAATAAGTAATGTGGGTTGATGAGGGATGATGTGGAAAAATGAGAGTTAATATAGAAACTGTATTTGTAAACTGTTTGTAAATGCTGTTTGTAAATGACTGTTTTATGTCAAGAATGCTGGGGAAGCATTTTGACCGTCTTGTGATTAAGGTCGTGGACCTAACTGATAAGTTGCAACTGCTGACGGAGAGTCAATGGAGGACGTCTCGCATAGCAAGGTCGGCCGAGGTCTTGACCAGCCTCGGTGCGATTAAAATGGTGAGCTTCCGATATGGTGGATGAGGGGCCAAGGAAGCGGCCTATGAGTGAAGCGCTAGGTCACCTGCGAAGGATCCTAGAGGGTGCTGACCATACGGTGCTCGGGCTCTGGGTCGCCTAGGATACCCACGCGTGCATCGAGGAAGATATTGGAACAAGGAGTAAGAGTTGTTTTCTGAAATCGGGCATGGATCTGGTTGATTGACCTTGCTGGTCTTCAATGGATGAGTCCATGGCTCTTTATATGGATCTGTTGGTTGATCTTGCTGATCTTCAACGAGAGTCCATCTTGATAAGTGATTATATTGCCGAGTATTATGGGCTAGGAATTAGGAAACGGCCCCTGTGTGGACAGGTGGTGAGCGTCCTAGTTGCCAATGATGCCATAGATACTCTGATGAAGGAATGATGGGAAAATTAAGAATCAACCGGATAAATTGGAAGATTGTGATCAGTGATACTATGGTTTTATTAAAGGATTGTTTTAAACTAGTTGAATCTGTGAAAAGGCAATTTCATATTGGGTGTGTGAGTGGTGTGACTAGTTTTATTTTTGCATGAACATCCGGCTAGGGGGCCTTGGAACTCTTTTCCTTGGTACCCGCGACAAAACCTAACCAAATTCTTAATTGGATCCCATCACTACAGTGGTTGGGCGGTTGGCTAACCCATGGGACTGGATGGGGTTAGGCTGAACTGATGGATCCGTAAATCGAGACTCAAACTTTTGTTTTTACGATAGATAAAATAAATCCCGGACAGTAACTGTTCTATGGATAAGAATCAACGGCTGTGCCTCTTTGATGGGGAAAAAAGCGTTGATCCCAATGATCCAAGTGCAAGTTTCTTCCTTGATCTGACCGAGTATCTTTATAGGTACAATCGGATTAACTTGATCAGTAATGGTCTTGACTACGTTAGAGTAAAGAGTTATCCTGGTGGACTCACCCGTGCTTTCCGGTAAAGGAAGTTTTTCCGGGTTCGGTTTTGGAACAACCGACGGATTAGTCTCTTATCCGGATATCCGTGGGTGAGGCCCCGAATGTGGGACCCCTGTCCCGCGCGAGAAGTGCTACTTCCGCTGCTAGTATCCCGAATCTGTTGCTCGGTGGGAACATGGATCTTACACAAGAGCATGCCAAAATGGCTAGTGCAAACATTGCAGAGAATAGCAAATTAGCTACTCCTTTACCTAGCAGAACACGTGCAGCTTCTCATCATGCATCTTATTCTTTGTGGATCATGCTCTCATTAACAGTATATGTAATGAAGAGGAACATGTTTCCTTTGAAGAAGCATAAGAAAATGATGTAAGTTATCCAGCAGGATGAGAACAACTCCTCAAAAATGACACTTGGTATTTAGCAAATTTGCTTTACGGCGGTAAAAAGACCAAAGTGGGTTTATAAGCTAAAGCGTAAAACTAATGGTAGCATTGTGATCACTACAAGGCAAGGCTTATTGTTGCAAAGGGTTATGATGGTAGTGTAAAGCTAATGGTAGCGGTGTGATCACTACAAGGCAAGGCTTGTTGTTGCTAAGGATTATGCTCAAGAGAAGGGCATAGATTATGATAAGACCTTTGCACCCAAGTCTCCTATGACTACAATCACGTGTATTATTGTATTGGTGGCAACGCATCATGGTTGGAATGTACATTAGTTGGATATCAAGATAGTCCTCTTAAATGGTGACTTGTGTGAGGAGGTCTATGTATCTGAGCCTTTGCACCCATGTCTCGTATGACTATAATCAGGTGTATTATTGCATTGGTACTGCATCATGGTTGAAATCTACATGAGTTGGATATCAAGATTGCGTTCTTAAATCGTGACTTACATGAGAAGGTCTATGTATCTCAATCTCATGGTTTTGTTGGAAAGGGCTAGGAATTTCAAGTATACAGGTTTTCTTAAATCGTGACTTACATGAGAAGGTCTATGTATCTCAATCTCATGGTTTTGTTGGAAAGGGCTAGGAATTTCAAGTATACAGGTTTTGAGAAAAGCTTTATATGGCTTTAAGAAGACTCCCAATGCATGGTATGAGAAGATAAATGCATACTTGGTTATAAATGATTTGTATAACAGTCCAACTGAGATTACCCTCTATGTAAAGAGAAGTAAAGATTGTTTTTTGTCATGATTTTATACATTGATGGCATGCTCCTCATAGTCCATTGAAATTTCAACCTTCAAGGTTAAATTACATGTGTCATTTGAGATGATAGATTTGGCCTCGTTGCATTATTATTTGGGTATACAATTTATGTAGTGTGATGTGATGGTTTTATGATGTTGCAATCAAACTACATGTAAAGGATGCTTACACGATTTGATCTTGAAAACTGTAAGTCTATTACTACACCAGTAGAAATAGGTGCTAGGCTTAGTCTCCACCAAGATGTAGATGAATCATTTAATGCATCACTTTATCAGTAGGCTATTGGGTGCCTCATCTATCTATGTAATACGAGGCCAGACATTTAGTTTGGGGTCTGCCGGTTGAGCAAGTTTATGCATAGTCCCAAAAGTAAGCATTACTAGGATGCTAAGCAAGTATTCAAATACTTACAAGACACTCAATCCCTTGGTTTATTCTGTGCTAAGGGGAGTGATGTTCGTTGGTGATTTATGTATATCATGGCTCAACGAGAAATAACAGTTGGCCACTTCGAGTTTTTGAGTTAAGTATAGGGCAGCTTTTACACAACGGTTATTGAGTGTATATAGCTGAGACATATTTTGTGGCAGATCTTGGTGTTGGACAAGTAGTCCCCCCCCCTCCATCTTCACTACTAATAGAGCAGAAGCCAGAGTGCATTATAGTCGTACGCGACGAACCCAGTGTTTTCTGCTCGCACAAAGCACATTGAGGTGCATTATAATTATGTCAGGGAGAGGTTCATTGCAACAGAGATTAACCTAGCTTATGTCTCAACACACGACAATGTGCTAGATATGTTCACGAAGGCTCTCTCACGAGAGAAGTTTAGAGATTTTTGTAAAGCTTTGGGGACTAATCAACCACTTGATCCTTATACATGTTCACATCATCACTACAAATCATCACTACAAGGAAGATTTGTAGCATTTATATGGTAGTGATATATGAACGTATGCTAATAATAGACTGAGACACTTTTTCCCTCTTTGGGAGATTTTTTCTCTCGAGCATATGTACGCACTCTTATGAGTCTGTAAGTAACCTTATCATATCACTTCACTTATCTTCATCAATCTACTTTGAGTGTTGTGCTTTCATCGATCTCTCCTTGCTTGCTATATCTATGTGTATCCTTAACTATCCTTTGTATTCTGACCGAACCCGCGGGTCACATGGCCGGATCAAAGGAGGAACTTGCAGGATGCGTGGTTACATCATCTTTTTAACCCATGAGGCATCATGGAGTTTTCCATTTGATCCAAGAGGCTACGAGGACCTTTTTATGTTGAAGTTATTTATGCATCGATATTCGTGGTTTTCCATTTGATCCTAGCAACTTGATTTATTATATGGGAAAATGGATTGTTAGGCACTTACTATGGTCTATGACTTCTCATGTTGTGGGTCCATTTTGGTTTGTTTTGCACAACCACCCTTTGATTTCAAGGATAAAATCATTATAGGAGGGGATGGTTTGTAATGAAGTAGATTTGGCGTACATATACATGGGCTTAGGGACATTCACATGTGTCTACTTTTTGGGCCTTGGGCTAATTAGACATAGGGCTCATGGTCATTGTATCACTTTACCATTTTATCATATGATACACCTTTCTTGGAGCTTTCATGGCCTTCTTGGCTATTACCTTCGGATGGTGACCTACACCCATGCCTTGAGTATTGCCTTAGGATGGTGACCTACACCCATGCCTTGAGTTTCCGCTTTCTTGTAAACCCATTTGTTTATTAGAAACTCATTTTGACTTGAATCACTTTAGTGATAGAATGGCATAAGGGCATGCTTGGTTAATGTGCCTAGGCTAATACTTTGAGTATTAGTTAGTAAAGAAAATCAAAGAATTATTCTTAGATTGATGTGACCTCTAGACTAAGGGTATGTGCAAATAGTCCTTACATTATCATTTTATATATAAGGCCAAACTCTCTACATTCTAATGGACTTTTGACATGGTTAAGATTATGTTGAAACCTTCTCCCCTTGTTGCTCTCTTATTGTTGATTCATTGTACATTTTTACTGTTGTATTCTCTTGGTTTTTTTGTAGGTTGCATGTGATTTAGGTTAGCTCTAATTTGATCTCTTGATGGTAGAATTCATGAGATTTTTTATTCTATGTGTCTTGGGATTGAAGCAATATTCCATGAGTAGTACATAAAGCCTAGATAAATTTGACCTAGAGGAAACTCTTGTAGAATCATTGTGATTTATTCTTTAATAATGGACACTTCTATGATCTTTATAAAAACTTTCTAATGCATCAACATGGGCCACGATAACATCTACCTTAATGGCAACAAGAATTGTATAATCCTTGCACTTCATCTCGGATTGACCTTGGAGCTAAAAAGATATTATAAAAACTTGTGTGTGTGTGTGTCTGCATTTTGGCTTGCATTCCAACAAGAAATCCCAGCATTTTGCTCTGGTTCACAATTGGACGTGTGCGAACCCTAGCTTAGGGTTTCTACTTCATATATCCCACATGCCTTCCCACCATAAGTTCCCACACATACCTTACACCATCAAGTGAGAGAGAGAGAGAGAGAGAAAAGGGAGCATGCTTCCTTGTGTGGATTGTGCTTGATGTGTGTTGCCCCCCTCAATTTGCATATGGGTTATACTTGACATGTGTTTCCCCTCAATCTTCATGGCTCCTTATGGGGGCTTTAGTCCAAGTTGGGAGCCTTGCTAGACTCCTTGGCTTCCCGGTCCACTAGACTTTAGCACCTTTTTTTAGCATTCCCTTTTATTGGAAATCCTCCCCCAAACAATCATGGTTCCTCTTGTTAAGTAATCATGATTACACTAGTTACTTCCAACTACTTAAGCATCCACCACTTGTCCAAAATTTTGTCTTGCTACCATCCAATTTTATGGTACTACCCTCACTTACTATAAGAATACACAATAGCAAAAGATGGGTCAACACAATACAAAGCACTTAATTATAGAAAGAAGTAGAGAGTAAACAATATTGCTATTTGTAAAAACTTGATTTACAAACTAATGGCATCCACCCACCCGTGTGCTCTAGGTAAGGAGCATTGATGGTGATCTAGGTAGACTCTGGACAGAGGGTGTCTTGCGCTTACAAGAGTGCTGAACGCAATGAACTCAATAATGAACTAAGGTTTCCAAATGAGTTTATATATAGTACCTAGGGTTGGTAGGGAGGTAGTCGGTCAACCTACGTGGGTTGGCCATGTTGGCCAACCCATGACTTGGTCTAAAATGACCAACCAACTACATCATCCCATTGGGACCATATTAGACTATATTAGACCATGTTGACCAACCCATGACTTGGTCTAAAATGACCAACCAACTACATCATCCCATTAGGACCATAACTAAGTTCCATAGGGACTTAACGTAGCTCTTATCACAGCCATCTGAGATCGTATGGATCCTCAAACGGGCTCTGTAACCCAAGAACAATGTGTGTCACTAATGTGGTCACATAGGTGCCCAAGCATGCATCCTACTTAGTAGAGTGCCAAGTCTACATATGCCATCTCCTAACCATCTGGCCACACTTAGCCTCCACCATCCACCAGTGTCTAAACTGGGAACCGCCAAGCTACCCAGGTGCTCACCACAATGACTACTCCTCATAAAAGGGAAAATAGAGCACATCCATCACTCATAGAAACATCATGAGGGAGGAGCATAAGAGCAAATGCTTTTCCAACACCCCCCTTCGATCCATCACTAAATCGATGAAGATGAAACTCTAAAAAATTTCTGCCAAAGCCTTTGTGAAAATGTTTGCACAATTCTCTGTTGTTGTTGGGCAAGCTCCACCTCTCTATCCATAATTAACTCATGCACATAATGATATTGTATCTCATTGTGCTTAGTGCGAGCATGAAACAACGGGTTCTTGGCAATAACTTTGATTGTTGCACAACAACAACAATGTCACTCCCTTTTGAGTAACACCCATGTCTCCTAAGATCTTCCTCAACACTGCTTCACATGAAGAAAGTATGCTTCCTTATAAGACTTTATAGAAGAAAGTGTTACTGTAAGCTACTTCTTTTACTGATCTAAGATGTAATTCCAACCCATAAGAAAATAGTAAACCAGAAACTTATTTCCTGCTCTATCACAATCTTGTGCCCAATCTAAGTCACAAAACTGAGTTAAGGAATTTCTCGATTTGTAAGTGATGCCATACCCTATGGTACCTTTGATCTATTGCAACACATGCATCCGTGCCTTCCAGTGGTTCTCTCAAGGTTTATTTGAGAACCTATTAAGAACACTAACTACAAAGCTAATGTCAAGACGTGTATTGCATAGGAAGATCAAACTCCCCACCAACTTCATGTACTCCTTCATATCCACCACCAATTGAGAAGCATCTTCAATAGAAAGCTCCGCATCAACCTTCATGGGTGTAACTATTGACTTGCACTCAGCTATGCCAAATGCCTTCAATAGAAAGCTCCGCATCAACCTCCATGGGTGTAACTATTGACTTGCACTCAGCTATGCCAAATGCCTTCAAAATTTCTCCTCGATAAATTAAGATTATATCTTACTCTTGCTAAAACTCTTTCCCCAAATAGAAATGCACAAGTACAATGTATGTCATATCAAACTTTAAACTCAACATCTCTTGTGTTTGTCAAACCTTCTTTTCATGGTTCCCTATCATAATGAGGTCGTCCACATATAGGACAATGATCATGTACCTACTCTACTTAGAGAAAATATATAAACTTGCATCTGATGGGCATTTAGAAAGACTAATACATATTAAAAAAGTATCTACTAGTGTACAAGGCCTATTTTTCGCCCATACAATGCCTTTTGGAGTCTGCACACTTTGTTTTCTGAACCGAGTATCTCAAACCCAGGTGGTTGCACCACATAAACCTCCTCCTTGAGATGGTCATTCAGAAAAGGTGACTTTACATCTATCCGGAATACGAGCCAATTTCGATGAGTGCTAAGGCTAGTACTATACGAATAGTGGTTAATCTAGCTATGGGGATAAATGTCTCCTAAAGTCAAACCCTTTGACTTGTGCAAAACCTTTGCCCCCAGGAGCTTTGCCTTATGCTTATCCAATTTACCATGAGACTTGTACTTGGCCTTCCAAACCCACTTAGTGCCAATAACCTTCCATTTTGTAGGATGATCCGCGAGATCCCAAATGTGGTTTCTCAAAATTTAGTTAAACTCTAACTTATGTACTTTCGTTATCTTAGCATTAAGGCCATATTGACAATGTTAGGGGAGGCCCTCCTCTTCTACTCCATTTTCTTGGATTTGCGAATAGTTGTTGGCTCTTCTATGATTGCCGAAGTTGTCGGTGAAGCTTTCCCATCTAAGAGTTGCTTCATCCATTTAGGATCTGGCCCCTTATGAGGCGTTGAAGGCTTCTCTTCTTCATCATCTCATGAATCCACCTCTTGTAGAGTTTGTACTATCACTGGTGGTTGTGTTTGCTAGGCTACTTCTTTGTTGAAGGATAGTGTGGATGGAGACCTCTTCTCCACTTGATGAGGATATTCCTCGAACACCACATCATAGTTGATTATTAACCTTAGGGCTATACATTCGATATCCCTATTGTACGCCAAGAAGATACACTTTTTGGTCTTGGAATCCCACTTGGTTCTGGATGAGTCTGGAACATGCACAAAATAGTCATAACTAAATGTCTTAAAATATGCAACTGAGGGTTTCTTACTTGAATAAGCTTCTTGAGGTGTCATGCCCTTGCCTTTGCACTATAGTGTTAACTATCTCGATCTAAGAATAATTCTATAATCCCTTGCATAACATTGTTCTATATTATATTTAAAATGGGTAGGAAAATTGTTGCAGAGTCCCCATAGAATTTGGATGGCATGTGAAGGACACAAGAAGAAAATAGCATAGTCTCAGATATGGCCAATGCCCTTTTACAAAGTGCAAAGCAACATGCTTACATTCAAGATTGATTTATATCTATTGCATCTAAAATGGTAGATTGATTTGTATCTAAGGTCATTAATAATTTATCATGTTTTATGTAGTGATTGTTAGTGATGTAGCTAGCTAGATCACGCTCCAAGGAAAATTCTTGCAAACTCGAAACGTGGTACCTGAATGGCATGTGAAGGAAAATAGCATCGTCTCAAATAAGGCTTATAAAGTGTAAAGAAACATTCTTACATGTTTGGGTGAGGCATGTTAGATCCAGTCCAAATCTTGAAACATTAATGGATAGAGTGGCCAATAGGAATCCTCCTCATGTAACAAAGGTGGTTGTGCGTGGAACAAGTAGTTTGAGGAAGCCCAGTGTATCAAGAACCTCAGGTGTAGTAAAAGGTGATTGAGAAGCTGTGCATCATAAAAGGCAACCTTGATGTGTCAAGTATACTAGTTTTGATCACCTAGAATATAATTATGAAAATAAAGATACAAGACATAGGGTTCAACCAAGAAGAATCTTTCTCACTATGGGGTTGAATCTTGGCATCGCTTCCCCTGTATGATTGATGAGAGGCATTGTCATAGAGTAGTCCATTCATCTTCATCATACACAAATGGGCCATTAAGAGAACATCGCTTGGAAACAAGGTGAAATGCCTAGGTTGGAACATTGATGGTGTAAGGAGGATAAAGTGCAACAAAGACATCCAAAATTATTCTACAGGTGTGTCAGCTCCATGCTTTTTTTATGAGAGAAATCATCCAGGACCATGAAGCAAGAGGCCAAAATTCATGTGGCTTTGCCAAGATGATGTATCTAGGACAAGGAGGCAAGAGACACAATTCATGTCGTTTTGTCCAATTGATGTCACATACTCATGTTACCCTGATAACAATATCTCCCCCATTTGATCGATCCAAGAGGGAACAAACTTGACTCAAGAGATGAGGCACACAACTTGGTTCTTATGATAGTTTTAAATTAGTAGTAGATGTTGTGATTGAAGGAAGAACACCTAGATCGACAACCAATGAAAATCTAATTATTGAAAGTGAAGGTACTAGCCTCCAATGCAAATCAAGGTATAACATGTGAAGAATGAAAGACTCCTACAAGTGATTTCAATAGGATGGGCATGGACTTAATTGAAAGAATGAAAGACTCCTACAAGTGATTTCAATAGGATGGGCTTGGACTTAATTGAAAGAATGAAAGACTCCTACAAGTGATTTCAATAGGATGGGCATGGACTTAATTGAAAGAAGTGGAGTTTTCATGGTAGGTGAACCATCAAAGAATCCTACAAGTGAGTTAAATAGGGCTTCAGTAGGATGGACATAGACTCAATTGAAAGAAGTGGAGATGGAGAACATGCATTTCATGAAACACAGAGAGAAGAACATAATAAAAATTATCAATGAAAAGATAATCAAACAATATAGAGTATGAGTTGTTTGAGATATAAGGATATGGACCAAATAAATTATGCTATGAGGTACATATAGAGACTCAATCTTAACCTTGGTGTACATGTTCTGATTTTCAAAAAGGGTTAATGAGAAAAAGTCTTATATTGCTTGCAAGCATATTTATTACATATTCATGCAAGTCTTGGGACTCCATGCATTAGAATGAGAACATGTATGTATATCAACTAATGATACATGCACATAATGTAAGGAAGCTCTATCATGTCCACGTACCTATCCTTGAAGCAATGTACTATCGAGGCCATGTACTAAGGACATGCACTATGACCTTTCCTTGAGTCCACGCACCTAATCCTTGATAACCTATCCTTAAAGTAATGTACTAAGGCCATGCATAGTGACCTTTCTTAATTCAAAACCTTGTGTATGCATAACGTTTTGAATTATATATATATATATATCATTTTTGGGTTATCCATAACTTTTTGAAGAAGTATGGAGTTAGCTTCTATTTTTGATACAATCTCTCCTATGCTCAGGGATGGTTTGAAATTACCTAGTCTATAGTTAGTTGGTGAGTTCATTAACTACTTTCCTTGTGGTTTCTATGTGTATATGGGTGTTTTTGGTGCTTTAGATCTAGGTTGGTCTTGGATGGCAAACACAAGGCCCTTCAAAGAAGAAAGATCTGAGAGAATAAAGTTGGGCTAGCTGTAGCCATAGATTTCCACACATGAGAAGTAGCATTTCAAGTTCGTGGAAACTTATTATTATTGATCTTGCAATAATAAGAATACCTTGAGCTTTCTAATATTTAGAAATTGGTAAATTGCTACCTTGCCTTTAAACAACAAGTGTCAAAAATGCTATAACCTCATCCTTCAAGAAAAGAGAAAAATATTTGTGTGTGTGTGTGTGTGTGTGAGAGAGAGAGAGAGAGAGAGAGAGAGAGAGAGAGAGAGAGAGAGAGAGAGAGAGAGAGAGAGAGAGAGAGAGAGAGAGAGAGAGAGTAATTAGATGGCTTGAGGAGGGGGGTAAGAGAAAAAGAGTGTGAGAGAAATTCATGCATTCATTTTTGCCTCATTAAATGAGGAGAAATCGGCTGAACATTATAGCATCCCTTCAAGGGATAGCCAAAAACTTTACACTTTAAAGCAAAACATACATCATATGTATTATTTTATGTTTGATTAATTGTGTGACATCACAATTCCAATCCCTCATTGTACCATCCATCATAAGGAATCGAAGGGGCTTAAGGTGCGTGTTAAGCTAGAGATACTTTTTGGGGTGCTCATCTCATGTGTAATCATCTTAGGGTTATGAGATGATACGATGGTCGTCATGATTACATGGACAACAAAGTATCCAAAATGCTCATGCTTACACTTGATAGTGAAGGATTTGTTGAATCTTTAACTTTAATTAAGTAATTCTTCCCTTTTTATGGGCAAAAGACCATATGCCATAATCAAATGCAAAAAAAACTTCAAACACCTAGGATCTTATTGTGATAAGATATCACAATCATAAAAAAGAAATGACATTTATATTGAACTTACAAAAAATATTTTGTTTAGTCACTAAAAAGGATTGCAAAGTATCTTAAGCTATAGTATGTTAGATATGAGAGATTTTGGTCCCCACTTTTTATATGTCCTCCTACATGCTCCGTGGACTATGCTCCCCTATAAGCCATCACATAGGGAAGATTTGGGATGCCCTCTACAATATTTTATCAATGATAATTGCAATAGGTTAAAAGTTAAGTTTGAATATGGAGACTATACTTCTTTGCCTATGTTAAATTATTGGGAAAATATGTTAGATGTCATACACCAACCACACAAAGGCCACCCATTGATTAAAGTTGAGGTCTTCTGGAGCCCAAACCAATTGATGTGAAGCTATGTTAAATATTAGCCACATGTCCATTTTTCTCAATTTCTCCACCCAACCACCTGAACATTGTCCATGATGCGACTGGATGTTGGGTCGACAATGTCAATGCGATGTCCTTCCTTGTCACTTGTTATCTACATTTTCTAGTTGTCTTTCTTTGGGAACCCCATCAAAGACAAGTGATCCAAGGGTGGATATATATATATATATATATATATATATATATATATATATATATATATATATATATATATATATAGGCAATTTTGGGATTCATTAGATGTGTTTTAATTAGAATTTTAGAGACTTAATTGCATATTTTTGTCTTTTTTTGAAGTGACTCTTATAACAAATGATTACAATGTACAAAAGTGGGAGGATATGTTTTGCTACAAATGGGTATTCGCAACTTGTTTTAGAATTTAATCATGGAGGGTTAGGATGCCAATATGGGTCCCAAACGTTTTTTTACATTAATTAGCTAGAGGTAGTGAGGAACCTTAGGGAACGAATACCATACTTTGGTTAATTTTTTCGATTTGGGAGGATGGTGGCCAAATGATGCGTGGTAGGGTTGGAGACGCTTGGATCCTTCTGTCGCTTAAACTTTTGGGCACAGAGGCGGTTATAAAAAGAGGAGCCATGCTTGAGGCTTTGTGCAAGAGAGAGAGAGAGAGAGAGAGAGAGAGAGAGAGAGAGAGAGAGAGAGAGAGAGAGAGAGAGAGAGAGAGAGAGAGAGAGAGAGAGAGAGAGAGAGAGAGAGAGACTTTGTGATATGTAAGAGTGAGAAAGACGGAGACAAGGACGTGTGAGGCAGAAACACATTGATTAAAAAAAGTACGATGCTCGTTGACAAAGAGGGACACAATGGCTGATTGAACATCCTAAGGTTTATAACTTAGGGTAATGCACTTTAATGGAACAACCATACATTAATTAATTAATGTGGCCAGCACCCTGAATAAGCACCCACAACGTTTATTCACTCTAACACATTAATTAATTTTAAAAAAAATTAATTCACTCTAACACATTAATTAAAATTTTAAAATTTTTTGTGGATGCTATGTTTATTCACTCTAATGCATTAATTAATTTTTTATTAATTTTTTTAATTATTTGTTTTGTGGGTGCTATGTTTATTCACTCTAATGCATTAATTAATTTTTTATTTACTCTAATGTATTAATTTATTTTTGTTAATTTTTTTCATGGGTGCTACGTTTATTCACTCTAATGTATTAATTATTTTTAAAAAATATTCACTCTAACGCATTAATTAAATTTTAAAAAATATTCAGTCTAACCCCTCTATTCACTCTAACGTATTAATAAAATTTTAAAATTTTTAAACAACATTTATTCACTCTAACACATTAATTAAAATTTTTAATTTTTTTCATGGGTGCTACATTTATTCACTCTAACACATTAATTAAATTTTGTATTCACTCTAATGCATTAAAATTTTTTTTTTTCATGGGTGCTACGTTTATTCACTCTAACACATTAATTAATTTAAAACAATTCATTCACTTTAACACATTAATTATTTTTTGATTTTTTTTTTGTGGGGGCTTATTCACTCTAACACATTTATTAATTTTTTCGTGGGTGGTTGTCTCTTCATTTTCTAGAGGAAAACCTTAGGTTCACTAAGGTTTCGAACGTTAGTGGTAAGGTCATTGCTCGATAAATTTTAAATTTTCATTTTAAACTATAAAGAAAACATAAGATACTAAGGATGGAAGAATTTTAAAAAACATAATTATTTATTTTCCATGGACGGAATCATTAAATAAACAACCATTAACATGACCAAAGAACTGCCATTGTATTGTATTTATAAATGGTATAAAGCAAGATAGAAGGACGTAATACACCCAAAGCCAAACTCCAGAAATCCACTCAAGTATATAAAGTAAACAGGAAAGCTAGAGAAGCCTAGAGGAAACAAGCTTCTTTCTCGTTGTTGAGACCAACAAATTTACAGACTTCTGGTGATGACAGCGGTACGAACTCGTCCACGATCCCTTTTGAACTTTTGTGTTCTCTCCCAAACAGAGAGATATGATGTGTTGTAGTTTTGTTGTGACTGTGCTTCTTCCTCATCGTCAATGACGATGGGATTGCCAGGAGTCCCTAGCTCTACAGTGTGGTTGCCGTGCAAACCTTCATGATTGTGTAGTCTATCACCATCTTCACTTTTGTCATCTTCGTGTTGTTCTCTGTCAGATTGTGCATGTACAGGATTGAAATATCTAACACTGAGAGTATCTATAAAGAATATTTCTTCTATGTTTATGCACTGGGTGAGGTGAGGAAGCTTCATAACTTTCCAAATGGCAGCGGATCTTTTCCTACTCATGCCAGATATGGTCTTCATTCGAGTACGCCCCAAAAGAAGTTCTCTATCTCTTGGGAAGTACAAGAAGTTATTCCCCAGACACTATCCCCAGATACTGTGGGGCCATATCTAATTACAAAGAAAGTAGGTGACTTAGCCTATGAACTTCTTTTGCCTCCTCATCTCAAAGTACAATGCATTTCATGTCAGCCTACTTAAGAAGTATGTACCGAGTCTGAGTCATGTGTTTAATGATGAACTCTTAACTTCTTCAACCCAAGGGCAGATGGAACTCCAACCTAAAGAAATCCTTGATGTTCGAGAGAAGGTTCTCTCAGGAACAGAATTCTGAGAGAATTATTAGTCAAATGGAAGTTCTATCCTTTTGAAGACGCCACCTGGGAGAAAGAAGCTGAATTGATGCAGGATTACCCCCAGTTTGCGAGATGAGGACATCTCACGTTTTTCAAGTGGGAGAGGATGTAAGATTCCTCCCTAGCCTCTCAAGATGTCCAGTTTCTTCCCCTGTAATCAATCCCCTTTTCAGAATAAGTTTGAATTTTTTGTCTGACCTCTTCTTATCTGCATACTGCTTCTGTCTATCCTAGGTAGCTTTTATATCCTTGCAGATTGACTGCATGTGCTGCTCTATGTCGTCAAGCATCTGTCTGGACATCTCGACCCTAATCAATGGGTCGGACCAAGTTAATGGTGTTAGGTAGTCTTGTCCATACATAGCTTTGAAAGGGCTCATCCTAATACTTCGGTGATAAGAAGCATTGTAGGCAAATTCGACTAGGTGCAGATAGCTTAGCCACTTCTTGGGTTCCCTGCCATAGCATGACCAAAGTATATCTTCGATTACTTGGTTCACCCTTTCTATTTGACCATCGGGGTCTCGGGGGTGGTAAGCTGTACTGAGATCCAAGAAAGTTCCTACTGCTTTGAAGAATGCAGTCCTGAATCTTGACGTGAATTTGGGATCTCGATCACTTACTATTCTCCTGGGTAGGCCATGCAATCTGAAGATTTCCTTGAGGAGGAACACTCTGGCCACATCCACTGTAGTGTAGGTTTCTTTTACTGGAATCAGATGCGCAACTTTGGTTAGTCTGTCAAATTCCACGAAGATGGAGTTGTAACCTGATTGCACTGAAGGTAGTCCAGTAATAAAATCCATACTGATACATTCCCACTTCATCTGGGGGATGTCTAATGGATGTAACTTCCCAGGCATTTTTACTCTCTCGACTTTGACTTTTTGACATATCTGGCATTGACGTACATGATTAAGTACATCCTTTTTTAGTCCAGGCCAAAAGAAGCTTTTCTTTACAGACATGTAGGTCTTGATGAAAACTGGATGTGCTGCTATAAGGCTATTATGGGCTTCATTCAGAATTTGACCCTTAGTTCCCTCATCATTGGGAATGCATAGCCTGCTATAATACATAATTCCTTCATCCAGGCTGTACCCTTGAACTCGGTTCAACTCCTGTGAGGAGTTTTGCTTTCTTGCATAAGTAGGGTAGCAATAGGGCCAAAGAATCTATCTTGCATGATCTTCTCTCTTGCTTCATTAATTAACGGATTTGACACCACTGTGATTGCAAGCAAGGAGGCTTTTCTGTTGAGGGCATCTGCTACCACATTTTCTTTGCTTGGGTGGTACTTGATTTCAAAATCAAATTCCTGTAGGGTCTGCATCCACCTTCTTTGGCGCATGTTGAGATCCTTCTGAGAGTGAAGATCCACTGTAAGCTCTGATGATCGAACATCAAAGTGAATCTTTGACCCAGTAGGTAATGTCTCCACAACTTCAGGGCATAGACTAATGAAAGTAGCTCCAGGTCATAGACAACATAATTTCTCTCATGCGTTCTGAGTTTTTGGGATGCATAGGACACTGCATGACCTTCCGGCCTGAGCGCACCTCCCAGGGAAAAACCACTGGCATCAGTTACTACCTCAAAGGGTAGAGAGAAATTTGGCAACTTCAGAATAGAATTGGTTACCAAGGCGGTCTTCAGCTTATCAAAAGTGCTCTGACACTTGGCAGACCATTGAAACGGGGTATTCTTCTTGAGAAGATTAGTCAGGAGGAAGCTATGAGAGCATACTTAGGTATAAAAATTCTATACCAATCAATTAATCCCAAGAATCCCCTGACTTCTTTCACTGCCGTTAGTTCAGGCCAATCTATGAGGCCAATCTATGATTGCTTGGACTTTTGTGGAATCTGGAGAAATTTTGTCTTTGGATACTAGAAAGCCAAAGTATTCAACATGGTCGATAGAGAAAGTGCATTTGCTCTTTTTTGCAAAAGAGTTGGTGCTTCCTTAGAATCTCAAGAATTTTATGGACGTGAGCTTCATGGTCAGCTGCATTCTTTGAGTAAATCAGAATATCATCAAAGAAAACAAGAACAAAATCATCCAAGTATTCTCTAAGAAGCAGTGTAGGCAAATTCGACTACGTGCAGATAGCTTAGCCACTTCGTGGGTTCCCTGCCACCACAGCATGACCGAAGTATATCTTTAATTACTTGGTTCACCCTTTCTATTTGACCATCGGTCTCGGGGTGGTAAGCTGTGCTGAGATCCAAGAAAGTTCCTACTACTTCAAAGAATGCAGTCCAGAATCTTGACATGAATTTGGGATCTCGATCACTTACTATTCTCCTGGGTAGGCCATGTAATCTGAAGATTTCCTTGAGGAACACTCTGGCCACATCCACTCTGTAGTGTAGGTTTCTTTTACTGGAATCAAATGCGCAACTTTGGTTAGCCTGTCAACTACCACACGAAGATGGAGTTGTAACCTGATTGCACTAGTCTAGTAAAATCCATACTGATACATTCCCACTTCATCTGGGGGATGTCTAATGGATGTAACTTCCCAGGAATTTTTACTCTCTCGGCTTTGACTTTCTGACATATGAGGCAGCATTGACGTACATGATTAAGTACATCCTTTTTTAGTCCAGGCCAAAAGAAGCTTTTCTTTATAGACATGTAGGTCTTGAGATGAAACCTGGATGTCCTGCTATAAGGCTATTATGGGCTTCATTCAAAATTTGACCCTTAGTTCCCTCATCATTGGGAATGCATAGCCTGCTATTATAATACATAATTCCTTCATCCAGACTGTACCCTTGAACTCTGTTCAACTCCTGAGGAGTTTTGCTTTCCTACATAGGTAGGGTAGCAATAGGGCTAAAGAATCTATATCCTGCATGATCTTCTCTCTTGCTTCACTAATCAACGGATTTGACACCACTCTGATTGCAAGCAAGGAGGCTTTTCTGTTGAGGGCATCTACTACCACATTTTCTTTGCCTGGGCGGTACTTGATTTCAAAATCAAATTCCTGCAGGGTCTGTATCCACCTCCTTTGGTGCATGTTGAGATCCTTCTAAGTGAAGATCCACTTTAAGCTCTGATGATCTGACATCAAAGTGAATCTTTGACCCAGTACGTAATGTCTCCACAAATTTAGGGGGGCATAGACTACTGAAAGTAGTTCCAGGTCATGGACAGCATAATTTCTCTCATGCATTCTGAGTTTTCGGGATTCATAGGCCACTGCATGACCTTCTTGCATGAGCGCACCTCCCAGGGCAAAACCACTGGCATCAGTTACTACCTCAAAGGGTAGAGAGAAATTTGGCAACTTCAGAATGGAATTGGTTACCAAGGCGGTTTTCAGCTTATCAAAAGCGCTCTGACACCTGGCAGACCATTGAAACAGGGTATTCTTCTTGAGAAGATTAGTCAGGGGGGAGCTATGAGAGCATACTTAGGTATAAAAATTCTATACCAAACCAGTTAATCCCAAGAATCCCCTGACTTCTTTCATTGTCTTTGGTTCAGGGCCAATCTATGACTGCTTTGACTTTTGCAAAATCTAGAGAAATTCCGTCTTTGGATACCAGAAAGCCCAAGTATTTAACATGGTCAACAGAGAAAGTGCATTTGCTCTTTTTTGCAAAGAGTTGGTGCTTCCTTAGAATCTCAAGAACTTTACGGACGTGAGCTTCACAGTCAGGTGCATTCTTTGAGTAAATTAGAATATCATCACAAAGAAAACAAGAACAAAACCATCCAAGTATTCTCTGATAATGTCCTGCATTAGGCGATTGAATGTAGCTGGGCATTTGTCAATCCAAACGGCATGACTGTAAATTCATAGTGCCCATAGAGAGTATTGATGGCTGTCTTTGGGATATCTTGATCATTAATCCTGATCTGGTAATACCCTGATTTGAGATCTATCTTACTGAAGATCTGGGCTCCATTTAGCCTGTCCATAGAAGCTCATCAATTCTGGGGATAGGATACTTATTCTTAACTGTCAGCTGATTGAGACCTCTGTAATCCACACAGAATCTTAACGTTCCATCCTTCTTTTTCTGAAAGAGAACGAGCGCTCCCCAAGGTGAAACACTAGGTCTTATAAACCCTTGTTCTAATAGCTACCTAAGCTGTTCCTTGAGTTCAATGGCTTCAAGGACTGGCATTTTGTACTTGTGCTGGGCTATTGGCTTAGCTCCGGGGGTCAATTCTATCTCATGATCTACTTCCCGAATTGGAGGCATCTCAGTTAGCTCTGCTAGGAATAAATCATCATACTCACTTAACCATTTTGGTTCTTTAGCCTTTAACTTTGTGTCTACCGGATTCATTTTGACAACATAAATGAGCTGCTTCTTTCTAAGTCCTTTCAGTAACCTAGAAGCTTTTACTAATTATAGATCTGGGGATCCTGAAATTCCGGTTCCTTGAACTTTGTTCCCGTGAAGGTCACGGAAGGATATGGTTCCATTGTGACAGTGAATGTTAGCTTGATTTTTGTGGAGCCAATCCATTCCAAGCATTCCGTCGAAAACTCCCAAAGGTAAGACTCTGAACTGGCAGTCAGCTACATTCCCATCTAGATTAAACTAAATACGATCTATCTCATGTGTGAGTGAAAAGAATCTTCCCATTGGCCAATTCAACTTGCATAGGTTTTCCTGATTTCTATTCTAAGACTAGCTTAGGCAAGCATCCTGGGGAAATAAATGAATGAGTACTGCCTGAATCAATCAAAAGCTTAAATGGCTTACCCTTATACTCAGCTCGAGCATGGATGACAGAGAATTGACAATTTGGCCCTTGGTTTTCAATTGCGGCATAAATCTGAACTCTTTCCTCTTCCACTACTTCTACTATCGTAACTACTCTGGTTGCTGCAGATTGGGGCGGAACTCTTTCTCTTTGCTTACCCCAGTTCTGGGAGGGAGTTCTGAGATTACTCTAAACAGAGGCAGATGGTTGAGTTGGATTCCTCCTAAACAGAGGCAGATGGTTGAGTTGGATTCCTCCTAGGATTGCCCTGATTTTGGCGAGACAACCCTGATTTGACTGATGAATGCGAAGGGGCTGGTCTCTGCACTCTGGGTCCTTGACTTCCCTGTCCTCTTGACATGGCAGGAGTCGGGCAGTCTTTAAGCTAGTGATCGAAACCCTGACACCCAAAAACACCTGTTCTCACTTCTAAGCTCATCCCTCCTGCCATGTCCTCTTGACATGGCAGGAGTCGGGCAGTCTTTAAGCTAGTGATCGAAACCCTGACACCCAAAACACCTGTTCTCACTTCTAAGCTCATCCCTCTGAATCCTTGAAAAAGGTGGGGCTCCTGAGAAAGTGTTCTAAGGGAAGGGTCTTTCTTCACTTCTAAATTTCCCAGCATCTTGATTCTGATTAGGGCCTTTCTGCCTCTTTGGGGGTGGAAAGTTTAAAACACTTCCTGGGGTTTGGAACCTTTTAAAGTTTGAGGGTGCAGCTTTGGCGGGACCTTAACAACAAATGCTTTGCCAAAGTCCTTTGCCATTCTGACAGCTTCAGCCATTGAGACTGGTTTGGCATTTTTCACTAAAGTATCTAATGGCTCGTTCATCCCTCGAATGAATCTGGCCACCATCAGCTGCTCTTCATCCAAAATTTGAGAATATTTGAGGAGAAGGAAAAATGCCTGATGGTATTCTTCAATTGTCTGACTATCCTGCTTCAGTTCCAAGAACTCATTCATTTTGGTCTCCAAGAAGCCCGGAGGACAGAACCTCTTCCTGAGGTAAGCTTTACGATCTGACCAGGTTTGGGTATTTCGGTCAAGACGGTTTATCTCGCAATGGTTCCTCCATGCGACCTTGGCCGTTTCTACAATTTTGAATCTGGCGAGAGCCATCTTGCTCCTTTCGTTATAACCGATTACATCAAAATACTCTTCCATTGCCTCGATCCATTTTTCCACTGCTTCTCCTAACCGTTCCCCTTGACCCTTTAAGGGACCATGTTGGGATCGGTGCAGGCCTTTACGAACGTCCGGATCTAATTCTTCATCACCGGAAAGAGGATCTGGCTGCCTATCACGGCATGTGCGCCTTATGATTCTGACAAAATGATATTTTTGTCAACTTAACTTTGTCATCAGATTTATGACTATTTAAATTTTAAGATTTATTTCTTAAACAAATAAATATTCCATCATAATTTTTAAAAATAAGATTCACTCTGATAATTTTGTTAACCAATATTCACAACCACGAAAATCTTTTGCAAATATCATTTATTTACAAAAGTTTTTGATATATACATAGAGCGTCTCGGCTCCAAAAGTCACTACCTCAATTGCGTATGCATAAAAAGGCGATACTGCAATGGAGACATGCTATGATATACACGATTCATCACTGATAATGGTGCTGTAATTCTTCTCCTATGAATTATATGGCAAGAAATTCTAAAATTTTGGGGTGAATGATTATAGAGTTGGACATAATGAATAACTCCTAGCCTTATCAAGATCATGGCTAGCGAGATATTCTGTATGAGTGTCTGATGTTGATTGGTATTGATGTTAATACTTTGCCCTCCAGAGAACTACATCTATTGGATCGGGAAAGTATAGATCCTCAAAGTGACGAGCGAGTCTCACTCTGCTTTCTCGGGTTGTAGCGGAGTTGATGAGATTTTTGAAGGCAAAGGTGATCATATCCTGACTCTAAGAGAGTCCAGGAATGTTAGACAGATTTGGGGTATCCATCTAAAAATCCAGTTCAATTTATGAGTTTTCAATTTATGAATTCATTTCAAACATAATCTTAGTAAGTGAACATTATTTCCCAGATTTACTTTAAAATTTTTGGCAATTTTTGCTGCTGTTTCATAAGTTTACAACAGTGCTCTGATACCAGCTATGAGACCCCTCTGCCCCCTCCGCGCACCGGTTCCCGGTTGCTAGCAGAAGTAGCTTCCTCTTGCATGGGGCAGGGTTTCTCACTCGGGACCTCGCCCTCGAATGTCCGGACACAAGACTAATCTCGTGGTCATTCCGAAAGCGAAACCAGGAAAATTTCCCTTGCCCAAAAAACGGGGACGATTCCACCTTTTTGATTTTCTTAACGAATTTTCTAACAGGGTCAAGAGACTAAACTATCCTTCACCTGATTAAACCAGATAGAAGGAAAACTATCACTGACTTAATTTGAAGAAATCAACATTTTTTCCTAACCGAAATCAGGCACAGCCGTTGATCTAATCATTTGAGGAAATCAACACTTTTTTCCTAACTGAGAAATTCTTCACGTTTTTATTTAACTACTCGAATTCCAATCGTATTCCTATTATTTTAATTTAATTATTAAAACTCCATTGATTCCAGCGCCTACATCCGGCCCATGGGTTAGCCACCACCCAACCACTGGAATTGGTAGAACCAGACAATAAATCACCCACCCATAATTGAATGCCTTTCTTAACTTTTGCGATCGAATACAGATATGCACACACTCCTCTTTAAAACTTTAACATATAAAATAGTCCATTCACAAATAGTTATTGGTTACAGATGTCATAACTCGAAAATTCCATCCAGTCGCTTGTTTCTCAAAAAAAAAAACAGTATCACTCTGGACTCTCCGTTGAGACGACTGGTCAGCAAACGAGATCCAGTAATAACAGATTACAATAATCCTTTCGTCCATCATCATACATATCTTTCACGACATACGCATGGGTGTCCTAATAGGCACCGCGAGCCCGTGCATCGCCTGGTTAGAACCCTCCAGGATCCTCCTTAGGTGTCCTGGCACTTCACTCAGGGACCGCTTCATCGGCCCTTGCCCATCGTATCGGAAGTGCACCATTTTAACCGTACCTATGAGATCCCTGTTCCCACCGCGCAACGGATTCGGGGTACTAGCAACGGAAGTAGCACTTCATGCGCGAGGCAGGGTCCCATACTCGGGGCCTCGTCATGGATATCCGGACAAAAGACCAATCTGTCGGTTTTTCCAAAACCGAACCCGGAAAAACTTCCCTATTCGGAAAGCACGGGCGATTCCTCCAGGATAACTTTTTACTCTAACGTAGTCAAGACCATTAGTGATCAAACTGATCCGATTGCACCTATAAAGATACTCGGTCAGATCAAGGAAGAAACTTGCACTTGGATCATTGGGATCAATGCTTTTTTCCCCATCAAGAGGCACAACCGTTGATTCCTATCCATAGAACAATTACTATCCGGGATTTACTTTATCTATCGTAGTAACAGAAATTGAGTCTCGATTTACGGATCCATCAGTCCAGCCTAACCCCATCCAGTCCCATGGATTAGCCAACCGCCCAACCACTGTAGTGATGGGATCCAATTTAGAATTTGATTTTTGTCCCGGGTACCAGGGAAAAGAGTTCCCAGGCCCCCTAGCCGGATGTTCATGCAAAAATAAAACTAGTCACACCACTTACACACCCAATATGAAATTGCCTTTTTCACAGATTCAACCAGTTTTAAAACAATCCTTTA
Organism: Cibotium barometz; assembly: GCF_041138505.1. Taxonomy (NCBI): domain Eukaryota; kingdom Viridiplantae; phylum Streptophyta; class Polypodiopsida; order Cyatheales; family Cibotiaceae; genus Cibotium; species Cibotium barometz. The sequence continues at coordinate 25,319,628 of NC_141055.1, read as the reverse complement.
ATGAACCATAGTATCACTGATCACAATCTTCCAAATTCTCCGGTTGATTCTTAACTTCCCATCATTTCTTCATTAGAGTATCTATGGCATCATTGGCAACCAGAACGCTCACCACCTGTCCACTCAGGGGCCTTTCAATAGTTCCTAGCCCATAATACTCGGCAATATAATCACTTATCAAGATGGACTCTCCGTTGAAGATCAGCAAGATCAACCAACAGATCGATATAAAGAGCCATGGACTCATCCATTGAAGACCAGTAAGGTCAATCAATCAGATCCATGCCCGGTTTCAGAAAACAACTCTTACTCCTTTTGTTCCAATATCTTCCTCGACGCACGTGTGGGTATCCTAGGCGACCCAGAGCCCGAGCACCGTATGGTCAGCACCCTCTAGGATCCTTCGCAGGTGACCTAGCGCTTCAGTCATAGCCGCTTCCTTGGTCCCTCATCCACCGTATCGGAAGCTCACCATTTAAATCGAACCGAGGCTGGTCAAGACCTCGGTCGACCTTGCTACGCGAGACGTCCTCCATTGACTCTCCGTCAACAGTTGCAACTTTAACAGTTAGGTCTTCATGACCTTAATCCACAAGACGGTCAAAATGCTTCCCCAGCATTCTTGACATAAAACAGTCATTTACAAACAGTCACAAAATACAGTTTCTAAATCGAACTCTCGTCTTTCCACATTATCCCTCCTTAGTCCATATTACTTATTCCACATTCCATTCACAATGTGTACTCAATGTGTACTCATTCTCATCCATTTCCTCATATCGAGACGACACATTAATTCACATACACATTCACATTCACATCCATACATCCACATCTACATGCATACATCCATTTTCACATCCTCATTTATACATCCACATCCCATATCCACATTCATACATACACATCCATACATCCACATCCACATCCACATTCACATTCATACATCCACATCCACATTCCCATTCACATCTATACATCCACATCTACATCCACATACATACATACATCCACATCCGTATCTACATCCATACATCCACATTCACATCCACATCCACATTCACATTCACATCCATATATCCACATCTACATGCATACATCCATTATCACGTCCTCATTTATATATCCACATCCACATACATACATACATCCACATCCACATTCCCATTCACATCTACATCCACATACATACATACATCCACATCCGCATTCCCATTCACATCTATACATCCACACACATACATACATCCACATCTACATCCACATTCACATCTACGCATATACGTCTTCATGCATACATCCATTTTCACATTCATACATCCACACTCCCATCTCCACATTCACACATCCACATACATACATCCATTTCCACATTCCCATTCATATATCCCCATATGCCTTCACATCTAATCTTTTACATCACATCCATTCTTGCCCTATCACGACCCATATACATCTTATCCTATCACATACACTTCTTACCTCATCTCATACACATCTTATCACATCTTAATTCATCTTATCACCTGCTAACTTATTTCATAAGCATCTTATCACCTCTTATCACATCTTATACACCTCTTATCACATCCTATCACATCTCATATCTATTTATAGAATACAAGAGAATTCTTATATTTGATATAAGATTTCTTTACACATTTATTTATGCATAAATTCCATTTAATGAGATTAATACTTTCGAAGTAAAAATCAATCTTTTATGCATCTTCCTATGCATAAATCCATTTTAAATGAAAATGACACTTTTGAATTAAAATTCAATCTTTTATGCATCTTCCTATGCATAAATTCAATTTAGATGAGAATGACACTTTTGAATCAATCTTTTATGCATCTTCCTATGCATAAATTCAATTTGGTAGGAATTACACTTTTAGAATAAAAGAATTTCTCTTATGCATCTAAGTTATGCATAAAATCCATTTATGATGAAAATCACACTTTTAGTATAAAAAGAATATCTTTTATGCATACTTCTATGCATGAAATCCAAATATGATAAAAGTAACACTTTTATAATAAAATAATAAACTCTTATGCATACTTCTATGCATGAAATTCAATTGTGATAAAAGTAACACTTTTATAATAAAATAATCAACTTTTATGCATAGCTCTATGCATGAAATTCAAATATGATAAAAGTATCACTTTTATAATAAAATAATAATCTTTTATGCATACCTCTATGCATGAAATCCAATTATGATAAAAGTAACACTTTTACATTAAAATAATAATCTTTTATGTATACCTCTATGCATGAAATCCAATTATGATAAAAGTAACACTTTTACATTAAAGTAATAATCTTTTATGCATACCTCTATGCATGAAATCCAATTATGATAAAAGTAATACTTTTACATTAAAGTAATAATCTTTTATGTATACCTCTATGCATGAAATCCAAATATGATAAAAGTAACACTTTTATGTTAAAATAATAATCTTTTATGCATACCTCTATGCATGAAAATCAATTATGCATAATATAAAAATCAATTTCTCTATGATTACAATGAATATCTTTCAATTAATCCAGGATGATAATTCCTAGAATATGGTAGGAAGTCCTTTTTTCATGCTTTGAATGAAATTATTTTATGCGTAATTTTTATAACAATTTTGCCATAGCTCCGCTGCTATGACTGATAAATCTCAAATTTTCTAAGGGATAAAGCTTATCATTAAGGAAATAAATAGAATGATCCCTAATTGGATCATTAATTCATAATGGATTGAATCATCAATATTCAATGAAATACATAAACTAAAAGCATAGAAAAAAGCCATTAATTTGGCCTCAAGCATAGATTAATCTTGGATTAAGGAAAAGCTTCATTTGGATTGAGAATGGGTCATGAGTATGACCATTTCTTGAGTGAGAGAGAGAAATTACATAAAAATCATTAGAATTAAGCATAAATAAAAATTTATGTAATTCTTAACTACATTAATCAATTAACTTCAATAGCATTCATCAAATTATGTAACTCTTCACTACCATTCATCAATTAACTTCAATAGCATTCAAAAACCATTCCAATTAAGCTTCTCAAGCTTGAGAGGGGTTGAGAAGAGAGAAACATTGAGAAATTATAGAAAAGATCAAAATTCACCATTTACCTTACAAATTGCTTGATTCTTTGTTCACGGTAGAGGCCCCCAACCAATCAATTGGTTAAGTATGTTGATGGAGCCACCAATGGGGATTGAAGAAAGAGGGAAGCTCCAATTTCTTCAATTTGGAGAGAATTTTAGAGAATAGTAGAAATTCGCATTATTTCAGCATAACTCTAGTATAGTAAAATTCTTCTATTTTTTTCAAAGGACTCATGTTCTATTTATAGGAGAGGGAAGCTCTAACCAAAGCTAACTGAATTCTAGAATTTTTCAAATTCAGTTTGGTTGAATTTGGACTAGATTTGGACCTAGTTTGGTTACTTTTTAATTCGGTTTGGTTCCATTTTGATTTGGTTTGGTTCAAGAGAGAGGAGAGATAAAAATATCACATTATTTTTTAGTTTAAAACTCATTCAAGCATGTGAAATATGCACCTCCTTTAATGGACTCCCCTTCCTTACATATGTATCAAAATGGAATCATTATACCCAAAATATCTCATATTTTTAATATTGCTCATAGTTTTTTACTAATAAACCTTGTACATTTTCAACTCTTCATCTTGTGTGAGCATTTACTCATTTTTGGATACCCAAAATATCTCATATTTTTAATATTGCTCATAGTTTTTTACTAATAAACCTTGTACATAGTCAACTCTTCATCTTGTGTGAGCATTTACTCATTTTTGGATACCCAAAATATCTCATATTTTTAATATTGCTCATAGTTTTTTACTAATAAACCTTGTACATTTTCAACTCTTCATCTTGTGTGAGCATTTACTCATTTTTGGATACCCAAAATATCTCATATTTTTGATACTGCTCATAGTTTCTTACTAATAAACCTTGTACATAGTCAACTATTCATCTTATGTGAGCATTTACTCATTTTTGGGCATCTTCTTTTACAAATTGGATTTATCTCCTCCCTACACATGGATTGATGCTATTGGCCCATAGGAACCTTAATTGGACCATAATCCAAAAATTTTTGAAAATCTAGACCCTTAGGCTAAGGTCCTTTATACCCATTTCCAATAAATTCCAATTGCACATTGGAAAGTTCTTTTTGAATTTCTGTTTCAGGGGAATTCATTTTAATAATATGAGAAATTTTTCTATCTAAAAATATTCAAAATCTGAATATTCTCTCTCTATGTCAAAATAGGCAGAGACAAGATCTTTTATATTTCTGAAGAGGGGATTGATTACAGGGGAAGATGTTGGACATCTTGAGAGGCTGTCGAAACTGACAAAAGAGTTTGGTCTTGGTCAATAGTCTGATTCAAGGTTCGAGTCGGATAAGATTTTTCCTGAACTATCTTTCTTGAAAAGGTTTGATAATTCAGTTACTATTTTACTGAATTTCTTTCTTTGAATATTTACTTAACTGATTTCTAAATTAGTTATAATTCCAATGAGGAATAAATTAATCATTTATCTGAATATTTTGATCTTGATAGATTTCTTGAATTTTCTTTTTACAATCCGTGTGAATAAAAAACGATAGAAATTTCTCTCTTAGAGTATTTAATTATTCATTTATCAAATACTCATAGAATTTAAACATAGAATTAAAGAGAATTCTAATTTTGATATAAAAATTCTTTATGCATCTATTTAGGCATAAAATCAACTTCAATGGGAATAACACTTTTATTAAAAAAAAAACCTTTTATGCATCTATTTATGCATAAAATAAGTTTTAATAGGAATAACACTTTTAAAATAAAAAAATTCCTTTATGCATCTTTCTATGCATAAAATCAATTTTAATAGGAATAACACTTTTATAATAAAAAAATTCCTTTATGCATAAAAATCAAATTTAATGAGAATAACACTTTTATAATAAAAAAATTTCCATTATGCATCTTTCTATGCATAAAAATCAAATTTAATGAGAATAACACTTTTATAAAAAAAATTCCATTATGCGTCTTTCTATGCGTAAAAATCAAATTTAATGAGAATAACACTTTTATAATAAAAAAATTTAATGAGAATAACACTTTTATAATAAAAAAATTTCCATTATGCATCTTTCTATGCATAAAAATCAAATTTAATGAGAATAACACTTTTATAATAAAAAATTTTCCATTATGCATCTTTCTATATGCATAAAAATCAAATTTAATGAGAATAACACTTTTATAATAAAAAAATTTCCATTATGCATCTTTGTATACATAAAAATCAAATTTAATGAGAATAACACTTTTGTAATAAAAAATTTTTCCATTATGCATCTTTGTATGCATAAAAATTAAATTTAATGAGAATAACACTTTTATAATAAAAAATTTCTATTATGCATCTTTCTATGCATAAAAATCAAATTTAATAATTAATATCAATGATATCCATGCATATTCATAGGTGAATATGTACATGGAGTAATTAGAATATTTCTTTTAGATGCAAAAATGGTGGGAATTACTTTTTAGAATAACATAAAAACAAACTTTCTTTTCCACAAAATTTTGGAAAATTTTGCCATAACCTCCTTTGTATGGCTGACCATTTCCCATTTTTATCATTCTTTAATTGACTTAAATTAACCCAAATTAGATTTATGGAACTCTAATCTACACAATTTTCTAAATTCAAGAGAGTAAACAATAAGAAAAGTTTAATTAATCTTTTAGTTAATCTTTCTAGGATTAAGAAAGGCTGGAATGTAAAGGAGAAGGGGGTGCATAGCATTTGAATTTAATTCAATCAACTGTAAAACATGAAAATCAAGAAAACCATAGATTTAAATTAAACAAGTAAGAAAATTAGCTTACATGGAGCTTGTAAGCTCTCCTTTGGCTTAAGGGATTGAGGGCTCTACTCTTGTTTGAAGCAAGAGTGGCCACCAATTCACTTTGGAGAGGATTAGGCCAAAAACAATTGAATTATTAAGAAATTCAATGTAGATGGCTTAGGAGAGGAGTAGAGTAACAGTGCATAAACACCATTAAGCTTTTACAAAGGGGGAGGCTTCTATTTATAGGAAAAAGTGAGCCTCTAGCCAAGCAAACTGGTTCTAGAATTTTCCAGATCAGTTTGGTCAATTTTTGACCATTTTTGGGTCAGTTCAGCTTACTTTTTGGAACTAGACTTGAAATAGGAGAGAGGAATTTGAAAATATCTCATTTAATTGAGTAAAAATTGGGGGTAATGATGAGAAAAAAGGTGCCTCTTTCATGAGGGGAGATCCCCACTCCGAGGTGTCAAAATTCAGTTTTTTAATGGTTTTCTTTGGTCCTTAGTCCACTCTTCATCTTATGTGAGCATTTACTCATTTTTGGGGGGGTTTTCTTCTATTCTTCAATTTATCTCCTCCCTACATTTGGATTAATCTTATTGGTCCATAAGAACCTTAATCCAAAATTTTCATAAAATCTAGACCCTTAGGCTAAGGTCTTTTGTGCACATTATAATTTATTTCTAATGCACCTTAGGAATTTCTTTTTAAACTTCTGTTTTGGGGGAATTTATTTTAATAAGAAGGGATATTTTTTCCATCCAAAGATATCTAAAAAACTGAATTGTCTCTCTCTAGAACATTTTCTCTCTCTAGGTCAAAACAGGTAGAAACAAGATCTTTTATTATTCTGAAAAGGGGATTGATTACAAGGGAAGAAACTAGACATGTTGAGGGGCTGGGGAGGAATCTTACATCCTCTCCCACTTGAAAAACGTGAGATGACCTCATCTCGCAAACTGGGGGTAATCCCGCATCGGTTCAGCTTCTTTCTCCCGGGGGTGGTGTCTTCAAAAGGATAGAACTTCCATTTGACAAATAATTCTCTCAGAATTTTGTTCCTGAGAACCTTCTCTCGACCATCAAGGATTTCTTCAGGTTGGGTTCCATCTACCCTTGGGTTGAAGAAGTTAAGAGTTTATCATCATTAAACACATGACTCGGGCTCGGTACATACTTCTTAAGTAGGCTGACATGAAATGCATTAAGTAGGCTGACATGAAATACATTATATACTTTGAGATGAGGAGGCAAAAGAAGTTCATAGGCTAAGTCACCTACTTTCTTTGTAATTATATCTGGGGGATAACTTCTTGTACTTCCCAAGAGATAGAGAACTTCTTTTGGGGCGTACTCGAGTGAAGACCATATCTGCTTCTTCAAATTTTCTGTCTGACCTGTTCTTATCTGCATACTACTTTTGTCTATCCTAGGCAGCTTTTATATCCTTGCGGATTGACTACATCTGCTACTCCATGTCGTCAAGCATCTGTCTGGACATCTCGACCCTAATCAATGGGTCGACCCTAATCAATGGGTCGGACTAAGTTAATGGTGTTAGGCAGTCTTGTCCATACAGAGCTTTGAAAGGGCTCATCCTGATACTTCGGTGATAAGAAGCATTGTAGGCGAATTCGACTAGGTGATAAGAAGCATTGTAGGCGAATTCGACTAGGTGATAAGAAGCATTGTAGGCAAATTCGACTAGGTGGGTTCCTTGCCACTTCTTGGGTTCCCTGCCACTAGCTTAGCCACTTCTTGGGTTCCCTGCCATAGCAAGACCAAAGTATATCTTTGATTACTTGGTTCACCCTTTCTATTTGACCATCGGTCTCGGGGTGGTAAGCTGTGCTGAGATCCAAGAAAGTTCCTACTGCTTCTAAGAATGAAGTCCAGAATCTTGACGTGAATTTGGGATCTCGATCACTTACTATTCTCTTGGAAAGGCCATGCAATCTGAAGATTTCCTTGAGGAACACTCTGGCCACATCCACTGCAGTGTAGGTTTCTTTTACTGGAATTAGATGTGCAACTTTGGTTAGTCTGTCAACAACTACCACGACGATGGAGTTGTAACCTGATTGCACTGAAGGTAGTCTAGTAATAAAATCCATACTGATACATTCCCACTTCATCTGGATGTAACTTCCTAGGCAATTTTACTCTCTCGGCTTTGACTTTCTGACATATCAGGCATTGATGTACATGATTAAGTACATCCTTTTTTAGTCCAGGCCAAAAGAAGCTTTTCTTTACAAACATGTAGGTCTTGATGAAACCTGGATGTCCTACAATAAGGCTATCATGGGCTTCATTCAGAATTTGACCCTTAGTTCCCTCATCATTGGGAATGCATAGCCTGCTATTATAATACATAATTCCTTCATCCAACCTATACCCTTGAACTCCGTTCAACTCCTGAGGAGTTTTGCTTTCCTACATAAGGGGTAGCAATAAGGCTATTATAATACATAATTCCTTCATCCAAGCTATACCCTTGAACTCCGTTCAACTCCTAAGGAGTTTTGCTTTCCTACATAAGTAGGGTAGCAATAGGGCCAAAGAATCTATCTTGCATGATCTTCTCTCTTGCTTCAGTAATCAATGGATTTGACACCACTGTGATTGCAAGCAAGGAGGCTTTTCTATTGAGGGCATCTACTACCACATTTTCTTTGCCTGGGTGGTACTTGATTTCAAAATCGAATTCCTGCAAGGTCTGCATCCACCTTCTTTGGCGCATGTTGAGATCCTTTTGAGAGTGAAGATCCACTTTAAGCTCTGATGATTTGACATCAAACTGAATCTTTGACCCAGTAGGTAACGTCTCCATAACTTCAGGGCATAGACTAATGAAAGTAGCTCCAGGTCATGGTGGATAGCATAATTTCTCTCATGTGTTCTGAGTTTTCGGGATTCATAGGCCACTGCATGACCTTCTAGCATGAGCGCACCTCCGAGGGCAAAACCACTGGCATCAGTTACTACCTCAAAGAGTAGAGAGAAATTTGGCAACTTCAGAACGGAATTGGTCACCAAGGCGGTTTTTAGCTTATCAAAAGCACTCTGACACCTGGCAGACCATTGAAACGGGGTATTCTTCTTGAGAAGATTAGTCAGGGGGAAGCTATGAGAGCATACTTAGGTATAAAACTTCTATACCAACCAGTTAATCCCAAGAATCCCCTAACTTCTTTCACTGCCTTTGGTTCAGGCCAATCTATGACTGCTTGGACTTTTGCGGAATCTAGAGAAATTTTATCTTTGGATACTAGAAAGCCCAAGTATTCAACATGGTCAATAGAGAAAGTGCATTTGCTCTTTTTTGCAAAGAGTTGGTGCTTCCTTAGAATCTCAAGAACTTTACAGACGTGAGCTTCATGGTCAGCTGCATTCTTTGAGTAAATCAGAATATCATCAAAGAAAACAAGAACAAAATCATCCAAGTATTCTCTAAGAAGCATTGTAGGCGAATTCGACTAGGTGCAGATAGCTTAGCCACTTCTTGGGTTCCCTGCCACCACAGCATGATCAAAGTATATCTTTAATTACTTAGTTCACCCTTTCTATTTGACCATCGGTCTTGGGGTGGTAAGCTGTGCTAAGATCCAAGAAAGTTTCTACTACTTCGAAGAATGCAGTCCAGAATCTTGACGTGAATTTGGGATCTTGATCACTTACTATTCTCTTGGGTAGGCCATGCAATCTGAAGATTTCCTTGAGGAACACTCTGGCCACATCCACTGCAGTGTAGGTTTCTTTTACTGGAATCAGATGTGCAACTTTGGTTAGCCTGTCAACTACCACGAAGATGGAGTTGTAACCTGATGGCACTGAAGGTAGTCCAGTAATAAAATCCATACTGATACATTCCCACTTCATCTGGGGGATGTCTAATGGATGTCACTTCCCAGGCATTTTTAGTCTCTCGGCTTTGACTTTCTGACATATCAGGCATTGACGTACATGATTAAGTACATCCTTTTTTAGTCCAGGCCAAAAGAAGCTTTTCTTTACAGACATGTAGGTCTTGATGGATGTCCTGCTATAAGGCTATCATGGGCTTCATTCAGAATTTAACCCTTAGTTCCCTCATCATTAGGAATGCCTAGCCTACTATTATAATACATAATTCCTTCATCCAAGCTGTACCCTTGAACTCCGTTCAACTCCTGAGGAGTTTTGCTTTCCTGCATAAGTAGGGTAGCAATAGGGCCAAAGAATCTATCTTGCATGATCTTCTCTCTTGCTTCATTAATCAACGGATTTGACACCACTGTGATTGCAAGCAAGGAGGCTTTTCTGTTGAGGGCATCTGCTACCACATTTTCTTTGCTTGGGCGGTACTTAATTTCAAAATCAAATTCCTGCAGGCTCTGCATCCACCTTCTTTGGCGCATGTTGAGATCCTTCTGAGTGAAGATCCACTTTAAGCTCTGATGATCTGACATCAAAGTGAATCTTTGACACGGTAGGTAATGTCTCCACAACTTCAGGGCATAGACTACTGAAAGTAGCTCCAGGTCATGGAGGACAGTATAATTTCTCTCATGCGTTCTAAGTTTTCGGGATTCATAGGCCCCACTGCATGACCTTCCGGCATGAGCACACCTCCTAGGGCAAAACCACTGGCATCAGTTACTACCTCAAAGGGTAGAGAGAAATTTGGCAACTTTAGAACGAGATTGGTTACCAAGGTGGTCTTCAGCTTATCAAAAGCGCTTTGACACTTGGCCGACCATTGAAATGGGGTATTCTTCTTGAGAAGATTAGTCAGGGGGGAAGCTATGAGAGCATACTTAGGTATAAAAATTCTATACCAACCAGTTAATCCCAAGAATCCCCTGACTTCTTTCACTGCCTTTGGTTCAGGCCAATCTATGACTGCTTGGACTTTTGCGAAATCTGGAGAAGTTCCGTGTTTGGATACCAGAAAGCCCAAGTATTCAACATGGTCAACAGAGAAAGCCCAAGTATTCAACATGGTCGACAGAGAAAGTGCATTTGCTCTTTTTTTGCAAAGAGTTGGTGCTTCCTTAGAATCTCAAGAACTTTACGGACGTGAGCTTCATGGTCAACTGCATTCTTTGAGTAAATTAGAATATCATCAAAGAAAACAAGAACAAAATCATCCAAGTATTCTCTGAGAATGTCCTGCATTAGGCAATTGAATGTATCTAGGGCGTTTGTCAATCCAAATCATCCAAGTATTCTCTGAGAATGTCCTGCATTAGGCGATTGAATGTAGCTGGGGCATTTATCAATCCAAATGGCATGACTATAAATTCATAGTGCCTATAGCGAGTATTGATGGCTGTCTTTAGGATATCTTGATCATTAACCTTGATCCAGAAGCTCATCAATTCTGGGGATATGATACTTACTCTTAACTGTCAGCTGATTGAGACCTCTGTAATCCACACAGAGTCTTAACGTTCCATACTTCTTTTTTCTGAAAAGAGAACGGGCGCTCCACAATGTGAAACACTCGGTCTTACAAACCCTTATTCTAACAGCTGCCTAAGCTATTCCTTGAGTTCAATGGCTTGAGGGATTGGCATTTTGTACGTGCGCTGGGCTACTTGGGCTGCTGAGCTCTGAGGGTCAATTCTATCTCATGATCTACTTCTCGAATCGGAGGCATCTCAGTTAGCTCTGCTGGGAATAAATCATCATACTCACTTAACCATTCTAGTTCTTTAGCCTTCAACTTTGTGTCTACCAGATTCATTTTAAAAACATAAATGAGCTGCTTCTTTCTAAGTCCTTTCAGTAACCTAGAAGCTTTTACTAATTGCAGATCTAGGGATCCTGAAATTTCGGTTCCTTGAACCTTGTTCCCGTGAAGGTCACGGAAGGAAATGATTGAACCATTGTGAAAGAATGTCAACTTGATTTTTGTGGAGCCAATCCATTCCAAGGATTCCGTCGAAAACTCCCAAAGGTACTCTAAACTGGCATGTAGATTAAATTGAATAGGATCTGTCTCATGGTGAGTGAAAAGAATCTTCCCACTAGCCAATTCAACTTGCATAGGTTTCCCTGATTTCTGTTATAAGACTAGCTTACGCAAGCATCCTGGGGAAATAAATGAATGAGTACTGCCTGAATCAATCAAAAGCTTAAATGGCTTACCCTTATACTCAGTTGGAGCATGGATGACAGAGAATTGATGATTTGGCCCTTGGTTTTCAATTGCGGCATAAATCTGACCTCTTTCCTCTTCCACTACTTCTGCTATCGTAACTGCTCTGGCTACTGCAGATTGGGGCATAACTCTTTCTCTTTGGTTACCCCAGTTCTGGGAGGGAGTTCTGAGATTACTCTGAACAGAGGCAGATGGTTGAGCTGGAGTCCTCCTGGGATTACCTTGATTTTGGCGAGACCCTGCTTTGACTGATGCGAAGGGGCTGTTCTCTGCACTATGGGTCCTTGACTTCCCTATCCTCTTGGCATGGCAAGATTCGGGCAATCTTTAAGCTAGTGACCGAAACCCTGACACCCAAAACATCTGTTCTCACTTCTAAGCTCATCCCTCTGAATCCTTGAAAAAGGTGGGGCTCCTTAGAAAGTATTCTGAGGGAAGGATCTTCCTTCACTTCTAAATTTCCCAGCATCTTCATTCTGACCTTACTGCATCTTTTGGGGTGGAAAGTTTGAAGCACTTCCCAGGGTTTGGAACCTTTTAAAGTTTGAGGGTGCAGGCTTTGACGGAACCTCAACAACAAATGCTTTGGCAAAGTCCTTTGCCATTCTGACAGCTTCAGCCATTGAGACTGGTTTGGCATTTTTCACTAAATTATCCAATGGCTCGTTCATCCCTCGAATTAATCTGGCCATCAGTTGCTCTTCATCCAAAAGTGGAGAATATTTGAGGAGAAGGGCAAATGCCTGATGGTATTCTTCATTTGTCCGACTATCCTGCTTCAGTTCCAAGAACTCATTCATTTTGGTCTCCAAGAAGCCCAGAGGATAGAACCTCTTCCTAAGGTAAGCTTTAAGATCTGACCGCTTCTCTCATATTAGTTTGTCCCAACTTGATGTCCAATGCAAGTTCATTTAGATCAACCCCCTACACTTCTTTGTTCTCAAAGTTAAGATTTCCCCCCTCATGTTTGGACATGGACATTTCACCTAAAACTTCACTTTCTTAATTATCTTTAGAACCCTCTTCCTAGATATTCTTTAAGGCTTAGGTACCTCTTCTCTTGATGGTGGTCCTAGAGGCCATTCTCTTGACTGGGCCTAGGTTATGTCTAAGTCGAACCCTCTTCCTAGATATTCTTTAAGGCTTAGGTACCTCTTCTCTTGATGGTGGTCCAAGAGGCCATTCTCTTGATTGGGCCTAGGTTTTGATCCCCTCACCTTCTCATCATTGAATTTTCTTGTACAACGATCAATGAGGTCTTTGATGTTAATCCCCTCTATCTTGCTTGGTCTACTCCTTCTCTCTTTTATTCTCAAAAAGTTGTATGGTTGTTTTATTCTCAAAAAGTGAATCCCCTCCATCTTGCTTGGTCTACTCCTTCTCTCTTTCATTCTCAAAACGTGGTATGGCTCTAATTTACTCATTTATAGAAATTACACTTAACCTTAGTGAAACACCCCAAGTAACTATCCACTTACATGTGTGTCTGCACAAGACCAAATTCTCACAATCATATGCCCTAGAAGCACATCTAAGCCACTGTAATCACACACATCTGAGCAACACATCATTAAGAGAAATTTGGACTTTAAAAAGGGCCCTCTAGGAAATGGATCTTTTGGGTCCTGCCACTAAATCTTATAAGATCAAGCTAGTGGACTATAATATTGGGACCAAATCTTAAAAAAACTTAAGAATGTCAAATGTACCTTGAATTGCTCATAATAAAATATTTTCATGTCCAAAATTTCAATTCCCATTATGAATTATGAGTTTCTTTCCCTCTTTCACTTTTCATGCGCTGATTTTTTCCCCTTTTTCACTTTTTCGCCCTTTTTTCTTATGCAAAATTTGATTTCGCCATATCTAATGATTCCTTGCTTAGTTTTTTTGTTTCTTTGCTTTGTGTAGATTAATCTTAGGGTTTTTAGGTTTTAAGACTATCTATGATTTTGGGAAAGCAAAAAGGTAATAAGTAAGTTCATTCACTTGTCAATTTGGTTTATGCTTGCAAAATTGTTAATCTTGATTTTTTCATTATGTTCTTTTAGTTAATCTTATAGCTTATGTTGAGGTATCATTTGTTTAATATTTATTTTCTTTTTGTATATGTTTCTTTACTCACTACTACAAGTGCTTGTCCCTTTACTGATCATTTTTTTTCAAGAAAGAAAGGGAGGAACCTTACACATAATAAAAGGTATGCGTAATGAGAGCATACATATTGGTATGTATGCATACGTAATGAGAGCATACATATTGGTATGTATGCAAACATAATGAGAGTATGCATAGAGTATACATAATAAAAGGTATGCGTAATGAGAGCATACATATTGGTATGTATGCATACTCTATGCATTTATAGAGCTTGCATGCATAGAGTATAGAGCTTACATATTATATGAATGTATAGGCATGCATACTGCTATTTTCAACCACTCGAGGTAAGTTGCTTATGCATAAAGAGAGCTCTATGATGCATATTCTAATGCATAAGAGTTTGTTTATGCATGGATAGATGGTAAAAAACAACTTGAAACGTGATGTTACATGTGAAGGAGGAGGAGTAGATATCCCAATAGTCTTTATAAGTATATTACCTCAAATTGTATCTTATCTTTTAAGAAATAAAGATTACCTTATCCAACATAAAATCAATGTTTATTTTTTTGTATACATGTAGCTTGAAGCAGTGGATCATCCCCCTTTGCAAGATGAATATGATTTTGCATTACAATGGGGTTTAGAAGCTCTCTTTAAAAGGGTACAAGAAGAAATGATTATTATTTCTGGAGGCCTTGCATGGCAAGTATAGCAAGTAAGTACATTCCTTAACCTGTAACCTCTATTATTTCTAAACTACATTTCACTTGTGTTAATTTTGTTGTGTTTTAAGATCACATTACTATAAAGCGTGCCCATGTGCAACCGTAAAGCAATAGAAATGTGAGAGTAGATAAAGCTGCCACAAGGGATGATAATAATTAGAATGTGTGAGAGTATTTAGCAAAGATGATGATGAGGACCTTAATGTAATGCTAACTCCGTGGAATTTATTTTGTTATCCTTTTATTTTACCTATGATAAGGGTTTGCTCTTTTTTACCTATGATAAGGGATTACTTTTTGTTGCCATAATCCGACATGTACTTCTTTAGTGATTAAGTAATGAAAACTATATTTGGTTGCAATCTTTGTGTAAGATTTGTTATCTTTTATCTCCCAATGTTTATAAGAGCTATGCGTGAGAGATCTATGTTTTTATAATATGTTGTAAATGTTGTATTTTTCATGCATGTGTTAGTTTTTTTTTAAATTACTGGGAGACAGGGGGTGGACATAATGGGAGAGAGAGAAGCAGATTCGTTTCTATCCTCCATCATTTTTTTTCCAACTTTCTCTCACACAGCTATGCATGAGGGTATCCACAAGGCTATGGGTGCGGCTATACATGAGGCTATATGTAAAGCTATATGCAAGGCTAATTTGTCTATATCTAAAGTACCTTGCTAATTTCCATACCGAGATTGCCGCTTTTGTTATATAACAATAAGAATGCAAGTATCTTGGCTATCCAATAAATCTTCTTTTATGTTTTGCCTCTACGAAAAAACTAATTATAGCACCTTGTAGTATATTCCACTCCCATATTTGTCTACTCTAGAATGGCCATCACCCACCTTCGAGCTCATTGTAGCTTGCAAGCTTAAGCTTAAACTGATGTAAAAAGCCACAATTAAGCCATCCACAGGATCCAAAGATGTTTACTTGAGTTTGTTTTTTCCATTTGGTTGTTTTGTATATTTCTTTGTGACGTGAAGGGGTGAAGAAAAGTATATTCACCTATGCCAACAAAAGTCCAAATGAGAATTGGGGGGGGATGACCCATTTCTTGGGTAAGTAATGGAATTCAAAGAGAAGTAATCATCATGATACATTTGAGTGCCGAGTTACAAAGTCACATGTTAACTTCAAGAGGTGACAAATAAATAGGAGTACGAATATTATGATTTCAAATAACGTGTCTATAAAAAACATGGTTAGTGTAATGCTATTTGTTTTAATGAATAGGTACTCCATTTCTCCTCAAACATTGTGTATGCATTTTAGGTATAGAAGATGGAGGCTATTAGCTTAGCTTGGATCAAGATATGCGAGATCCCACACATTCTAATGTGATGATATGGTTGTTGTTTTGGAAGGTCACGACATAATTACAACCAACGTAGATATTGTACTTGGCGTCTTGCCTTTCTTAGGCAAGATATTTCTCTAATGTTAAATGCTCCTCCTTTAAACTTCTATTTCAAGCTAGGTGGTAGAAAGGTTAGGACTAGATGCACAAGTTCTATAACCTGTAAAGAAATGTATTTCCCCCCACATCTCCAAAATTACTAGTTTATTAAAAATGAAATATGTATTTGCATCTATGTTTAATTTTTTCATTTTAAGTTCATTAAAAATGAGTAGAAGTCAAATCCATGTTTGACATGAGAATTGTTATTAAGTGGGCGCCCAGGATCATGCCACAAGGTCTGCCATCTCGATATAAGAACGCGAAGGATGGTCCAAAAGCCTTTCCTATGGAAGTCTTTCGGGGGGCAGAAAGTAACTCCTTTAATTAGCATTAGTGGGAAAAGCTTGGCTCTTGTAATTAAGGGACAAATATTTGTATATAATTTAATTAATTTATATATAAGGTTAGGTATAAATATAGGTAAAACTATAAATTTAAGTATAAGTATAAGAAATAATATAAATATAAGTAGTAGTGAGTATAAGTGAGTCTAGTTCTCAAGGTAAGAGTTGCGGCGGTCGAGTCTTCACACTCATGGATCCTCCAGCTATTCTCTTTTCCAAGGCACTCATGGATCTAATAGATTCAAGCCACACCCTACCCTTAGCCTCTCCTCCCATATGCCAAGGGCACCTTCACACAATCTAGATTCTAGAAGGAAATGTGAGTACAATTTGTGTGAAACTTGTGTAGAATTTTTGAAAAGATTGGGTAACTTCACTTACCAGATTGTTTGCATGAACTCATGCCAATAGCATAATGTCATATATCACCTAGCATGGACTCATTCTCTTCTCCACCATCATATAGCTCCAAAAGCATCAATTATTATGCACTCTATTTTGCAAGAGGTTGGCTCTATAAAGGACAACTAAGGATCTCCATTCACTCTTGCATTTGGTCAATGCATGTATTATGACTATGTGGGTCTTTATGAGCTCACTATGGGAGTTGAAGTGGACAAGACACTTGTTGTAATTTTTAGACAAGAAAATGAGAATCCATATACACATCGATGCAAAGTTTTGGATTTCATTTTAAGACTTGATGACATCTCGACATTGGTGGATTACTCTGTAGATTCCATGGAGGATGTCTTGGATTTTGATGATAGTATTGGCAATAAAAATGCATGCATTGATTTGAGCACTCACATTCTATGGATCATGCATTTTTTACCCCTGTTGCCTTGCTTGAGTGGGAAAGTAACATGGCCTAAGAATTAAAGAAACAAGTTAGAGGATGGATGCATGTACTTCACTAATCGGTTCTGTTTTCCTAAAGATATAGATCTTAAGAAATGGATTCTAGATGAAGCACAAGATATTCTTCAAGCGTTCTATAGACGAGAACCCAAAAGACGGATGAATTATGTATATTTGATAGAATTTACTTGTTATGTATCTCATAGAATAAGTCCATTTAAGGCACTTCATGAAGAATATTGTATAATGGCATTAAATTGATTCAATCTAGTCGTCATCAATGCCGCTTTGAAGTGAACTACACACCGAGAGTTTGATGAAGGTGATATGATTTTTCTTTGTGTACGACCTAAAAGCTTTTGAACTTTTACTTCCTCCATACTTAAAAATCCACAATGTCTCTCACGTGAGTTTATTGAAAAAGTGTATCTTAAATCCAAGTTACATATTGCATGATGAGTGCAGGTTGCTTTTACTGCTCAAGGTCAAATGAAATTGGAACTAGAAGCACTTTTGGATATATCAAAGAAAAAGACCTTACGAACATGATCCTAAAAGAATAAATAATCAAACAAAAGTTTTTCCTAACTAAGGATGATACTCGGAAAGAAGAGTAGTATTTTTAAATGATAAGAATTATCCATGAAAATATGCAAGAAAATACATGTATTAAACTTGGCAAAAAGATTTGAATAGAGTGCACTTTTAATTAATTTCAAGGATAAATGGGTAAACAATTAAATGTCTAAGATTGAAAGGTGACTCCAAAAACCTTACGGATAATTTTTTAGGAGAAAAATAATAATAATGTGGAGTTAAGCATAGGAAAGTGGGTAGATGCATATAAAGTCTAAAGTTAATATGGTGAGCTATCAACTTGGATAAACTAATGGCACATGTAGAGAGTTCAAGTAACACATGCCCGATTGGTAATAGGTTAGCTTTACCAAGGTTCAAAGCAATCATTTGGAGTGTAAGAAGTGATTATTTGAGGTTGTACAAGTAAGATATGACATGCCTCAAAACAACTCGACTAACCCACAAGCAACCTCATGGTGTGCCTAGATAGCACCATTCGGGCAACTACTACACACGTGCAAATCACTTCCCAAGCAACAAGCAGATACAACATAAACCACAAGATAGCAAAATCCACCCATCTATAAAGCTTTGTATATTAACATCTCCCCCTGCATAGGGACCTACCATGGAGGAGCAAAATCCATGAAAAATTCCCATATATTGAAACATGTCCTCCAAAAACTCCTCCAGGCACATGTCCAAGGTCCAAAGCCTCAAGGTGAGACCTGCCATAATGGACCAAATTCCAGCCTGGACAAACGGTCTGTAGGTTCAAGCATTGGGCTGAGCACAAGCAACTAACACAATAGCACTTAGAACAGGGATATCCACTTTTGAAATACCTTTTGTACTCGAACATTAATAGATCTACTTGGATGCATGCTTGCATTTGTAATTTGATGCTCTTCTTTCTCTAATAACATTTGCACATAAGCACAAGAAGTTAAACATTGGTTTCAATGTCCTGCTTAAATATGTGCTTGCTTTCTGTGTTCCGCTGCTCTCTTTTTTGCACACAAGCACAAGTAGCTCATAGTATCAGAGCCTAGGAAGATCACACTTTTTCTTTTCTGGTGGAGTTCGTATTTATAAACGATATAAAGCATGATAATAGGACGTAATTGTGTACATACACCTAAAGCCAAACTCGAGAAATCCACTCAAGTATATTAAGTAAACATGAAAGCTAGAGAAACCTAGAGGAAACAAGCTTCTTCCTCGTTGTTGGGACCAACAAATTTACAAACTTCTGATGACAACGGTATGAACTCGTCTCCGCTTTTTTAAACTTTTGTGTTCTCTCCCAAATAGAGAGATATGATGTGCTGTAGTTTTGTTGTGACTATGGTTCTTCCTCATTGTCAATGACAATGGGATTGCCATAAGTCCCTAGCTCTACAATGTGGGTGCCATGCAGACCTTCATGATTGTGTGTTCTATCACCGTCTTCACTTTCGTCATCTTCATGTTGTTCTCTATCTATGTCTATGCACTGGGTGAGGTGAGGAAGCTTTGTGACTTTCCAAATGGTAGCGGATCTTTTCCTACTCATGCCAGATCCAGTCTTTAGAATTATCCATGATGTTGCTGGGTAATATTTTCCTGTGCAGATCATTTTGAGGAGAGTTCTCTAGAGTGAAGCACCAAGCTTGTTGGCTATGTAATTATCCATGTATACATAAGCCCACTCAAACAAATTGATAGGCGACAAGCAAACTTTGTTTTTCAAGTATGCATGTCCATAAAGAGCATATAGTTGACGTCCTCTCATTATCTCCTCGCACTGGAGATATTATGCGAGAAGAACTTGAAATGGGGCTTGTGTAAGTCTTTCATCATCATGCAGTACCCTATCATGCATTTTAATTTGTCTTATACCTCTACACATCACTAAAGCACCCTCTGGTTTGAAGAAGTCCCACCCTAAAAATCTTTTTATGGTTTTGCCTATACTTATGAGTGATGGGGCCATAAGACTCACGAGACCATTTGAAAATGTAAATGGTTCA
This sequence comes from Cibotium barometz, assembly GCF_041138505.1. Classification (NCBI taxonomy): domain Eukaryota; kingdom Viridiplantae; phylum Streptophyta; class Polypodiopsida; order Cyatheales; family Cibotiaceae; genus Cibotium; species Cibotium barometz. The sequence continues at coordinate 25,299,475 of NC_141055.1, read as the reverse complement.
AAGTCCCACCCTAAAAATCCGTTAATGGTTTTGCCTATACTTATGAGCAATGGGGCCATAAGATTTACGACCATTTGAAAATGTAAATGGTTCAAAGTAACACCTTTCTCTAGGGCAAACATGCCTTTTAAACAATCCATTCTTACAAACTCCTCTAGTGGTTCCCAGCATGATAGATTTATGTCTCCATTTTCGATAGCCACAATTACCGATACTTCAAACAGCTTCGCAGCGGGAACTAAGGTATCTTGTGGAAGAGGGCTTCAAAGTAACACCTTTCTCTAGGGCAAACATGCCTTTTAAACAATCCATTCTTACAAACTCCTCTAGTGGTTCCCAGCATGATAGATTTATGTCTCCATTTTCGATAGCCACAATTACCGATACTTCGAACAGCTTCACAACGGGAACTAAGGTATCTTGTGGAAGAGGGCTCCGAGTTGACATTTTTGTCATTTGTCATCGATTGTTTGCCTTTTGTGTCACTCTGTGTGGATCCTACACAAGAAGAATAATAAGCACTCGCAACATTTTGGTGGTTGCAACAATTAACTAATTATCATGGAATATGTTGTCTCTGAATGCTTGACACATGTCTTTGCATGCCTTTGCTTTGTATGGTTTCATGTTTTGTCATCTTCCCTGTTTGCGGGCTCATTGCCATGCTCCCATGGTCGTGCATCTTCCCCATTCGCGGGCTCATCGCCATGCATGCATCTTCCCCGTTCACGGGCTCGTCAACATGTTCCCATGGTCATGTCAGGTGTTTTCATTATCCCCGTTCGCGGGTTCATCGTGTTCAAGCCTCATTCCCATAATTCTCTTATGATCATCACAAAAAGCTCATTTGCAGCTTCCTGGTGTACACTTCCTGGTGTACAAGGTGCATGTGTATGGTTTCCTTTTTTGTCATCTCCCGCTATGCTGCTCCCAAGGTCGTGTCAACTGTTTTGTGATGGTCTCCTTCAGTTTTGTGGATCATGCCCATGCTGCCCCCATGATCGTCTTGAAGATGCATGTGCAAGGTTCGTTTTCGAGTTCCTGGCTTACAAGTTGCATTTGCATGCTCCTTTGACGATCGTCTCGAACCTTCTGTGCCTTTGTGCATTTGATTTTGCCTTTGGTTTTTGGAGTTCTCCTTTGTGCTTCTGGACGTTGTAGAGCTTCTCGATATATCTGACATGCGTGGTTAGTTTCTGGACTTCTCTCGTGTAATTCTAGACGGCGTGGACGTTGACAATTGTGGCTTCTGGATGATTTCTATTATATGGCAAGTTATTGGTTTCTATCTTTTCATGTGTTGGTAGTTGGTTATTTAATGACACTTCCCGTTCTCTTGTTCATCAACTTTGTCATCTGCGCTCTGTTTTTTTAAGTTTGTCATCTGTGCTCTATTATCCTAGCTCTGTTAGTCGTCGCTCTTATAGCTCCAAAGAGAAAAACACTACATGACATCACGAACCTTATGAAAATCGGCCGTCATCCTTCTTCCTTCCCTTATCATGAACAGATACGTAGCAGCCATCCACGTCCATTGTTCCAAAAGCACAAGTTGATTGTCTACCGAGCTACGTTCTCACTCCTCTTAGAGGGCATGCAGTGAAGTAGAGAGATCGATCCTCTGGTCCGGATTTCATACTACTCGTTCTTTAAGAAGCAACCTTAATCGTATTCCATTTTTTAAGTTGCAAATTAGAGCATTGAATATTCATGGATTAAAACTGTAGCCTTAATCGTATTCATGGTTAAAAATTCATTGAATAAGTCGGGGTTTCACATGCAACCTTTGCATGCAGTAAATCAAAAACAAAATGTCTACTACATATAGATTCACATTATATGACGACTCTTATTTATAGGCATTCTTCTAGTGTAGGATCCACACATCGCGACACAAAAGGCAAATGATAGAAATGCTGACTCGGAGCCCTTTGTCCACAAGATACCTCACCTCCCACTAGAGAAGAAGACGAAGCTATTCAAAGTATCGGTAACCACGGCTATTGAAAATGGAGACATAAATCTATCATGCTGGGAACCATGAGAGGAGTTCGTAAGAATGGATTGTTTAAAAGGCATGTTTGCACTAGAGAAAGGTGGTACTTTGAACCATTTACATTTCCAAATGGTCGTGAGTCTTATGGCCCCATCGCTTTATAAGTATAGGCAAAACCATAAAAAGATTTTTAGGGTGGGACTTCTTCAAACCAGTGGGTGCTTTAGTGATGTATAGAGGTCTAAGACAAATTAAAATGCATACATTCGAAGGCATGATAGGGCACTACATGATGAAAGACTTACACAAGCCCCAATTCAAGTTCTTCTCACATAATATCTCCAGTGTGAGGAGATAAGGAGAGGACATCAACTATATGCTCTTTATGGATGTAGACTTGAAAAACAAAGTTTACTTGTCCTTGCCTGTCAATCTGTTTGAGCGGGCTTATGTATACATGGATAATTACATGGCCAACAAGCTTGGTCCTCTCCCCTCATGAAAGAGGTGCCTTTTATCTCATCATTACTCCCAATTTTTAATAAATTAAATGAGATATTTACATCTCTCCTCTCTCCTATTTTAAGTCTAGTTCCAAAAAGTAAGCTAAACTGACCTAAAAATAGTCAAAAAGTGACCAAACTGATCTGAAAAATTCTAGAATCAGTTTGCTTGGTTAGAGGCTCACTTTTTCCTATAAATAGAAGCCTCCCCCTTTGTAAAATCTTAATGGTGTTTATGCACTGTTACTCTACTCCTCTCCTAAGCCATCTACATTGAATTTCTTAATAATTCAATTGTTTTTGGCCTAATCCTCTCCAAAGTGAATTGGTGGCCACTCTTGCTTCAAACAAGAGTAGAACCCTTAATCCCTCAAGCCAAAGGAGAGCTTACAAGCTCCATATATGCTAATTTTCTTACTTGTTTAAATCTATGGTTTTCTTGATTTTCATGTTTATGGTTTTCTATGGTTTTCTTGATTTTCATGTTTTACAGTTGATTGAATTAAATTCAAATGCTATGCCTTTGAGGAAAAGGCCACCCCCTTCTCTTCTTTACATTCCAGCCTTTCTTAATCCTAGAAAGATTAACTAAGAGATGAATTAAACTTTTCTTATTGTTTACTCTCTTGAATTTAGAAAATTATGTAGATTAGAGTTCTATAAATCTAATTTGGGTTAATTTAAGTCAATTAAAGAATGATAAAAATCAGAAATGGCCAGTCATACAAAGGAGGCTATGGCAAAATTTTCTAAAATTTTGTGGAAAAGAAAGTTTGTTTTTATGTTATTCCAAAAGGATAATTCCCACCATTTTTGCATCTAAAAGAAATATTCTAATTACTCCATGTACATATTCACCTATAAATATGCATGGATATCAATGATATTAATTATTAAATTTAATTTTTGTGCATAGAAAGATGCATAATAAAAAAAAATTATTATAAAAGTGTTATTCTCATTAAATTTGATTTTTATGCATACAAAGATGCATAATGGGAATTTTTTTATTATAAAAGTGTTATTCTCATTAAATTTGATTTTTATGCATAGAAAGATGCATAATAGAAATTTTCTTATTATAAAAGTCTTATTCTCATTAAATTTGATTTTTATGCATAGAAAGATGCATAATGGATTTTTTTTAAATTATAAAAGTGTTATTGTCATTAAATTTGATTTTTATGCATAGAAAGATACATAATGGAAATTTTTTTATTATAAAAGTGTTATTCTCATTAAATTTGATTTTTATGCATAGAAAGATGCATAATGAAAATTTTTTTATTATAAAAGTGTTATTCTCACACAAAAGGATTTGTTTTTATAAAAGTGTTATTCCCATTGAAGTTGATTTTTATGCCTAAATAGATGCATAAAGAATTTTTATATCAAAATTAGAATTCTCTTAAATTCTATGTTTAAATTCTCTTAAATTCTATGTTTAAATTCTCTTAAATTCTAAGTATTTGATAAATGAATAATCAAATACTCTAAGAGAGAAATTTCTATCGTTTTATATTCACACGGATTGTAAAAAGAAAATTCAAGAAATCTATCAAGATCGAAATATTCAGATAAATGATTAATTTATTCCTGATTAATTTGTATCTAATTTAGAAATTAGTTAAGTAAATATTCAAAGAAAGAAATTCAGTAAAATAGTAACTGAATTATCAAACCTTTTCGAGAAAGATAGTTCAGGAAAAATCTTATCCGACTCGAACCTTGAATCAGACTATTGACCAGACTATTGACCAAGACCAAACTCTTTTGTCAGTTTCGAGGAAAGAAGATGTGGCCAGTTTAGAAAAATACACTCAAAACTTCCGCCAAATCTGAAACTAAGTTTGAGACCCTTCGAATCAATATGTGGATCAAGGTTATAGAATTCGAGGAATTCTGGTATGAAATTTAGAATGCCGATCAAGAAGTTTTGGGGATACTGATTCAAGAAATACTCATTGTATTCAAAAGAAAATCAAACTAAAAACTTGCATAAAAACCCTGTTTTCTTAAAGGACTGTCTTACGCGAGAATGGTGCGCCAGAATGGTGGAGGGAGCATTTGGTAGATGTTTTTCTAAGGGAAGTTTGGTTACAACAGGTGGCGGGGAGTGTTCAAAGGATAGCTCACGTGGCAAAGCCTACCTAGGTCTTGACCAGCCTCGGTACGATTAAAAGGGTGCGCTTTCGGTACGATGGACGAGGGCCGACGAAGCGGTCCCTGAGTGAAGTGCCAAGGAAGATCTTGGAGGGTTCTAACCAGGCGATGCACTGGCTCGCGGTGCCTAGGACACCCATGCGTATGTCATGGAAGATATGTATGATGGACGAAATGATTATTGTAATCTGTTACTAGATCTCGTTGTTGCTGACCAGTCGTCTCAACGGAGAGTCTAGAGTGATACTGTTTTTTTTAAGAAACAAGGGACTGGATGGAATTTTTGAGTTATGACATCTGTAACCAATAACTATTTATCAATTGACTATTTTATATGTTGAAGTTTTAAAGAGGAGTGTGTGCGTATCTGTATTCGAAAGCAAAAGTTAAGAAAGGCATTCAATTATGGGTGGGTGAGTAATTGACTGGTTCGAGTTATGACATCTGTAACCAATAACTGTTTGTCAATTGACTATTTTATATGTTGAAGTTTTAAAGAGGAGTGTGTGCGTATTTGTATTCGAAAGCAAAAGTTAAGAAAGGCATTCAATTATGGGTGGGTGAGTAATTGACTGGTTCTACCAATTCCAGTGGTTGGGTGGTGGGTGGCTAATCCATGGGCCGGATGGGGTAGGCTCGAATCAGTGGAGTTTTAATAATTAAATTGAAATAATAAGAATACACGTAGAATTTGAGTAGTTAAAAAAAAACATGAAGAATTTCTCAAATGAGTAGATCAACGGCTGTGCTTGATTTCGGTTAGGAAAAAAGCGTTGATTTTCTCAAATGATTAGATCAATGGCTGTGCCTGATTTCGGTTAGGAAAAAGCGTTGATTACTTCAAATTAAGTTAGTGATAGTTTTCCTTCTATCTAGTTTAATCAGGTGAAGGATAGTTTAGTCTCTTGACCCCGTTAGAAAATTCGTTTAAGAAAATCAAAAAGGCGGAATCGTCCCCATTTTTCGGGCAAGGGAAATTTTCTCGGTTTCGGTTTTGGAATGACCACCAGATTAGTCTCGTATCCGAACATTCGAGGGCAAGGCCCCGAGGGGGAAACCCTGCCCCGTGCAAAAGACGCTGTTAGAGCAACCGAGAACCAGTGCGTGGAGGGGGTGGAGGGGTCTCACAACTGGTATCAGAGCACTGTTGTAAACTTAATGATGTTTGCAAAAGATTCCAAATTGTTTTCGTGGTTGTGAATATTGGTTAACAAAATTATCAGAGTGAATCTTGTTTTCAAAAATTATGATTGAATATTTATTTGTTTAAGAAATAAATCTCAAAATTTAAAGTCATAAATCTGATGACAAAGTTAAGTTGACAAAATATCGTTTTTTCAGGATCATGAGGCGCACGGGCCGTGGTAGGCAGCCGGATCCTCTTTGTGATGATGAAGAATTAGATCCGGATGTTCGTAAAGCCCTGCACCAATCCCAACCTAGTCCCTTCAAGGGTGAAGGGAAACAGTTAGGAGAAGCAGTGAAAAAATGGATCAAGGCAATGGAAGAGTATTTTGATGTAACCGGTTATAACGAGAGGAGCAAGATGGCTCTCGCCAGATTAAAAATTGTGGAAACGGCCAGGGTCGCATGGAGGAACCATTGTGAGACAAACATCTCGACCGAAATACCCAGACCTGGTCAAATCTTAAAGCTTACCTTAGGAGGAAGAGGTTCTGTCCTCCGGGCTTCTTGGAGACCAAAATGAATGAGCTCTTGGAACTGAAGCAGGAAAGTCGGACAATTGAAGAATACCATGAGGCATTTTCCCTTCTCCTCAAATATTCTCCACTTTCGGATGAAGAGCAGCTGATGGCTAGATTCATTCGAGGGATGAACAAGCCATTGGATACTTTAGTGAAAAATGCCAAACGAGTCTCAATGGCTGAAGCTATTAGAATGGCAAAGGACTTTGGCAAAGCATTTGTTGTTAAGGTCCCGCCAAAGCCTGCACCCTCAAACTTTAAAAGGTTCCAAACCCGGGAAGTGCTTCAAACTTTCCACCCCAAAAGAGGCAGCAAGGCCCTAATCAGAATCAAGATGCTGGGAAATTCAGAAGTGAAGGAAGACCCTTCCCTCATAACACTTTCTAAGGAGCCCCACCTTTTTCAAGGATTCAGAGGGATGAGCTTAGAAGTGAGAACAGTTGTTTTGGGTGTCAGGGTTTCGATCTCACTAGCTTAAAGACTGCCCAACTCTTGCCATGTCAAAAGGACAAGGAAGTCAAGGACCCAGAGTGCAGAGACTAGCCCCTTCGTATCACTCAAATCAGGGTCCATCTCGCCAAAATCAGGGTAACCCATGAGGACTCCAGCTCAACAATCTGCCTCTCTTCAGAGTAATCTCAGAACTCCCTCCCAAAACTAGGGTAACCAAAGAGAAAGAGTTATGCCCCAATCTATAGCAGCCAGAGCAGTTACGATAGCAGAAGTAGTGGAAGAGGAAAGAGGTCAGATTGAAAACCAAGGGTCAAATCGTCAATTCTCTTTCATCCATGCTCCAGCAGAGTATAAGGGTAAGCCATTTAAGCTTTTGATTGATTCAAGCAGTACTCATTCATTTATTTCCCCAGGATGCTTGCGTAAGCTAGTCTTAAAACAAAAATCAAGGAAACCTATGCAAGTTGAATTGGCTAGTGGGAAGATTCTTTTCACTCACCAAATGAGACAGATCGTATTCAGTTTAATCTAGATGGGAATGTAACTGACTGCCAGTTCAGAGTCTTACTTGGGAGTTTTCGACGGAATCCTTGGAATGGATTGGCTCCATAAAAATCAAGCTGACATTCACTGTCACAATGGAACCATTTCCTTCCGTGACCTTCACGGGAACAAGGTTCAAGGAACCGGAATTTCAAGATCCCTAGATCTGAAATTAGTAAAAGCTTCTAGGTTACTGAAAGGACTTAGAAAAAAGCAGCTCATTTATGTTGTCAAAATGAATCCAGTAGACACAAAGTTAAAGGCTAAAGAACTAGAATGGTTAAGTGAGTATGATGATTTATTCCCAGCAGAGCTAACTGAGATACCTCCGATTCGGGAAGTAGATCATGAGATAGAATCGACCCCCGGAGCTCAGCCAGTAGCCCAGCACACGTACAAAATGCCAGTCTCCCTGAAGCCATTGAACTCAAGGAACAGCTTAGGCAGCTATTAGAACAAGGGTTTGTAAGACCCAGTGTTTCACCTTGGGGAGCGCCCGTTCTCTTTCAGAAAAAAGAAGTATGGAATGTTAAGACTCTGTGTGGATTACAGAGGTCTCAATCAGCTACTGCTAGACAGTTAAGAATAAGTATCCTATCCCCAGAATTGATGAGCTTCTGTGGATAGGCTAAATGGAGCCCATATCTTCACTAAGATAGATCTCAAATCAGGGTAATACCAGATTAGGATTAATGATTAAGATATCTTGAAAACGACCATCAATACTCGCTATGGGCACTATGAATTTACAGTCATGCCATTTGGATTGACAAATCCCCTAGCTACATTCAATCACCTAATGCAGGACATTCTCAGAGAATACTTGGATGATTTGGTTCTTGTTTTCTTTGATGATATTCTGATTTACTCAAAGAATGCAGCTGACCATGAAACTCACGTCCGTAAAGTTCTTGAGATTCTAAGGAAGCACCAACTATTTGCAAAAAAGAGCAAATGCACTTTCTTTGTCGACCATGTTGAATACTTGGGCTTTCTGGTTTCCAAAGATAAAATTTCTCGAGATTCCACAAAAGTCCAAGCAGTCATAGATTGGCTTGAACCAAAGGCAATGAAAGAAGTCAGGGGATTCTTGGGATTAACTCGTTGGTATAGAATTTTTATACCTAAGTATGCTCTCATAGCTTTCCCCCTGACTAATCTTCTCAAGAAGAATACCCCGTTTCAATGGTCTGCCAGGTGTCAGAGCGCTTTTGATAAGCTGAAGACCGCCTTGGTAAACCAATCCCATTCTAAAGTTGCCACCAAATTTCTCTCTACCCTTTGAGGTAGTATAACTGATGCCAAAGGTTCTACCCTGGGAGGTGCGCTCATGCCAGAAGGTCATGCAGTGGCCTATGCATCCTGAAAACTCAGAATGCATGAGAGAAATTATGATGTCCACGACCTGGAGCTACTTTTAGTAGTCTATGCCCTGAAGTTGTGGGAGACATTACCTACTGAGTCAAAGATTCACTTTGATGTCAGATCATTAGAGCTTAAAGTGGATCTTCACTCAGAAGGATCTCAACATGCGCCAAAGAAGGTGGATGCAGACCCTACAGAAATTTGATTTTGAAATCAAGTTTTGCCCAGGCAAAGAAAATGTGGTAGCAGATGCCCTCAACTGAAAAGTCTCCTTGCTTGCAATCACAGTGGTGTCAAATCCGTTGATTAATAAAGCAAAGTGAAAAGATCATGCAAGATAGATTCTTTGGCCCTATTGCTACCCTACTTATGCAGGAAAGCAAAACTCCTCAGGAGTTGAACCGAGTTCAAGGGTACAGCCTGGATGAAGGAATTACGTATTATAATAGCAGGCTATGCATTCCCAATGATGAGGGAACTAAGGCCCATGATAGCCTTAGCAGGACATCCAGGTTTCATCAAGACCTACATGTCTGTAAACAAAAGCTTCTTTTAGCCTAGACTAAAAAAGGATGTACTTAATCATGCCTGATATGTCAAAAAGTCAAAACCGAGAGAGTAAAAATGCCTAGGGAGTTACATCCATTAGACATCCCCCAGATGAAGTGGGAATGTATCAGTATGGATTTTATTATTGGACTACCTTCAGTGCAATCAGGTTACAACTCCATCTTCGTGGTAGTTGACAGACTAACCAAAGTTGCCCATCTGATTCTAGTAAAAGAAACCTACATTGCAGTGGATGTGGCCAGAGTGTTTCTCAAGGAAATCTTCAAATTGCATGGCCTACCCAGGAGAATAGTAAGTGATCGAGATCCCAAATTCACGTCAAGATTTTGGACTGCATTCTTCGAAGTAGTAGGAACTTTCTTAGATCTCAGCACAGCTTACCACCCTGAGACCGATGGTCAAATAGAAAGGGTGAACCAGGTAATCGAAGATATACTTCGGTCATGCTGTGGTGGTAGGGAACCCAAGAAGTGGCTAAGCTATCTGCACCTAGTCGAATTCGCCTACAATGCTTCTTATCACCGAAGTATCGGGATGAGCCCTTTCAAAGCTCTGTATGGACAAGACTGCCTAACACCATTAACTTGGTCCGACCCATTGATTAGGGTCGAGATGTTCAGACAAATGCTTGACGACCAAGTCCTTTCACTTCTTCTCTTTTCCATCACCATTAACCTGTCCAGTGCCCACATCCTGGAATATCTTAACAGTCACCTCCTTGTCTGTTGCAATCTCGGCTGGGCAGAATGACAACTTTCGTACACCGCATTTGGGGCACTCTCCAAGCAAGCATCTCTTTGCATGATATTCACCCTCCTTAGGGCGAGGGCACAATATAAAATCCAGCAAGTTACTTATGTGTTGAAAAATAGCCTGGTTTGCAGAACATTGGCCTGCCTCACTATGTGTACCACAAATGGAGCATGTACATGGATGTTCTTTGCCGTGATGCCCAAACTTGTTCTGGCGCATTTGATTGAAAGCATCCTTGAAGTATACCATCTGGATATGGTAAATACAGCAGCAAGTATAGCGCTCTTTCAATCTTCGGACAAAAAAAGGCTTGAGTGTCTCAAAGGACCTAAGTGACAACTTCACCGCAGGATACATGCTCTTGAATCTTTTGTAGAGCTCCACCTTTAAACAAAAAATGAACCACGTTAGAGCTCAGAATACTATCAAACAAGAGTAAAGCACCAAAGCTATTTACAGTATAAAATTTGGTACTGTGTAAACCACCAACTCATTCTAAAGTACCAAATTTGGCACTATAGTGCCAAATAACAGACTATAGTGCCAAATTTGATGCAGAAAAGCACCATATTAGGCTTTATTTATTACCAGGCGGACCATAGTACCCAATTGGATACTTTTCTACATTAAGCATGGTACCAAATTGGATCATAGTAACAAATTGGGTGCTTTTGTGAATACAAAAAAGCACCAAATTTGGTTCTATGTACCAAGCTGGAACCATAGTACCCAATTTGGTACTATTTTACATACTGCATATTACCAAAATGGATCCATAGTGGCAAATTGGGTACTTTTTTGGATACATAAAAGCTTTAAAATTGGTACTATGCATCGAGTTTGGTACTTTTCTGTATTCACTAAAAGCACCCAATCTGTTTCCAAAACCCAATTTGGTATAATACTACCAAGTGTGAGTGGTGCCCAAAAACACCAAATTGGATTTGTGGAACCCCTTAGGTACTTTGCAGGCACACTTAAAGCACCCTACATAGTACCAAACTTGATCCATAGTACCAAATTGGCTATTTCTCTGTATACTTCACAGTACCATAATTGGAAGCTTAGTACAAAATTGGATACTTTTTTGGATACAAAAGAGCGCCATAATTGGCTATACTTCACAGTACCATAATTGGAAGCTTAGTACAAAATTGGATACTTTGTTGGATACAAAGAGTGCCATAATTGGTACTATGCATCTAGTTTGGTACTTTTCAGTATCCTCTAAAAGCACCAAATCTGTTTCCAAAACCCATTTTGGTATTATACTACCAAGTGTAAGTGGTGCCCAAAAAAACCAAATTGGAGCTGTGGAACACCTTAGGTACTAACCAGGCACACGTAAAGCACCCTGCATAGTACCGAACTTGATCCATAGTACCAAATTGGCTATTTCTCTGTATACTTTACAGTACCATAATTGGATGCTTAGTACAAAATTGGATACTTTTCTGGATATAAAACGCTCCAAAATTGATACTATGCATCCATTTGGTACTTTGCAAGATACATTGAAAGCACCAAATCTGTCTCCAAAACCTAATTTGGTATTACACTACCAAGTGTGAGTGCTTCTCAAAAGTGCCAAATTGAGACTGTGCTTCCTTACTCTTGGACGTTGCAACCAAAAGTTGTACCGTGAATCCTGTTGGGTACAATGCAAAATTCAGAGAAGTGCCAAATTTAATCCTATGGAGGTGGAATTGGTACCTACAATGATACTATTATGGAGTTGGGAATTCAAACAATGGTAAGTACTTGGATTTGGGAATTGGTACCTACAATGATTGCAGTACCAAATTGGTACTTATGGCCTAGAGTGATTGCTGGTAAAAAACTACCAGTTTGGTACTGAATAGCCAAGCTTTCAGTGCTGCCCAAAGACTACAAATTTTGAACTATTCCAACAGAAATCAAGGCCACCATGGATTGCATTGTAGCAAAAACATATTACCTGAGAGTCATCTAGAAGATGAATTGGATGTTTGATGACACATTTTGCCTCGATCCTCTGCTTACAAATATCCTTTTTGTTTGGTGAAACTCTCGTCTCAGATTTCCAAAAAGCGGTCACCAAATCTCTAGTTTCACTTGTGATACTTGTATACAAAGGCAATTGTCTATGACAAGCACTAAGTGGCAACACTTCATTCTCATCTTTCGTTTCCAGTCGACTGCTTGCTGCCACTATATTCCGTCTCGATGAACACCTAAGACAGCAGCAATTTTGGACTGGTTCACTGACATTGTTCTCTGATCACCATTGTTCAGTATCATCATCAAAGAGGCTCTCTTTACAAACAGCTCACTTGCAGAGTGAGGTACTTTTAATTGAGTCAATGTGTTGCGAACGTTGGAAAGAAGACTCGATTGCACATCCGAACTCCTCAACTTGGAAAACGGCTGATGATGCATGAGCTGCTCTAGAATTTCCTGTTGTTCTACTGTTGTTAGCCAACATCTAGCCATGGCTTTGCATATATTGTTCCTTGACCTGGTTCTTGAAAGGCTACCTTCCCTAGCAGGGTTGCACTCCTTGCATTGTTGCTCACGCTTCTTTTGCGCCCAATAGCCCCGGAGAAATTCTTGGTTGCCGACAGGTTTGTGAGCAGCTTGGGTTTCATTGATAGTATCCTCTGTAAATGCAGGTATCCCTGACTCAAGGTTAGTGAAGGGATCACACTCAACCTCCAGCATCGTCTCTGTAAATATGGTGACGGCCTGAGCTGCCATGTTTATACACAGAGAGAGAGGGCTATGGTGTTCCGCAGGGGATAGAGGATGTGCAAGAGAGAGGTCTGAGAGAGAGAGAGAGAGAGGGAGAGAGAGAAATCTGCTTCCTTGCATTCCACCTGCGTCTGCACCCACGTCTCCACCCACGTCTATCTGTTATGGGACGTTTCAAAAAAAGACTAAAGTATAACACCTTAGGGAATTTTCACAGCTTAATATTTCTCCTTTATTTCCTTTTTGCCCTCTTTTTCTTTACTCTTGTTCTACCAAGCCTAGGTGGTGTCAAGGACAACCAATTTTGTACCACCATCCCTTGCTTTCACCCACATGGAGCAGCAGATGCAGTCAATCTGCAAGGATATAAAAGCTGCCCAGGATAGACAGAAGAGGTCAGACAGAAAATTCGAAGAAGCAGATATGGTCTTCATTCAAGTACATAATGTATTTCATGTTAGCCTACTTAAGAAGTATGTACCGAGCCCGAGTCAAGTGCTTAATGATGAACTCTTAACTTCTTCATCCCAAGGGCAGATGGAACTCCAACCTAGATGTTCGAGAGAAGGTTCTCCGGAACAAAATTTTGAGAGAATTATTAGTCAAATGGAAGTTCTATTCTTTTGAAGATGCCACTTGGGAGAAAGAAGCTGAACTGATACCGGATTACAGTTTGTGAGATGAGGACATCTCGCATTTTTCAAGTGGGAGAGGATGTAAGATTCCTCCCTAGCCTCTCAAGAGGTCCAATTTCTTCCCCTGTAATCAATCCCCTTTTCAAAATAATAAAAGATCTTGTTTCTACCTGTTTTGACCTAGAGAGAGAAAATATTCTAGAGAGAGATAATTCAATTTTTTAGATATCTTTGGATAGAAAAAACATCCCTTCTTATTAAAATAAATTCCATCGAAACAGAAGTTTAAAAAGAAATTCCTAAGGTATATTAGAAATAAATTATAATGTGCACAAAAGACCTTAACCTAAGGGTCCAGATTTTCTAAAAATTTTGGATTAAGATTCTTATGGACCAATAAGATTAATCCAAATGTAGGGAGGAGATAAATTGAAGAATAAAAGAAAAATCCCCCAAAAATGAGTAAATGCTCACATAAGATGAAGAGTGGACTAAGGACCAAAGAAAACCATTAAGAAACTGAATTTTGACACATCGGAGTGGGGATCTCCCCTCATGAAGGAGGCACCTTTTTTCTCATCATTACCCCCAATTTTTAATCAATTAAATGGGATATTTTCATCTCTCCTCTCTCCTATTTCAAGTCTAGTTCCAAAAAGTAAGCTGAACTGACCCACCAAAAATGGTCAAAAATTGACCAAACTGATCTGAAAAATTCTAGAATCAGTTTGCTTGGTTAGAGGCTCACTTTTTCCTATAAATAGAAGCCTCCCCCTTTGTAAAAGCTTAATGGTGTTTATGCACTGTTACTCTACTCCTGTCGTCCTGAGCCATCTACATTGAAGTTCTTAATAATTCAATTGTTTTTAACCTAATCCTCTCCAAAGTAAATTGGTGGCCACTCTTGCTTCAAACAAGAGTAGAACCCTCAATCCCTCAAGCCAAAGAAGAGCTTACAAGCTCCATGTAAGCTAATTTTCTTACGCATGAATGTAGAATGCAATACATTAAGCATTATGCATTAAGCTTATGCTTATGCTTAATGCATTATTGCATTATGCATTAAGCTTAACGCATTAATACACTAAGCATTAAGCTTAATGTATAATGTAAAAATACATTAAAGCATATGCATTATGCATAAGCTTATGAATGCATTATGCATTAAGCTTATGCATAAGCTTAATGCATTATTGCATTAATTTATTATACATTAAGCTTAATGCATAATGCAATAATACATTAAGCATAATACATAATGCAATAAGCTTAATGCATTATGCATAAGCTTAATTCTTTATGCATATTAATGCATGCATAAGTACTAGAGGTGAGAAAACTCAATAAATAATCCCCGGCACCTCTGAAGGTGCAAAAATAACAAAGGATTCGGTCAAGGTCTTACCTCTTATGCCTTTTAGAAGCTTGTGCGAGGTTGATCCTCTTTGGAGAAGATTGCCTTAACCTAGCCAAAGAATGCCTTGACCTAGACACCACAAAAAGAAAAATATGAATAAGCTTTTTATTTATAAATAACTATTAATATACAACTAGTTAAGCATATAAGAGAGCAAGAAATACATTTGAGGTAAGTCTCAAACCCTAGCAATAGTTCACTTAAAAATGATTAAAGAAAACAAAGAAGTTAATATGATACATACCTTGATATTTCCTTTCTTGTGATGCTTGTGGAGGGAGGCCTTTCTTCCTTTTATGAATGGAGAAGAGGGTTTGCATGTGAAGGAGGAAGGACTTGTTATGAAGGTGAGAATGGGGTTTGCTTGTGAGAAGAGCTTGTGAAGAGAGTTGCACCAGGTGTGCGTAAAATAGGTATGCCAATCTCCTCATCCAAACTCTCTGAACTTGATGACTCATAACCTGTAATTCCAATTCCTTCAACCTTTTTCTTTCCTTTATCCACATCACTACTCCCAGTGCTCACACTCTCATGCCTCAAACGTCCTGACCATGGACGTACAGTACTACTCTCAACCTCTGCTCTGCTGGCCCAGACATAGAAGTAGAACTAGAACTTGCTTGTGGCAAGTTCACATGCACATCAGCATCAAGTGACTCAATGACACCCTCATCCTTTGCTTTGTACCAACTAGCAAGCTCATCAAACACCACATCTCGTGAGATAACAACTTGCCTAGTTTGTGGATTGTAACATTTGTATGCCTTACGATCCTGTGCATATCCAACAAACACACACTTTTCTGCCTTAGGATCCAACTTCCTCCTTCTCTCATCAGGCACATGTACATAAGCTATGCATCCAAAAACTTTGAGGTGTCCAATGTCTGGCCTAAAACCTGTAAGCCGCATCTCTGGCGTACTTCCATGAATGGCTGTTGTAGGTGTCTTATTTAGTATATACACTGCAGTAGCACAAGCTTCTGCCCAATAATAATCTGGCATGCTCTTTTCATTGAGCATTGCCCTGGCCACTTCACATATGACTCTATTCTTTCTCTCAGCCACACCATTTTGCTAAGGTGTATACCTGCAAGTCAATTGTCTTCTTATACCATGCTTTCTCAAGAAATGCTCAAAAGCATTTGAGGTGTATTCACCACCTCCATCTGTCCTCAAACATTTAATCCAACAGCCATATTGCTTCTCTGCAAAAGCTTTGAAATCCATAAACTTTCCCAACACTTCACTTTTCTCTCTGAGAAAGTATATCCACGTCATCCTACTGAAATCATCAATGAATGTCACATAATATAAACTGCCTTTCATAGATGGGTTTTGTGCAGGACCCCATACATCACTATGTACTATCTCAAGTGGCCTGCTACTCATGTTGCCTTCTCTAGGAAACCGTAACCTCGCCTGCTTTCCAAACTGATAGGCTTCACAAACATGCATATTCCCATCATACTTGAATCTAGGCAGCCCACTAACAATGCCTCTTGCTTGCATGTTCTTTAACCTTTGTATATTGACATGTCCAATCCTCTTATGCCACATATCAATGTCCTGTACCACATTTCTGCTTTTAGAGAACATGGCTGATTTTAACTCAGGAATTCCAGCATCTAGCTTAAACAACCTGCCTTCTTTCTTGCCTTTAGCAATGACTCTACATCCATTCTTGAAATCCTCAACAAAGCAACCATGTTCGTTGAAACGAACCTGTAATCCCTGTTCCACCATTTGACCAACTGAGGCCAAGCTTTTTGTGATAGAAGGCACATACAATACATCTGACATAGACTTTGTTTGACCATTGTGCATAACCAATGGTACACTTCCAACATGTGTAATGGCATGCTGAGTATCATCTCTTGTCTCCACATAGCCTTTCACATCCATAGGCTTCATATGCTCAAACCATTCACCATGACAAGTCATATGGTTTGATGCTCCAGAGTCCATATACCAAGTGTCATCATTTTCAGCATTTGTCATCATAGATCCCACAACATGTTTCATGGCAAACAAGTGATTTGCAGTGCCATCATTAATGCTTGATGCATAATTTCCACCACCATGTTGTGCATAATTTCCACGATGTTGTGCTCTACCCCCTCTCAAATCATTCTGTTTGCGAAAACAATCATGTGCCATATGACCAAATTTCCCACAGTAATGGCATTCCACATCTTGCATAGATGTTTGTTGGCCTTTCCAACGTCCTTTACCACCACGAGGATTACCTCTGCCTCTCTGAGGTGTATATCCACGACCACCTCTAGCACCATATGAAGGCTGAAAATTCTGTTGTGATGACCTGTCCTGCCATCCACGACCATTACCACAGCCACGTGATGCGAATCTCCCCCTACCTTAAAACCTCTTTGCGAATAGAAAGCCTGATTTCTGCCATTATCATCATGGCTAGTAGATGCATCCTGAAACGAATCACTGAGTTTGATTTCCTCAACAAGTAAGAGTGAAACCAACTCATCAAACTCTGGTAAACCTATACTCCAAACCGAGATGGATGTATCAAAAGATTTATACTCCTTGTGCCAAGACCACGCAAGGTAATGTCTACCAAATCATCATCAGGCATGGGGGCATTTATTGTTGCCAATGCATCTGCATACTTCTTTATCTCTTGTACATAATCATGGATTCTCCTTCTATTTCACTTCACATTATGTATCTGTTGTCACAATTAAGACTTGCGAGCACTCGTGTCTGTATCAAACAGCTTTACCAATGTATCCCATGCATCCTTGGGATTCTCAGCATCATGTATGTGTATGAGTATAGTATCTGAAATACATATAGACAGATAATGCAACACTTTGAATGCTCTTTCTGACCATTGCTTATGAGCTATAACCTGCTGCTGTGTAGGTTGTCGGGGTAGTTCCGGCTCTGGCTCAGCACCTATAATGAGATTCCAAAAACCTTTTCCCTTCAAGAAACTTTTGATCCTGTACTTCCATGCCTGGAAGTTCTTCCTATCCAGCTTTTCACCAACAATTTGTACTGGATTATCCGACATGTTTGCTCAATGCAAATACACCTTCCGCACACGTCCAAATCTGTAAACGAGCCTTCCTCAGCTCAACCAGACTTGAATGAGTGTTCCAGATACTCCAAAGTAGTCAACAAACTTCAATTTTGATGTAGAAAATCAACCTGTAGGCATCCAAAATGAACTAGCTCACATAGTCCAAGATACCCTATTTTAATGCACTTTCCAAGGCTCCAAATTGCAATGTAGTGGTTCAATCAAGTGTGGGTAACTTGCATTGACACCTAAACAACCTCAATGTTGAATATCAACACCATCCAACATGCGCACATATCAATTTTGTCAAACCCCCTTCTCTGTTTTGGGAAAAACCAAAAAAAACAGAAAAACCAGTAGTAATTTTGCTCTAATTTCTTCAATCCTTGTCCAAATTGAGCAACCAGGCATTCATTAGCTTAGCAATGATGTCCACTAACTCCATGTAAAATGAATTAGTCCAATTGTTTAAGACCAAAGAGTAATTAGTCAATTAATCACACTCTGTTTCTCTGCAACCAGTAGACAACCTGTTTAATCAGCTCATTTCCAGCTCCATTAGGCATAATTGATCAATCCAATCATATAGCCTCCTTCTCTAGTGTATGTAGCAACCAATTGCTAAGTTAATTGTGGAAATAATCAAGCACCCAAGTTGAATTGTGGCCTCCACTCATGAAAAAATTAAAAAAATACTCTGTTTCTCTGTCCAGCCTGCGCTGCCTACTGTAGGGGGATTTAGGAGTGTTTATAGTGCTAATTGATGATGTAAATAGGTGCCCAACACACCTAGGCAAGTGTGCAATCCATCAATGCTCTAATTTTTGCCAAAAACTTGCTCCAAATGCATCAAAATTTGACTTCCTTTTCTCTGTTTTGTGAGAGCTCAAAAACCAATAAATTTCACACATTCAAATGCATCAAAAATGCTCCAAAATCAGTGTAGGGCTTGTGCATGAGTTGCCAATACATTCTTCCTTTTCCAGATACATGTTTCTTTGCCAGATTTGCATTTATTTCACCATACATCACTGCTTCCAAGCTTTAATGGAAAGCTTCCAAAAAACCAAAATTTTTCTTTGCTTTGGGCAACCCTAAATTGCTTTGTTTCTGCCTGAATCACCTGCAATCTGCTCAAGGATGTTTAGAAGACCTTACCCGATAGGCCAAGCTCTCAGATCTGATAGAAATCGGTGTGCTCCAAGCTTCACAGCTTCAATGGCAAGCTTCACAGCTTTTCTTCACAGCTTCTTCTCCCTCTTCTCTCACTCACTCATAAACCCTAATAGACAGCACAAGGCTCTGATACCATGTTGAAAAATAGGTAGAGGGAGGGGAGACACACACACACAGGAGTAAACTCTAATGTATATTACAAAACCTAACCATAGAGGGAAGCCATCTCCCTTCTCACACAATGCATAAAGCCATAATCCCTAATATACTAGACACACTATGAATTGTGTCCACACACATCTAACCCTAGCTAATGTCCACACACTATGACCAGCTGGACGCGGTCATTTATGTCTCACACATGCTATTACCTAACATACCAACACATAGCATAGCTGGCACACACTGACATCGAGCTTGAATCTCAACAAAGGGTGGGGTTGTGAAGGGAGAAGAGGAGAAGGGCTTATGAAGGGCAAGGGAGGACAAGGGACTCATAGCTTGCATAGGGTCGGCTTGTAAACACATGCGAAGGAGGAGAGGATTTGAGAAAAGAAAAGCACGTGATGTAGCATGCGAGAAGGAGGTATCCAATTTTTCTATCTCAACAAAGGGTGGGGTTGTGAAGGGAGAAGAGGAGAAGGGCTTATGAAGGGCAAGGGAGGACAAGGGACCCATAGCTTGCATAGGGTCGGCTTGTAAACACATGCGAAGGAGGAGAGGATTTGAGAAAAGAAAAGCACGTGATGTAGCATGCGAGAAGGAGGTATCCAATTTTTCTATCCCAATATGAGGCTATGGATGCAGGCTGCAGCTATGGGCACGTATATAGTCCCACCCAGATCGGTCCCCATAGTCATGTACTGGGACAAAATTCCAGAGAGTTATTTTTACAAATTTCAGAGAGCAAATTTTTTGAAATGGAATGGAGTGTTCATACACTTTTATATTCTGGATGTTCACAACTAGGTGCCCACCATGCATAGACGACCATTGATGCCTTCTTCTTCCAATGATGACATGGCACGCACGCAAAGTCGGCATGAGTGGTTACGTCAGAAGATTCCATGTCCATGTGAGAGATGCAAGGGAGAAATTGTACATTTACAACGAATCACAATAAAGCATATACAAGATTAGACTAATTCAAAGATGTACAATGTCCGAAGAGTTCGATGAGTGTATGTATTCACTATTGCATGTTCTTATGCATATAATTTAGGTATTCATAAGGTAGTCCATGTTTTTTAGGACGAGGACAAGGAGGAGACACGTCGTAGAATGAGGGAGTCTATGCCTCATTACTCCGTAATGATGAGTGGATAACTATGTAGAGGCTTTAGAGACCTCCATGATACAATTGGGATGAGTCCACATGCTCAACCACCTGAGGTAGAAATGCATTCATCAAAATGACACGTGAAGTCGATGAAGATTTGGGCATGGACGAGGTGATTGAGAAGTTTCTTCCATCTACAAAAGGAGTCTCCCCACATCCTCTAAGATACTTAATAGTAGATTGGGAAGTATTATGGAGAGGATCGTCCTGTATGTCACCGTCGGGAATGATAAGGTACTCAATCTTCTTTCGTCTCCCATATTGGACAAACCTAAGAATCAATCATCTTTTGATCCGATGCACATCATAAAATTGGGACCACGTAATTGGCAAGAGAGATTCTTTAGTGGTTCGGGAGGACTTGAGATTGATTGAACACCTCCCCACCACATGGCTAATAGTTTAGGAGAATGGGAAGGTAATTTTACCTAAAGCACCTTGGATCTTGACAAAGTTAAGGAGAAGAGAGTGAAGGATCAAATTGCCTCCTTTCATACCCCTACGGGTGTCATTCGTTCTTTAAAGGTAGCCTTCACAAAAAAACAAAGAAGAAAGGAGCAACTCAATTGTATGGTCAAAAAATGCATGATTGGGACACCATGTTCCAGGTATGTTCAATTTACTTATATAAGCTTCATGATGGTCTTCCATTGTAAACACTATTTGCGGACAAAATAGGTAATATTTCTTGAAAATGAGAAACATTTGGCATCTTTCAAAGATTCCATAAAAAAAGGTTCAGTTTTACCTCTTTTTAAAAAGTGGTCTACGCATGCATACAACACTACCAAAAAATGATAATATTTTGGGCACTTTATACGCTTCTTACAAAAATCAACATGAAAAAAAAAGACTTCATTTTGCTTACTTTTTGAGATTATAATTGAAAATCTAATAATAAGTTTTCAAAAAACATGCCAAAATAAAGACAATGTTTATTATTTCCATCTTCAATCTAGAAAAAAAATGATACAATTGTAAAAAGAAGCTATTCTCTAAACATATATTTTATGGCATAGTTACGGTTTCTCATACTCATTGCTATCTATACCAACACCATCACTAGTTGATATGCCTTTCCCTGAGAAGGTAGACAAGGCATCCTCTTCTTCACTATCCACAAATACATTTTTCTTCTATGTGTACACTTAAAGCTTAGACTCCTTCAGTCATCTGCCATGTTAGCATGATTGAGGATGTGCTACAGAGTGCAACTATAAAAAACTATTTATATAAATATATTACAAAAGTGTTATCTTGATTTATACAGCTATTATCTTAATTATAAAACCCTATTTTGGCTCTCGATGAGAGTAGTATTAAAATCCATTTTGAAGCTCTTGAGTATGACAATTTCTTAATTGATAGTATGTGCTTTTTTTAAAAGACTTTGTTACGTACAGATGAATTTTAAAATATCATGAATAAGCTATTTAAAAGTTGTCTAATTTTGAAAAATAATTACACACTCATTTTTAAAGAAGATATGTCGTTGATGTGACAAAAAGGACTTAAAATGGTAAGTTTAGTTATTAAATGAGTTTAGAAAGCGTGAAAAAGCTCGCTTTAAGAAACAAAAGTTTATATTTTTTAAAATACTTTTTTTATCAGGCAGAAAATTGGGTTCAAATCCTATTGGTTACTACACATGGTAAGGATGTTTTAATTACAACATTTGTAGCAGACAGCCAACTTAATGCAGAGTAAGAACTTCTTAAAGTTTATATTTTCTAAAATACTTTTTTTTTGTAAAATATCAGGTAGGGAATTGGGTTCGAATCCTATTGGTTACTACACATGGTAAGGATGTTTTAATTACAACATTTGTAACCAACTTAATGCAGAGTAAGAACTTCTTAGCTAAGAGTTGATGTTTTCCATCAACTTGATACAAAACATCAACTTTTATGAAAATTTAATATTTTGCATGAAGTTGATGCAAAACATCAACTTTATGAAAATTTAATATTTTGCATGAAGTTGATGCAAAACATCAACTTTATATACAAAATATGCCAACTTTCTACGTAAAAGATCAACTTTTTTACAAAACTCAATGTAAAACATCAACTTTTTCATAAAACTTGATATTTTGCATCAAAGTTGATACAAAATATAAACTCTACCACAAAACTTGATGTTTTGCATCAAGTTTCAGATCCTCCTGAAAAGAAAGTTAGAGGAGGATAGGAGGTTGATTTCATAAAACTTGATATTTTGCATCAAAGTTGATATAAAATATAAACTCTACCACAAAACTTGATGTTTTACATCAAGTTTCAGATCCTCCTGAAAAGAAAGTTGGAGGAGGATAGGAGGTTGATTTCATAAACGGCCTATTTTAGCGATTTCGTTTGGTGGAGCATGATCAAACAACTTATTTCACAAATTTTGAGTACCAACACAAGTATGTTTCGATTGCGATATGCAGACGTCATAGAGCGATGCGATATGCAGACGTCACAGAGCGATTAATTGCTCTGTGACGTTTACATTTGCTCTGTGACGTTTACATATCACATTGAAACGTAGTCATGTTGGTACTTAAAATTTGTGGAATAGGTCATTTAAGCATGCTTGCTTGGTCAAAATTGCTAAAACGGGCCGTTTGTAAAAATTGACTTCCAATCCTCCAACTTTCTTCTTCGAAGCATCTGAAACTTAATGCAAAACATCAAGTTTTGTGGTAGAGTTGATGTTTTATATCAAATTTGATGCAAAACATCAACTCTTAGCCTATAAGTTAATGTTTTACATCAACTTTTAGGAGACTATTTTTCTTAACTTTGAAATATTTTTACATTTTTATGAGATTTTTTAAATATTTATCACCAATAAATCTGTAAAAACTCATTCTAAATAGTAGATAGTAGCTAATAAAATCTCCAAAAAAAATGAAAAATCTTATAAATCATAGATTTAAAGAAAAATATGCCTAGTATAAGGTGATATATGTAGAATATAGGTTTAGGGCTAAGGACCTGAAAAACACACATGGTCGCAACCTTTGACTACAAATTTGAGAGGAGGTCATTAAAAAAATACTTGTCTATGTATCCATGTAACCTTTGTATCATAAACAATATTGCTATATAATAGATGCCAAAAATTCATGATAGCATAAGAGTTAGATGAGATAATCCATGATGACCTGTAATTCATTGGTTTTGATCCAGATGTGCAAGGCTCCATTGATTCGAAAAACCATGAGTCGATTGATTCGCCAATCTTGATTTTTGTTCTACAATTCAATTTTAAAGCTGAAGAACAATAAGCAAATGCACGTGGTGGGACCATCTATGTCAAGGAGGGGGATGCATGTGAGCCTGGACTCTGCCATGCGTATGTGCAGTAGTATGCTCTCCAGCATAGGGAACCTTGAATCTACCATCATTCAAATCGTGAAAGCTCTAAGTTTCTCCCTACCACCATTCAAGAAGTCCTAAGCTCCTCTCTTTTCTCTTTGTACACAAAGACAATGCGGGTGAAGATTGCATCTCTCAGCATCCTTCGCATGTCCTCCAAATAATTATAACCAATGCTCATTCTACACTACCCTTACACATACCATCTCTCAACATCCTTCACATGTACTCTAAATAATTGTAACTAGAGCTCATTTCTACATTACTCTTAGACATACCATCACCTACGTTCATGATACTGGTGATCTGGATCAAACATCAACATATGCATACTATGAATTTTTGCCACCACCTTATATGTACATGATATAGGTTACAATTGCTTCTCTCCACCCTTACCCATATTACATAACAAGAATTTCCTTCATGAAAACAAATGCCTACGTGGGTCAAAATTTACACCCATAGGCTATATGATGTTTGCCTCTAAAATTGTCTTGCCAAAAAAATAATTCAATTTTCTACTCTTTTAACATGCTTAGGTTTACTTATAGTCTCCATAGTTACCGTCTTCTACAGATATATATGAATAGAAGTCTACCTTTTGCACACCTATAAGCTGACCTCTTTAAACTCTTAGCATTGGTTGTATATCATGCCATTACCTGCTTATAATAGACTAAATAATTATATCATACAAACTGTAAAGGTAAGTATATACTAAAGGCTTTGCTATTTGGGTCTAGAAATAAGCTTAAGAATGTTTGTATGATTATTCATAACTTATGGAGCTTATATTATTATGTATTCCAATATTTTTTAAGTGCTTGTCAAATAATAAGCATATTTATGCATAGTGGTAGAATTTGTCCCAAGAAAGTCCATTAAAAAAAGTGTCTTACATTCATGAAATTTATAAACTAATTTTTATTTGAAAAAGATTGATATTTCTTTAAGTTGTGTAGACTCCTATGCCATTTTATAAGTAAAGTTTATTTTTATGACACAAACAATAGCAATTTATAAATCTACGAAGGTCACATGTGTTCTCAATCTTGAAAAAAGTAGCAAAATTCATGTAATTTTTAAATTTATACATGGAATTCTCGATATATTTTCAAAAAACTATGTTTTTAAGCCATTTTTGAGATTTCACGAATTTTGGGAGGAAATCTTTTTAGATAACCCTCGTCAGTTACCTATTTTGCTGTGGCAATAGTGTTTGTAATTACATAATATTAATTGTAATGTTTTGCATATTACATAGTTCATTCTTCCCATATGCATTAGTAGGTGTGGAGATCAAAAAGTGCATGAGACCATCTAGAAAATGGGGGCAGTGGTGAGGTATGAAACAATAAAATTCTAACATGGCTTTATTTTATTGTTGTGCTAGTTTGTAAGACATGCTATGCTAATTAAATGGACTCAACTCCATCTTAAGTACATAAGTTCCAAAGAGATCCATCCATCCATCCACTATTGATGCAGCCCGAGTAATGGTAGTGCAAGTAGTGTCCATGATAGAGGAAAACCTCCCAAGAACTATCCTCACTAGTCAATTACATCTTGTGGTACACTTGATAGATGAAGTGTTGGTGTGTTGTATTGCACGTACTTGGCAGATGTTCTTCCTTAAGCGTTTCATGAAGACCTTGAAGGATTTTGTTAGGCAAAGAGCTAAGCTAGAAGGAAGCATGGCTGAGGGTTGGTTAGTGTAAGAAGCATGTGTCCACATTTCAGAGTATTTGTCTCGAGTGGATCCCACAATGCCACGATTGTGAAACAATGAGGATGATGAGCACATGGTGTCCCATGTACCACAAAGCAAAGGAAGAGCAAGGAGAATGGAACATAAATGTTAAAAAAGGTGAATACATTTTGTATCCTGAATAGTGAAGTTATGAAGAGGTGATAAGAAACTGATATGAGGAGAGAAGATCATTTAGGATGCGTTCAAGAGGCTTGCCATTTCCTCCAGAGCTTGCATCACTTCCAAAAGATTATACCATTGATTGGCTTTATGAAAAAATAAAAAAGGACATGGAGAGATGGTGATAGAAGAGTGGGAGTATGCAAGAGGATATGAGCCTCATGTAAGTGTGTCTCTACTTTCTTTTTTTATTCAAGTAGAATCTCATGATATGGTTATTTAATATCATAAATATATTTCATTTGGTGTTGGTGGTAGTATAAGCATACAATGCCATGTGGTCCGAAGGAAGGCATTTCCACAGTCAACGTATAGATACAAAGAGAAATACCCAAGATTGTGGGGCTATGGAAAACTTTGAGCAAGAGAGTGGAGCAATACTTGATTATTGTGGCATGATTCAAAACATCCTAAAGGTTGGATTCAGGAGATTCCAAATTGGAGGCGCTTAAGCAATCATGAGACAAGGTATCCAAATGAATTTATGGCAATTGATTCTACAAAGTTTTGGCAAATAGAGAGACTGAACAAGTAAATTCTAACCATAAGCTTTTATTATATCATTCTTATGCATCTTTAATTTACATTCGATGTGTTTCTTTTTACAAGGTTGTGTTTCACATGCAAATGTAAATGACAAGAAATGGTGGTACGTCATTAAGTCGCTTCTCGTTTTCAAAGAGTATTTTTCAAGGTAGGGATGTGCAAGAGCTCATGGACGAAGTGGCAGTCAAAAATGAACATGTGGAGGGTCAAGTACAAGATGAAGAATGCGAGATACCACCAACTAGTCAAGATGAAGGTGTCCCTATCCAAGATAATGAGAAAGGAATTGAATCCGAGCATAGTGATGATAATTATGATGATGTTAGGTCCACTAGCAATGGGATATATCTTTTTGTTGATCTTGCAACAATGGCAAAGGAAGGAATTGAATCCAAGCATAATGATGATAATGATGGTGATGTTAAGTCCACTAGCAATGGGGAAGGAAGGAATTGAATCCGAGCATAATGATGATAATGATGGTGATGTTAAGTCCACTAGCAATGGGATATATCTTTTTGTTGATCTTACAATGGGACATATGGATCTTGAGATAGACTAATTAACATGTATGGATTTGATGGAATCAGAGTATAATGATGATAATGATGATGATATTAAGTCCACTAGCAATGGGATGATAATTAACATGTATGGATTTGATGGAATCAGAGTATAATGATGATAATGATGATGATATTAAGTCCACTAGCAATGGGATATATCTTTTTGATGATCTTGCAATGGGACATATGGAGCTTAAGATAGACTAATTAACATGTATGGATTTGATTGAAGATGCGATAAATGTTGGGCTAAGCTCACCTAATTCATTAAACAATTTCTCAATTTGCTAGTCTTGATTTAGTCCATATTTGATTGTATTACAATACATTTGGTGCTTCTTCTTTTGTGATATTGGGATCACATTTTTTGCTTCTTCTTTTGTGATATTGGGATATTTTGAGCTCACTTGAATGCTCTCTAGAATGTCTTGTTTTTTTCCCCCGATATGTGGCTATACATGAGGCTATAGCCGCGTACTAAAATTGTGCACACCCTGCACAACTGCCTAGGTCCCCTCTTTCTACTCTCTCTCCTCTTCACGATGCGGCTATGCTCCCCATGTCTTGTAGTGTAGCATTGATTCTATTATGCACACAATGTACGTATGCTAGTTTGCTTCTTTGGTCATCCTTGTGTGTAGTACTTTTGCAACCTCACAATTGCTTTTATTACCTTAAGTAGTGCAATATCAATTCTTTCATGCACAATTTGTTAATACATGCTAGTTTACTTCTTTGGCCATAACTCAAAATTTGTTTGATTTGATACACCCAAGAACATGTACAATTCTTTCATGCACATATTGTTAATACATGCTAGTTTACTTCTTTGGCCACCATCACTCAAAATTTGTTTGATTTGATACACCCAAGAACATGTACATTTGGATATTTTAAATATCCAGAACTTATTTTTCCATTTTAAACAATCATTATGCACATAGAAAGAAACCAATCAAAAGAAGTCCACTAACATTGAAAGCTAAACTTTTACGAGCTCTATATTATAATCTAAAAAATAATGTGGGTTTAATACAAGGAGGTTTATATTCCATTTGCCTTGAACCTTCATGGGCAAGTAAGAGGAAACACATTTTAGCGTTATGTCTTATAATTGGACATTCGGCAGAAATATGTGGGCAAGCATACCAAAAGAATAAATAATGATGTTGATGAGCCTTTAAATAGTCAAGCTTTAACAACGCCATGCAGACGCTCCGATAATAAGTCGATCTTGCCAACCTAGTTGCAAGGACCCCTTGTCTTCAATGAGCGTGTATCCTTTACAAGTATAGAGACCTAGCAGAATCCTTGATTGATTGACAGCCTGAGCACTTAAAGGAACACTCTGAAACCCTATGGTCTCCATGATCTTCCTCCACTTCTCCAACTTTTCATGTCTTTCCACCCTCTCAAACCCTTCGCATGCTACAATATTGACAATCTCTGTTGCAAGCACCAGCTGCTCTACCTTTGTTCTTTCACGGCTGTCTTGGGGAAGGGTGGCATCTAGAGAGTCAAAAATTGCAGAATAGTAATGCAAGGCTTCAAGGAAACGACTTAAGAAGAAAGGTCCATTATGGGTTGCTTCTAGCTCAACTAAGGTGAAGATGTTAGGGGCTTGCTCCCAAAGCATGTGTAAGATACTCGCAAGGGCATTGGAGGGCTCAGAAAGGAGCCTGTGTAAACGGTTCACCGAGTTGACGGCCAGTGCCTCTCCCACTCTTCTGTGAAGCATGTGGGCTTTCAGATTCTCTAGCCTCTCACCCACCGCATGGAACTCAAAGGGCAGGTGGAACGATTCTGCAAGCTCTGTTAGCCTCTTGCCTGTCTCTTGCACTACTTCTAGAGGCATCCCAACGCCTGTTATCCTCAAGTGGGGAGCCCCCCCCCGCCTTGCTGCCAACGAATTCATGAATGCTGGCCATTGATACCCTTGCACTATATCCAAGTCCACTATGTGTACCCTTTCTTCACCTTCAAAGGCCTCAAATATGGCTTGATTGGATGTAAAATGAGCAAATTTTATGTAAGGACATGCTTGGTAAAGCACTTGGTAGGCTTCTAGCACCATCTCTGCAGTAGCTGGGTCGTATGACCTTAAGGCCAGGTAGGATCTGCCCCCCGTTCCTGTCAGCCTTGCATGAAGTGCTTCTGCAAAATATGCTGCTACTCTCTGCATTGAGTCTCCTGAAGTTGACACTATTTGCTGCAGCTGCATAAGCGCGTCATTTGCCACTGCATATTCATCCCTTGCAACAGCTTCTGCGCATGCTAGTAGCAGGTGAACCAGGTACAAGCCACTGTCCTGTGGTTCGCTCTGCACAAACATAACATTATGAATATAGGTTAACCCACCAATTATATACCATATATGTATGGCTTCTTAAGCTGGATAAATTTCACCTATCAACATACAAGGCAATGTTAGCATGAGTATATATATCTCTCTCTCTCACTTACTCACTCTCTTTCACACACACACTCTCTCTCTCTCTCTCTCTCACTCTCACACACACACACACACACACACACACACACAAGTTGGATCAATTACACCTCTTCTATATAAGGCAATGTAAGCATACAAGGTACAAATTCTCTCTCTCTCTCTCTCTCTCTCTCTCTCTCTCTCTCTCTCTCTCACACACACACACACACACACACGCACATGAACTGCTTTTAGGTCAGGCTGGGGCTATTAGGGTGTGGTAGAAATTCATACTGTTTGGGCTCTCGACGGTGCCATAGACTGAAAAAAATTTAGCTGGTGCCTTTGGTGAAGGCTTGGTGCTGAATCATGGAATTGCGAAAAGTCTCCAAGCTCTTGCAAATGATTGTGCTGATGAACGCTACTCTGAGACTCCAAATAACTCATGGAGGGAAGAGAGTGCGGCAAACCAGAGATCGCATGTGGGTTATATGGTGGTGGCGAAAGCTGGCTAGGGCTAATTAGACAACTCCTGCTTTGAGAGAGACAGGAGTACTGATGGCTATCAGGTGTTGTATAAGATAAATCTGGTTTGTTGATTAGGTCATTCGAAAAATCAGAATACTGTTGTGGGCTCTTATTATGCAAAGGCAGAGACAGAGATGGGAGGCGGGCGGAGCTTCTGATTGTGAGCTGAGGAGCGCTAGAGACTTTTTGAAGACTTTTGCTGGGGCGGGAGTAGGGTTTATTAGCGAAATTGGTGCTGTATCTGGGCGAGGGGTGGTTGGAGAAGGAGATGAATTCGGAGGAGGCGGTGGGCTTGAGGGGAGCTTGGCGGATGAAGCAACCTTGGTCGTAAATGGGTGCCAAAAAGGGCTGGTCGGTGGCGCGCATGGAGAAGAGATGGTGCTCTTCCTCTGCTAATTTGGAGAAATGGGTGGCGGAGCTGTCGACGAAAGAGTAAGGGGAGGCGACGGCGGGGTCCTGGAGAGTTAGCGGCGGCGACAAATTGCCGCCAAGTTGGCGAAAGGTGGGCGAAGATGGGAGCTCGATAAGCTCGTCGATCATGTCCATCCAAAGGCTGGGGCTGTCGTGCTGGTAGGGGGAGGAAGCGCCGGCGACGGAATGACAATCTTCCGGCAGGATTCCAGGATGGTCGCCGAAATGAGGGGCGGAGCCGGGGGCGACGGAGGAGGTGAAATGATTTGATGGGGAAGAGGAGGCGGAACGCAGGCGCAATAATTCGTGATGCTGGGGGTCCATGGAGGCTGTTGAGGATGCTGCAGCACACAAACTGTGGGCAGTACTAATTCATTCTGCTGCCAGCAGGTCGGCCTCCTGTCACGGCCACCGGAGCTACAGGAAGGGCGCCACAATGATCTCAATGCTAAGAAGAGTTGAAGAGGATGAAGCACGATCAATGCTAAACATAATTAGGGTTGATATAGGACAGAGATGGAGCTGTTATGAAGGTGGGGTTGGCGGAGCAGGGGCGCGTTGCTGGAGGTTGCAAGCAAATGGAAGAGGAGGAGACAACTTTGATCGGATGGGGTAGAGGGAAGGCCTTCATATGAAGATGCGGCTTCTGCAGAACAGCTGGGAAATGGCCGGAGAGGGCCGGCCGTCGCGTGCATGCATATAACAGTATGAGAGAGAGAGAGAGAGAGAGAGAGAGAGAAAACGCGCTGCATTGGGATTGCGGTAGTACAGGCCGGCCCATCTTCTAATTGTTTATCATGTGGCTTAGTATGAAATCCTTCAATATAATCTTTTCATCAACCCAATAAACATTCCCTCCCCCTCTCCATCCTTTTCATGCTAATATATATCCCCTCCCCCTTCATCCTTTCATCCCTCACTTGAACATCCATTCCTCCTCACTCTCTAGGGGGCCTCTCCAATCATATCCCTAAGATTACTTACATATATGCTTATCCCTATTATAAGTACTCCTCTCGTTGGTCTACATCATGATTACATCTTCATACCCTAGAAAATTCTCCTTTACGCGCCAAGCCATGACATCATCATTATTCATAGCTTATTCTCAACTAGACCATGCAGTCATATCCCTTTGTGAAAACACAATAATCATGCAAGCATAGATGTTGTTTTGCCTTTGTTCTCGTACCTGACTCCAGTCCACTCTAGTCCAACAACATTTGCAAGTTCTATAATATCCTCTTTATGCTAAAATGGCAATCAAATGTTGTCAAAGGGAGTGTAGTATGGCAATTGCCTAACCTCTCTTTGTGACTAATTGACAAGCTTTGTGTGACTTCTTCTTCTCCTTTGAGTTCCCTACCACCTAAACCCCCCCCCCTCTCTCTCTCTCTCTCTCTCTCTCTCTCTCTCTCTCTCTCTCTCTCTCACACACACACACACACACACACACACACACAATAAAAACCTTAAGCAGGTTAAAGAATAAGTCCACCAATAGAAACAATCCCTGCTAAGCTTGCTATCATGATTTATAACGCTTTTTGGAATGAAGTTTGCTTACTTGATTATGTGAAACACCAAGCTCACCTTGTAAGCCCACGACAATCCCCCCCCCACATCTCCACCCTCTTCCTCTCAGCTCTATGAATTTTATTTCTCCATTTTTTCTTATCTTGTCTAGCTTTTAAAAAAATTATTACTAAGCTCATCTTATTACAAAAAAATACATCCCTTAGCTCATGTTGATAACTCCACCTATTCATGATGGAGATCATACATCCTTAAGTGGAGCCAGTTATTCGTGTTTACAAATCACTCTTTTTTCTATTCAATATCATTAGTCTAAAATATTGTCATCACTTGTTAGGACTCACATGTTTTGTCCTTTCACCATGACTCACACATATAAGTATTTGACATTAACAACATTATTACTCGATTAAAGAGCTTGGTAAATGCATTTTGGCTTTATGTTCTTGTAATGTCTATTAATATTCTAGTTCTAAATAGTTGAATTAAGCAAGTTTAAAAACAAAGCCTTAGTATTCTTGACCTAAAAATGAACACCATTCAAACATGAATACTTAGTATGCTTGACCTTAAAATGAACACAGTTTCAAACATGTGTAATAAATTAATATATTCTTATATGTTAACAAATAAATGTATTCTTATATGTGATTGAACACATTTGGCATGTATTATATAAATACTAATGTATGGTGATTTAGTAATTATAAAGTTTTTTTTGGTTAAATTATCATACCCAACAAACCAAATTTTGTGAGTTTATAAAGCTTTAGTTTACTATGAACTAAAACACTAGTTTAGAATGAGTTTATATACCTAATTAACTCTTATTATTTACGGACAAACGTACAAGAGAAATATGTAGTTAAAGTATTAAGTATAACACATTAGTTCACCAAGAGAAGTTTCTTAAGTTACATTTTTAGGATAAATTTACAAAAAGTACTTAAGATGTTTTCTTATTAGTTTTGAGAAAAAAAAATGTAGGTTTATATAGAAAAAGGGATCATTTTAACTATTCAAATTTCATAGATGAGGGAGTAAATATACGTGCCCTTTACTACACTTGATATATAGGTTCTCTATAGGGTGAACTCACCAAGGTATTTCAAATGAGTCAAGATTTGTTTGTAATATGGTCACATAACTATTTGGCAATCATTTAACATAATAGGCCCTTGACTCTACAAGCAAATGACACTCTTTTTTTTAAAGATGAAAATCTTGGATTGTATTGAAATAGTTCGTTTATATAGGAGTCCCATATTTGTCATTTTATGTGATGGTAATAAACTTAAAACCCCAATGTGATATGATTTAGATATTGAATTTTTTTTATTTTTTTATTTGGTTTGGATGTTGTTGTTTGACATACACTTAGAAAAAACTAATTTTTTTATAAAGAACTTATTAATTATATTGAAATTATTATAGAAATGATATTTTGCTGATGTAACTTTCACATTGTCTCCTTGTAGTTATGGGACTTGTGATAATATTAGATATGAATTGATGTAAAAGATAACAATTTTCTGCATTCTTGGATGTTTAAATTTCATATAATATTTACAATTCTTATCATACTAGATTAAGTTTCATAAGATATTTATAATTCTTATGATAATAGATTAGGTTATTATCTAAATGCATTAACTACTAGACCCAAGATATATACGATTCCTATCATACTAGACTAAGTTTTATAAGATATTGATAATTCTTACGATACTAGATTAGGTTATTATATTTAAATGCAAACAAATACTAGACCCATGCCATGAAAACTACGTGAATTTAATCGTAATAGTGGTAAGGGAAAATAAATAAATACTAGACCCATGCCATGGATTAGTTGAAATTAATTATCATAGTATTCTTATTTAAATGCAAAACCGACTAGATCCATGTCACAAAGTATATATTT
Organism: Cibotium barometz; assembly: GCF_041138505.1. Taxonomy (NCBI): domain Eukaryota; kingdom Viridiplantae; phylum Streptophyta; class Polypodiopsida; order Cyatheales; family Cibotiaceae; genus Cibotium; species Cibotium barometz. Next base: position 25,265,829 of record NC_141055.1, on the reverse strand, counting down.
AAATGCAAATAATAACTAGACCCATGCTATGAAAACTACTTGAATTTAATCGTAATAGTAGTAAGGGCGAATAAATAAATACTAAACCCATGCCATGGACTAGTTGAAATTAATTATCATAGTATTCTTATCTAAATGCAAAACCCACTAATCCATGTCACAGACTAGTTGAATTCAATTATTTTAGTATTAATTTTATCTATATTTTATACATTATTCGAGAGGTACATACTTTTTAAGACTATATTAGTAAAATTTGGAAAGCCCCATTTCCCACTCTTCTAGACATTTGAATGTTAAGATAAAATTAGGCTAAATTAATTTAATATAAATCATAACACACAAAAGTGATGTTAGAACAATAAAAATATAAATATAACAAACCCATGCATAGACTTTAGCCTAGAATAACACCTCAACACAACTTGATCATACGTGTCTATGGATATGATGTGATCCACTCTTTAAGAAACAAAGTACTTTCATTGACTTTAGCATAGAATAACACCTCAACACATACTTCATCATACAATTCCGTGGATATGATGTGATCGACTTTTATATTGAGAAAAAAGGTTAAGGGTAGTCTTAACAAAATTATAGTAAAATACTATTGATCTCTTATAAACACTTTACATTTTACATAAGTAGAATGAATCTCAAAACTCAATGCATGAGACATTTTTGTCCCTTTTCAAGTCCACATATACTCTCACTTCATAAAATCATAGTGTTGATGTTGGTTTTTTTGAACTACTTTCACTTTAATATGGCAAAATTAATCATGTCATTATACTTTTCCTATTGATGTTGGTTTTTTGTACTACTTTCACTTTGATATGGCCAAACTATTCGTGTTGTTATGCTTCTCCTAGCGTTTTTTAGAAAATGGATGCAGAAGAGTAGCCATAGCACACACCAATCCTCTCTTTACACTATCTACACTGTTGATATAACCAACATGACTTCCATCTTGTAAGCCAAAACACTATAAATCACACAAGTTTATAATTCCTCATAAAATAAATATTTATAAAAATAATTCACACTTTCAAGGCTTGGATAAAGCTCTTAGAATATAGAGTGTTGGAAGTACTTTTTAATTCTTCACCCAAAAACATAGATTTTTACATCATAAATTCATAATTGCCAAAATTTTCTCTCCAATATACATATTGCATGTACAATAATACAATCAGATTCTTCTTGACCAATTTTATGTGTGGATTGTCAACACCATGGAGTTAAATTTTGTAAAGAAACAAAAAACATATTAGTTCTTTCTTTAGAATGCCTAGACCTAATGATGTAGCTTGAAACGTTGTCCATCTAACATGTCACCACCATAATGTAAAGTACTTCTTCTTTAAGAGTGACTAGTAGATCCTCATGGAGTGAGTATTTTGTGCCCTTGGATGCAGTAGTGCACAGAGCTATTTCTAGTCTGCATGGAAAAAATTTGGACCACCATAAAGTAGTAATGTTATCAATGATTCCACATTTAAAGGAATGATAGTTGATGTCCTAACCTCATACTTTATACCATGAATAGTAAATATCTTCCCAATTTGAATGGGAAACTGCTTTGGTTGTAGGATCAAAGTTTCAAATACATTAGATCTATAATGCAACATCACAAATTTCACTAGAGTTCAAAATACTAAAGTCTAAATAAACACATAATCAAAATAAAATTTTAAACATTTAAAAATAAAAAGAAAGTAGAAATACTCTTCTTTTAGTATGTGTATGAGTAATTGCACATTAGTTCCTCGTTTAAAACTCTTCTTTTAGCATAAGTATGTTCACAATAGTTCCTCATTTAAAAAAAAACACTAAAAAGAGTAGAAATACTCTTCTCTTAGCATGCATATGAGTATTTTCACATTAACTTCTTGTTTAAAACTAATATAACTTTTCAAGCTAAGAGATAAAAGCCTTTGCAATGGCTCCTATGATGAACTACTATTGCTTGCATGTATTTCATTATAGAGTGTCATTGGATTTGTTGTATTATCAGAAGTTGTGCAAAGAACAATGGATAAGCATTATTCATGTATTGTATTAGATTGTTGCTAGATTCTTAATGTGATCCATCATCCTCATGTATTATAATATCTCTTATGGATGTACTACTAGTATTCATTATTTTTTATTGCTTAACCTATCCCATAATTTGTGTTACACTATTTTGATAAGTATTTGTGTCTTGTTAAAGGTTTATGCAATATGCATTAAGCTCCTCCCATTCCCTATTCACATGTTGAAAATAACTATTCAATGGAATGATTGGTTCTTTGTTATGAAGGGGGCTTGGAATTAGACTCAAAGAGAGCCCATGGGGGGCAAGTATGGAGGCCCAACATTAATGAGTGTGAAAAGGTAGACAAGTATATAAGTGAATATTGTAACTAGGGGCATAACATACTTTTACTAATGAAATCATACTTCTTGGAGCTCCATGCTTCTATGGCTATGGTGGTACTCCCTTGAGTGCATGTGGTACTCCATCATGAGTGCATGTGGTACTCCATTATGAGTCCAATCTTTCTCTCTTTCTTTTCCCTATCTTTACAATGGTATCAGAGCCTTGTCTTTGATTCAAGATTTCTAAATTTTTTTAGAAATTATGCATTTTCTTGATTTTCTTAGAAAATTTCTTGATTTTCTTGATTTTGATTGATTTCTTTATCAAGAAATGGGGCATGGGGAGTGTGGAATGTTGGAAATTCTCTTGATTTTTGAATTGATTGAAGCCGCTCCAAAATTTGAAAGAAGGGACCAAATTTGGGGAAAAAAGTATGCTAATCTTTATTCAATTTTCTTAATCAAAACGTTTATGATTTTCTTCCTTCTCCACATGCTTAATTCTGAGGGAAAATAGGGCTTCTTCCTCTTGCCATTGTGAGCAGCATGGACTTAGGGTTTTGAAGGAGACATTCTTGATCTTCCAAATGATATCTTAATTAGACGTTATTATGAAATTTCTCCCATGGAATCTCACAGTCTGCTAGCACACGAATTTCAAACTACTGTATGCTGCCATTTTTGCTACGATTCGAAGCTTAGAAGCAAGCTTGTGTTTCCTTAAGCTTTTCCTAAGCTTAGGCAAACTTAATCTAGGCATTAAGGCTTCTTGTTAGTGGCGATTTCCAGCGCATGAAGAAGAAGGCCATTTGCTATGATTTCTAGTGCCATGAAGAACAACGCCGTTTGCTACAATTTCCATAATCAGATATTCAACGCGTTTTTGGTGAGATTCTAGCTATGGAGCAAGAAAATCTTACTTAAGCTTCGATTAAGAAAGAAATTCTCTCAAGAGTTGCATTTTTTCTGTGTTTTTTATGCACATGACCATCGAGAGCTGCTATGAAGAGGAGACTTCTTTAAGCTGCAAATTGGAGGATTACAACCATTTCTCACAAACACCTACCTTGTTTGTGTGCAAGAAGGTATTAGGTGATGACATGGTAGCCTTGCTTGGAGACCAGTGTAGGGACTCTAGAAGGGATACATAAGGATGACACATTCAAGTGCAATATAGTAGAATCTAGTGTCTCATTTCGGTATCTCAAAGCTCGTGCCACACTACACATACGCTTCTATTATGAGCAGTGGATGAAAAAGAATAGTTGGGTCCCAATGCAGGCAGATGAACAAGTTGTTTTGCCTCTCGATATATGCATTCGGTTGCCCAGTGGTGCAGTGGAAGTTGTAGATGCAAGTAGACATTGGAGCCTCTTAAATATTAGACAGCACCTCAATATCGTGGGAGCTAAGGATATTAGCAGAGCACAATTCAAGGTAAACAATAGGAAGATTCGAAAACGACTAGAGCCAAAGACCTTGGTAGATCCCGATTGGGATGTTGATGGTATATCGCTCAATTAATGGGGATTTTGAATTTTGTGAATTTTGAAGCTACTTCAAGTATGTTAATTTTGTAAAGCCCTTGCCCTCAAAAAAGTGTACTGTGGGCAATGAATTTTTATCTTGTAATAGCTATGAATTTAGATTTTTATATTAAAGTTATAACTCAACAAATTTACTCTAAAGCTGTGTTATATGTGAACAATAATGGTCAACTCAGTGTAGGTACTAGGGTTCCTATTCCAAAATGGTTTAGTGGCACACAGATTTATAGCACATGGTTTTTTTATGTTGATGGTTTTGGAGTCCATCCAAAATAGTATATAAAGACCAGCCCATAAGGGAATTGAGAACATAATATCTTACAACTTATAAGCTCTATACAAAAGCTACCCATGGATGCAAATTCTTCTAATGAGAGGACTGTTCCTAGCAAGGTTGCTAGGCCAGCTATTTTAGATATTTCTTTTGAGATGATGACTCTTATTCCTCTGTTGGGGATACAGATGACCAACCTATCCAGATATCTAAAAGCTTCAAAAAAGACCTTGAAGATGTAGACAAACTGCTAGATGAAGCCAAAGAGGTGCATCAAAGAATTCTTCAGATAAACAACCCAGAGAAGAAGACGGAGGAAAAATCTGTCGTGCAGAACTAGAAAGGTCTTAAATCGATGGACTTAGGCCCAATAAAAGTCATTATAAGACTTGTACTGAACTGTTGTATCTTAGCAATGACTAATGTGATGAAAAATTTCTACATGGATATGTGTCTACTCTACAAAGTACTCATAACGATTTTGAAACAAACGTCTTTAAAATTTAATTTTAACCAAAGATAAGTTATGATAATGAAAATTCTCAACAATATATTTTATTATGGCAAAGCACACAAAATATTTACAACGCTGTCTCTAGATATACAAAATGCCTCTAAGCGATTTCGGGCTCTGTAGCCTCAGCCTTGGCCTCCTCCTTTGACTCAGCCTCCTTCGGCACCTTGGTCTCCTCCTTTGTTGGCACCTTGCCTGCCTTGTACTTGCCCTTGCCTGCAAATGGAAGCTTCCTCTTTGCCTTGCCCTTGCATCCCTTCTCAAGGGACTCCTTGTTTAAAGCTCAAATGCTTAATAGGGGAATGAAACGACATCTTTCTTCTCTCCTTTGATGCACTAGTGCCAGCACAACTGGTGGAAGTGGCGAGTCATGGTCATCAGGCATAATTGCATTATTGAGGATAATGTTTATTATCTTTGCCCGCACACTCCATAGCCAGAACTCGTCTGAGAGAACATACTACACAACAACATAAAAGTCAATTAGAATAATGCGGGACCTCTCATGAAATGAACATAGAGAAATTATATTAGAGTGACACAAGAAACTTACACAGCTGTCAAAATTAGTGTACTTGGAAAGGAGGAACTTCCAAAAATTTGTGACTACGTGCGAGCCACAAGAGTGCGAATCCTTTTGCATAGGAACGGGTTGGTTGAGAAATTTCCACTCTATATTCTTTTTCAATTCAGGACATAGAGTTTCAATCAATGCAACCGCCCTCTTACATGCCCTACAATCAAACAATATAAAGAATGACTTACAATTAACAATTAGGAAGCAAGAAGGAAACAATATAAAGTATAATGCTTACAATTTAGACTGTCCGTGCATTTTGAGAAGGCTATTCATAAAAATTGTCCGACATTTCACATTTATTAAACAAGTAGACCAGTGCCCTCTAAAATTGAGAAAGTAAACAAAAAATATAAGAAACCTAACACATGCAACTAATAACTTAAATTCCATCAACAGCTTGAAATCCAAAGAAAATACATACTTCTCTATATATGGCAGTACAGCAAAGCAGGTACCCGAACTAACTCCCTAGAAATAAGGAGCAAGGTCCTCGTCAAACCTTGACGGGTCAATCAAGATAGTTGATACCAAAGGATCACAAATATATACTTGCTTTGCCTGGTCTAGCAAAAGCTCTTTCAACAGTACCCTGCAGATTGAATTAAAAACATTAGGAAAGGGAAAAAGAAATCAAAATAAGAAAGCATTCAAAAAAAGGCAAAGAGTACACACCTTAAACAATTAAGCACAATACTGTCATTGATCTCTCTATTCTTTTCAACAATGAGCAATAAACATCCGTTGGAGCGATATGGAGGTAATCATCCTACTCTCGGCGCTGTACGAGACATTGCATATAATCATACCAGCCACCACTGCCTTAAGTCTGTCATTATTCTCTCCCTCCAACTTTAGAAGGTTTTCTGCCAAATCATCCCTATCGACATTCTCTTCTAATGTCTCCTTTCCTTTCAGATCTGCCCCCTTTACAAGCCTCTTAAGCCCTTGTGGACCTGCTGTTGTCACCTCTTCAATAACCACCTTGTCAGAAGCCCTGTTTTGCATCAAAGTAGGAGGAATGGAGAGGATTTCTGCTGCCTTCCTATCCCTGAATGGTAGAGGTCGCATGAACTTATCATACCTATACCTAACTTGTTGGGTGTTGGACTCACACACTCACACACACAAACCTGCACATTAGGGTTAGGTGCAGGGTAGAGAAGCTCAAATGAGAGAGAGAGAGAGAGAGAGAGAGAGAGAGAGAGAGAGAGAGAGAGCCAAAAGTGTGGTATCCACAAAATGCAAGTCAACTCTTGCATGTGTGCCACATCCATATAATATAGAAGTACAAAATATTATATGTTAGTGTCCTTTCACACTTGATGTCCAAGGGGAAAAACCACATGGGAAAAAGTGCCCTTGGTTAAGCCCTGTTCACACATAGCACTACCATAAGTGAGCATATGCCTACAAATCCCCCCTGTAGTGGAAGTGTGAACCTGTACAAGGTAGCAGATCACTCTCTGCATGAGAGTAAGCCCAAAGCTTTGCGGAAAGCTTCAAACTTTTCTCGAGGTAAAGCCTTTGTGAATAGATCTGTAACATTATCCTGTGTAGGGCAGTAAGATAAACTGATCTCCCCTGCATGTAACCTCTCTCTGACATAGTGATAATGAATCTCAATGTGCTTGGTACGTGCATGAAATACTGGATTTTGTGCCATGGCCATAGCACTCTGACTATCAGTGAGAATGGTGGTGGGTGTCTGCTGACACTCACGAAGATTAGCCAATAGTCTCCTCAACCATACATAATCTATTGTAGCTGTAAAGATTGCCCTGTACTCAGCCTCACAAGTAGATGTAGCAATAGTGGGCTGCTTTTTACTCAACCAAGATATGCATGAACTGCCCAAGAAAAAAATAATTCCCACTAGTGGATTGCTTGGTATCATAATCACCAGGCCAATCTGAATCACTGTATGGATAGAACAAACCAAGATCCAGGGTACCCTTAAGATAACGAAAAATGCATTTGACTACTTGCCAATGCTTTGTGCCTGGGCTGTGCATGAATTTGCTCAACAAAGACACTCCAAAAGATATGTTTGGTCTCGTGTTACACAAGTAAATGAGGCATCCCACTGCCTGCTGTAAATGCAAGCCTCAAAAGGCTCTCCAATATCATGCATAGTAAGCCGTACACCTGGTTCTACCAGAGTAGAAATGGGCTTACATTCATCCATGTGAAACCTTTTTAGCAAACTTTTTATGTACTTAGTTTGCTGCATAACAATGCCATCATCTGTATGCATAAACTGTATGCCGAGATAGTAGTGTAAAGGCCCCAAATCTGACATATCAAATTCAGCTTTCAAATCAGCTTTGAAATCTGAAATTTGTGCTTTGCTTGTACCTGTAATGAGCATGTCATCTACATACAAGATGACTATGAGAATATCGGCATCGGTTTTCTTCACATACAATGTGGTTTCAGCTGGACTATTCTCATAACCTTGGCTGGTTAGATGAGCATGTATCTTATCATACCAAGCTCTTGGAGCTTGCTTTCACCCATACAATGCTTTGTGCAACTTGCATAGTTATGTTCCTCACCCCAGGAACTACAAAACCAATGGGCTGATTTACATATACTTCCTCCTGTAAATCCCCATTTAAGAATGCAGTTTTGATGTCCAATTGATGCACTTTCCATCCTTTATGGGCAGCCAATGCAATCACTGATCTTATTGTGGTCATTCTCGAAGTAGGAGCAAAAGTCTCTTCATAAGCACCAAACACCCAAATGTACGCATATAATCCACTGTTGGCTTTCGGCTATACCACGCCTCAAATGGTGTTATGGTTTTCAAAGATTTTGTTGGACACCTGTTCAACACATGAGTTGCACACATTATAGCTTCCATCCAAAATTTGTGAGGCAACTTTTGTGCTTTCACCATGCATCTTGCCATCTCCATGAGAGATCTATTTTTTCTTTCAGCTACACCATTCTGCTGCGGTGTAAGGCACAGTAAATTGGTGTTTGATGCCCTTTTGAAGCATATAATCTTTGAATGCATTTGACATGTATTCTCCACCTCTATCTGAGCGGAGTGTTTGGACTTTACATGCACACATATTTTCAGCCATTGCTACAAAGTGTCGAAAGCATGTAAACACATCTGCTTTCGCTTTCAAAGGGTAAGCCCAAGCAAACATGGAGTAGTCATCAATGAATGTGACAAAGTAAAGATGCCCCCCTATGGATGGTGTCCGCATTGGACCACATACATCACTATGTATGAGCTATAATTTACTTTCAGCTCTAACAGCTCCATCTTTGGGGAATGGTTTTCGTTGCATCTTTTCCAAAATACACCCCTCACATACATGTCTTGGTGGAGACTCAAGAGGCGGCATATTATCAACCATATGATGCTTCTGCAAAAGCATCAAACTTTGAAAATTTACATGTCCAAAACGAGCATGCCATAGCTTTGCATCATGCATAGCAGGAGTGTGGGCAGCCACTTTATTTGCATCATAAGTGCGCTTGTCATAGCTGTCTAGCTTATACAAGCCTTTGTATCATGTTCCAGAAGTGACTATTTCATAACCCTTTGATTGGTCTTTTACCAAACACTTCCCATCTTCAAATTCAACCTTTAAACCTTGGTCGTTTATGGCTGAGACGGAGAGTAGATTTTTCTTTATCCCTGGAACATACAATACATTTTTCATACATATATTGACACCATTGTCTACAATAAGTATGACATTACCAATTCCCTTTACTGGATATGTGGTACGATCTGCACATGATACAGTGCGGCCATTTGAAGCATAAACCAAGTGCTAAAATACATCTTTGCATGAAGTGATGTGGCTCGAAGCACCACTATCAAAATACCATGATGCATTCTATCTGTCAGATGCAATGCAAGACATATTAGTGTCTGAAGCACCTGGTGTGTCACTAGTGCATGTGACCAAAAAAGTGTATTCTTCCTGGATTACACTAGCCGATTGCTGTGCTTTGTCATCAAAAGAGTCTGCTACTCCATTGCCTGCTTCTTTCCTTTTCTCTTTTGCAATCCTCTTCCTACATTCACTGATGTAGTGTCCAGGCTTATGGCAGTAGTGACATTTGCCCTTCTTTTTGGGCTTGTTTGCATCCCCTTTGTCAGACTTTTCACCACTAGAAGAGGGCTGTCCATGACCAGCCTTGCTAGACTATTGTCCCCCATGCCTAAAGCTCTTTGCTTTACCCTTATCCTTGGCTGTAAATGCCTTTTCTCCACCACGGTTGCTTGATAAGTTTGCTCTTGTTTGCTCTTCCTGCAAGAGTAAACCCACAAGCTCTTCAAAAGTGACGGGATCACCATCTCCTCTCTTAGAGAGGTTGAGAGAGGTGTGAAAGCCCAAGTAGGAAGGCGGTAAAGAATGAAGAGTGTTGGTGACCATCTGTCTGTCTGGGATAACCTCATCAATGTTGAGCAATTGTTCTTGCAAATCTTTCACTTTGGTGAGATGATCTGCCATGGAGTCACCCTTATCCATAGAAAGAAGATCCAATTGCCTCTTCAAGTAGGCAACCCTTGCCTCATTGCGTACCTGATACATTGCTTCCAATGTGTCCCATGCAAGCTTCGATGTCTTGCATGAACGAATGTGCGGAATAATAGTCCTTTTCACTAAAAGGGCTATCAATGACATGGCCTGTGCATCTCTGGAGTCCCATCTCTTCTGCTCTTGTGTGGGAGCAGGATCTACATCAGGAGCTCTTTGAGCACCTCCCCTTTGAGCACCTCCCCTTTGAGGCGTGGTTGGCTGTATGGTAAGTGGGCGTGTGTCATCACCACACACGATGCCCCAAAGCCCTTTGGCTACCAGCAAATTACGAATCATGAAACTGCAGAGAGAGTAGTTAGATCCATCCAGCTTATCCTCCTGGGTGAGCACACCAAATACATCTGTAGCATTCTGTGCCATGTCAACAAAATATACCTGCTGCAAGCAAACCAAGCACCAATGTGCACTGCCAGGCAACCAAATGTCCTGTGCAAATGTATGCTTGCAAATCAAAGCAAGTATAAACCTGCACCAAATTGTCCAATTACACACAATGTGTATACATACACAACAAATCACAGCTGTAATGCCCAATTACATGCTCCAATCAGAAAATCCCCAATTTTTATGCACTCCAATCGCTTCAATGTGCATCTAATTGGTCAATTTTCACAAAAGCCCCAAATTTCTGCAAATGTAAGAGGCTTAATTTGCCGATTTTGACCTCAATTTTGAAAACCCCCAAATTTCTGCAAAAGAGAGAGGTTCAATTTGCTGATTTTGACCTCAATTTCAAAAACCCCAAATTGCAAGCAAAGCAACATGCCCAATTTTATCAATTTGTCTTGAAATTGAGAAATCCCCCAAATTTTCCTGAATCCTATACCACCACACCTGCAAGCTTTCAAATCTTCCTGGCAAAATCTGCCTGCAAACCTTATTTTGTTTTCTTTGTTTATTTTTTCTGTTTGCTGAAACAAAGGTACCTAGGCAGCAATGATGCACAACCGAGAAGATGTAGTACGGAAGAGTTGTTGAAGAGAGTCGTTGCAGGTGGAGGCGTTGGAGGGAGTCGTTGCAGGGCGGCGGATGGCTGTGGGCAGCCGACGAGGAGCTGGGGCTGAAGCTTACGAAGCTGATGGCACAGGCGTAGGCGGCAGCCGTAGGCTAGCTGCACACCAGGCAGTTGTCGAGCTAGTCGCTGGAGTCTCTGGCGGCGAATACAGGTGATGAAGCACTGGCGGCGAGCACAGGCGACGGACCATTCAGGCGCAGGCTCCCGGTGTTGTGTCGGGCTGGACCCGCCGGGACGGAGCAGACGAAGACGCAAGGAGGGTGGCCGCGAGCGGATGCCACACGTGCCGGCTCGAATGGAGCAGGATGACGCGGGCGCCGTGGGAACAGAACAGGAACGGGCGACGGTGGCCAATAGTCGGGAGCAGACGACGACTGGAACGGAACAGAACGGAGACGCCGGACGTGGTCGACGATTGGAAGGGAGCACCAGCCAGAAGGGAGCGTTGCTGGGCGGCGGCGATGGGCTCCCCACTAGTGCCACCCATTCCTGGTGGCCGGATGGTGGAGCAGCGAGACGGAACCGGCGGACGGACGGCGATGGAAAAAACACAGCGTCGACGAAAAAACGCAGGCGATGGACGGAACGCCAATTTTTGACGGAATTTCTTCCAGCTGCAGATTTCCAGGGCCAGCTCCCAGCTTTGATACCAAATGTTGGGTGTTGGACTCACACACTCACACACACAAACCTGCACATTAGGGTTAGGTGCAGGGTAGAGAAGCTCACACACAGAAATAAGAGAGAGAGAGAGAGAGAGAGAGAGAGAGAGAGAGCCAAAAGTATGGTATCCACAAAATGCAAGCCAACTCTTGCATGTGTGCCACATCCATATAATATAGAAGTACAAAATATTATATGTTAGAGTGTCCTTTCACACTTGATGTCCAAGGGAAAAAGCCACATGGAAAAAAGTGCCCTTGGTTAAGCCCTGTTCACACATAGCACTACCATAAGTGAGCATATGCCTACAAAACTCTGCTTACTAATGTCATGTCCTTGTCCATTAGTGTGACCCTACTCGCATGGGTAGCACAAATGTTACTATCATTTAATAAGTCTATAAGGAAGTCCACGCATGACTCTTGAAGACATGCAACAGCACTACTCTGCCATTTAAAGTAACCTTTCTACTTTATTTTGTCGCTTATGGATCTAACAATCCTCAAGAAAGGAGCTTTGGGGATGAGGAGATTGACAGTCGCGTGCACCTTCCTTATCTCCGCGAACATTTTTCTTTGCCTCTGCAAAGTGACCCTGGTCTTTGAAATGTTCCTGCTGGTGCTGGGTTTGATATCAGGAAGCATAGGTTCACTTAAGACGTGACGGTTTGTTTTCTCTGGAATATCTGGAACCACAGAACTGGATTCGGGCGCTGGATCTGGCTCTAGCAACCTGGCTCTGGCAGCACTTAAACTCTCTTAACAGTCTGTTTTGTGCACGCCATTACAGCACTAGAAAAGAGAAGGCAGAGTAGTTAGCCAAGTCACACCACCACCATCCACCGCGCGATAAGTTTATCCAAATCTGGACCAACATTCTTTTTGCACGGTGAACGAAACAAGAACTTATAAATAAAATTTTCAGACCCGTCCACAGAGCGATATTCCAATTCAAAAATATGGAGAATAGATATATCGCACGGTGAACGAAACAAGAACTTAAGTATAAATAAAATTTTCAAACTCGTCCACTGAGCGATATTCCAATTCGAAAATATGGAGAGTAAATATATTGCACGATGAACGAAACAAGAACTTATCAATAAAATTTTCAGACCCGTCTAGGGAGCGATATTTCAATTCGAAAACATGGAGAATAGATGTATCACAGCATGACCGAAATCTCTTATCAATAAAATTCACCCAACTGTCCACGGAGCGATATGTCAATTCAGTTTCACATGGAGAATAGCCATATCGCACCATGAACGAAATCAGCGAAAGAAAAGGGGAAGAGAGAGAAAAACTATGCCAGTCTCTAGAATGGCTGTCACACAGCCTGTCATCCCACTGGCCGCATATCACCCAAGATCTCACCAACCATACTCGTGGTGTAAGTGCGGGGCCTATCCCCCAGGCGGGTCATCAGTGTCCACCACCTCACTAGATGAGCTCGATATCTCAACACTCCCCCTCGAGCTCAACTCCATCTCATGTACACCAAGCGAAGCCCTGAATCTGTGGAGCTTCTCTGTACCCAATGCTTTGGTGAAGATGTCAGCTACCCGATCCTCTGTGCTGACATAAACAAGGTCAAGATCTCCTGCCAAGACCTTCTCTCTGATGAAATGGTAGTGGACCTCTATATGCTTCGTACGAGCATGAAATATTGGGTTCCTGGCCAACTGTATACTACTAATGTTGTCCCAGAAAATGACAACTTGAACTTGTCTATCCACTGATAGACCCAAATCTACAAGTAGCTTTCTCAACCAAGCTACCTCACATGCTGCCATAGCAGCTCCTCTGCACTCGGCCTGTGTACTCGATAGAGCAACTGTAGGCTACTTCTTACTGCTCCAAGTCATAGAAGTAGCACTCCCCAAAGAAAACATCTACTGTAGGCTACTTCTTACTGCTCTTCTATCTGAGATACTACCAGCCCAATCAGCATCTGTGTACCCATGTACACATATCTTTGTCCCAGTCTCATAGAATAATCCACAATGCAAAGTAGACCTCACATACCTCAGTATGTATCTCAATGCATCCAAATGCGATTTTTGTGGAACCTGCATAAACTGACTCACCAACCCAACAGCATAGCTCAAATCTGGCCTGGTGATCGTCATGTATATCAAGCTTCCTACTATGCGCCTATACATAGTAGGATCCTCCAAGATCTCTCCTGAGTCTGCACTCAACTTGCCATTCTAATCCAATGGCACTGAGATAGGCTTACAGCCTATCATACCATACTTGGACAACATGTCCAAGCCATACTGTCTCTGCAGTAATCCAATACCATGTGGTGACCTAATCACCTCAATGCCCAAGAAATATCTGAGCTCCCCCAAATCCTTCATCTCAAACTTCTGTCTAAGCAAGATCTTTACATCAAAGATCTCTGCATCATGGTCTCCCGTAATGATCAAGTCATCTACATAGATGACAACAAGCACAACCCCTCTATCACCATGTCTCACATACAGCGAGAAATTTGCATTGGCTACATGAAAACCAATAGTGACAAGATATTCAGAAATCTTGTCAGACCATGCTCTTGGTGCTTGTTTTAAGCCATACAAGGCTTTCTTCAACTTGGAAACATGCTCGGGGTGACCCACATCCTCATAACCAGGTGGCTGCAACATATACACCTCTTCTTGCAAATCCCCATGCAAGAATGCATTCTTTACATCCATCTGATGTAAAGACCATTGCTTTGACGTAGCCACTGCTATCACAACTCTCACTGTTGCCATCTTGGCAACTGGGCTGAAAGTTTCCTCATAATCAATGCCATATGTCTGCGCATATCCTTTGGCTACCAATCTAGCCTTGTACCTATTTATGCTTCCATCACTATTATGTTTTACTTTGTACACCCAATTGCATCCAATGGATTTCTTGCCTTCAAGCAATTGCACTAAGTCCCAAGTTTCATTTCCCTATAGTGCATTCATCTCCTCATCCATAGCTTTCTCCCAACACACATTTCCAACAGCCTCATCAATGCATGTGGGCTCAACAACCTGCACAACTTTTGCCATATATGCATAGTGATGTGCCACATAACTATCATAGGTAAATCTCTGCACAGGATTTTTCACTCTCCCAGATCTTCGCAGCTTTTCATTCATGGCTTCCATAGCCTTCTTTACACCAGGTGTTCTCATAGCTGGGATCCCAAGCTCCTCATCAAGGCTCATATCTGAGCCACTAGACTCTCCATCAACATGAGAATGCCCTACAGAAATGTCAGGCATACCAAGGGGCTCAACCACTTTCTCTTTCCCTTTACGTGATGTACTAATCACATTTGCAGGACTGGTATTATGACGCAGCCTGCCACTCCATGGTCTATCAACAGACCCACTAGATGAGGACTCTCCTGGTCCACTCAAAGACTATGATTGCTGACCTGCATTCTGTGCAACCACACTTCCACTCACATCAGCCCCAACAGCTTCTTTTTCAGCAACATACCAGCTGCTCATCTCATCAAAAACATCCCTGCTTACCCTCAACTCACGTGTAGCAGGGTTATAACACCTGTATCCCTTTTGCTCAAGGGAATATCCAATAAACACACATTTTTCAGCTTTTGGATCCAGCTTAGTTCTCAGCTCAGCTGGCACATGCACATATGCAATGCATCCAAAGACTTTCAGATGAGACAAATCAGGTTTTTTGCCAGTAAACCTCTCCTCTGGAGTTACACCATGTATGGCTGCAATTGGAGTCCTGTTCATGATGTATACTGCTGTAGAAACAGCCTCAGCCCAATAGCTATGCGGCATTATTTTCTCTTCCATCAATGCTCGCGCAATCTCAGCAATGTGCCTGTTTTTTCGCTCAGCAACTCCATTTTGCTGCAGAGTGTATCTACATGTAAACTGTCTCCGAATACCATTCTTCTTCAAAAATTCAGAGAACTCATTGGAGAAGTACTCTCCCCCTCCATCTGACCTTAGGCACTTTACATATTTCCCTGTTTGCTTTTCAACCAAAAATCTGAAATTCTGAAAGTGAGTGAACACCTCACTCTTCTCCTTCATGAAATATACCCACACTTTCCTTGTGTGGTCATTAATAAATGTCACATAATACCTGCAGCCTCTCCCATAGATATGGTCTTCGTAGGACCCCATACATCTGAATGCACAACATCTAGTGCATTTCTGCTCACATATCTATTACGTGGAAACACATGCTTTGTTTGCTTCCCAAATTGGCATGCTTCACATATTTTCTGCATACCTTCCACTTTAAATTTTGGCAGCCCTGTCACAATTCCTTTAGTCTGCATAGACTTCAATCTCTGCACATTCACATGTCCAATCCTTTTATGCCAAATGTCTATGTCTACAACAATTCCTGAACCATTTGCAAACATTGCAGCACTCATCTCAGGCATGTCTACATTCAACGTAAACATGATGCCCACTCTGTTGCCTTTTGCAACCAACCTGCACTTATCTTTAAAGTCTTCAACATAACAACCATCAGGGTTAAACCTAACCTACAAGCCCTGCTCAATCATCTGGCCAACTAAAACCAGATTCTTTGTTATGTTTGGAACGTGAAGTACATTTGCAAGATACTTCACTTTGCCATCCTGCATAGACAATGGCACATCTCCAACATGGGCAATTGGATGAGCAGTGTTATCTCCTGTTCCCATAAAACCTGGTCTTTTCGGGTTTTTCATCTCCTTGAACCACTCCCCCCATGACTTGTCAAGTGGTTCGAAGCACCTGAATCCACATACCATACATCATCTTTTTGTGCTGCTTCAACATTTGGCATTCACTGCCTTTGCCAATTTCCATGGCCTCTTTGACTCCCCCTGCCTCTGAATTTGCCTCTTTCACATGCGTGTTGTTGTTGTTGTTGTTGTGAATTCTGGGATTGTTGTTGTTGCTGCTGCTGGCCATAATTCTGATTACCTGTTCGGCCACCTCCTTGACCGCGTCCACGGCCTCCTCTACCTCGTCCTCTTCCTGAACTTGTGTAGAAGGCCTGTTGCTCCGAACTATTTTTGGTTTGTGAAGACTGTTGGTCTTCACCCAAGCTCTTCTCTTCTATCATCAGCATAAACACCAAATCTGTAAAGTTGGGAATATTTTTCTGAGTTTGAATAGACGTCTTGAACGCCTTGTATTGTGGCCCGAGACCACGTAGACAGACTTCCACCTTGTCATCATCATCTACTGACACACCAATAGATGCAAGGGATCCCACAATACCCTTTATCTTCAGCGCAGTCATTCACAAACATGCTCTTTTTCTCCACAGTATGAAGTTCATTCTTCAACTGTATCTTACATGCCTTGGTATTTATTTCATAGAGCTTTACCAAGGTGTCCCACGCCTCCTTGGGGGACTTGGCATCCTGAATATGCCCAATCATGGTGTCCTGTATACTAATGGAAAGCCAATACATAACTTTCATGGCTCCTTGGTTCCAGTCTTTAAACTCTTTCACATGTGCAGCAGTCGGATTTATGTCCGGTATCTCTAGTGCCTCTTCATGCTCACCTTCTATGTAGTCCCAATAGCCCTTTCCCATCAGGAAATTCGTCAACCTGAACCTCCAAGCATGGAAGTTATTCTTATCAAGCTTCTCAGCCACAATCTGGGTTATCCCATCATTTGACATCTTGCCAAACACACAATTTTACCAGAAACAGCACTCTGGTTTGTCCTGCACAAACTACTGTATTTTATGCAACGGTACTGTAGTACTCTCAAATGTCACAACCAGTGACTTCAATATGCATACATACACCCAATGGCAACTGTTGACCTCTTTGCAGCACCCACAGTGTCTGCACAGCCAATCTGTCTTCCTACAGTTCTTAAAACAGAGTTTTGCAGAGAATCGATGACTTACCCGCAGTGCTCAAAATCGCCTGCTTTCTGAAAAACGGAGGTCGAGATGCGGCCAAAACGCGTTTTCGGCCCAAAAAATTGCTATCCAATAGGACATTATAGTTTCCCTATAGCTTTACTCCTGCAAAGAAAGCTCCTCAATCAGAGATCGTTTGCCGGCGCCTCCCGTAGAGCTCCCGACAAGGGTGTAGTCACCAACACAAATAGGGAAGAGTAGTTGAAGCTCTTAACCTCGTACCGCTTCCTGTGGTTCTCTTGCTTACAGCTCAGCCCTTAGCACGAACCAGGCTCTGATACCATGAAAAGATGCAGGGGGGGAAGAGAGCTTGAGCTCTTGCAAGCACACACACACACACACACAAAACCCTAATAGAGAACATACAAGGTGAGAGGCTTAAAATCTTCTTCTTCACTCAACACTCAACACACCATATACAAGATAAGAGTACACACAATATGAAAGGTACTCAACCAATACATACAAGGGTTCTCTATAGTGTGAACCAGACTAAATGAGCTGGCGCTATAACTATGCCAGTCTCTAGAATGGCTGTCACATAGCCTGTCATCCCACTGACCGCATATCACCCAATATCTCACCAACCATGCCAGTGGTGTAAGTGCGGGGCCTATCCCCCAGGCGGGTCATCAGTGTCCACCGCCTCACTAGATGAAACAGGAGGGACCGTCTCTTATGGGTCCATTACGTATGTCCACATGTCAAGCCTCACAATCACCTCATCTCAGAATTCAAGCATGTCAAAGAGGTGGGACACTTACTCAGATGATCAACGTTTCAAGATTTGTGTTGACATGTGCCCAGTGCATGGCAAGAAATGTAGGTTGCTAGAATATCATTTTGGGTTTGTTACCTATCTCTTTCTTCATGCTGATAAAGGAGGATTACACAAAAGAGGAGCTCAAAGGTAGGACTTATAAATCAAAACAGTCCTTTATTTCAAGTGCTCAGTCTGCAGAAGAAGAGGTCCTGGACCTTGTGTCCAAGAAGGAGGAGGAACTTCTCAGCACAAATTTTGATGTGGCTGAGTTTAAGGCCTCCACCATCATTGATGAAGGAACATCATCCGTCCAGGGGAGAGATTGACGTCCAATTTTGTCATGCCTGTGCTATTGTCCTTCCTAATTAATGGGAAGCATTACCTCCTCCTCTCCCATATTCAAAAACTCTTCAATTCTAGGGAGGATTACTGTCTTGCTATAATAAGATAGAGAATGAGCATAAGGATGAATTTCTCGCATTGGACACAGAAGTGATAGCAAAAAACTTCTTAGAGGCCCCAGAAGCAATGTCCTTGTGCTTTAAAAAAGCCAAGGAGAATGAAGCTTCTCTTCCTTCAAAGGAAAAATTTCAAGCCCTTCAGTAGGATATGGGCATTTCTGAGTTTGGTAAGGAACCTGTTCTCAAACTTGACCAAGAAAATGAAGGCTCCATCAACCTTTGAGATGCAGCGAAGTTGGAGGAGGATGAGAACCAGAAGGTAAATTATTGCTTCTGTTACATAAATTAATTATTTCTTTAGTTTGTCTGGTTTAATTCTTATTACTTGAGTATGTTTGAATTATTTCTTACTTTAGTTTGTTCCCTCTTGGTTCTTTGTCAATGCAGATAGAGCTTGATGACGCCGATGGATTTCTTGGATGAGGTGGTACTGGTCGTGCAAGAGTTGGGCAAGATGCCGCTCTTGCACACTACGTCTCTTCTATCGACAAAAATATTTATTATATATCATAGCAAGTACTCCAGGGCTGCAAAGATTCCACTCCTTACACTGAAAGCCCTATCTAGGTATACAGGGTATGCATTTATACCTTATAATATACATAAAGTCATGCTTATAGAGAAGTGTGTTGCCATCCGTATTATCTTTGGATACGGCCCTGGTTTTTGGCCTTCTCGAGCAGGTTATTTTCTATTTTATTCAAGCTATATCCTAGGTGCAAGAGTGAAGGATGTAAAGTCACTCAAGGGCTATAGTCGCGTAAGAGGTTTTTGCGTTATAGAGGGAAAATGCCTACCAAAGAGGGGGAGCAAGAAGAGAAGAGACTCAAGAGCAATTAGCTCTTTTCGTTGTAAATATTTTCATCTGTAAATCTTCAATATAATGGAATGGTACAATTATTTTTTATTTTCAAGTCAAAAAGCTTTACAACTTTCTTCTAAATGTTTACTTCCTAAGTCAAAAATGTTTACAACTTTATTCCAAATACTTTCAATTTCAAAGTGCTGTTTCTACTTCCAAATTCTTCCTATGCGTCTTTGTGTGAAGATCTCCATGCTGCATGACGTGCTAGTTCTATGCCAGCTTTCCACTTTAGTGATCTTCTCTGTTTGGCATTATTTCGTGCTGCCCTTGCTAGATTACTCATACGTGCCCTTTCCATGGATAATTTTCGCCCAAAAGTGTATCTGTAAAACCAGTTAAACATCTCCTGGAGGTAATTTGTACGAGTCTTCCCTCCTCCATGCCAGGTGTTTTTAAAATATACTCCTCTAGCTTGATAGTGAGATTTATCCATTCCTTGTGTGCTCCACATGTCCAGAGAACCATACTCATTCATGAAGTATGCACCATGAGCACAAAGAATGTGTTGCAAAAAAATTAAGAGAGTCAGTAGTTATTCATACTCGTTTCTTAATATCCAGTAAGAAGGAGCAAATGTGTTTACCATGTAGTGCGTAATGTTGGTTTCACCCCATGTATCAACCATGGACTTCATAAAATTAGAAAGCTCGTCTTTAAATTTTTGTTGCTCCTTTGTGGTTGTCCTGCTTTTGGTCAAAAGTTTCACCATCTTATTGAAGTTTGACCAAACCTTCTCACGTAGAATTACAAGGCTTGAATTGGTGCAGTCAAATGTTGTACATTTGCATAAATCCTTCCACAAGTTCCAAGGCTTGGTTGAGTCCTTGGCATTTTCTGGCTTCTCCAAAAAACATCTTGCTTTATTTCCACTCATGGACACTTTTGTTGTGCAACCTCATGATTCATGCCAGAGGGCTTTTTGTTAATAGTAATATGCACATTGCCACCATGGCACCCAATTGAGTTGACTAGTTGCTCTACTTTATGAAGAGCTTCTTCTTGTCGTTCTTTGCCTTGCATGGTAAATGCATAATCTATGTGACACTTGAGCAAACGGTCAAACACATGTATAAATGCATGCAGTGTACAGAAGTGGACATTCTTCAGGTCTCAAATGGAATTATAGGATTCCATTCTGGGTCTCTCAAATGCCTATTTGGCACAGCTAGCATGTTGGCAGACAAGACACCTCCAACCCAGTTGCCAACATCGTCCATGGGGTCGTGCTGCTCAATATCTTGATTCTCAAGCATCCTCTTCTTTCCCGACTTTTGTTTGTTTTCCCTCACCATTCTCATGCACCATGGACAAGGATTTGGGGTGTTGGCACCTTTTGGACACCCAAGCAAGCATTTTATTATCTTCAGGTCACCCCCCAAATGCCAATCTATTGTATAAGTGCCCTTGCCCTCTACCTCAAGTTTTTCTCCTTGAATCTGTGCTTTGATGACAATGGTAATCCAGGGTATCCTATCAAACATCCAAGCGAGAACTTCATGTGTCTCTTTTGGTACTTCAAATGCCCCAAGCCACCATATCTCTTTCTCAGATTAGACACTATATGAGGGAATGTCTAGCTTGCAAATCCTCTCCCTATCAGGAGTTTGGTTGATCTTAGTATTCCCCTCAAATGTGTCTTCACTGAGAAAAGATGATAACATCTTACGTTACACATCTTCATTGCATGTCCTCTTTGCTAATCTTAATCTTCTCGGGGTAGGAAAAATATTTCGTGTGATGCTTTGTTTGCGAAGTGTATCTTGCAGTAATTGATGGAGAGCCTGGTATCCTTTTGTGCTTATGCCCACTTTATCGTCGCATGCATTTTGAACTTCCTCAATGCCTAAAATGTTAGTTATATCTTTCATTATCTCATTTGCAAATATTTGTCATACCTTCTTGTAGCATGGATCTCGAACTATGGAAAGAATGTCATGTTTTCTCACGCAGCTACGTAACATATCTCCCAATATCTTGAGGACCATTATCACCACACGCATCTTTAAGAAAGGTCCTGTATAATGAACTAACAAAGATTACTTATAGCAGCAATATTATATAATGAATTAATAATTAATGAAAAAAAACAAACAATAGATACACTCTAATAAGTATAACATAACCAAAAATCAAACAAACCTTGCTGCATGAATTCTTCGCTTGAGAGCACCACCACCAATTGCAAGTGTCTGAATGTTGTTTATTGTCCTCTTTCGCTCTCTGGCTCCCATGGGTGTGCTCTTCATATGCGAGATTGTATCCTGTAACTGGAGGATGTGGTCCTCTTTCTCTTTGCCCTCTCTCTGTAGCTATAAAATATTATTCTGTATAATTTCGAGAGCTTGTTGCACACTACTCAAAATGACTTGCAAGCTATGAATTTGTGATTTTAGAAATTGAACCTTCCATGCATCACATATACTTAAGCGTTTGCAATATCCAAGGAGCCCATTCTCACCCTATCCAACAAAATGAATAAATGAGGATAGGTCTATGAAAGGTGGAGAGAAATTTGAAGAAGGATCATTAGGATATAAATACCCATCAACCCAAAGATCCACATTACAATGACCCTGCTGTCTTCTTTCTTGCTTCTCCCGTGCGTTTAGACATTCTTTTTTTATAGGTGCATATTCATTCAAGATGCGAATATGTAAGTCTACCTTCCTCACTCGTGATGAATTTGAGGTGTTTGTTATTTCTGTGAGTGCCATAGTAGACACAATGGAAGATGGTAGATAGCTTGGATCCCAAAGAGAAGCTTGAAAGAGAGACCTACTGCAAAGAGAGAAGGGCTTGGGAGGGAAAGACTGAGAGAGAGAGAGAGAGAGAGAGAGAGAGAGAATCTTTTAGTTGTTGAGTCGGACAGAGAGGAGATGTGATAGTAATCAATGAAGAAAACGGTTTTAGGTGGGTTTGCTATAAAATATAAATTTTAAATTGCTAGCCTATTTGAAAATTTAAATTTAAATTAAAAAACGTAAGTTTTCCTTGTCTTTTAATGACTTGATTTAGAATTTGTGGGAACTTCAAAAACGCAATGAAAGTATTGTCTTTAATGACTATTGATATGAAATTTAGAGGGAACTTCAAAAATGCAATGAAAGCGCATTAAATGTGATTGAAAATTATTTTGAATTTAATAAAAAATATTTTTGGAGACCCTATATGGACGAGATTGATGATATTTCGAGAGTTTTAGTGGCTAGAAAGAGAATCCTAGAGTGAAAATCCTAAAGAGGGAAAACTAGAGAGATTCCCTACTTTTAGGGCCAAAGTAGGCGTCATTATTTATGAGGTTTGTCTCCTTAAGCCTCAATAAAATTAGTCTTAATTCTTTAAAATTAGGGATCCTTACAGGGCCCTTTTTATGTTCAAATGCCCCCTAATGCTTGGCCCCAACTTGTGCCTAGAATCGGACTAGGTTCGAGAGCGGGAAGGCTTGGCCAAGAGATCGGCAAGCATAAACCTCTTCTTCGACGCACAATCGACTATATTGCAAGCATGTCGGGGGCTATGGAAGCCAATGGTCACTTGATTGGATATACCATGGATGTTTGCTAGTGGTTGAAGCATAAACCTCTTCTTCGATTATATTGCAAGCATGTCGAGGGCTATGGAAGCCAATGGTCACTTGATTGGATATACCATGGATGTTTGCTAGTGGTTGAAACATAAGGGTTACATGAGCAAGAATATGCTTTTGATGATGATCATTTGGGGTATTAGATCATGGGTGGATATTGGGAAATTGCTTTTACATTTTGATTGAGATTTGGGCCAAATTGTGGGGAAACTATGGTAAAATTTTTGTGATTTGTCTGCACTCTACAGTGGGTAAAGAAGTGCAATTCAACCCCAACTCACTCAAGATCTCTCAAGGGTCTTTGGAAGTCTTAAACGGGTGTCTTAAGGTGGTCCGAACTAGCCATCAAGTGGTTGATTCGGACACCATCTCAGGGTACAAAGTGGACAGTTCTGTCACGTTGAAAACCCTAATTCAATCAAAAATAGGACGGACTGAATTGAAGGTGTTTACATAGCTTAACAACACTACTAAAGAGCTTCCCAATGAGCCAAAAAGTTCCCAATTCCATGACCGTATGGATGGTCAATTCTCATAGTTGACTTTCAACTAAAAGTCAAAACAGAGAGGTATAGGGGTGTTCCAAATGGTGATCCAGGGTGATAGAAGTGTTCCTCTCATATTGAGATGAACATGGCAAGCCTGACATGAGTGATCATATGGTGAATGATGGCATATCAGGGCACACAAGTGGAAGTGCACAAGTTTCTTTTGGAGCACATTACTTTGGATATGCTAAAGGTTACTATCAGCGAAGCTATGAAGGATGCACAAAGGGATATTTGCTTCCAAAATAGTGAGCTTTTAAGGCAAAACAGCAATGAGCATATACGGCAAGCAATGTTCTCATGGAGCAAATGTTCAATGCTATGAATGAGGGCTTCAACAAGAAGTTTGGTGATGGGATAAATGAAGTGCAAAGGTGTGTGGAAAAGATTGACACTTCCCTTGATAGGACAAGAGGCTAGTCACAACCACAAAGGTCATTTTCAAATCCATCATCTTGTGGGCTTAGTCAGCATGGAAATGTTGAAATTGAGGTGAGAACTTCCAATGGGAACACTCAAAGTACGAAGACAACACTTCAAGAGAACCCAAAAGATGTTTCTCATGTTGAATCACCATTATCAAAGCCCTATGGAAAGGAAGAAAATCATAGGCAAGATTTGATGGAGTCAAAACAAAAGGAAATAGCCATAATTTTTAATGAAGATGACAAAGATAGATATGCACGGCTATATGATGTCATATACTCCAAGTTACCAAATTCCTTGACAAAGGATGAATTTGTGGATCGTATGATTTCTACTCCTATTGGAAGCTTATGGTTCAAGCATGATGGTGAATCATTTGTAGAAGCTTTGCTCTCTTTTGATGGGGAAGGAGTCACTTATATAAACAACTCAAGGACTGGATTCGCAATTGGGATGCCTACTTTTGCAGTGCATTTCCATGCAATTAGGGGGACAAAGTGAAGCAAGTGCAAATTTGGAGGCAAAGCTAGACAATGGTGGCTGCAAGTAATGCATGAGTACAAATGGGATTAGGCAAATTTAGCCTATGAAGTGGTACAAAACTTTGTGGCTACTCAAGAGAAATGGAGCTTTAGGGAAAAATGCATGCCATTATTACATGTGGATTCATTGCCTAAGTATGCTAAGGAATATTGGTATCTTTCTTTCTTTGTGCCTAACATTGAGGAGAAGGAGATCATAGGTGGATTTGTGCAAAAATTAGGCCAGGAGTTCATGCAAGTGGTCCAATGCATCATGGATATTGACAATGACATTGCTCTTAATGAGATCATGTTGTTGGTGGAGCTCTTTACAAGCCTACCCCGTCTATACATGGGCTTTCTACTAGGAGTTCACTTCAGTCCACATCTCTTATTGGAAGCCATTGCTATGGGGACACTTCAAGTGATGAAGGCGATGTTAATGATTTATGTCAAGTGGCTTCAATACATGTATGGATGGTTGAAAACGAACCGATGGACAGCCATGAAGATGCAAGTGTTGATGGGAAAGATGAAGAGCAAATGCATGGTTCTCTTCTTGGGGATAATTGTATGGATAAAGATGAATGCAATGAGACTCTTCTTGATGAGGGAGACAACTCTTACGAAGATCTTTATGGTGTTGCATTGCATGAGGAATTTGTGGTTGCCGACCCATGAAGATGTGGCATATGATGTGGATTCACAAAATGATAAGTGTGGATGAAGGTAATAATGTGGTTGATTGTGATCCTTATGAGACGACAATTATGAGGAAAATGCTTTGGGTAATGATGATGATGATGCTTTGGTTTAAGGAAGTGATTCATGGGTGGACTTTGATGGTGGCAGATAATTGGTTGGTGAGATGACACTTCCAACCATGATGTTTCATACCCATTTGATCCCAGTATACATGGAAAGATGCTTGATGTGGATTCATTTCCATATGATCCAGGTGGACAGCATGCATTGCCACTTGAAGCAGACGGATACTATGCATTGCCATTTACAGCGGATGGGTATGGTGTCTTTGGACAGGTATATGCATGGAATAGAATGATGTCATGAAAGGTGTCATTGTTGCCGCAAATTTACTGTATGGACAGCCATGGCCATTGGTGTATTTCACCACTCATCAATCAACGCTCAACAAGACTCCGTGGGCTTATGGATATCATAGAGAGCAGTCCATATGTACATCAAATAAGTGGACAGCTCTATGTGGAGTTCTTTTGTGTGAGGCACTTTTGGAGTTGCAACAAATGTACTTATGCATTCATGAGGAAAGTCAAGAAGATTCCCAACAGCCCATACATTTCTCCATACATGGTTTCGAGGACGAAACCTTTGGGTGGGGATGGTTTGTAATGAAAGGGGCTTGGAATTAGACTCAAAGATAGCCCACGGGCATAGATATGGCCGGGCAAGTATGGAGGCCCAACATTAATGAGTGTGAAAAGGTGGGCAAGTATATAAGTGAATATTGTAACTAGGGGCATAACATACTTTTACTAATGAAATCATACTTCTTGGAGCTCCATGCTTCTATGGCTATGGTGGTACTCCCTTGAGTGCATGTGGTACTCCATCATGAGTGTAATCTTTCACTCTTTCTTTTCCCTATCTTTACATTCTTGACCATACTTGTCATACCAATCTCTAGCATTGTCTAGATAGCATAGGTATTACAACAGGATCAATTATCAAGATATCATCATCATTATTTCCTTTAAATGGACTTGGAAAGACGTAATTATTTGATGGACTTAAACATTCCCCATATGGGCTATCATAAGTGAAACAACGTTCTCTCTATCAAGCATCAATCCTTCCATATATTCCACACCTTTAGAAATGGTTTGAAACATGATAGCCTTACCTCTACTCTTTTTTGGTCTATATAACCTTTTTATGGTCATAAACATGGAATTTTATTATATCCACTTCATTAACAATGGCAATTCTCTACCTACATAATGTTGTAAATGCATAAACCATTCTTCTTAATATGGTGACAAGAAGAGTTGTATGTTAGATCAATCCATTTATTTTGTTAGTCCTGTGGTTTTTATTCCTAATAATAGCTCTTATATAGTAGTCCTAAAACAATCCTTTGTCTCTTAGTCCCAATTTATGACTTGGCACTTGAACTTATGTCATTTGGACTCAAGTATTATTCACTTAGCTCATCCAAGGCCTATTATTTCCCTCTTTATCTCAAGTCCAAACCAATCCTTTTTATCTTAGCTCAATCCTTGACTCAAGTCCTAAACTTTTCCTAATTGACTCTCCCTCGAGATGTTGGACATTGTAAAGGTGGTCCATTAGAATTCAATGGGTTCCTTGTGAGCAGATGCCTTCTTTAAGGCATTGAAATCCACCTTGTCTTCTAGTTTTAATGATTAAAACCATTAACTTGCCTTACCATCAAGCAAGAGGACAAAGGCACTCACATTGACTTGGTCTTCTACATGTCCAAATGAATTAGATTTAGCAGATTCATCATATGTAGTCATTATCTTGGAGATATGGACTGGCTAAGATATTTCAACAAGTTCCAATGCAAGTGGAGTTGCAAGGTGGTGATACTTCAAGCTACCCCTCTCCCTATTTCCATTACTAATCTAAGTATTTCCAATGCAAGTGGAGTGGCATGAATTTAAGCATTTAAAAAATCAAATTCTTATAGGAAAACACATTGATTCAATATAAATTACACATAATTCCCATAAAGTCAGCACATGATGATTCAAAAAGAGTAAGTCGTGCCAAGAACTACCCATAATTTAAGAGCTGGGTCCTTGCAAAGATTCAGCAGGAATTCTGTGTGACTTCATATGAATTACGCAATATATTTAGCGAGAAAAATGGTGAATATAATGGATTCAGAAAAATGCGTGAATAAGGAGAATAGGGCTTGATTTTCCAATTATTACATGAGTTAAGAACTTCAATGCATGTTTTTAACCGTGGATTAACGAGAGATCATTGATTTACTGCACGATTCTCAAATAAATCCCACGTGTTTTTGTTTAATAAAAACCCCATCAGATTACGCAAACTATAATTTTTCATGGGCTGGTGGGTTACCCTTCAAAATCAGGGGTTTAGAAAAAATGTCCCCTCTCCTAAAAATTTGCCTTTATTTTTTCTTTTTTTTCCTTTTTTGACTCACTCAAAATAAGTAAAATGAGTGGTTGTATTTTATGGCCAAAATACCTGAAAATGGGCATCTGATTCATTTCTCATGATCACTATTAGCAAGTGATTTTCAATTTATACTTGAACTGGCAGTTCCTTAATGGCCCATTATTCTGATTAAAGGCTAGACATTCCCTTTTCATGCACTTTGAAATCATTCACACCCATGCCATTCACACAAGCAGTTGAGGAATCTTGGAGAGAGCAACCAAGAATCACACATGAGTTTTGTCTGAGATTACGTCATATAGGATTATGACCATAAGATTTTTGTAAAAATTAGCATGTTGCCCCTTAATTCTCTAATTAATCCTAAATGCCTAATCTACGATGACAATTAAAAAAACAAAGATGAAAGTCAAATCCTAAGCTTTAGAATGACCTATGTAATGTATTATTAACATGATTATGCAAAGAGTAATGACTGAATTAAGATCTTTGTAAATTTGCACTCTAACTAAGCAACTTTGTACTCCAACTAAGCAAACAGAAGAGTCTACTAAGAAAAGTGAATGCAAGGAGAACCTTAGCTTGGGCATCTTCCCTAATGATGCAAAAGATGTTTACCAAAATGGGAATAATCTAGTTCCCTTGCAAGATGGGAGTAAGGAAAGAATGCAAGGGTGGATACGGGGCTGACATCCCCCTCTTTAGGAAAGCTAGGAAACTCGCCTTCAACACTAAGGGTGTCACTCTAATGGTGCCTTGTAAAAGTGCATAGAGATCAAGGAGGGAAGAACCTATGGAAGAGCTCACCTCAAGCTCAATGCCATGGGTGCTTGCAAGATGGGGGAGGTGGAGGAGAAGCAAACAAATGAGAGATACATGACTAGAGAGAGAGAGAGAGAGAGAGAGAGAGAGAGAGAGCATGCAAACCCTAGAGAGAAAGCAAGCAAGCAAGCTATCAACACAAGAGCTCAAGCAAGACTCAATTGTGAAAATGGAATTGCTCATTTGTAGAAATTCCTTATACAAAGCCTTTATTTACAATGTCCACTCGACCCATGGATTGTCTAATAGCCCAAAAAGCTAGTGAATCTAAAATCTAGCTATGTATGCAAAAAAGGTAATTTGCACATGTTATTTACACATATATATTGTAAGCTCAATTAGATCCCATAATAATCTTACATCATGTGTCCCGACTCCCTACAAAAGGTGATTTCAAAATGGCAACTGCACGTAAAGAAAGCATGTTAACCATGTAGAAAGAGTATAAAAAGCCTTATCTTCAAGGAGAATTGTTAAAAAAAGTGTCTCTTCAATTGATAAAAGGTAAACACAAATGTCCTTAATACATATAGGATAATTTTTATATTGCATTTTGAGTGTTCTTAAAAAATATTTAAGGTATTTTCAAAGTAACGTTTAAAATTTAATACTTTAAACTCTCTTGCAAAAGAGAGTTTAAACTCTCTTGCAAAAGAGCCATCAAATCATTTTTTGGTACTTTAAACTCTCTTGCAAAAGAGCCATCAAATCATTTTTTGGTGCTTTATTAAAAAAAAGGCCAATATCTTTTTGTTGAGAGTATTTTCCTAGTATAAATATCTTTAAAACAATATTTGTTAAGAGAAATGAGTTTTTTACAAAAGTCTCTTAAAGCCACAAAAGTGGCTTTTAGAGATAAGTGTTAAAGCCACAAAAGTGGCATTTTCTTTACCAGACAAGTGTTAAAGCCATAAGGTTGACGTTATTAAAATCAAAAGGAGAAGTTTAGAAGGGAGGATTTAAATGATATTTAAACCATTAAAACTTTTAAAATTAATAAAAAGAAAACATTTTGCAAGTTGGGTCTCCTCGATCACTTAAACATCATCTATTGCACTATGGGCACTAAATGGAACAAAACCTTCACTGAACAACAAAATATTTAGCATTGTGAACTAACTTAAGAGTTTCCCCTTGTGGAATAGAAGTGTGTTTAGTTGATGGTGTGTTTGGCTCCTCTTTGTGGATGTAGTAGTCCTCAAGGAGTAGTAGATCTTCTAGTATAAGTGAGTCATTGATGAGCTCACTCACCTCTTAGATTAGTTTGAAGAATTTGGATTTTAATAGTATATCCTAAGGACCAATGGGTTTAGTATGTCTGGGGGGAAAAGAAGAAGAAGAGGAAAGAAGATCAAAAGAAAGGTAAACAAGAGGAGGGAGGAGGGATATCAAGAGAAGAAAAATGAGGGATATTGGTGGGATGATTCTAGGTGGAGTCTTTTAGGGAGGGGTAAAGGCTGGAGAAGATGATGGAGGGGCTAATGGGATGTGTCAACTTAGTGGTTTTGGGTGCTACTAATGTAGACATTTTGAGATTTGGATCTTTAGCAACATCTCTTTCTTGGTCTTCTTCTTCTTTTTTTGAAGCAAACTTTTCAAATTGGCATCATCACAAAAGATTTCCTTCTTAGCTAGGTCAATAGGTAGGTCACATGAATTATTTTGATGGTGGGCTCACGTGTCTTTTTGATATGTCAAATATGCTTACAAACAAGCATATTTTTTATATGTCAAATATGCTTATAAACAAGCATCTTTTTGATATGTCAAAGATTCTTATTAAGAAGGTCAAATAGACAAGGATTCACATTGGGTGGTACTGGGCATGAGAGCATGGGCATGAAGGTAGTTCAAGAAGATGGACAAAAGTAGACTTGGCCACTTTAGGGGGCAAGCATTTTTTGAGATAAAGTCTACAAGCATCGAGAAAGGGGTAAAAATTGGTCCTTAAAGCCCCTAATGCCAAAAAATCAACACTAACCTTTAAGATAGTTTCCCAAAGAAATAGTATTTACTCAAAGATAGTAGAATAAATGATTTTTTGAGAGTATTTTAGTGTCAATTTTCACACGTTGAGAGCTATAGACATTTCCCCAAAAAAAATCCACAACAAATAGGTATACTATCTACTCAAATATGGTAGAACAAAATGTAATTTTTTGAGAGGATCTCAATGCCAATTTTCACACAAGGAGAGCTATAGACCCTTAAAGCAGATAGTATCCCACTCAAAGATAGTATAACAAAATGTTTTTTTTTGTGAGTATTTTAGTGTCAAAGGAGAGCTACAGACACTTAAAGCAGTAGAGGGGATGGGGGGGATGTGTGTGTGTGTGTGTGTGTGTGTGTGTGTGTGTGTGCACGTGCGCATGCGCGTGTGTGCGTGCGTAAAAGGTGCATCTAATATATCCTTGTAAGCCTTAAATTTTTTTTATCTCTATCCCATTATAAAGTGGCAAGCGCTCATCCATCCTTGTAACCTTTAAAAAAAATGATCTATGTACATTCAAGTAAAGAGACAAAAACTCATGAAAGGAAAATAAAAATTTAAGGCTAAAAGATAGGCCCAATTAAAAACAAGATGGAAGTTAATATAAGCAAATGATCTTATGAATCCATTTTATGATTGCACAACATCAATGCGTTGCTGATAGTCTTGGTAAATCTCTCTTTTTTTGTAAGAGCTTCCTAGTGCATGAACTTATGCCTTTCCATATCTAGGCTAACATGCCTCAAAAAATCCATCTGCTCTACCCATTCTTCTTTTGAAATCCTCACAAGTGCATGAGGGGAAAATACCATACCTTCTATTCTACTCCTTTCTCTATAGATCCAGGAGTTGAGACCATAAAATTCCAGGAATTGAGACCATAAAGTTCCACATGCTCATTTTCTTTAACCACATGTATTTCTGACACATTGCATTCCATATCTAGTTGAGTCCATCCTTGTATGCATATCCTTTGTCACAACTTTCCTCCACTATACTGGCTAGGCTAAAATGCTGGGATGGTCTTTGATCTACCTCAGTATTTTGGTCTCTAGTGTTGCTCCTTAGCCTTTTGTGCCCTCATAAGTACAAAGCCACCTTGTTGTAGTCTATTATCGCTCTCTACAAGGTTGAGTGATGTCCCTTCAACAATTGGCAATGCATTTGGCACGTTGAGTGGCACACCCTCACTACTTGAGGGTGTCCATGTGTCATCAACATTATCTTGATAGAGCGAGATTGTTTATCTTAAAATTCCAACTTGAGGGTGGCACACCCTCATCAATACTACTTTTTGAGAGTATCCATGAGTGATCAACACTATCTCCATAGAACCAAACCATTTGTCTTATATTCTCACTAGTGTGTTGATCCTTGCAAAGAAGCATGGAGCAAGAACTTGGATCTTTCTAGCCTTAGCAATCCAACACTAAGGGACCCTTTTTTTTCTGACGCCGGTTACAATGTGTGACCTCCAACAAAATAGAACAATTTACACACAATCTCACATGCTTTGAAAGATCACTATGTAATTTACTATACATTAAATAATCTTTGAAAGATCACTAAAGTTGAGATCTATTATTTGCTCCAAATTTAAAATTTCAAATATAAACAACCAATTATTTAGTAAGTGCAGGTACTACGTAAGCATAGAAAGATGTGTTTAATACTATCAATCAAATTATGAAAGATCACTATGTAATTTAATATGTACCACAACATTCTTTAAAAGATCACTTTGTAAAATTACTGTGTACACCAAAAATGAGGTCTATAATTTACTTATTCAAACTTAAATGATCAATGGGAAACAATCAAATAGTTAGTAAGTTTGTAGGTAAGCATGGTGGCGTTTAAATTATTGCATGGAAACATGTGTTTAAAATGAACAATTGATCATGAATGATACAAAATATTCTAGGATATTAAAGAGGAAGATATTCCCTATGGTTATGTTTTTTCGTGTGTGTGTGTGTGTATTGGTTGCACGGCATAAGAAAATTTCATATTTTTCTTTAAACCTATAAGGCTGATTGATCAAGCATAAAAGGACCCCACTTCATTTCAATAAGGTCATATATAAATATTTTTTTTAAAAAGCCTTGACGACCCCCTCTCAACTTTATGCCATTGCTTCTTTCTTGCCACTTCCTCTTTCTCTTGTGTTTCTCAAGCCTTGGAGCATGCTCTTCTAGGCCAAGCAGACATACTAAGGAGGGCAATGTGGCATGTTTGGAGGGAGGCAAGGATTGGAAAAGGTACCTTGGGAAAGCTTGGAGATGATGGCATTGCATGTGCACTAGGAGAAAAGGGTTAAAACCACAATGATATGTTTTTATTGTTTATGATTGGGATAGAGAGAGTGGTTGGGCATATGATATTTGGTTCAAGAGAGAGTCACTACAATAAAAAAAACAAACAAACAAAATCCATTTGCAATAATCCATGTTACCATTCTCCAAGCTGGACTACATCTTTATTTTACAAGGTATCATAGACAAGGCCATGTCATGAAAGAAATGTGTAGTGCTACTTTCTGGATTTTTGCAAAGCCTTAACTCTGTTCCCCGATCCCTTTTGATACAACACCTACAACAAGAGCTCCAATTCTCACATGAGATGTAATGGCTCTACACAAGGCAGTAATTGGCAAAGTACGTGCACCTGGTGTACTCTTGGGAGATATATGTAGCCTACCCCAATTTTACCTACACTCTTTCGTCTATACATTGATCGGATTGCAATCTGTGGACAATTTTGGAGACACGTGCTCACCATTGGCCCACGTGCTAGTGCCCATATTGCTATATTCCAACAACATTGTCTTGATCTCATATTCAACAGAGGATTTGCAGAAACACTGGGATGCATCAGAAAGATTTTGCAAGGAGAGTGATCTTACAGTCAAATTTGGCAAAACTGTGGTTATGGTCTTCATCAACAAGTCTTATGTGGTCACCTCATGATTATCTATCTAATATAGAGAGGCCCCAATGGAGATTGTGCAAAAGCACATATACCTTGGAATCACTTTTACGGCTCCCAAGCTTTGCATGACCACGACTGTCACTGGTAGCCAGCTAGAGGGCACGCCTCTAGCCCATCTAGAGAGATTGTGTTTTCAGACTCATTTCCAAGAGCCTAGTACTACATATTGGCTCTTTAACATTTGAATAGGACCAACAGCTATGTATAGTACAACCTTCCATGGATAGGCCCAAGGAAGCATGAGTTGAGAAACATAGAGAAGCTACAAGTAATGATTTCATCATGCATGCTCAA
Organism: Cibotium barometz; assembly: GCF_041138505.1. Taxonomy (NCBI): domain Eukaryota; kingdom Viridiplantae; phylum Streptophyta; class Polypodiopsida; order Cyatheales; family Cibotiaceae; genus Cibotium; species Cibotium barometz. Next base: position 25,231,962 of record NC_141055.1, on the reverse strand, counting down.
AGGTAAACCATGAGTACTACAAAACATTATACGTGCAGAGTTTGTCTTGGCCTTCATTGGTTACAGATTCCCTCTTTCAAACCGTCACATTCAGCATGTATACATTCTTGACAGAGACTGCCTCCCGCCGCACCTAGGTGGAGTCCTCTATGCAGTTAGAGAGAGAGAGAGAGAGAGAGAGAGAGAGAGAGAGAGTCACACAGAGCTAGATCGCCCTCCTGCTCATTGACACAACCACCACCATTAATTACACATGCATGGCATTCAGAGGAAGTTCAATGGTTTCATGCACATAGCCTACAAACAAACCGTCTCCCCTCATTTCAGAACCACCTGGATCCCCCCTACCTCAACCTCACAGCAGATCAACCGGATCATACAGTTAGATCTACTCAAACTACACATACATCGGATGTGGGTGTCCCTGTCAAACATTGGTAAGAAACGTTAAGTTCTACAGAGAACACTTCTTGGGACACTCAAAGGATAGATTCTTTGAGACCTTGAGAAAAATAGAGATACGCGTCACATGTTTACACATTCAAGAGCGATTGGCCAGCTCGGTATCCTCCCACCACCTCAGGGTAGAGACTAGCTGAGCTGAGGATATCTCCCAGGAGATAAGGATATGCAGAGTATGTACCACTGGAGAAGTAGAAGATGAGACACACTATATGTTCAGCTGCCCAACCTACTACGTGGAACATCACAAAGCATCTCATAACAACGTGACATTCAAGCTTGAGGGGCAAACAAGTTATAGAACATTCTCAAATCTTGTTGCCATGTTTAAATAATGGATAAGAAGGCAGGCATGAAACACATTATAAAGACCATTACATTGTTTGCCACCTGTCACCTACACATGTAACATCAATTACAATACAAGCAAACAAATGAACTATCTCAAATCTCCATATCATACTCAAAAGTTCCACATTAATGTCCAACGACATATGTATCTGAGTACAGGGATGCAGCCATTGCTACTTGTGAGGCAGTATGGTTAAAGGGTCTCTTGACAGATTTATGCGAGCACCAAATACGTGATTCGTAACAGACTTGATAACTATTGTAAAGCATGCAGTAGTGCACCTAATTGCAAACAGGGCCGACCAGCAGTCTTAAGTGGCTCTGCTCGAGCCCTATGCATGTGTAGATTGTGCATGTGACTGCATGGATATTCACTGTTGAGCAAGCACTTGTATCGTCCACATGACCCAAGTGCTTCTTTGGTATGCCATACTGTTGAACCAAGTGCTTTCCAAGATCCTCTATAACACCACCTTGTACAAGTACTTCATACTGGCCCTTCTTCCCTGTAAATGCCCACCCCACCCACGCACCCAGCAACAAAAAAGAAAGATCAACCACTTGAAACATAAGTATAAAGTTGAGCATCATCATGTTAACCAATCAACAGTATAAAAGAGTAAAATAATTGTCTTAAGCAGAGAATTACACATCTCAGCTATTTCCCTTGAAAGATCAGACATTGAACCACTCACCAGGCAGCTCAGCAACTGACGTGCTGCAGGCAAACTTCTTCTGTAGCTCATTGGCCAGGATATCTGCATCCACAAGAAACGACTCCATCCCAGACACTCTCGTAACCTTCTTGCTTCCTTGCCGCCGTTCCATCATTATCTGCACACTCTTAATTGCTCCCTTCCTGAGCGCGGACTCATTCCCCCTGATGACTTTAAAGTGTGCTTGCATGCGGCTCAAAACGGTGGCACCCAAATCTCTCTTATGGATCTCTGTGGGATAGCTACTCCCCTTCTTGATGGTGCCTTTGTAGAGTGCATCACATAGCAATGCATCAAGTACAACTACTGCCTTGTCACTTTGTTTTACTAGGTTCTCTTTCTCCACATAGGCGAATACAACATCCAAAGGCCATGGTTGGAGCATCAAAACCTTTGGCGTTCAAACTTGGAAGCCCATGGCCCCTTTTATAAATGGAATTACCAAGCACCCATGCTTTGTGACTTGACCATAAGCAAGTTGGAAGTGGTTTTACGCTTCCAACTTACTTATGGTCAAACCACCATGTACCCATGCTTGGCAGCTTGACCATACGTGAATTGAAAGCATAAAATCAATTCAAACTTGCTTATGGTCAAATCGGCAAGCATGGGTGCTTGCCGACTTGACCATAAGAAAGTTGGAAGCGTAAAATCGTGCCCAACTCCTTTATGGTAAAGTCATGAAGCACCCATGCTTGCTGACTTGACCTTAAGTAAGTTGGAAGCGGTTTTATGCTTCCAACTCACTTATGGTCAAGTCCACAGGCACCCATATGGTCACTTGACCATATACTAGTTGGAATTATAAAATTGTTTCCAAATTGCTTATGGTCAAGTCGGCAAGCATGGGTGCTTGACGGCTTGACCATAAGGGAGTTGAAAGCGGTTTTAAGCTTCTAACAACTAACTTATGGTCAAGCTAGGAAGCACTCATACTTACGGACTTCACCATAAGCAATTTGGAAGCTATTTTATGCTTCCAAATCCCTTATGATCAAGCCGGTAATTTTCCGACTTGAGCATAAGTGAGTTGGTAGCATAAAATCCCTTCCAACTAGCTTATGGTCACGTCTGCAAGCATGGGTGCTTGCCATCTTGACCATATAAGTGAGTTGGCAGTGTAAAACCATTTCCAACTCTCTTATGGTCAAGTCAGCAAGCATGGGTGCTTGCTCGCTTAACCATAAGGGAGTTGGAAGAAATTTTATGCTTTCAACAAGCTTATGGTGAAGGTAGCAAGAACCCATGCTTGCCGACTTGACCATAAGCAAGTTGGAAATGATTTTGCACTACCAACTCGCATATGGTCAAGCCAGCAAGCATGGGTGCTTTTTTTGGCTTGAACATAAAGGAGTTAGAAGCATAAAACCACTTTCAGCTAGCTAATAGTCAAGTCAATAAGCATGGTTTCTTGTCGGTTTGACAATAAGATAGTTGGAATCGTAAAGTCACTTCCAACTACCTTATGGTTAAGCAGGCAAGCATGGTTGCTTGCTAGCTTGAACATAATGGTATTGGAAGCAGTTTTAGGGTTCAAACTTGCTTATGGTCAAGCCGCAAGTACCCATGCTTGCCAACTTGACCATAATGGTCGCTTGCCAGCTTAAACATAATGGAGTTGGAAGCGGTTTTAGGCTTCTAACTAGCTAATGGTCAAGCCGTAAGCACCCATGCTTGCCGACTTGACCATAATAATTTGGAAGCTATTTTATGCTTCCAACTTGCTTATGGTCAAGTCAAAAACTTGCCGGCTTGAGCATAAGTAAGTTGGAAGTGTAAAATTGCTTCCAACTTTCTTGTGGTCAAGTTGGCAAGCATGGGTACTTGTCGGCTTGTTGACCACGCGCTACACTGATGAATTCAACGAGTTTACCACCTGGGCCGATAGGCTCGGGTAATCTTTTGAAATTTCATCGTGATGGGGATAGATCATTGCAATTATTGATCTTCAACGAGGAATTCCTAGTAAGCGCGAGTCATCAGCTCGCGTTGACTATGTCCCTGCCCTTTGTACACACCGCCCGTCGCTCCTACCGATTGAATGGTCCGGTGAAGTTTTCGGATCGCGACGACGCTGGCGGTTCGCCCCCGGTGACGTTGTGAGAAGTTCATTAAGCCTTATCATTTAGAGGAAGGAGAAGTCGTAACAAGGTTTCCGTAGGTGAACCTGCGGAAGGATCATTGACACACATCCGACGAACACCGCGAATCGTGGACGTACCGCGAGGGGCCGCGCCCGGAGGCACGGTCGCCCGCGCCTCGCCCCCGTGCCTGAGCCGGGAGAATGTGGGCGAGGTGCCGGGCCGGGGCCCCCCGTCGGCCGCGCGGTGGGGTGCCGGGAGAGGGACGCCTCCCCCCCACCTCCGCCGTGAGGGCGTCCCCCCTCCTCCGTGCCTCTCGGCACGGGGCCGCTCGATAAACCTTCCGCCCCCCGCCCTCCGGGGTGGGGTGCGTGAGGCGCACTCAGAACAACCGACGCCGGACTGAGATGCCTCCCTCCGGGAGGATCGAAATACGTAGCAACGACTCTCAGCAACGGATATCTTGGCTCTTGCAATGATGAAGAACGCAGCGAAATGCGATACCTAGTGTGAATTGCAGAATTCCGCGAATCATCGAGTCTTTGAACGCAACTTGCGCCCGCGGCTCGTCCAAGGGCATGTCTGCCTGAGCGTCCACACGACCCCCACGCCAAGCCCCCCTCCTCCTCCCACGCGGCGGTTAGAGGGGCTCGCACGGCGGAGGTGGCCGTCCGAGCGCGCCTCCCCCTCCGCGCCCCCCCCCCCCCCCCCCGGGGCGGCGACGGCGGGGCGATCGTGCCGCCGCGCGGTCGGCTGAAATGCATCGACGGTACCGTGCGACGACCGGCCGCAAGGGTGATCAACGCTCCCTTCCGATGCCGTGCGCATCGATCGGGAACGGCTTTCTGCGGTCGGCTCGCCGCGCGACGGTGCCAGTGTGTCGACAAAGGGCTCACGAGAGGGGAGCGGGACGAGCGCCCCTCCCCGATCGGAATCTAACGCACGGACCTCAGATCAGGCAAGGCTACCCGCTGAGTTTAAGCATATCACTAAGCGGAGGAAAAGAAACTAACGAGGATTTCCCTAGTAGCGGCGAGCGAACCGGAAAGAGCCCAGCTTGAAAATCGTGCGGCCTCGCCGTGCGAATTGTAGTCTGGAGAGGCGTCCTCTGCGACGGACCGGGCCCAAGTCCCCTGGAAAGGGGCGTCAGAGAGGGTGAGAGCCCCGTCGAGCTCGGACCCTGTCGCTCCACGAGGCGCCGTCGACGAGTCGGGCTGTTTGGGAATGCAGCCCTAAGTGGGTGGTAGATATATATATATATGTATATATATATATGTATATATATATATATATGTATATATATATATATATATATATATTCGTGGCGTTTATGGATGTGTATACAAGCAACTAATTAGCCTAAATTACATACTAATTAGGCTAACAATTAGCAAAAATTAGTGCAAATTGAATGCATAAATCAACAATTTCTTGCATTCATTAAGCAATGCACACATTAATGTTGCATACACACTTTTGTTTAAGCATGCAAACACTCAATTTTCATGCACACACACACTAGTTTTTTGTAGGTTTACACACACAAAAAATTAGTATGCACACACATAGAAATTGAATGTACACACACTCAAAATCATGTGCAATTTAGCCATTTGCAATGCACTAATCATAATGCACAAACACAATTCCAATGCGCACATCAATTCTATGCAAATTTTGGCATTATGACGGCGTGATTAGGACTATAAAAAATACCATAAAAATAAGTGAGCTCCACTCACAATGAAATGCCCGATTTTACTCCAATAGCAATTTGAGTTGCAACAAGTATGTGTGTATGCACACCAAAGTGTTCCCAAAATCGATGTTTTGCCTCTTTGCGCCCTTGCACAGATCTCCAAATACTTCACCTAATCTTGAACACACACAAAAAATCATTACCCATTAGTGCCCAATGGCAAGATTAGCATGAGGGTTATGCATCTATTTATGCAAATTTCTATGTGTATGCACATGGAAGTTAGTGAAATTAGTTGTTAATTAATGAGAAAATTAGCAAAATTAGTGTGTGTATGCATGAAAATTAAAAACAAAAGAGGTAAAATTAGGGGCAAATGCACTACATAAACATTCAAAATCCACAAAATTAGTGAAATTAGTGAACAATTAAAGCAAATTAGTGGATTTGGGAGCCAAGCTCAACCATTTGGGAGTAAACTCAACCAATTCAAAGGGGGTTTTGTGAGTTTTAGAGTGTTAACAACTCTTGTTTTCAAAGCTAAATTGACTTCTAATTACCTATTCTCGTTGAGCCCTTGGGATCACACACCCAAGCCTCTCCTAAATCTAATCCTATCCAACGGTTTTGCAACTAATTGGAGCTTAATTAACAATGGTGAGCTCGTATGACACTCAACTAACATAGGTTATCGATCCCCGACAGTGGCGCCATTGGAGAACGGTGTTCCCTATCTTGCAATAGAATGCCAAGCATAGTACACACGTAGCCCCCCAAAGTGTATGGATAACACAATGTCTAACGAGGACTAAACCCGATTAGTGCATGGAGGCTTATCCCTTTCGGGAGAGTTGCATACAAGAGCTCAAACCACATGACAAATCCTACCCTCAATCTAGCATCAATCAATATCTCAATCCCTTATGCTACTTACACAAATTAAGAGAACAAGAGCAAGATTAGCAATCCCACATGCTCAATCCTACACCCCTATTCTACATATTCATGCATCCTCATTCCTACACAAGCATTGCTAGAATCTACTCCTTCCTAATGCAAGCATACATCCCATAAGCTCAAGCAAGCGTTGGATCCCCGGTTCACAAGCCCACAAGCTCAATGAAGGAGTCAATCCATAGCATGGCTCATTGCCATGGCCATAGGCAAGAGCAAACTTCAATGGAGACTACACACACACCTCAAGCAAGCATACAATTAGAAAGAATTAGAAGCATTCAATTAAACCCTAGCTTAATCTACTTGCAATGCATGAGAGAATGAAGAACATGATAAAGTAAAATCCTTGATTCAATGGAGCCATGGAAGCTCAATAGTTACACATTAGAGAGAGGTTTTGAGAGCTCAAGCTAGAGCTTAGCTCAATAGCATAAATCAATAATAAGAAGTGTAACCCTAAAAATGTCTCACAATTGGCTTATGTAGACTTTTTAGTAAATTGCCCACACTTGGGCGGCCGGACATTTGTGTGACTCAAAGAGGTTAATTACACAAATTGGAACGCACAGGAGCCCATACAATGATTAAATTAATTATGAGCTAGTTAAATGTAAGAGAAATTAGCCCCGAGGACTTTCCCGTAGCACTACTTCACTTCATAATCGGTCTCGTTCCGCATAGCATAAGAGTTGGCGGAATAGAGCACTCCAATTTTATTTAGTTGACTTGTTGATGCCATAGTACCACTCTCTTGCTTCATTTTTAAGGGCAAGAGGAAATAGCTTTAGCAAGAATATTGGATCATTTTTCCCTACTAACAAGCATGAAAGCACAAAGTTATTCAAGAAATCTTGACCATTTTCACCCTCCTTCCCATAGAACTTTAGAAATTCCATGATAGCATTTCCAAATTACGCCCTTCTTGCAGATGGCAATAGTTTAGCCATTTTGTCGCTCTCTTGGAATTTGAAGAAGCCAAAACTACGTAGATATCTAGACTCATCATTTGAGTTCTTTAAAATAGAAAATTCCATAATCAAGCTTGTAAAATTGAAGAGTCGTTGAGCCCTCCTCAGTGAGGGCAACAATTTATGAGAAGGGAAAAATTGAGCGGGATGGCCTCAACACCCCGAACAACCTCCAAACTCATAAGGAATGTTAAGGGAAAGGACCTCCCAAGCATCCAAGGTTTAGAAAAGGGGCACCACCCAATCTATACATGGACTAGGATGTTTTAACAACACTTCCAATAGTAATTAATCAAGCCAAATACACCTATACATATCAAAAGGAGAGGATATATATATATATATATATATATATATATATATATATATATATATATATATGTATGTATATATACATATATATATATATACATATATATATATATGGACGCCATGGCTGGAATATTCTGCTGGGGGTGTCAACCAATTTCTAGCAAAAAGTGCTTGAACACGCGTGTCTAACATTAGACACGCGTGTCTAATGAAATGTGAGCTTTTTTTATTTTGTAAATAAATCATAATTTAAGCTTAAAAATCTGTTAATTACGACCTACCACGTCGTATGTTGCTATGTGGGAAAAATAATCTTCTTATTTCTTCGCGACGTGATGGCCTTCCTTCAAGCTTGATGGTTGATTACAAGCTATGGAAGATTATGTGTGTGGGGGGGGGTCTATTTATAGGAAAACTAGAGCCCGGTCACTGGATAGGCCACCTGGGATGCCACTAGGGCTTGGGGGAGGGTGTGTGGCAGCTTACTAGGCAGGAGAGAGAGTGGATAAGGATTCAAAATTAGCAACACTTTTCGAGTTCCACAAGTGGTATTTTTTTTATTTTATTTTTCTAAATGTTAAATCGAATTCGAAGGAATGCTCCTTTGCTAATGACCTTTCCTTTCTTGCTAATTAACTTTCCCTTCCCAGCCTCATCTAGCCACAATTCTCACCAACCAGATTATGGATAAAGTTGACATTCCATTTCTCACTTGGGATGTCACATGGACTCCATCACTGCTCCTCACCCCTTCCAGAACCTTCCAGGACCTTGCAGATCCTTCCAGAGCCTTCTAGACTATTCTAGCATGCTCCAGATTTTCCTAAGGTTATTTAATTAATTAATCCTTTGCAAATTAACTAATTAAATACTCAATGTGTAAACAAAATTGCATGGGAATACACTTTTCAACAAGAATGACTGCAAAGGTATTCTCTTGATTAAACTGCTGAGTATATACAAGCTTCTTGAGATGTATGTACAAATGCTTAGTAATGGGACATTACAAGATATATATATATATATATATATATATATATATATATATATGTATGTATGTATGTATATATATATATATGTATATGTGTGTGTGTATATATATATATACATATATATATATACATATGTATATACGTACATATATACATATGTATATACGCACATATATACATATGTATATACGCACATATACATATATGTATATACATACATATATATATATATATATATATATATATATATATATATATATAATATATAGAAAGGAGCTAGCCGACATCCTTCTCTTTAAAGTCCCTAACTTCTTTCCAATGTTCCTCTTCCACAACGTTCTGTAGGAAGAATTGCTTCCACATTCCGGATTTCACATTCTTGCTTCAATGAGCTCTTGTCAATTCATGCTTCAGAGACTTTAGGTATCGTCTCTAAAGTCAGCTCACGAATCGGGATCCTTCTAGCTAAATAAGGTGGCGGCCCTTCCAACATGGTCTGCATGTCTCGGATCAGTGCTTGTTCCTTGATCAAGTTGATCTTTTCTGAAATGGGATTGGGATATTCTTTTAACTTTGGTGGGATGGGGATATTAGCCTTAATGCGTGCCTCATAAGCCTTGCGGATTGCATCCAACGTTTTGTTCACTTTATCCACTAAAATCGATCCTCTTGAGAGTTGGTTTCTTACTCATAATTTTGTTGTTTTTGAGGCGTTTGAGCATCTCCATTTTTTATCACTTCTTCGTTGGCAGAAGCATCTGTAGGTGATGCTTTTGCTTTGAGTTAGAGTCCTTGTGAGTTGTCAATTTACCACGTTTTTCATTTTTCTCTTTTCTTGCTTTCTTTTTAGTGCATTTGAACTTTCTGGTTTTGATGTGTTTGCTTTTTTGGCTTGTGCTCTTATGATGACCATTATGGATGTGTCCTCACCCTCTCTATGTTTTGGCTCTTCCTCACCTTGAGCTGGTTTGGGTTCTGTAGAAGGTTTGAAGATAAATTATTTATGCAGTACGTCTGGTGTTTCTAGGACAATGGATTTTTATGAACCTGACTCCGAAGTGTCAATTCCACTAGAATTTCCTTGTTCCTTTGTTTTTTGCTAGTCGGGGACTTCTTGGATTTGCTACGCTTTTGTCACTTTGGCTTTGGCTATTCTCTTGGAGCACATTCTTGGAGCACATTCTTGAAGCACTGGCTCTTCCTTAGACTTTAGCATAGGCTCATCAACCACCTTTTTAGCTGGGACTCTAGTCACTACCCACAGTGTGAAAGAAATTCACTCTCATTCTCCAATGAGGTAGGTGAGGGAATGACTTCAATGTAATTGAAAGTCCTTCTCTCAACTCAAACATCATTTCTAGGTCTATGTGGGCAATGCTTGCCTAAGCGATTGATGGTAGAACCTTTGCAATACCATGGAATTTCAGGCTAGTTAGAACTACTAGCTTTGCCCTTTTTCTTAGGCTCTGGCTCTAGAGGGCAATTCTTGGTCTAATGAGGTCCATGACACTTATAGTAATGCACAACCTTTTTAAGGTGAGACTTGGTTGATGTACTAAAGCTTTACCTAATCTCAACTCTCTTTCCGCATGATAGGGTTGAATGGGCATTAATGCCAACTCACTCTCATTTTTCTCCTTTTCCACGTCTTGTAGAGACAATGTACTAGTTGCAATAACATGAGTCCTACACCCGGCCCAGGTTCACTCCATTTGCATTTGAAACAATGCTTTCCTTATGTTGAGATCCTTGAGAGCTTTGTTCTCTTAGATATCTAATCCTATGACGACATTCTAGCATCATGTGATCAGTCCAATTTCTGCAAAATTCACACCACCTCCCAGGTTTTGAGATGGATCAGTTGAGTCAAGCCTTAGCTTCTGCACTATAAGATCTACCAAGGCTTGGATATTTATGTGCTTGCTCAACTCCCCAGACATTGTTGAATCTTGATCTCCCTTATTTTGTGAAAGATCACAGTTGTCATCAAGCCTTTGCACTTCAAAACAACACTCGTCGAAATCGGAATGTTTCTAGGCTAATAAGGTCATATAGAGTTGTCGGTCCCTAAGCCCTTCAAGATCACACAATCTATTCCTTGAGCTGATTGATGCACTCTTGCATTGTCTCTCCATCCTTCTTGCTTGAAGTTCAAGATTAGAGGAACTATGTTGTGCTTGATCCCTATCTTGGTGTGTGCCTTGCTAGAGTCTCAAAGTTATATAGTGCTACTAGCTTGAGAGTTTGAAACCAAGATAAAGCACTACCTTCCATGGTTAGACTGAAGCCTTGTACCTTGTTGTTCTTGTTTGTGACTCCCTTAGCAAATATGAGCTGCCTAAACTTTGCCACATGATCATAAGGATCACCAGTCCCATCGAACTTCTTGCTATATTTTCTAGGTTGGTTGGTCTAAGTCAATTGCCTTGTGCTCTCTCACACCTTCCCCTTGTTCTCCCTCTGGTTTCAATTTTGGTTTCATGAGGTCTATGTTATCCTTCATAGATCCTATGACCTTCCACAACTCACTGATGGATATATTGAGCGACCTATAGGTCTCCTTGAGAAAGTGATAGTAACCTCCTGTGGAGTTGAGTATGAGCATACATTTGCTGTGGTAGATTTTGGGAAGAGTCCAAACTATGACATCATCCTGGGATGATCGTTTATGCAGCAACTCTAGATGATTCAGGACTAGGGCTTCAATTATATCTACTTGTGAAAAAGAAGTGCTATAACATGCATAACTGTTGCTAATCACTCCTACAGAGATGTGGCTAGAACTCCCATGGAAGATTTTGAGTCGGCTACGCCTAGCGAAACATCCTCAGTTCCCTCATGGATAAACAAGAAGGCTCACATATAGATGTGCGGAGCTTCAGAAGATTCAAAACATGAGTTAGACAATGAAGAGGTCTTGTGTGACAAATACTATATTCCTAACCCTTTTTCTGAAGGTGAATTTGAGCCAGCAAGATGGATGGATATCCTCGACACGCTTGATGTGTGTGTGAACAACACTACTCTCACAAAGTTTTGTGATGATGAGGACTTTGACATTACAAATGATATAAGTAATCACAAAAATTGAACCCAAGGAAATCCACGAGCCGGGGGAAAGCACTGAAATTTTTGAGCAAACAACTATGTTCTATTTGGCAAGGAAAGATGAAGTCTCCATCAGGGACGTGAGTGACGACAAGAACGATGAAATTAGGGACGAGGAATTTTACGATGCTTTGGATGAGGTCGATGAGTTTGAAGATGATAAAGAGAGGCCTAAAGCAAAGAAAATCACTTTGAAACTCAGGGGAGGAAAGCAGGTAGAGGTACTTCTAATCAAATCTACAAATCGGGAACGACGACGTAAACAGGTCCATTCAAAGGGTCAAACAAAATAGAAAATACCATGCATCAGAGACAAGACACACTACTTGCTTGTGGAAGCACAAGATGGTCTTAAAGATAAAATAACTAGATGCTTCAAGGCATAAAAAATGGAATGCTCGAATCGACCAAAAGGGTCAGAAACAAAAATCAAACAACAACCACCACAAAAAACAAGGGCCCACAGAGCCAAAGATGATGAAAACTGAAAGAAGGGTCAAATACAATGATCTTAAACAAGAGTTGAAAGAAGTATGGACCACGGAAATGGAAACATAATCTAAGGAACAAGATGGAATCAATGTACCCTCGCATTTCAAGAAGTACGTGTACCGCCAAGATATCGATTGAGAGGTTAGTCTTTGTATTTTAAGAGTAATTAGTTCTAAGATTTCTTTCTTTTTCAGAGTATTAAATGCAAGTTGTCATGTATGCCTAGGCGTAAAGAGCTTTTGCACTTCATGACACTAACAAAGTTGAAGGACCCAAATGGCACCCATTTTTCGGACTACAAGAAAATGCGCTTCTACGTGAAGCAAGAAGCTTATTGGTATGCCATGTTTGAGGAGGTCTCTATCCTTATTGCCAAGTTAGAGGTGGAGGGTCCTGAATTACCAAAAACATTTGAGGCATTCTACAAAGCTTCACGTAGAGTTCATGTTGCACTAGCTTATTCACACATTTTGGGCACCATGAAAAGTGACATTGCGTGAGAGAGTTGAATCGAGCAGGCGTCTACTATTCAGTGACATTGCGTGAGAGAGTTGAATCGAGCAGGCGTCTACTATTCAGGTATTCATTCTTTCAATGTCCTCACATATGACTCACGAATGCACAATTAATCTTTTTTTTTAAGATGGCTTTTGGAGTGTATGAGTCAAAAAACAATTACTGAGATGCCCATTGAGATTGAAGAGTGGAAAGATGTGAACGATGAGAAGACTATGTTCTCCCCTTCATTGGTGGAGAAGAGCATTACTCCATGGGAATGCTCACACTATCCATGGTGGTTGGAATATCCTCTTGGAGTTGTACCCAAATGTGAGCAGCAACTACATGCACGTACGTAACTACTTGTCTTCCATACATTTTTCTAGTTTTCTAAAATTCAGGTAGCCTGTTGTTAATTTACTTTTCTTTTTGTTCTTGCAAATTAAAGTTTTTATTGATGAGAACCCCACTATTGAAAAGCCTGCAAGTACCACAATTGCAATGGATGGCGAGAACGCCCATGTACTCCCACAAAGAAAATCTGCATCCATGAAAGGTAAGAACTTACATAAACGATAACAATCCCCTAAGCATGTCACGGCCCCTTCCCAATGAGGAGGAAGAAGAAGAGAGCGTGGAGGTTCCTCTAATACGTAAGCATTCAAAAAAGGGAGGGACTAGCAAGGCAAGGTCAGCAATGTCAGAGTCGATTATTCATTGTTCAGTCTCAGAGAGAATGCCTACAAACCATGTGACAGCAGTGTTCGAAAAAAACTATTTTCCCAAAAAGTAAAAAACCTTCATCTAAAAATTATGAAATTATTTATAAAGAAAATTGTCAAATTTATGAAATTATTTATAAAGAAAATTGTCAAATTTTGAAGGTTTTTGTTCTACAACCCCTCAAAATCTGTAGGTTTTTATACCCTTAAGTTTCAAATTTGAAGGTAATTTTAAAAATCTGCAAGTGCAAATTACACTATACCCGGGTTTTTTTCGAACACTGTGTGACAGGTGAGTCTTTATATTTACAAACTGTGTGACAGGTGAGTCTTTATATTTACAAACTGTGTGACAGGTGAGTCCTTTAGTCCTTTATGTCGTTTCTCATTCACTCTCTCCCCCTCTCTCTCTATCACCGCACTTGTTGAGCTCGAACTTTTTCCCCAATGTTTCAGCTGCACAAACGTAAGCACAGAGTTTAACAAGCTCTAAAATCTATTTGAAAATACCTAAATCAAAAGCCCACATTTTTATAATCCCTAGATAAATCTATGGTAGTACCCGTAATGACCCATAAACCCTTGTACTTCCTTGGTGTGTCTTGGTCTTGGCAACTCAACAATAACTTTGATCTTCTCAAAATCGGTAGAGATGCCATTCTTGGAGACAATATGGCCCAAAATATTATATATATATATATATATATATATATATATATATATGTAGATATATATATATATATATATACATATGTAGATATATATAGATATGTATATATATATCTATATATACATATCTTCATATATATTTGCATATATATATATATATATCTATATATATCTACATATGTATATATATTTATATACATATATATATATATATATATATATATATATATATATATATATATATATATATATATATAGTTTCGTGTCAGTCGAAACGAGTGTGAAATGCAATAGGGTGACATCAAAATTTTCACCTTCATTATGTAAAACAATTATTTTTTAGAGTTAGATGGGCTCAATGAGCTCCAAGTTGTATGTGAGGGCTAAGGTTAGATCTTAAGAATTATCCCACATTGTGAGCCTAGGAAGTTTTGTGTAAAAAGGGGCCTCATTTGAGAGGTCACACACTCTTTAGGCTATCACATGCTAGAGCTTTCTTGAGAGAGCTACTCTCCCTCTTGTGCATAGAGGTGGAGACTCTTCTCCCATATCCTCCTACTACATTGTATGAGCAATGATCTTCTACTCTCATGGCAATGAAATGTGCTATGACTCTTTCTTCTTCTCTATATTTTCACTAGTATATGTATGCTCGTGTTTAATGTTTGTGCGAGCTTCTATTTTTGTGTGTATGAGCTTGTGGGCAAGAGCTTGAGCTTAGCCATAGCTTGTGAGCTTCCCGTAGAGCAATGTTGTGCATGAATGAAGAATGGGCTGATTTGAAGCTTTCCATTAAATCTTGAATTCTTGTGTGTGCATGCTAGTAGAAAGGGAAAGTGCGGGGTGAAGTAGATCTATACTCTCGTGTGTTCATGGGTAGTGTGTGCCCTTGCTCGAGTGCATGAATGAGTGGGTTTGTGTGAATAAGAACGGGTTGAGTTTGTGTGTGTGTGTGTCTAGTGTCAAGTAGTGGTAGTCATAGGCTTCTCTCCCAAAAGGGATAAGCTTCCATGCACTCAACTGGGTTGAGTCCTTAGCAATGAAAGGAGTACTTGCATTCCATTGGAGGTAGGCGGTATACTCTACTTGCCCGTATTGCATCGTAGGGAGATTTTGGTCTTTCCATTGGCGTCGCTACTGGGGATATGACCTACGGTTGGTTGAAGAGCTTTGGCTGCCAATGCTTTCTTTGCTTAGCACCATTGGTTGTAAAGGCATTGGATAGGAGTAGGATAGGCATACAGATTAGTGGATAAGAGATAAAATTAGGGAAGTTAACACTCATTTAGCGATTGAGCACCTCCCACAATCACTTTGCTTAATTTCTTGCATTTTATTTTTGTGCAGAAACTTGATTTTATTGCAAATTTTCTTTTTGCTGCATTGTGCTAATGTGCATTGTTTTGCATTGTGCATTAAGCATACACTAACCATTGCTAACAAGTGGATTTTTTGTGTCACTAATAGAAGATCTATGCTCTTATGCGAGAAGGCTACATGCTAAGGACCTCTCCCTTGAGGTCGGTATACGAGCTTACGAGAAAGGACGAATCCGAGGTTAGTGCCTAATTCTTAAATTTCTGCAAATAGTCTAATTTTTGCCAATTCACTGCTTAAGTAGGATAATGAATGTGTAGAAATGTGCATATGGATTGAATGCATAAAGATATTAGACTAGAAAATGGAGAATGAGAGAGCAGGGGGTGGTTGTGCATAATTTGCAAATTTTTGCATTTTCTGCATTTTCTGCGTATTGTGCATTTTCTGCATTTTTTGTAAATTCTGCAATTTTATGTATATTTGTGCATTATCTACACATTGTAAAATTTTTGAATTTTTTTTTGCTAAATGTTGCATTAACATTGCATTAACTATAGTTTTTTTTTTTTTAAAAGAGAAAAGTCAAGAACCGAGAATCTCCTCCCACCCCTCTTCAATCCACCCACACACACACACATGTGGTTAGTTAAAGTTAGCAAGTGGTAGTGGGTTAGTGGTAGGTGGCATTAATTAAAGTCAAACCAGACAAAAAGGGGATTTTGAAGGCTCAAACGACCTTTTCCATTTTAAGGACTTAGTTCAATAATTTGGAAATTCCGAGAGCTTCGCGGGAAAAAAAAAAGTCTCGAACCATTTTCTCAAACACTTGTGTCAAAATTTGGGAGTGTACGTTTCACGTCGCTACAAGTGGAATGATACCCATGGTCAAAATTTGGGTTCCGGGACGATCGAAAGCCTCATAGTAAAAAATACACAAAAAATAGCCCAAAATTGAAAAAAATTGCCGAGAAATAAGTGCACTATTTTTTGTGCAGTATTGCTTAGGAGGCTCAAAAATTGATTGTGGCAAAGTTTGGTCCTTGCAAATTATTTTTAAAAATTTTCCCAAAACTGGACACTGTAAACTACTAAAAATCGCATACGCATCTGCACTCAGGAACTATACTAGGGGGACTTAACGCTAGTGCACCATCTAGGGTAACCACTCAAGGGAGTGGTACACCCTCCGTTGGCAACCTAGAAAGTATCCAGGAGGGGTCCATAATAGACTCTCAGTCTAATACGTTCTCTACTTTTGAAAGCAAAATAAATTCAATGATCCAGTCGGGGAGATGGATTTCAATGTCCTGCTCATCTTCCAAAATGAAAACATCGTTGGTGCAGAGATGTACAAAGACCCTTTGGGTAGATATGTCTTTAAAACGGCAGACAATCATACTCCCTTTCACCAGTTTCCAATGGTTAACTACCAAGGAGACTTGTACATGGAGAAAGATGGAGAAAGGTACCAAGTGACCAAGTATTCTCAAAAAGTGGATGCTTGTGAAGTACTTCAAGCTGGGCCTATGCTCTCTGAGGTTCCCAACCTTGAGGCGACAACGTCAAGGCTCAAAAAACCAGGAACTTCCACCAAACCTATGGGCCTAGGTATGGCTCATAAGTCTCCTTTGGATAAATTGTTCACAGACTTTCATTTTGATGAGGGAGATGAGAGATTCAAGTGGAAACCTTTTGGAAACATAAAGGTTACCAAGGTGTTCCAAGACAATGTTGTGCACGAAGTCTTCAAAGACTTCTCAGAGGTTTATTATGCTACAACCAGATTGCCCCACCTACAATTCCTAGTCCAACATACACTTACCTTGGAACAATCGGGACTAGAGACTAGGGTTAAGGATGAGCACGGAAATCAATTTAGGACCTTAGAGTGGAACAAAGTAAGGGACCTCACATGGAAGGGGAAACCCCTCTTCTCTTATGTGCCACCTGCTTCTACATCTAGACCAGGAGACACGTAGCCTACAGCGCTGAAACAAGACCTCCAAATCCAAAATTGACATCCTCTGAATGGACAACAATACGGGGACCACTTCCCCCTTGGAGTGTGCCTCCTATTCAAGAATGGGAAAATAGGATAGATCCTAGTCTAGAAAGACCAGGAAGGTTGAGACCTCCAATGGAGACAATGAGGTTCACGTCTCCATGGGAAGACGTAGATAAAGTTCAACCACCTAGAAGACATGATGAAAATCATAGGAAAGTGAGGCCATCTGCTTTGCAAAAACTAGTTAAGAAGTATGATGGATCTGGGGATCCATATGACCATGTAGCGGCCTATATAAACAAGTTGCTCATGCTGAGCAGGTAAGAGACACTCATACGCAGATTGAGGGCTTTGGTCTGGGTGGTTGCAAGATCAGGGTGCTCAGTTTTGTCCACTCAGGCACCCTGTAAACAGTAAAAAAACAGGCATTTGTTTACCTTTAGTGGCTAATCTCTCCTAGTAAATGAAAGAATTTCGTTTCAAGTTCTTTTGTTGGAACATCATATTCAAAGTTTGAAATATGGTTGCATAATTTGATTAAGCATTAGATAGTCAAAAGTCCTCATTTTCTTAGGTACAAAGTCAATGTATACACCCTGTCCCAAATTTAAACTGATTCCATAAAATGCTAATATCTTTTACATATAAACTCATATGAGATTCCCACTTTGTACCTTAGATCTTCACATAATATAGAGCTTAACTTGATTTTTCAAGAAAATTTTAAGATATTTGTCTATTTTTTTTAAATATTTCAAGGTCTTTAAAGTGTTATAATATACGCCACTTTTTGTACCCACAATAACTACCACTTAAAATCCTCAATCTTGTAAATCAAAAGAGTGGGTATATACTGAGACATTAGTAGAATGTGGTGGTTAGTAAAAATTACAAATTCAATGGTTGGATTTTTAATGATCTCTTTTTCAAAATTCTTCCAGACTATCAGAAGGCTTGCAAATATTAATAATCTAATTAGTAAAATTACATTTTTGATGTGAATCATCTAAAACCTATAGGGACTAGTGTACTTGTAATGGTGCATCTATGGAAAAATAAATTGGATCACTCTAAGTATGGAAAGATCATTTGTTTATCATTTCATCATATTTTTGATTAATTTTAATTAATTAGACTAATCTATATTAATTTAAGTTATATTGGGTTAATTTAAGAGCAAGTGTATTTTCTATTAGTTGCTTGATTTCATTTTAAGTACCTTGCCTCCCAAAATTTACTCTCCAAGCATTGTCCCAGTCCAGCATAAACTGGATAAAACTGGACACCCTGATCTTGCAACAACCCGTCTAACCTTAGAAAGTAAAGCTCTAATGTGGTTCCAAACCCTTGAGCTAGAATCTAAGTTTTCACTTACTCGATTAGAGAAATATTTCATTGCGGCTTTCTCAAAAATGGGGATAAAGCACAATGCGATAGCTCAGATCTACTTATTTAAGCAGAAGGACCATGAGATAGTGAGCGATTGTGTGAATAGACTCAAGCAGTACATTGCTAGTAGATGCCCAAATGAGGAAAAGCCAAGCCAAGCTAGGCTCATCTCAATTTTCTTAGAAGGCCTTAGGACTCTTCATGCACATCTCTATGCTCGCAAGCATTCTATATTTAATGAATGTTGTCTAGATGCCATGGATTTCAATGATAACTTTGACATGAGTAGTGAATCAAGCCATAGTAGTGCAAAGGATGGTAGGCAATCTCCACAGAGATCCACTACCACTACCACTAGCAAGGATACAAATTAAGAGCAGTTAGTTGACATGGTGATAAGAAGACTAGGACAAACTTATAGACCTCCTTACAGACCAATTGGTTATGCTACACCACCAGTTAGTTGACATGGTGAGAAGGAGACTAGGACAAACTTATAGACCTCCTTACATACCAATTGGTTATGCTACACCACCAGTTAGTTGACATGGTGAGAAGGAGACTAGGACAAACTTATAGACCTCCTTACAGACCAATTGGTTATGCTACACCACCACCAACTAATGGACCATATGCTTGTGGAATGTGCGTGGGACCCCACCGTATGGAACAATGTTCTTCTTACATGCCTGGGGCCAACAATCCTCCCACAAGGAAGTGGTGTGATGTTTGCAAGTGGAATCTTACCCATGTCACTAGTGACTGCTTGCACATAGCTAGAATGGCAAGAGAAAGAGAAGCAAGAGTAAGACCTCAAGGATTTGGGAGACAAGGTCATGCACCAAATGAGCAAGCTAAACTAGTCTAAGGGGCACAACCTCCACCTCTTGGAACAGTGCCAGTGAGATATGTTGAAATTGAGAACCAAGAGGCTGGAAGAGAGCTTGTGAGTGTAGGTCCTTACTATCAAGAAGGGGATCATGAAGTGCCAGAATTTTACGAGGAATTTGTTGATGTTGGTGGACATCCACAGGGAGGTTAGGCAGTAGAGGAGGCACTGTGCATGCAGCGACCGAGGTTGTGAGGGCCTCTTGGGAGTGGAATGGCATCACTTTGACTATTGATGGGGATGGAGTGACACATTGCTATTCTAGGGGGCAAGCATACTTTATCAGTGCTTCTGATGCATCGGAGACAGGGAAGAGTCCAAATGCCTTATACAAGGAGTGGTTCGCTGCGGTGGAAGCAGTTGGCTCGGAGAAAGTAATTCAACTTGTGAGAGCCAGCAAACAGGGCAATAGGAAGATTGTTGGAGGCGCGTTATCCCCATATCACCTTCTCAGTATACATGGCCCATTGCTTGAATAACCTGCTTAAAGACCTTGGAGACATTGAGTGGGTGGGAGACACTATAGAGCACAGTAACAAGATTGTGTCCTTTATTTATAGGCACACTTTCTTGTTGGCCGAGTTCAGGAAGAGGTCGCAGAGAGAACTTCGCGAGTATTCAAACACACGCTTCACATACAACTTCTTGATGATGGAGTCTATACAAAAGTGCTCTAGTGCTCTAAAGCAATTCATGGTGAGTGACGAGTTTGAGAAACATCATCTAGCAGGTACAAAGGCAGGCAAGGAATGCAAGAAAAACATCGCAGACTCAAACTTCTGGGAGAAGTGCAGGAAAATTGTTGAAATAGGTAAGCCTATCATCCACTTGTTAAGGATGACAGATTCTTTGCAGCCATGCATTGGCCGAATTTATGAAGGGATAGACAAGATGATCGAGAAGCTGGCGCAAATAGAGAGTGACAAAGACTTGTACGTGGAGATGAAGTCCAAGTGCACTAACAGGTGGAGTGAGTATCATTCTCCGAATGGCTCTAGTTCTGATTCTGCAAATGGCTCTGGAATGTACGCGTCATCGCACAATTCATCTTCATTAGTTTCCAATTTCTTTTTTGAACCTCCAACTTTTGAAGCTCCACACATCCAAATCTCCTTGTGAGGACTTATCCAAGATGGTACCGAAGATTTTTCACGCGTTGTAGCTGATTCAAAGTCTTCTAGTGGTGTTCTAGCCACGTCTCTATAAGAGTGATTAGCAAGATTGATTCTTGTAATAGCTTCGTGCTGCCATAAGTAAATATAGTTGAAACCCCAATCCTGTATCATCTTAAGTTGCCGCATAAACGGTCGTCCAAGAATGATGTCATAATTTGGGCTTTTCCCAAAATCTACTACCGCAAAAGTGTGTTCATACTCAACCCCGCAAGAGGTGACTACAACTTTTTCCAGAAGACCTATGGGTCTTTCAATATATCCATCAGCCAACTGTAATTTCAATCTTGTTTTCCGCAAAGCTGGCTTTCCCCACATTTCCCAAACCTTTTTAGTTGCAATGGCAATGCCTGCTCCGCTATCTAGGATAGCTAGAGTGCTATGCCCATCATATTCCACAGGTAGGGTCGTGTTTCCATCTTCCCCTTCGCAGTACTCACCGACTTTGTTCAGTGGCACCGGTTTAAAGACCTTTTTGCCTTTGTCTTCTTTGATAGTAGGAATGTTATCCGAGACAGGCACCATGATCCCCATCTTCCTCAGACATTTACCTACGTCTTCCCATAGATCTGGTCTTACCTTAAGTACATCAGCTAAGGGTAGCGTGCACTGGATGGGTGCAGCCATCAAAGCCGATAGGTTTTCCACATCAAGCATTGGAGGTAGTTTTAATTTAAGAGAAGGTAGTTTCTGGATGTCTGAATGAGCTTCGTAGTCACCTAGAAAAGACGATAAGATCTTTAAGGTTTCCGCTTTGCTATCCGCGACTTCTCAGATCCTGCATCTCCGTACTCTGTTCGCACTTCCAATTCGATCGTTTTCAGATCAAAGTCGATTTCTTCGATTGGAGGTTCCTCTGAAGGTGATGCGTCCAATTTAGTTTTCCGGATGGCTTCCCAGAGTTTGTTACCCCATTCCTCACTCACCTCAGGTACGTGGGACGTTGGCTCTAGAATAGTTTCTGCTTTTTCATCCAAGTCATCCAAGTTCCCCGTTTTGTTTTCTGGTTCTTCAGGTGTTGTTGGTAATCCCGTTTCCATTACTCAGCTTGCATCAAGCATGGTAAGCATGAAGTACCTTCATTATTTGCAAAATTGGTGGAGAGGTGCATACATACATACATACATACATACATATATATATATATATATATATATATATATATATATGTATGTATATATATATGTATGTATATATATATATATATGTATGTATATATATATGTATGTATTTGACTCGAGTGTTTTATGCCAATTCATGAGCTTATCCATGACATAGCTGTTTGAAGACCAAGCACTTAGAGTATTCCAAGTAGTTAAAGGTTGGTGCTTACTCTTGGGTGCTGGTGCTGTGGTAGTTGTTGTTGTGGACTCAGACAGTCTTTCCTCTTCCGTGATCACTACCATCTTTGTCGGTTCCGTTGGTTTTATGGTTGCCATCTGGTCTTCACTCTCTTCTCTGGCTTCTGCCTTGACTTGTTTTCAGCTATGCTGGTTTCAGATCTCTGCTCATCCTCATTACTTGATTGTTCTGATGAGCTCGTACACTCAGAGGTTTCATTGCTACTTGTTCCTCTGACTCTTCTCTATTTTGCAACCAAAGGCTTCTTCTGCTCTGCCTTTCTTTGAGTCGCAGTTTCAGATGTAGCCTCTGCTACTTCTTTGCTAACTTTCATACCTGATGCATTGTCTCTAGCAAATTTCATTCTCCATTCTGCTATTTTGTTCTTGGCAGAATTTTTTGCTTTTGCTTCACTAGATTCTCTGTCTGATTTTGCTTGCTTTTGTGCAAAGGCTTTTTCCATCAGAAGGATGAAGATTTAAGCACGACGCTTAAATAATATGATTTTTAAGCAAAAGGCTTGAAAATTAAGGGATTTTCCATCAAGATGATGTAGATTTAAGCGAGACACTTAAATATTACAATTTTTAAGCAAAAGGCTTAAAAATTAAGATTTGAATGAAGATTTAAGTGAGACGCTTAAATATTTTAATTTTTAAGCAAAAGGCTTCAAAATTAAGGTTTTTTTCCATCAAGATGATGAAAATTTAAGCGAGACGCTTAAATATTATGATTTTTAAGAAAAAGGCTTAAAAATTAAGATCTGTATGAAGATTTAAGCGAGACACTTAAATATTATGATTTTTAAGCAAAAGGCTTAAAAATTAAGGTTTTTTCCATCAAGACGATGATGATTTAAGCAAGATGCTTAAATATTATATTTTTTAAGCAAACAAGCTTGCATGACCCGCCTCCGACGGGTCTTGCTCGCTCTTGTCACGGGCCGCTCCGCGGCCAATGACACGGCCGCTTCGCGACCGATACCGATCCCCAATTTTTTACTGGCGACCAGTAAAGTCTGGGGTTCAAGTCGACCGCAAAGTGCCATCATTGAGCACAGAGCAGCCCATGGCAAGAGCGAGCATGACCCGCCAAGGCCTTTCACTCAAGTTCCTAAAAACAAAATAAAAAAGCTCGCTAATGTGGACATGGCTATTAAAAAAAAAGAACTTTTGATGAAGTGATGGTATACCTTAGAAACATCTACCAAGATTAAAAGATCCGTGGCAAGAGTGACCAGCTCCCGCCGGAGGCTAGTTGACCAAGTGGACGTCCTCTCTCTCATGCTAAATAGTTTATCACTTCCAATTAATCCAAAGATAGACCTCCCTTTTGTAGCTTGGAGGCTTACAATAACATATTAAGTTTCTCTATATTTCTCTTTGTCTAATTTATGGAAAGCTAAACAACATGAAAATAACAATATAAATCAAATCATATTCTGATACTTTTTACTTGAAAGCAAGTTGAACAAACATCATTACATTACCACAATTTTATGATACTTTTTACTTCAAGGCAAATCATATTGTAGCATCAAGTCAATGTCAAAATAATATTGGCCACACATTACAAAAATCTTACATTAAGTGGAGAGTATCATCTTTCTAAGTAATGGATAGTAGTAGAAGCATCAACTCAATGTCAAAAATAATGATAGATGTGCATAAATAACTACATATATCAAATGAAGAGTATGTTCCTCAACATAGGGTCCTCTACGTAGAAGTTACTTTATTTCCATAGCAGAAAAAGGCAACTCTGGTGTAGAAGCAAACTCAGATGAAGAACCCACGTCAAGTGAAGAGGTCAATTGAGTCGACCACATCAGTTGAAGAATGTATATATGTATATATATATATATATATATATATATATATATTATATATATATATATATATATAAAGAAGCCCATGACGGGAGGTCCCATATATATATATATATATATATACATATATATATATATATATACATATATATATATATACATATATATATATATATACATATACATATATATATATATATATATATACATACATATATACATATATATATATATATATAAATTTTAAGCAGTCACATCCTATTTTCATATCTAAATCCCATGAAATATTTCTGAAGACATCTTTACCGTTCAATAAAAGTTTACTAATTGGTGGATAATATTTCCATCCAATAGTAACATAATTCAAATTGTCCAAAAAAGTAGGGAAAAATTCTTCAAAAATAGAATAAATAAGTTCCCTAATAGGTACCAATTCCAAAATCCTGCTAGAATATAGAATATGACAAAAAAGACCATCAGTTTTAGAAGTTCTTTTGGAGAGTTATGTTTTCCCAAACACACAGCTTAATTTTCTGTCACCTGTCAATCATCCCATTTAATCCTTTTAGATAGAGAGCGGCTTGCTTCTGCAAAATGTTGGCGCTTGTTGGAACCTGAAGACTTTGACTGGATGCCTGAAGAAGAAGAACCACCACTCCCCATTATTTGGGATGGAGGGGTGGAGGCGACCATAATAGGAGAGGGAGGTGTCGGAGGTTCTCTTGGGGGTCCTCTAAAAGGTGGGGGGTTGTAGCTTCCTCTTCCCCATCTTCCTCTACCACCTCTAAAATTTCCTCTTCCTCTATACTGGGTAGATCTCCCGCTTACAGGTGGTGGGAAACCTCTTCCTGTGCTGGGTTTTGGCTTTGGAATCAAATTTTCACCGCCTTTTGAGAAGGAGGCTGGTTTGATTAATTTTTCAATGGTAGCAAGTCCAGGATGCAATTCTTTATTCTCCCCCACAAACAACTCTGCCTTCTAGTCTTTGGCATGCTCAATTGATCCTTGTACCATGTATTCTCTCACAAAATTGAAGGTGATGATAGAAGTTACCACCTCCTTGGCAGGCCCATTGAGCCACATAAGAAAGGCTCCAAAGGCTCCTTTTAAACTGAGATTCTGGTAAAAGGTCTCTAAGTTGTTGACCATAAACCATAAAACATGGTCTCCCCAAAAAAGGGAACCATCACAAGCAGCTCTTGCACAGGAGCACCTGAAAAAAGGCCTCATCCAGTTCCACCACAAGCGGTTATGGTTTGGAACTCTATCTGAGCCTGTGTTAAAACCTCCTCAAACTTTAAGCAATATTCTAGAATTTGCACATTGTCGAGGATATAACATATTCAATGGGGGTGCCAGAGGAATAACTAAGCCGGCATAAGGCACTTTGGTTTTACCTTTAAGTGCTATTTCCTTGCACTCACTTATTTCTGCATCTAAGAGACACGCCCAAAACTTTAATGTTGAAGTTTGGAATGGTGAAAGAAGGTTTAAGTTGGAGATCTGCCACATCTGATGTTTAACATCCGACTGAGCGATATCTTCTTCAATGTCTCTGAAAGGACGGATTGGAATTGAAGTATCCCCATCAAGGGGGATCAAATTCCTAGTTTGGTTTTCTTCGACTGAGGTATGAAGGTTTTCGGCAAAAGTCTCAAGCTATTCTTTTTCGGCTTCAGAATGAATTAATTTAATGAACCATGGGACCTCTTCTTTAGTCTCAGCCTCTGCCTCGTGGTCTTTGGACATAGCAAAAGCTTTTTCTATTTCTGGTAAGAGTGCTTCTGCAGCTTTGGTGTTTTTTTGGTCATTTTCAATCATGTCTTCAAGTTTTGTTGACATCTTCTTCAGAAGCGAAATGGCTCGTTTTGGATTTTCCACAAAAGTGGCCAGAACCAAGGTCCAATCTTCTAAGCCCAAAGTTGCAATGAGGAGGGGTTTACCTTCTTCACTTGCCTTGTTATCATTAGCCAGGATTTCTTCATGGATTGTGGGGTCTTCCATCATTGCTAGTGTTGCTTGTACCACAAGTAATGGAGCAGGGATAGGATCCCATATCCTTTGTCCTTCAAATCGCTATGCCAAGATGCCATTTGCTGGACAATACAGATAACCTTATTTTCAATAGATATAATGTTTCAAAACAAGCATCTAAGTGAACCAATCACCTAGAAGGCAAGACAAATGTGTGTGTAGACGAGACAAGAACTCCAAATATTGGACTTGTTTTGAGACATTACAACATTTGAAACAAGATTATTTTTTTAGACGTGATGTGACAGAACAACATGACGAGACATGACGCGACGTGACTCGACGCGACGTGACGCGACATGATAAATTGGCACATAACGTGACGTGTCTTAAAGTGCACAGTGTTATGTGATAAGCTATGTTTAAATCTGTATTTAATAGTCCCAAATTTATTGAGCAAGAGACATGAGTCAAGAAGAAATCATCTTACACACTT